>NC_138540.1:71029364-71629364 GCF_964234715.1 Podarcis melisellensis | reverse complement strand
TTTTTAAAAATGAAAAATATGCTGGGTGTTTTTTTGTTTTTGTTTTTTTTAGTAAATTAAACTTTTTCTTCATCGAGTAAACTAATGGATCAATTAGCCACAACACTAATTATTTCCCTTTCATATCTTCCGCTATAGCCATTCTCTCATATTTCAGAGTGCTTCCAGTCATGAAGGGGTTATTTCAGTGCTGTTAAAGAGTCCAGATTCAAATTTACCCAATGCAAATATATTTATTTGCTTGAAGTTAACAGAGCACGATGACTAACCATCAAAACCAAGAGTTATTTATATTTTTGAAAGTTGCTTGTTCACTATGCCTCTTGAAATATTATAACCACATTGAGAATGGTGGCTCCTGAGATCAAGCAGGTTCTTGCCTGTGTTCGGATACAGTTGGATGCCATCTTGAAACAAGGCTGAATCTTTGAAAACTGCATTGATTTTAACCCCTGATTTCAAAACTGCTCTGATTATTTGGTTTCTTACCATTCCCGAGTAATGCCATATAGGAAGTCGATAGTGAAATATAAAACGATCCACGGGTCAACTTAGGCTGGGGCTCATGATAAAAGTGGTGGCTTTTTCTCCAGTGTCGCCAGCACCTCCATAAAACCATGGGTGTTCTTTGTTTGCAGCACAGTTTCCTGACATCCTGCAGTGTGCCCAGGTCTACACAATTTCAAATGAAGAGTGCAACCAGGCATACCCCAATGGTATCACAGAAAACATGTTGTGTGCTGGTGTGAGCAGAGGCGGCGTAGACTCCTGCCAGGTGAGAGGCTTTCCCCTATTGGGCAAAACCCCCCAAAAAATAATAAAGATGTTTGCCAGAACACCAGTTCAAAGCAGTTTCAGGTGGTCCATACCTGGGCCCTTCAAAATGGCGCACAACGTCATCTTCCACCCCTGGTGCCCACCAAGGCCCCTGTCGTTTTGGGGAGGAGACCTGAGGGAGTTTTGGCTTTCCTTGTTGTTGTTGTCCTTTTCTCGTTGCTTTATCTTTTGATTCAGAAGTTTGGGATATAAATAGTCTAAATAAGTACGTGAATAATTCTGCTTGGCAGGGCGACTCCGGTGGGCCCCTGGTGTGCAACGGGAAACTCGAAGGCATCGTCTCGTGGGGGATGCAGATCTGCGCACAGTCTGGCAAGCCCGGGGTCTACACAAAAATCTGCCGATTCACCGACTGGATTCAGAGCGTCATACGGAACAACTCAGTCAACCGTGCTGCAGACACTTGTTAGTGCCATGGGGAGATGCTACCGCCCTGGGACCTTGATCTCAAAATAAAGATAAGAAAGCCGAGATTTATTGCCATATTCTACCAGCCATTGGGAGGGGTCGCTATTGTGTTGTGGCATTGCCTCTCCTTGGATTCCCTAGCACTTTGTGTGCCTCAAGGTTATTTACGTACAAAAAGGACCCACAACAAAATGTTGCCGTGTGTGGAGTGCTCCCTCTTCAGGATTCTAGCCACTTCATTCCATTCCCTCTTCGCCCCAGTTGTGTTGCCCTCAACAGGCAGTAGTCATTCCACATTTATGGAGCATGCTCAGTCCTCAATGAGCTCGGGGTGGCAATAGGGTTTATCTATTTTAATACGACTAAGCTACCTTTCTGGACCAAGTTCGCACAAGGCAGAGAACAACATACAAGCATAAAATGACAATGCTGTTATAATAAAACTTTGCCATGAAAATCACACAAAACCCCAAGGATACAATAAAATACAACTCAACCACACAAAACAAGGGTTGCCAACCTTTCAGGGGCCTAGGGGCCCATTTGGAATTTTGAGGAAGTGCCATGAGTATCAGTCACAAAATGGCTGCTGAGGGGGTGTGGGGTAATAATAATAATAATAATAATAATAATAATAATAATAATTTTATTATTTATACCCCATTCATCTGGTTGGGTTTCCCCAGCCACTCTGGGCGGCTTACAACACATAAAAAATTGTAAAACATTAGGCTAAACACAGAACAAAACTTCATACATTTAAAACTTCCCGATACAGTGTTGCCTTCGGATGTCTTCTAAAAGTCAGTTAGTTGTTTATTTCCTTGACAGCTGGTGGGAGAGAGTTCCACAGGGTGGGCACCACTACCGAGTAGGCCCTCTGTAACCTCACTTGTCGCAGTGAGGGAACTGCTAGAAGGCCCTTGGAGCTGGACCTCAGTGTCTGAGCTGAACGACGGGGATGGAGACGCTCCTTCAGGTATACTGGGCCAAGGCCGTTTAGGGGTTTAAAGGTCAGCACTGACATTTTGAATTGTGCTCGGAAAAGTACTGGGAGCCAATGTAGGTCTTGACACAAAATAGTGTCAATTGTGCATCTCATGAGAGGGATCTCTGAAAAGTAGGGGGTGGTCTGCAAAAAGGTTCTTGATGCCTAAGGCAGAAGTATTTTGGAGTTCACATGGACAAAGAAGACCACCAACATTGTACTTTAATGGATTTTATGAGCAGGGAGAGGAAAATAAGGAACAACACAAGAGGAATCACAGAACCAGAGAACTGTAGGTTTGGAAGGTACCCACCGAGGGTCATCTAGTCCAAACTCCTGCAGTGCAGCAATTACAGGAATCAGAAAAGATCTTACAGCCCCATCTGTTGCCCAAGAATCTCTTTCCCTTCTTGGGCAGGCAACAGGTTGAACACCTTACAGGTGGAATGTGCAGCACTGGTGTCAACATCACGGCTTGCACCATGAGTCCAACTCACCCTTTGTGGCCTTGGTCCTTATATATTATCTAGGAGTGCTGACAATACTTTAGCTCCCATGCCGGGGGTCACCTCCCCGTGACCTTCTCTAAGTTTATGTATGGCAAGTTCAGGTGAGTAGTCATGGCCAACAGTGAACTACAAAGTAATGGGACAACCTAGATATTCCCATCCTACGCTACTCAGCGCTTAAAAGTGCTGAGTCACTGTTTTATGACTCACATTTGAGCCTAGGTAGCCCTAGCTCTAAGGGACACAACTACCGGCCAGGTGGCCTTTCTAGTATAGATGTTGTTTCTAGGAAGCTGTGATTCATGCTTAAAGAACTCTACAGAGCTGGACTATTCTATCTACCAGCAAGTGCTAGGTACAGGCCTGAACACCTTTGTGGGACATCCAAAGGGGTACATAGTACATAGGCAGTACTGTAGCATGCACATACGTAGAATTACCATTCATACCTTCCACCAAATAGCCAGAGGATGTAGGCATCTGCCACACCGACATTGGGAGCAGATCCAGAAGGCACCTTCTAATGAACTCATGGAGAACATTTATGATGGAAGCTCTAGTAGATGCTAATATTGGATCTGCAAAAAGAAAAAAAAAGGATTCTGTTAGCAGATCTTAATGCGCATGTTGGAGCTGGGGAGATGCTCTTCATATAGGAGAATGTTTCACTGGCAGAAGAGAGGTGTTTATATGAGCCCAAATCATTCAAACTTTTCTAGGCCAAAGCCACCATTTTGAATTGGATCCAGGGGGGAGTGGTAGTCAATAGAGCATTCTAAGACAGGTGTAACAAACTCTCATTGGCCTATGCCTGTCAAAGGATGGGCCACAGCAATATTTTCAAGTTTCCAGACAGTCTTCAAGGGCAGCCCCACCTTTGTGCCCTCTAAGCCATGCCTAGAACAACATATGTGAAAATAAGAAAGCAGTGCATGGGAGATCCATCAAGTCAGACTCATACCCTGGGAATGTGCAGGGCTGGCATGTCCATTTTGTAGATGGGACAGTGGTTCCGGGTGCCAGCCCTAAAGATACCTTCTGCTGCTTTCCTCGGTGGTTTGACCTTTCTAGAGCCTGAGGTCTATCCAGACTTGTTTGGGCGGCGTGGGCTGCAATTACCTCGCAACCACCACTGCACTTAGCTCATGCTTTGTGTCTGGCAAGAAGTCTGTCTGGGCTGGTTGTGAAACCAAAGTTTTGCTGCCATAGGGAAGGGAGCAATTAAGGGAGAAGGCAGCGCAAGGGAATTGCCCTGAACCTAGGTCTAAAATGGCACAGCAAGCTTCCAGATGGGGCAAGGAGTGAGTGGCTACACAAAGCTGCACAAGAGTGTATACATTTGACCATAGACAGCCTGCCCTCACCCATAGGAATGTAGGGATTTGCCGTGTACCAAGTCAGAAATTGGTCCATCTAGACCTCTGTTGTCTACACCAGCCTTGCCCAACTTGGTTGCCCCCTCCAGATGTTTTGGATAGCTCCCATCATCCCCAGCCAGTATGTCCTTGTTGCAGGCCCAAACATCTGGAGAGCACCAGGTTCAGGAAGGGTAGCATAACCCTGAAATATGGGCCAGTGTTGTTGTCCTGGCATGTTGGGTGTTTTCAGGAAAATCTTTAGTCCACCTAGGCCTTGTCACCAGCTCACCACCCATCAGATAAATTGTAGACCTATTCACTGATGTTAGTATGTATGCTTCCTAACTTACTTACTCCTCTGTGCACCACTGGGAAAATTCCTGTGGGCACCCATCCCTCTAAGGTCAAACAAACACACACCCGGAATGCGCAACTATTTTTTAAAAAAGACATAATCTTAATAGGGAAACTGTGTTGCTGTGTCCCTAAATAACTTTTTTTAAAAAACTGAAACAAGTTGGGCATGCCACTATTTATAAAGACATTCTACTATTTTACAAAACTCAAATTATTGGAACCATTTTGAAGCAGACACTTTTTGTGTCTTCTGTGGTACAGCCCATTTTTATACCTTTGCTACATCCAGTGTTGTTAAAATCTCTGCAGTAACTCAGATGCAGGCTTATATAGCAGCAGGCCACCCCCATACTGTACAAAGAGACCACATGTTTGGTAAGTTAGAAATTATTTACTTACAAACTCTTCAAAGGTCAGAGTCATGGGCTTTTTTGTACAGCAGAAAGAAAATTTAGGTAATAAACTTAGGTTCCAAAGTAGTAAATATTTCTAAATTATTTGTATAAAACCACAAAGATGGCTGACTCAAGCCACATGGTCTAAGCTTGGTTCATATATTCAAATAGAATTTCCTGGAGCATCCAGCTTTGACCTCCTTCTTGGTATGGTTCAAAAAGCGAAAAGTGAAAAGAACAAAGGCTGGATGACCCTTCCCAAGGTGGAGTGTGTGACCTAGCTAAGCCTGGCAGGACAGCTAACTCTATGTTCTTAACCCCTTCATGCATTAATTACTTTTAAGGATATTGGTTATATGAGGCCTCTTACCCCACATTCAGGCCGGTGGGCACATTTCGCTTTTTAAGTGAGTGCTTTTGGTCATGTCTCTCTACTATCCGCTGGATCAGTTCCCTACAAGGGTGGGGGGGGGGACATATGCCAAGTTTAAAGCATAAATAGGTGCAGAAATTGCCAGTGTTTGCTTATACGTCCCATGTTGAGAGCAGAACTAATTCAACTGAATATGATCAGAAATCACAGCTGTTATCATTTTCAGTCTGCAAACAATCTGTAATTATTTATGTCCCACCCACCCCCACCCTGGCCACCGCCATGTTTCCTTTGCACTGAAATGAATGGGTTGGAATAATGTAACTGTAACTTAACTTACATAATTTATATAATCAGTTCCACAAATTGCATAATGTTCACTGTTTACATATTTAATTCCATAAATTGAGTAAGTTAAGCAAGTTATGCTGACAGCGAGACAAAGAACATAATTTCTGGCAGAAGACAAACTGCAGCAGAACAGAAACGGTGATGCATGTGACGGAGACAGGGTGGGACAGAAAACAGTGCTTTTTTACATCCCTTTCTCTGAGACAGGCAGCTTCTCATGGCATATTCACCTAAAGCCCATTGTGGCAAAATTGGGGCTCCTTTGATTTAACATGACCGCAGTGTTGTGAGGTCAGATAGGCTGCTAGCCAGGGCTGGCACCAACACCTGGTATCTTTGGACAGTTGACAAGTCCCAGCCCTGAAATGTGCCCTGAGCTCCCTTCCCTTTAATTCCCCACCCTGATCTGGTGCTCTGTGCAATGCTGGGCTCTGCATTTCAAATTGGGTTCCTTTGGACTGAAAGGTGAGCTAAAAGCAGCCTGACTGAACAATGAATTAATGAAACCAACCACAACTTTCCAAGTGAGGAACTTTCCGCAAAGCAGGTTCCATTCCCGTGATCTGTGTTTTTAACTTACGCAGTTCCTTGGGCTTGACAGAAAATTATCACCAGCTCTGTGCATTTACGCTTTTCAACCCAGTTAAAAACTAAAGCGGCAAAGACCTGTCGTGGAACAATAGAGGGGAGGCTGACACTAATCTCTCTCTTTCTAAGGCCCTTCCCAGCGACCATTGCTCAATTTGCAGCCTTATCCAGCAAAGAGGAGGGGAAATCCTTGTAATAATAATTAAAGGCTGACACCTCTTCATTAGGAGGAGTGCCTAGAAATTAACAATGGCAGATGAGGCGTCTGAGGCCCTGTAAAGGCATGTGGCGGATGCAGGCACAAGTCGTGAAGAGAAGCGTTGGCCCTGTTGGGACGGGAAAGTATACAGCAGTTGGGAAGAGCTCCGAAGTGGGACTTGTGTGGACCAAGGCATCAAGGAATCTGCTGGATACAAAACTAGTCACACATGGTGATGAATACTCTTTAGCACCCTGCTCATTAAAGTAGAACCAGCCAGGCGTTGTTGGCAAGCATCAGGCCACAGTGTTCCTCCAAACCCTCCAGTTGTATCACAGACAGGTAGGTGGGACCGCTCTTTATCTTTCTCAGAGATGGATGTCATCCTTCTGAGTTCTCACCAGAGAAGGTGACTAGGATGCCCTTGTTTGGAAGCAAAGCTTCCCAGTTCATCATGAAAGATTGTGGGCAAGGGGGCTGTCGAAGATTTCAATCAGATTTTTGTTGTTGTTGCAAGTGACCTTTTGATAGAAGGGGCTACTGGAGAGCTCCTTACAAATATACATCTGTTTTTCTATTCTCGTGCTCATCGGAATGGCCCATAAAATGCATTTTGTTTTGTGCCATTTAGTTCTGGTTATACCTATTGATAAGTAACCTGCCTACAAATGCCAGATAGTAATTTTTCATAAAACGTTTCTATGGTAAAGAAGCATGTTTTACTTTCAAGCTGATGTTCAACTAATACCCTTCTTCTTGAGTTTCCATTTCTTCCTATCACAAGAAGAACTTTGTGTGTGTCTGTGTGTGTGTGTGTGTGTGTGTGTGTGTGTGTTTTAAAAAAGTGATGTGAGATTTCACTTTTGAAAGGATGGCTATTTTCCTGTGTCTCATAGAGTTCCCCAGCCAACTGGGAAATATATGCAAGTAAATCTATTTTAGTGTTTTCAATGAAGGGCATTATAGAATTTATTTATTTTTAATCCCATATAGACCAGAACATGCCTCTGAATGACAGCTAGGTGATGATGGACAATATGCCACAACTGTCTCTTATTTACCAGAAAGTAATCCTCTTTCTTGGTATCTATCTCTGGTAAAACACTGCCCACTTTCCTGCCTTTTAAAGAGATGTAAGCCCTCTGACTTACTCCAGGGTGACTTACTCCAGACAGCAGCCATGACTGCTTCCCTTAATGTGAAAGGAAGGTGAGACAAAAACACCTCCTATTGTACCTAGGAATTGGATGGAAATTCAATTCAGTTTGCATTTAAAAGTGAACTTAACAGATTTCCACTTCAAAACTCACACTTTTCCAAAGTTTGAAACGCACTTCTCTAGTAAAGTAAGAGAATGCAAATACTGGGGTAAAGTGTTCACAAAAAAAGTGTTCACACTTTCTAGTTTAAAAATAACATTAAAATGCAATATTGCTTTGCAAAAATGTGTCTATTAGGGGAAATTGCTTTGCTGGCCGAGGGAGCCGATGTTTGTCCGCAGACAGTTTTTCTGGGTCATGTGGCCAGCATGACTAAATGGCCAGCATGACTAAGCCGCTTCTGGCGAATCAGAGCAGAGCACGGAAACGTCGTTTACCTTCCCGCCGGAGTGGTACCTATTTATCTACTTGCACTTTGCCGTGCTTTCGAACTGCTAAGTTGGCAGGAGCTGGGACTGAACAATGGGCGCTCACCCGGTCGTGGGGAGTTGAACCGCTGACCTTCCGATCAGCACCACAGCACCACCCGCGTGTATATTAGAAGTCTGCATTAAAATTCTGCTGAATTCTTGTGAGGATTTGTTCATACAAAATTCACAAACTGATATGGAAATGTGGAGAGCTGACTTATAACATCCTGAATTGGGGTGGGGGGTGTATTGTCAAGGATCATTTGGATGACCTTGAACTATGAACTTAACATGAACCAAATTAGTTTGCTTTGTAAAGGGATGGTGGGAATCTGGAATCAGTTCCTTTTTCGACATGTTGGACTTGAACTAGTTAAAACAGGCTTTCTAAGCTCTGAAAATTGTGTGCTCTGCCAACAATTGGTGTCCTTCTCCCTTTGAGGCTTGAGGTATCGCAGTGAATTTCACACCTAGGCAGAAATGTGAATTCAGGTATCTCTACATCCTAGGGATGGTGACTATATTGCTGGACTACAACTCCCATCATCCCTTACCAATGGCTGCAAGGGCTGGTGGAAATAGGAGTTCCAGAATATCTGGAGAGCCACTGGCTCCCCATTCCTACTGTACCTGTGGGGGTGGCCCAAAGGGCCACAATAAATGTGATAATGTGTACCTCTGTAAATCCTTGAGTTTGTGTCTAATAGAGAAGTTATGGTAGCCTGTTACTTTATGAAACTGATGATTTTGCACGTTGCCACACACACAACCGCCCCCCTATTGGGGCAGAAATACAGCTAATATGTGAATCACAAAGATACAGCTCAAAGCTAGAATGTAAGTTGCTACATGGTGCAAATGGCTGCCCAACATGCATACTAACACAATGTAATAGAACATGGTGGGAATCAGAACGTAATCAACATAAATTGCCATTGCAATTTATGTGTATGTGTATTAAACATGAAATGAGATAATGATGTATATGATTGGTGAAAATTGAAATGCTTTGTTTGAAATTTTATAAATACCACTGCCTGGACAACCAGGCAGGGTTGCAGTTTTGTGGGACGATGTGACTGTAACCTATTACCCACTATCCACAAACACTACCTTGGCTGTCTGTGACCATTTGCTCTGCATGTCTCCTCAGCAGGTCTACTGACAGACAGGCCCTTCACAGTCTCATGCAGTGACATGACAGCCATGGAGATGGTTTCACTGGCACTGCTGTTGGTGTCAGGAGGTAAGAGTGTACAAACATGTTTCCAAAGCCAGTCACTGTTCTAAATGGAGATTTCAACCTCAGGTAAATGACAGTGCACATGAAGCATGTTGCTCAGATGTACATAGCATATGCCAAGTCAGATCAGTAATGTCAGCACTGACTAGCAGCAGCTCTCCAGGATTTGAGGCAGGAGCGCCGCCCAGCCCTACCTGGAGACGCACTATTTGAGCCTAGGACCTTGTTTCACTGAGCACTGGTGCAGCTTTCCTCAGCCTCAGGGCTGCATTACCTGGTAGGCTACCTTCTAGGGGCCATATTGCAGTGGTTGGTGGGTGGGGCCAGAAGGAAAAGTGGGTGGAGCAACAAATGTTAGTTTACTCACACATCACTCTCTGTCCTTCCTCCAGGTAAACAAGAAGCATTGGCAGAGTTCAAGGATATTTTCTAGCCAGGACAGAACATTCCAGAAGGGTGCAAAGCAGGACCAGTGAGAAGTGTGGGCTGTGGAGAAGGGGTGCAGCTGGGAAGCAGGTGTGGCCTGTGGGGAGTCCTGAGGCCCAAATAGAGAGAGCTGCAGAGCTGCATTCACACACACACACACACATACACACACACTCCTGAGGTTTCCCACTCTTTCCATATAACAAGGGTGGAGAACCTCTATCTCACAGGCCATTCATGGCCTGCCGGGGGGGGGGTCTAAGTTGGCCCATAAGACCATTTTTCCCAAGCCATGCCAGTCCACCCATCAGCTGTCCACTCAGCCCATCCACTCAGCCAGCAAGGAACAGAGGCACACAGGCAAACTGAGAAGGATTTAACGCCTGCTCATCAGCTAGTGAGCAGGGGGTGAAATCCTGCTCAGTTCAGCAGCATTCCATGTAAATCCCTCTCTGATTCAGGAAGCGGTTTGCATGGAAACCCCATTAGAAGGATGGGGAGAAAGTTGGTTTTAGCAGCACCTTTCTGCAAGGGGCTTTGACATCCCAACTTTGGGGCTTGTAAGCACCTTGCATCACAAGTCATTGTGACATCAGGTGGTTAATAATAATAATAATAATAATAATAATGTTTATATACCGCCCTTCATCATAAGATCTCAGGATGGTTCACAGAATAAAACTGCCCTGGTGGGCAGTTCTTCTGATGGACGTCGGAGGCCAACAATACCTGCAGGGCCATGGATTCCCATCCCATGGATCTATTCATGCAACTAGCCATGGTAGCTGTGTGCAGGCTCCAAGTTCAGAGGCATCTCTAGGTACCAGTTGCTGGGGATGCAGCAATGGAAAAGAGCTATGGTCTTCATCTTCTTCTGGTGGGCATCCCAGAGGCATCTGATTGGCCACTGTCTGGGAAACAGGATGCTGGGCTCGATGGACCCTTGCCTCTGGTGACGCAGCAGAGCCTTTCTTACTGTCCCTGTTCTTGTCTCTCCACCCCCACCCCGATTTGCAGCGGCTGCGCAGGAAGCGTCACGAATCGTTGGAGGAACCGCATGCATGAAAGGTTTCCAACCTTGGCATGCAGCCATCTATGACATGAACCGGTTCTATTGCAGCGGGGCTCTGGTGACCATGGAGTGGGTGTTGACCGCTGCACACTGCAGACTCCCAGGGTACGCCTTTGCCTCTTTGACCTAGCAGATTGTCAGGCTTCAGGGAATCTGATCCCTCCCACGGTGGCAGCCAAGAAGTAGATAAACAAAAAATAGTTCTTACCAAGTAACTTATTCACTATGGATCCAGAGAGAGACAAAGGATAATGGCGTTGCTCTGAGTGAATTCCCACCCCTTCCGTCTTTCCTGTTCTACGTCACCCCTGTGCCGGCTGGTCTGTGCTTTCTGCCTCTGACTTTTCTGTTCTATTACTCTCAAGGCATGCCTTGTTCAGGGAGGGGAGGAGCATCAGGAATGCTTTCAAGAGACACTGAGTCTGTTCGCTGTCTCTCCCCTGGTCTCCTTCTTCCTGCTGCTCTCCCAATATTTCCCAGCTCCTCCCCTCTGCAGCCTCTGAACTATGCCCTTCTGCAAACCACTGTTCTAAATCTATACTGTCCTCCTGTTTTCAGGAAGGTTCAGGAGGAGGAGGGCGGTCCCCACCATTCTTCCTCATTCCAGCCCCTGACACAGACTGCCTCTAGCAAAATCCCCTCTTCTGCCTAAGGGCCCCTCCAGTTCTCAGTACTGTTGGCACCTGCAAAAAGTTTGGAACAGTCACACTAGTTCCACTTCCAGTCAGTGAATATCCTGTAACTTCCCGCTGAAGCCCCACAACTTTTTATGCCGCAAATGTTCTGGATTCATATTTGTCCTGCTTTTGTTACACAATGTCCCCTCCAGACGGTGATAGTGTGGTTGCACTGGGGAAGCATCATGGAACAAACTAAAGCAGAATGAACTCGCCACTAATCCACAGTGATTGAGGCAAGACCATGTTGCAGAAGACAATGAAACATCAGCCTAAGTGGTTAACAAGTCACAAAACTGCACCATGAACCTTGCTCTAGCTGTAGCAGTTATTGTAAGACAAAATGGATAGTAGCGGTTGCATCTTTTATACTAGGATGAAAAACTTGTTTTGTTTACTGCTACATTTTCTAGAAGATATTATGTTAGGGGCTGGTGCTTGATGGTGGTGGGACTAGAGCCAGAAGTGGGTGGAGTACCCCCTCTTTCTGCCACCCCTTCTCACTCTTTGGCAGTGCACACACCATACATTTAAAGCACATAACTTCTCCCTCCCCCCCCCACAAAAATCCTGGGAACTGTGATTGATTGAGGCTGCTCCGAATTGTAGCTGTGTGCCTGATAAATTATAATCCCCAGGACCCTTAGGGTTAAAAGAATGTATTTAAATGTATGGCGTGTGTGAAGCCTCTCCTCCAGCCTCCTGTCACCTGCAGGAAATTAGACTGAGAGCCACATGAAATTAAGGCAAGTCGCCCACCCAGCTGTCAGGAGCTGGAGTCGGGAGCAGGCCAGCAATAAAACACCCTGTGTCAGTTAACGCTTTATTCAAAGAAACTAAAATAGCACAGGCCTGGTGATCCCAGCAACTCTTCCCAGGTCTTGCTCCAAAGAGGCAGTTGTGAGGACCACTGCTCTCTAAGATTCCTCCTTTGGGTCCTTCCCCAGCAACCTGAGGTGTCTTTATCTTGTCTCTCTTTGCTCTGCCCTCTTCATTCCTCTTTGTGTTCTGGGAGACCAGGAGGAGGGGAGCTGGTCACCTCAGGAGGGGGATATTTCCCTGGCTCCTTCAGCAACCAGCCTCTTGGCACCCCCCCTCCCCAGCCTCTGATTCTGCCTCCAATTCTGGACTGCTCTCTGCCACAGCCTCGTCCCTCTCACTGAACCCTGTTGCCTCTTCAGCTTCCAACACCTCCTCCTCCCAGTCTCCTCCCTCTTTCCCTCTGACCACTCATTGTCATCCCACCAACAATCCTGGGCTCTGAACCTTGTTCCCCAGGGGGTTCCCATGGGGGTTCCCCAGCCAGTCCACAACACCCCACTCTAGACTTTTAACTACAGTGGTACCTCAGGTTAAGTACCTAATTTGTTCCGGAGGTCCATTCTTAACCTAAAACTGTTCTTAGCCTGAAGCACCACTTTAGCTAATGGGGCCTCCTGCTGCCACCGCACGATATCTGTTGTCATCCTGAAGCAAAGTTCTTAACCCGAGGTACTATTTCTGGGTTAGCGGAGTCTGTAACCTGAAGCGTCTGTAACCCGAGGTACCACTGTACTTCTCTTTCTCGCGGATTTCCCAAGTAACCCCCTTTTGCCTTGCTCTCCTGCAGCACCACTTACGTGCGCCTGGGAGTGCACAACATGTTGCGCATGGAGGACACTGTACAGCAAAAGAGAGCGGTCCGGCTCGTGCCTCACCCAAACTACGATTCCGTCAGCAAGGACAATGACATCATGCTGATCAGACTCTCCTCACCAGCGGCCATCACCGACAGTGTCCAGCCCATCAACGTGGCCAGTCAGTGCGTTGCTCCAGGAACGCGGTGCCTTGTGACAGGGTGGGGCAGGACCAGCAGCTCAAGACGTAGGGCCTTCGAATATTTTAAAAATTTTAAGGCAGAGGTGGGAGAGGGGCCATAGGAGCAGCAGGAAAGATTTTGCCACCATACAGATGTGGGTTGTATCGATCAAAGCACGCAATCGATCGAGATCCCTTCAATGTTCCAAAGAATGCAAGCAAAGGCCAAATAATGCCTGCAAAGCTTAGTAGTGCCTCCACGGGCTGGCAGCAGCTCTCCAGGGTTTCAGGCAGCGCACCTCTCAGCCCCAGCTGCAGGAGCTGGAGATTGAACCTGGGGTGTTCTTCATGTGAAGCAGGTGCTCTACCCTGGAGCTACAGCCCTTCTCTTGGAAGCGGCCTTATTGTCAGACTGATTGTCCATCTAGCTCAGTAGTGTCAACACTAACTGGCAGCAGCAAGTCCAGATTTTCAGACCGTGCTTCACAACCCTGCCCTGAAATATATTATCTCTGTGTATGTGTGGTTTGTGTGAGAGAGGGAAGGGTGTGCTTGGGCAGAGAGAGCGGGGAGATAGATGTGTGGCTTTGTATTTGTGGTATGTATGTGTGTGTAAATGTGAGAAATGCCTGTGTGGTATATTTTTCCAAGTACTAGGGAATGCTTCCAGGTGTTTTTTAGATAGCAACAGCATCATTGAGTCTGTGTTTGTGTGTGTGGTGGGTCATTATTACATTATTTCCACATTTGGGACCAGCAGCACATAGCGGACCTCCCATGGTCGCCTTGCCTGAGAGGGAGCAGCAATGACTGTGCACTCTCTAACTTTGTGTCCTGTCATGCTCCTGCGGGCGCCATTTTGTGACTGGCGCCCACCACCCTTTCACAAAATTCCAAGTGGGCTACTGGTCCAAAATGTTTGGCAACCCCTAACCTTGGTAACTGTCATCTCTACAGCAACCATCCCTGAAGAACTGCAGTGTGTTTATCTGCCTATCATCACGCAGAGTGAGTGTGAGGCAGTGTATCCTGATGCCATCACCGAGAACATGTTGTGCGCTGGCGTGAGGGAAGGGGGTGCTGACACTTGCCAGGTGAGGAAAATCCTTCAATTCAGAGGCAACTTAGGGTCAAAGTAGATCATGATTAGCCAAACTACGGCCCGGGGGCCGGATCCGGCCCAATCGCCTTCTAAATCCAGCCTGCGGACGGGCTGGGAATCAGCATGTTTCTATATGAGTAGAATGTGTCCTTTTATTTAAAATGCATCTCTGGGTTATTTGTGGGGCATATGAATTCATTCATTTTTTCCTCCAAAATATAGTCTGGTCCCCCACAAGGTCTGAGGGACAGTGGACCGGCCCACGGCTGAAAAAGTTTGCTGACCCCTGAACTAGATGGTGTGCAAAATGCATTATTGTACGATACAGAGGCGCTGATTTGGGCCCCACGTTATGGGTGCCCAGCGCGGTGTCATGATGTCACGTTAGGACATGCTGTTATTACGTCACACGCCCCACAGCCTCAGAACCTTACTTCCGGCGGCTATGGAAATCCAGTTCCGAGGTCTCACAAGGCCTCGGACAGCATCTCCGAGGTCTTGCAAGGCCTCAGACGTGACTTCTGGGGCTTTGCGAGGCACTGGAAGTTGCGTCAGGGGCCTTGTAGCACATAGAGATGGCACCCCTGGGATGGGAGAGAGAAAGACAGAGGGGAGGTACAATCAGGATCAGCATAATGGCTCCTTTAAAACTATTTTCCCCACAGTATAAACATTCCAAGCCAGCGCTGCCGTTAGGCAGAGTGAAATGAGGCAATGAGCAGCTCGGAGGTGTTGGGAGGACGAGAGTCCTGTGCCACCATGCCTGGGGCAGCCCATCCCAATTCACCATATGAAATGGAAAGGTGCCACTCCCTGCCCCACCTGTGCTGTCATTCCCCCCACAACTATTGCCACCACCAGACTGCCCTCCCCCCACGCCAAACTCAGCAAGAGCCGAAAGTCCAACAGTAACTGGAGTGCACCTTGTTCACATTTTGCCTGTTTCCTGCTATGGTCTTTATTTTCTCTAGTCCTTGTTCGGACACCTTGTTTCTTGGGCCGTACTTTTCGCCACCTGCTTTCCGTCTGTTCCAAAGTGACTTTCATGTAATTGCTTAATTTTACAAGATGTTTTAAGCCCGGAACTGGCTGAGGACAGTAGAGGCTTGTGTGCCCGTGGCTGTGTTACAGCTTCTGTGAGCTGCTAAGACCAAGACTTTTTCTGTGTTTAAACACCCCGGAACTGCCACTTCATGTTTAGTTTTGATAGCCAGGACCTGCAGCAAAATGCTGTGGTTTGGGACTGCTCCAGTTCAGGGTTTCAGCCAGCCATGCCCACTCCTAGGATACTCCATTCCAGTTTACTCTCTCCACTCCTCCACTGCCCACCCCACCACCGGCAACAGATACTGCACATTCTATGGCCACTGAACATGCTCAGTCTTCACTGGACTGTTTTAGGGTTTGTTCAGGGTTTCTGTCTCTTTCAAGGTTTTTCCCCTGAAGTCTTTTTTTTTTTTTACTTTTACAAACCTCAAGGTGGAGATGGGTGTATCTGTGGGTATCAGTTTCACTCAGTTGCTAATTTTTCCACTCTTAAGTTCAGTACTCCACACTTTCAGATCAACTCGTGACTTAGAAAATAAATATCTTCAAGAACAGTCATCAACATTTTAGTGCTGATGTTTGTATGCAGTGTTGCCTGATATAAGCATTTTTGCAAACCACATTTCCCTAATGTGGTGCATTTTGTATGGTATTTTCACTAAGACATGGATTTATATGTACACCTTGCTCTGGTATATGCATTTTTGTACACATGACAAAATTTGGAGATACGTAATCTCCAGAGATGCCACATGATGACTGTGTACAGGATACTCTTTCTTTCTTTCTTTCTTTCTTTCTTTCTTTCTTTCTTTCTTTCTTTCTTTCTTTCTTTCTTTCTTCTCTTTCTCTTTCTCTTTCTCTTTCTCTTTCTCTTTCTCTTTCTCTTTCTCTTTCTCTCGCTCTTTCCCAGGCACTCGCTTCTTCTTAACAGAGATCTGAACAGATTGCTTGCAAAAGTCACTTGAAATTAAGCCAAAGATGAAATGTTCTATTAAGACTTCACATGGGGGTGGGATTTTCTCCCTGTGCAGGGCGATTCTGGGGGACCCCTCATCTGCAATGAAGAACTTCAGGGCATCGTGTCTTGGGGTCCAGAGGTGTGCGGCCAGCCTGGGAAACCTGGTATCTATACTAAGGTCTGCAACTACGTTGGCTGGATCCGGGAGGTGATACAGCGCGGGTGACGCCAGCTCAGAGACGAAGCGCACAAATAAAGCATAAGAAATGAACTCAAGTCTGCATCTCCCTTGTTCTCTCCCCCTCACCCCAGTGCACAAACATTATCCCATGCCTTTTCCGCTTCCTGTGCCTACATGGATGCATGCCGACCAGGCCAGTGATCAATGAGGTTGGGAGCATGCTGAGACTAACGATGGCCCATTGAGGGGCCGTCCTGTGTGGGAGGCTCACCCTGCTGCCAACTTTCCCCAGGTGCCGAAGGCAGATCACAAATTGCAGAAGGTTCCAGGAAGGCATAAGGCAGGGGTGGAGAAGCTCAGGCCTGGGGAACAAATGCCTCTTTTTCTCCAAGCCTCTTTTTCTGGCTCTCGGGTCTTTGCCCAGGCCACACCCTCTCCTTAGCCACACATTTCCCCCCGGGACATTCACCTCACCAGCCCTGCTTCATGCCCTTCTGGAATGCCCGAGAAAAAAACACACCAAGAACTCTGGACAATATAAGTTTCAGCACTGGGAGTGGTCCCTACTTCTTGAATTCCCAGCTGGGTGTGTCCTTGCCCTCTCATTCATTCATTCATTCATTCATTCATTCATTCACCAATGGCGGAAACAGGGGTCTCCTAACAGCTCTCAACAAGCTAAGCAAGCTATCTTCCAGGACTGTTTAAAAAGGTTTGATACTGTTTCAGAAGAGGGACACGGGTGGCGCTGTGGGTTAAACCACAGAGCCTAGGGCTTGCCAATCAGCAGGTCAGAAGGTTCGAATCCCCGCGACGGGGTGAGCTCCCATTGCTCAGTCCCTGCTCCTGCCTACCTAGCAGTTCGAAAGCACGTCAAAGTGCAAGTAGATAAATAGGTACCGCTCTGGCGGGAAGATAAATGGCATTTCCGTGCACTGCTCTGGTTCGCCAGAAGTGGCTTAGTCATGCTGGCCACATGAGGCGGAAGCGAAATGAGCGCCGCAACCCCAGAGTTGTCAGCAACTGGACCTAATGGTCAGGGGTCCCTTTACCTTTACTGTTTCAGAAGTGCAGTGCAGGATTAAAATCAGAAGTGTTGTTATTGGATTAATCAAGATTATGAAAGCAGGAAGAAATAAGAGTTTTGTAACCTGAAATCAAGTACACGGGAGGTCATTTCAAATTGATTAATTTGGTTTTTGAATAATTGTCTCTCTCTCTCTTTTTTTTTTTTGGATTGTAATTTGGCAATGTGACAATGTGGCTTTTATTGGAATTGTATTAAAGATTAATAAAAAAATATTATATCAGAAGTGCAGTGCAGATGGGGCCTAAGCCACGTCCATTATTTTGAATAGGTCTGCTCTGAATGCAGCCATAGAGTTGCAAATTTTCTATGACAGGAATAAACCGTGCACTGAAAGTCATGAAGGGGGCAAAGAATGCCATTAAAATAAAATTTAAAAAAAATTGAACAAATGGCAGGTGAAAGGTACCCGTGAAGATATCGCTTAACAAATGTTCTACCTCCCCAGACAAAGGTTTTCATTTTTTCCCCAAAGGATTCCTTCTCCAAACAGTACAGGAGGTGCTAGGAAAGATTTTAGTCTGAAACCCAAGACGACCGCTGCCAGTCAGTGTAGAGTGTATGGATCTAGGTGAGCCAATGGTCTGATTCTGCGTAAGGCAGCTTCCTATGTTCCTAAGATACATTGTGTAAAACTCGTGTCAGGCTCCGCTTGGAAGAAGAAGAAGAAGAAGAAGAAGAAGAAGAAGAAGAAGAAGAAGAAGAAGAAGAAGAAGAAGAAGAAGAAAAGAAGAAGAAGAAGAAGAAGAAGAAGAAGAAGAAGAAGAAGAAGAAGAAGAAGAAGAAGAAGAGGAGGAGGAGATGGAGGAGGAGGAGGAGGAGGAGGAGTAGTTTGGATTTGATATCCCGCCTTTCACTCCCTTTAAGGAGTCTCAAAGTGGCTAACATTCTCCTTTCCCTTCCTCCCCCACAACAAACACTCTGTGAGGTGAGTGGGGCTGAGAGACTTCAGAGAAGTGTGACTGGCCCAAGGTCACCCAGCAGCTGCATGTGGAGGAGCGGGGAAGCGAACCTGGTTCTCCAGATTACGAGACTACCACTCTTAACCACTACACCACACTGGTTCTCTTAACCACTACACCACACTGGAAGCTATTGGTGCTTCTCCTTTGGGAGCAGACCGAAAAAGTTTGTGAGTGAGAGATAACAGAATCGTAGAATTGTCCAACCCTCTGCAATGCAGATAGCGCTACAATCCAAATAAGGGAAGGCAAGAAGCAGGCCTGAGTGAAAAAGAATGGAGGGCAGGAAGGAAACATGGGTTCCTCGTGGTTTATTCTGGGATCTCAGCAAAATGAGGAGGGGGGAGGGTCTGATTTCCCCACAACAAGTCAGTCGTCATCACACATGGTCTCAATGATCCAGTCTCTGTATCTGGAAATGTCCATGTAGACCCCGGGTTTGGTGCTGGAGCTGCAGGGCACGTCACCCCAAGACACCAGACCCTGGAGCTTCCCGTTGCAGACAAGGGGTCCCCCGGAGTCACCCTGTATTGACAACCAAGAGAGACATCTCTTTAACCCAGGAAGGGTTGTTCTGATTATTACTAGATCCCCTCCTTCCTAGGGCTGCCATATGTCTGGACGTTACCAGAATTGCAAAGGCGGAATTGACATCTGGGGGGGTGGGGCGGGATTTCTGAAAGGTGGCAATTTATCCTGGATCTTAGACAAGTCAATTGAAAAAATCATGGGTTTGGGGGGGTGTCTTGGTTGCTACTTTTTGAAATATGGCAACCCTACTCTTTCCTCCCAAAGGAGCCCAGGGTATTAAACACACAAGTGATAAAACATCTAAAAATACGCCAATACTGTACTGTACGACCTGTAATCATATACAAATACAGTATATTGCCTTATCCCAGCGTTCTTCAACCTTAGGTTCCCAGGTGTTACTGGACTACAAATCCCATCAACCCCAGCCATCTTAATCAATAATGATGGATTGGAGTTGTAGTCCAACGACATCTTGGGACCCAAGGCTGAAGAATGTCACCCTTTCCTATGCATGTTCACATGGAAGCAGGGGTAACTTGAATATAACAAGGGGAGCAGGAAACTCCTGCCCCACATAATTGAGCACAAGATGCAGCACGCACACACAATTTGAATGGCAACTTGGGGAGGTGGTCCCCTCCAATATTTTATTGGGAGGGGTGAAGGGACCTTGGCCCCGAGGAATTGGCTCGTTTGCATGGAAGGAAGTCTCACTAACTTCAAGGAGATGCAATTCCCAGGTAAGTGCATAGGAACATAGTCCATAGGTCAGGGAAAGTGAGCCTCAGGCCTGGCATCCAAACACAGTCCTCCAGACCTCTCCAGCTGACCCTTCCAGTGTTCAAAAGAACCTGTGGGTGTTTATTTTTTGCCATTAGGAAAATGCCAGTCATCAGGACAGACGAGGGCAGGGCAGCGGGTGGGCGGAAACAGCACCCATTTATGAAATTGCTGGCTGTCAGACGTTACGAGCGGCATTAAACCATTTTGCAAGATAAGCTCAGCACACCAAAATCCACTGGATATATTGGGTCACACTGGCGTGAACCAGTGCTTTAAATGTGTGTGATGGTACTCAGTGGCACAAAATACTGCCACTTCTTTCTCTCTCTCTTATTAATGTTGTTGTTGTTGTTATTTTGCTACCTGTGGCAGCCATTTTGAGTACTAGCTTCTCGGCTTTTTGTTGGGTTTTTTTTCTTTAACCAAAAAAACCCACTGACTTTAGACATTTAAAAAACCCAATAGATGAATCAACCCTTACCTATGCACATAATTAGATTGCATCATTTTTCATAATTGACTGTGGCCACAGATCTTGGGTTTCCACAATATATAGCATGGCTGAAGAACCCAAGGCTCTAAATGTTGTGGGACTCCCAACTACAGCCTTAGCTAGCATAGCCCATGGCCAGGATGATGGAGCTGGAGTCCAGCAACAAGTTCGGTAGCCTCTCTTCTGGGGCAGAGTTTGAACTTTTTGGCACACATTACATAGAACACAGTGACACGAAAGCAAGAAGGGGCACTGAATAGTGAATATTGAAATACACTGATGTACTTTAAATCTAGGTAGAGCTGAAAGGGCAAAAACACAACAATAGCAAAATCTCATCCAAAACCCAGCAAAATCAGATTAGTTGGATGTTAAGACTTGGTTGGACAGTGTTCTTGAAGCCACAAACATGAGTCTGACCAAACTGCGGGAGGCAGTGGAAGATAGGAGTGCCTGGCGTGCTCTGGTCCATGGGGTCACGAAGAGTCGGACACGACTAAACGACTAAACAACAAGAAGACTTTTTAGTTTATCAGCCAACTTAAGTTCCAAAATGGATTGAACTGACCATGGATTGAACTGAATGTTGTTGGGACCATTGCTCTTTCCCGTTAAGGGCACCTAACTAGCCAGAGGCCCTGGGCTCCTTTGGTTGGAAGGGCAGGATAGAAATTTGATAAACAAAACAAACAAATGCAAATACATGTTAACATATGCATTGGCCAAGCCCCCAGCCAATGTGCAATTGGCGTCACACTGTAGGGGGCTATGTGCATACAGGTTTGAGCACATAGGGCTCTTTCCATGGGAACAGGTGTTCACATTCCTATAGAGGGGACCCTTAAATATATACATCCAGCCAGGCACAGGCCCCCTACAGAGTGATCGCAACTGCACGTTGGCCGTGGGGCTTGGCCGATGCATATATTTGCATCTATTTGTTTATCAAATTTCTATCCTGCCCTTCCAACCTAAGGAGCCCAGGGCCTGTGGCTAGTTGGGTGCCTACTGGAGAGCCTCATCGCATGTTCAGTATCCATGGGCATCGAATGTCCGAACAGGGCTTATATCTCAGCCTAATCCACTTTACAGGGATGTGTTATCTGGTTCTGCAAGGCACTTGTGATGTTCCAACAAAAGGTCCTTACTTCACAGGAGTCATTGCCTCCTCCCATCGCAGCAGCACACATCATATCGGAGTTCAGCTTTCCAGGATACAGGGCAGCGCACTCCTCCAAAGACATTATCCTGACATTTGCACAGTAAAGGACCAGAGGAATTCGCTCTAAAGAAAGAAGAAGAATTGTAGAGTTGGAAGGGGCCATAAGTGTCATCTAACCCCCCGCAAAGCAGGAATATTTTACCCAAAACGTGGGGCTCAAAACCATGACCCTGGGCTTAAGAGTCTCATGCTCTGCTGACTGAGCTGTCCCTGGAGGCAAGAACAAGAAGTTGTTTGGGATCTTGAGAAAGATTGGTTTTACTCATAAAGGTAAAGGGACCCCTGACTGCTAAGTCCAGTCGCAGACAACTCTGGGGTTGCGGCGCTCATCTCGCTTTACTGGCCGAGGGACTGGCATACAGTTTCCGGGTCGTGGCCAGCATGACTAAGTCACTTCTGGCGAACCAGAGCAGTGCACGGAAATGCCGTTTACCTTCCCGCCGGCGTGGTACCTATTTATCTACTTGCCCTTTGACATGCTTTCGAATTGCTAGGTTGGCAGGAGCAGGGACCGAGCAACGGGAGCTCACCCCGTCGCAGGGGTTCAAACTGCCAACCTTCTGATCAGCAAGTCCTAGGCTCTGTGGTTTAGACCACAGCGCCACCCGCGTCCCTATGGTTTTACTTATAGTTCATGACATTTACATGCTTCAAGAAGATAGGATGCCAAAAGAAGCGTTCTGTTTCTTCGCTCTTTTTTAAACGTCTTTACCTTTTTTACCTTTATCTAAGGTTGCAAACAAGTTTCCCTAAATCATACATGTTTTTTACACTCACAATTGTAGGCATTTTTATGAACACTTTCTTCTAATATACAAATTGGTGAGGGCTTGGTCATCAAAAATTTTGGTGAAGTGCAAACTTTGAAAGCTAGCCAATTAGGTAAGTTTGCTTTAAAATGTGAACCAAATTTACCGTAATTTCTCTTCTGTCCCGAGCGGGGAGGTGTTCTCATTTTTACTGTTCTCCCATTTACAAATCTCTGTGCAAGTTAAACAAAACAAAACAAATGCATCAAGTAGAAAGGGAGATCTAAGCAAACAACTACAGTAATCTCACTGAATTTGTGGGATTTTTTAGGGGGGGGTTGAGTTTTTAATGCAGGGAAGGAAGACATTAAGAATTTAATTTCCCACCTGCAACCTGATCCCCTGTAGTAGGACTTCACCGTGCTAAAAGCTGTAAAATTGGTTCCCTGGTAGTTTCAGCATACAGTCGTACCTTGGCTCCCGAACACAGCAAACCCAGAAATGAGTGTTCCGGTTTGCGAACGTTCTTTGGAACCCGAAAGTCCAACGGGGCTTCCGCGGCTTCCGATTGGCTGCAGGAGCTTCCTGCAGCCAATCAGAAGCTGTGCTTTGGTTTCTGAATGTTTTGGAAGTTGAACAGACTTCCGGAATGGATTCCGTCCAACTTCCGAGGTATGACTGTATATATATGGAGAGCTACGCCATAAATCAAGATAGCACCGCCCTTACTGGGAGAGCATTGTCCTTTCTACAGCTCCTTCAGATGCCTTCACTATTTTGGATGTTCGTTTCAGAAGCTTTAGTTCTTTTATCTATGGGCATGGTATGGTAGAGGTTGATACTGTCAGGCCTTTCCTGGGACAGAATCATTTACATACCTGGGAAATTGATAGGACCGCCCCATCCTGACACCATGCACATATCCCCAGAGCTTGCCCTCTGGGTAGCCAGACTTATGGGCTGCACATAATGGTTAAGTACAGCTGGGCTCAACAGTTTGACCAGCATGACATCATTATCATAGCACGACTGGTTGTATTTGGGGTGGACGATTGTTTTTGCCACTGCCAAGAACTGTTCTGTGCCCTCCAGGACGTTCAGATCTTCATCTCCAAGCCGGACATGGATGCTTCTGTAAAGGAAAGAACAGATAAATAATGAGTAGGTAAGGCCACTTTTTAAGACAGCATCTTAAAAAGTAGAGACATCACCTTCCCAACAAAGGTCCGTATAGTAAAAGCTATGGCTTTCCCAGTAGTGATGTACGGAAGTGAGAGCTGGACCATAAAGAAGGCTGATCGCCGAAGAATTGATGCTTTTGAATTATGGTGCTGGAGGAGACTCTTGAGAGTCCCATGAACTGCAAGAAGAACAAACCTATCCATTCTGAAGGAAATCAGCCCTGAGTGCTCACTGGAAGGACAGATCGTGAAGCTGAGGCTCCAATACTCTGGCCACCTCATGAAAAGAGAAGACTCCCTGGAAAAGACCCTGATGTTGGGAAAGATGGAGGGCACAAGGAGAAGGGGACAACAGAGGACAGGATGGTTGCATAGTGTTCTCGAAGCTACCAGCATGAGTTTGACCTAACTGCGGGAGGCAGTAGAAGACAGCAGTGCCTGGCGTGCTCTGGTCCATGGGGTCACGAAGAGTCAGACACGACTAAACGACTAAGCAACAACAAGGCCACTTGCACAACAATAACCAAGCCTTATGAGGAGCGGTTGAAGGAGCTAGGTATGTTTAGGTTGGAAAAGAGGAGGCTGAGAGGAGATAAGATAACCATCTTCAAATATTTCAAGGGCTCTCGTGTGAAAAAGGGAACAAGCTTGTTCTCTTCTTCTCTGTAGGGTAGGACCCAAACCAATGGATTCAAGTTACAAGACTAAACATGAGGAAAAAACTTTCCGAGAGTAAGAGCTGTTTGACAATGGAACAGTCTCCCTCAGGAGGCTGTGGACTCTCCTTCATTAAGCAGAGGTTGAAATGCCCAATTCAAAGTGCTGGTTTTGTCCTAGAAAGCCTTAAACAGCTCCGTATCACAAAACCTCAAGGACCCCTCTCCCCATATGCCCCTGGACCCTGCAATAATGATCAGAGGCCCTTCTTCCTTTGCCTTCTCCATGAGAGGAACAGGCCTTTTCTGCAGTGGCTCCCCAATTGTGAAATACTGTCCTGGGAGGCCCGCCTGGCGCCCTTGTTACATATCTTTAGGCACTAGGCAAAACACATTCCTCTTCTCCTTTGGCTAATTAAACAAACTATGGTCTTTTAGACTATGCATGGTTTATTGTTATTGTTTGTTGCTATGGTATGTGTTTTGGTGTTTTTCTATCATAAACTACCCTGTGATCCTCAGTTGAAGGGCGAAGTTTAACAAATAAATACTAGTTCACCACATATTCTATGATACCTGCATTTCCCAGGCTGAGCCAACACACAGAGAGAGGGAGACATGATCCACACAGGTACACCTACCCATGGTTGCAGTGAGCAGCGGTAAGGACCCATCTTTGGTTGAGAAGGGTTGCTCCACAGTAGAAACGGGAGTATTTGTAGATGGCAGCCTGCCAAGGCTGAGAATGTGGTGGACATGGGTAGCCTTTGGGTTTCTTTCTGCCCTGTGCCAGGACTGGAAAAGGAAAAGAAAAGGTCCATTAGCATACTGATGTGTAGATAAATCCCTGCAGATTTCTCCAGAGTTCTTAGAACAGTGTTGGATTAGCCAATAGGCACCAAAAATAATTTATTTTTAAAAAAGTATTTGACACAGATATATATACACACACATATATACATATACATATATATACATATATATACATACACACACACACACACACATATATATATAATATTATTTTTTAAGCATCCAAGTAGCCATCATGCGATAGCTCAGTTGGTAGAGCATGAGGCTCTGATTCTCAAGGTCATAGGTTCAAGTCCCATGTTGGGGAAAAGATTCCTGCATTGCAGGGGGCTGGACTAGATGACCCTCGGGTTCCCTTCCAACTCTATGATTCTAGTCATGATGGCTGGGGAAAACAGAACTTTGTTAGACTGTCTTACATTCCACTACACACTCCTCCCCACATTTTCATTCTCAATTCAAAAAACGGACATTTTTTCATGTGGTTTAGCATTGTTCTCATTTTGAATTACATGGGGGGGGGACACTAATCTTTTCAGTGCTTAGGACCTGCAATGCCCATCACGCTTAACAAACTACAGTTCCCAGTATTAAAGTTTTTAGAGTGCTTTAAATGTGTGCTGTGGGTGTCACCCTAGTCCTGAATGCAACCGGTTTGAAAAAGCTCTCTTTAAAAAACTTGCGGGGGGGGGGGAGAATCCTATTAAAATCTGACGCAGGGTGGCAGAGGATGGGGAGAAGGAACCAAACTAATCTGTGCATCTTGTGCAGCAGAAGTCCCTCTATGGCGGACTAACTGGGGGGAGGAATTTTAATCTGCAATTAAAGATTAAGCGATCGTCACACGAATAAACCTTTGCAGTCCTATCTAATCATCTAAAAACACGCCCAGATGTGTGTTTCTTCGTGTAGACTCCACTGCATCATGTTATTTATCTTGTTCAGAATCAAAACACTTTCAGTTTTTATGGCTTACTTGTGTTGTTGGCGTCTGTGCTTGGGTTTTTTGTTTTGTTTTTGAAAGCATAATGAATTTTATAAAGGCAAAGCACATTTAACAGGATAGCTAGCATCATGGCTAGAACGCACATGTTGGGTGTGTTCCTCAACCCAGCCTCCCCCCAGCATCTCATTACATGGAAAAAGGGAGTCGCTCTCGGGTGTTGGTCTATGAAAGAAGGGGTGGAAGAACGAGGCAGCGTTTTTATGCCAATAAAGATGTGCGGTGGCATGTGACGTTGAAAAGCATGCGCACCATCCAGGTGGCTGCAGAGGTCAGGATGCAGAGACCTCGGCGTATGCAAGTGGACTTCAGGATAAGGGTTGGAGGAACTGCCACCAGCACCTGGACATAGAACCTGGAAGACCAAGACAAACAGGACTCCTTCCACCACTCGGCCATAGAATGGCAAGGGAAGGGCGGCAGCCAGCAGGCTGGGATGGAATGAACCCAAGCACACCCTCCTTAGGTCAGTTCTCCTTGAACTGTTCCAAGCACACTTCTCTTCAGAGAAGGTCCATAGCTCAGTAGTAGAGCATAAAAATAAGAATAATTTATTATTTATAGCCTGCGCATCTGACTGAGTTTCCCCAACCACTCTGGGCGGTTCCCAACTGAATATTAAAAACACAATAAAACATCAAACATTAAAAACTTCCCTAAACAGGGCTGCCTTCAGATGTCTTCTAAAAGTCAGATAGTTGTTGATTTCCTTGACATCTGATGGGAGGGCGTTCCACAGGACAGGTGCCACTACCGAGAAGGCCCTCTGCCTGGTTCCCTGTAACCTCACTTCTCACAGTGAGGGAACCGCCGGAAGGCCCTTGGAGCTGGATCTCGGTGTCTTCTTAAAATGGACACAGGTGGTGCTGTGGGTTAAACCACTGAGCCTCTTGGACTTGCCGATCAGAAGGTCAGCAGTTCAAATCTGTGTGACAGGGTGAGCTCCCATTGCTCTGTCCCAGCTCCCGCCAACCTAGCAGCTCGAAAGCACACCAGTGCAAGTAGATAAATAGGTACCGCTGTGGCGGGAAGGTAAATGGCATTTCTGTGCGCTCTGATTTTTGTCACAGTGTTCTGTTGTGCCAGAAGTGGTTTAGTCCTGCTGGCCACATGACCCAGAAAGCTGTCTGTGGACAAACGCCGGCTCCCTCGGCCTGAAAGCAAGATGAGTGCCGCAACCCCACAGTTGCCTTTGACTGGACTTAACCGTCCAGGGGTCCTTTACCTTTTTGTCTATCAGCCCACCCTGACCTCCTTCCAGTATTCACCAAGCCCATTAATACGACTTGGTGACACAGGTGACACACATGGTAAAACCTGCACAGACACAGATGGGAAGCGCTGTACATCAGCCGTAGAGCCTCTGCTTTGCATGTCGACTGATTGATTCACAGAATCATGGAATTGTAGAGCTGGAAGGGACCCAGCTAATCCATCTCCCTGCAATGCAAAAATGATTGCTAGAAGCTTCTCTCTGCCTGAAACCCTTGAGGATTTCTCCCACTCAGCGTGGACAGCACTGGGCTAAATGGGCAGGCTTTATTCCCTTAACAAACTCTTACCTACTGAAATAATCAGGAGCAGAGTAATGGAATGCAGAGTCAAGGTTGTCATGGTGATGAGCTGTGTATGGCGGAGGCAGCTCCCTTTAAGGAGAAAGAAAGGGGGAGAGAGAGAAAGATAAAAGTTAATAAATTAAATAATCAACTGGAGTTTAACCCAGTGTGGCAGTGATGTATGTTCAACATAGGTTTGAACTCAGACTCTGCTATGTTTGTGCAAAAAGGGACTATCTATGACAACATGCTGCTGCAGGAAAATGCTTCTTCGAAATATATGTTTATGCATTGTCTGACATTTAGCTTACAATTTTTTGGAGGAAAGTATTAAGATGGATAAATACTACTTTGGGGGAGGATTTAAAATTGTCAGATGATATAATATTATCCTAAACCACATACCAACTACAGTACAGTCATACCTCGGGTTGAAGTCACTTCAGGTTAAGCCTTTTCGGGTTGCGCTCTGCGGCAACCCAGAAGTAACAAAGCGCGTTACTTTCAGGTTTTGCCTCTCGCACATGCGCTGACGCTCAAAATGACGTCACATGCATGCGCGGAAGCGGTGAATCGTGACACACACACGTGCGGGTTGCGTTCGCTTCAGGAAGCAAACGGGGCTCCGGAATAGATCTCGTTCGCATCCAGAGGTACCACTGTATATGCGGTTTGACAGACCTTTCTGCCACTGCCAGATAAACTAGCACCTTGCATTTTTTTGTGATGGTATTAACCAAACAGCCATCACCTCTTCTTTTGCTGCCTGTTGCAACCATTTTCTGGTGGCACCCACAGCACTTCAGTTAAGATATAAGTATACCAGCACTTCATTTTTTGCCAAACAAACAAACAAACAACCCACCCAACAACACAAAATACTGAGCTAGCAGCCAGAGATACATAAGTTGGTTGGGTGGTCAAAACTGGCATCAACCTCAGTTGGCAATGCCGGGGATCTTAGATCCCAGCAAGTGAAAAAGACCACCTATTTATCAATCCCTAGACATCCTAATGACATCGAGTGATTGACACCCGACAGAGTTTAAAGGAGACTGCCGCAACTGCTGGTCGCCTGATAGGTGGTTATAACCACCCCTTTAAAGGTGCACTTTCAGCATCAGTCAGAGAGCATATTGAAGGAAGCTTGGCTGTGACTTCTGATCAGCCCCTCAGGTGCCATTAACGGAATGACCGCTAGAGGGGTTCCCTGAGCCTTAACTTGTACAGTTTGAAATTCTACCCGTCAAATTGTTATGAATGCAATCTGTACATAAATTGCTGTGGCTGGTGACGAATGCAAATCTCTGCCTCTGGTGAAAGCTCTGAGATGCACGTTGTAGAAAAGGCCTCTCTTATCTCTCTCTATTCCAGCTTCCCCCTTACCACTACCAGTCTGGTCAAGCAATGCATCCTAGAATGGTGACCAGTATATTACCCAGAAACTCTTCGTAAAGCAGAAGTCACCCCTTTTTCGCAGCTCTCCAAAGGCTGACAGACGTGGTAAAATTGGAGAGCTGAGAATGTGGGTTGAGCAGGTGGTGACAGGGGGTCAGATGCAGAGGAGGCTGGTCCATCAGGATAAGTGGGGCACTGCCGCAACAACTTCTGTCGTCCCTCAGATAGCCCTCACCTGACTTTTTCCTTATTTACAACCAGTCCAGGGGATGGCACCAGGGCCGGCCCACTCATGAGGCAACTGCCTTGGGCGGCAGGATCCTTGAGGGAAGCAGATCTCAATGTGGATCTTTATTTCACTGCTTGTTCCCGATGTACCGTATTTTTCGTCCCATAGGACGCTCCATCCCATAGGACGCACCTACTTTTTTGGGGGGGAAATAAAGGGAAAAAAAATTCCTTTATTTCCCCCCCCCCAAAACCAGGTCGGGGAACAGTGGGATGGCGGTGCTGCGCCTCCTCGCTGTCCCCCGAGTTTGTGGGGCTGGCTGATGTCTGCCCGGCGGGAGGGGCGCTCTGCTTCAGGGCGCCCCGCGCGTCGGGCGGCAGGCTACTGTCCGCAGCATGGGGAGCCCTCTGTTTCAGGGCGCCCCCCGCGCCCCCCGTGCGCAAGGCTTGCCGACACCTGCGCGAAGCACGGGGCGGCCTCCAAAGGGCACCCCGTGCTCCGTGCTGCCAGCTGCCGCCCGCAAGGCTTGTGCTCCCGGGGGGAGATCCCCCGGGTGCGCAAGGCTTGTCAGCACCAGCGCAGAGCACGGGGCAGCCTCCGAAGGGCGCCCCGTGCTCCGTGCTGCCGGCTGCTGCCCGCAAGCCTTGCGCTCCCGGGGAGAGATCCCCCGGGTGCGCAAGGCTTGCCGACACCAGCGCGGAGCACGGGGCGGCCTCCGAAGGGCGCCCCATGCTCCACGCTGCTGGCTGCCACCCGCAAGCCTTCAGCTCCCGGGGGGAGATCCCCCGGGTGCGCAAGGCTTGCCAGCACCAGCGCAGAGCACGGGGCAGCCTCCGCGCTGCAGGCTGCCGCCCGCAAGCCTTGCGCGCCCGGGGGAACTCGACACCTCTCGCTCTCCAGGCTTCAGCGAAAGCCTGCATTCGCCCCATAGGACGCACACACATTTCCCCTTCATTTTTGGAGGGGAAAAAGTGCGTCCTATAGGGTGAAAAATACGGTAGATCTTCACTCACCCCTTCTTCCCTGACAGGAGAGGGACGCCATTTTGTGGTTTGCCTCAGGTGCCCAAACGTCTTGGGCTGGCCCGGGGTGGCACTGGCTGTCAGGGCGGGGGTGCAAAACTAGAATTAGCTGACTCAGCCTGCCATCGGCTTTGGATCGACGGTGCCTTCCTGTCCAGTCTACATGGACACAATTGATAAGATGAGCATTTAAATACAGGTCCTGCTCTGCGGACTTGCTGCAAGCACAGGACACCTTTGGGTAGCTACAATCTGGAGAGGGTGCTTATATGCCTCTATATCTGGGGCCTAAAAGTACTTCCTGTGGCAGCCACATCCCCAGAAGGGCCATTTTGCATTATGCCATGTTCCCACGGCAGCCATTTTGTGACTGGCACCCCAGGGCACTCCTTCCAAATTCCAAACGTGCCCACTGACCCCAAAAATGTTGGTGACCCCTGCAGTGTGTGTTTGCGTGTGTGTGTGTGTGTGTTTGTGTACACACATATATACATACAGAGATGTATTTACCCCATACATACACTTGGCCCTTGGTTCTCCGATAATATACATCCCATCAAAATGCCGGATCCTTTGCTATGCAGAATAACCTAATATATTGAATTGGGATCAGAAGCCAAAGGTGACGTTTATCACTGCCCAGCCTCCCATCCCATTTGGTGGGGCAAGCAAAACTTTCATTTTGCCCCATAATAGGTTGAAAGTGAAATGGGCAGAAGCTACTGTATGCCCATCTCCCCCAATATTTCCTAATCTAGCTATCAGTGGCTTTCTGGGCTCACCAGGCAAAGGCGTTTCCCATCACCTGATGCTGAATGCCAAAAACTGAACCTGGAGCCTTCTGCATAAAAAGCATGGGTGATACCATAGAGAGACATTCTCTTTCCTGTGCTATCGTAGCAAGAGTCGGTCCTCTTCTAGTCAACCCTAAACAAACATTGCCCAAATCACAGTACAGAGGTACCTCGGGTTACATACACTTTATGTTACATATGCTTCAGGTTACAGACTCCGCTAACCCAGAAATAGTACCTCAGGTTAAGAACTTTGATTCAGGATGAGAACAGAAATTGAGATGCAGCAGTGTGGCAGCAGCAGGAGGCCCCATTAGCTAAAGTGGTGTCTCAGGTTAAGAACAGTTTCAGGTTAAGAGCGAACCTCCAGAACAAATTAAGTTCTTAACCAGAGGTACCACTGTAGCCCTGGGTGGCCTAAGACTCTGCTGGATAGAGCCAAAGGCTTATCTAGACCTTAAGCAACTAATGATCTAGCCCATAAGCAAGTAATGCTCTCCCACTATTGTTCCTCAGGGGCTGGTATTCAAAGGCATGTTTAGTAGCCACTAGCTACCTTAGATCCTGTAAATGTGCCCAATCCCCTTTTAAAGCCATCTATGTTGATAGCCATCACCGCAACAAATTTCCTAGTTTTAACATTGCTTTTGGTGAAAAAGCACTCCCATTTCTCTGTTATGGCCATTTCATAAGGGATGGGCCATGTGGCTCAGGGGTAAGTCCAAGCTAGTTTCAGTCCCCAGCATCTCTAGGTAGGGCCAGGTGACACCCCTGTCCAAAACCCTGCAGAGCTGCTGCCAGTCTGTGTAGGCAATACTGAGCTAGATGAACCAATGGTATAGGGCAGTTTTCTAAGTTCCTAAGTCCATTCAGCATGACTAGATGAGCTCAGGTTCTATTATTATGAGAGGGAGAAAAGCACATCCATTTTTTCTGATCTATCTGATCCATCCCTCTGCACCATGAATAACTTGATGAACTTTTTATCATTCCCCCTATCTTGTCTCTCGTGATATCCTCGGTTCCCCCATCTGGAAAAGATGCAAAGTGGACAGCAAGCCAGCTTTCACAAAGCCAGGCTAGGTAACACAATAGTATTATCACCAAATACCAAGACGAGCAACAATGAACCCTTGACGCAAGATGTACACGTGCACAGCAGCAGCACCAGTAGCAAAAGTCTCCTACCTGATCCCAAGAAATAATCCTCTTTTCCTTTGCTGAGGTGGGAAGAGAGAGCCCGGGGTTTCTTGCGGGATCTAGTCTGCTCCAAATGATGCAGAAGTCAAGGCACTGGCGTTCAACAAGCAACTCATTTTTAACCTACTTGGCTGACCTGGCTAACACTGATTTACGGGGCACCTTTTATTTTGCCCTCTCTTAATGAAGGGGTAGCTGAACTAACCCTCTTTAATTAGGCTTGCCATTGTTTGTAAGGACGCTGTGCTTTCCCCCCTTTCTCACCACGTCTTCAGTGAGGTTCTGCTTTGGTTCTCGTTGTCCCCGTTTTGCAATCTGCTGTCCTTTAATTTCTCAAGAAGGGACGAGTCGCTCCATTTTTAATGAGGACGGCAACGGATTGATAATGTGAGCCAGCAATTAACTTCACATCATAGGACCAAGAAACTTGAAGGATCACCAGTCTCCTTATGATCCCAGGCCTACACTGAAAGAGGGCCTTCTCAGTGGTGACACCCCAGTTGCGGAGCAGTCTCCCCAGAGAGATTTGTTGAATATCTAATTCAATGGTTCTCAAGGCGTGTGGCAGGAGAGGGTGGCAAGTGCGGTGGGAAGATTCAAGGACAATCGTTATTCTATTTTGGGAATGATTCATGCTCTTATGTGGCTACATGTTCTATCCTTTCTGGGTGTCCCATGATTATAATATAAAGTAGTCATGTTCTATTAAAAAAAAATATGGTGTGGCACAAGCAAAGTTTTATTCTGAAAGTATGGCTGAGGAAAAAAAGTTTGTGAACCACTGGCCTTGTTTATGACAAAGGCTTTTCTTTTTAAATTTCCAAAGCTTTTTTAGATCCAGTTTTAATCCTGTTGATAGTTCTGTGCTTTTTGCAATTTTGCAACCTTTACTTTACTTTTTCTTCTTATTCTTCTTGTAAACCACCCTTGGAATGCGATTGAAGGATAGTATGAAAATACTTTTTTTTAAAAAAGACTTATTAAAATACACACACCATCCCATGTTGCAAGACTATCTACAAGACAAGCCATTAAGATTTAGGTTAAGAAATAAGGTGTAGCATTCAGGGCTCAATTCTCACTTGAGCAGTGTGTGGGGAAGCCAAGAGCCCTCGTCTCAAGACAATGGGACACCTTTAAGAATACCTTGCCATTTCTAACTGTATTTCCTCAGTAGTTACGGTTAATTGCATCCCAAAAAGGGTTTTCTTCCAAGTGGATTGCGGAATGAGTGCGCATCAATGGCTCATGTACCATCTTCCTAAACTACCATAAGGAGTTTGTTTTACAACCCACCTATTCTTTTGCTCTAAAATGTGCCAAACTGAGCCAGCCGACCAAGAGCTTGATCGTGTAGCATCTTTTATTACTATGAATAGACAAAAAGATGAATAGAATGACAGCTCACTTCTAGTACTGTGTTTAAAATAACTAATAGATCTAATAAGTGGCATCACATTCCTTGACACATTTCTGAATCTGCAAAACACAGCAATGCTGCTACCGTTCTGACTGTACTTATTTGCACACTTGGGCGTAAGGTCCATCATTTAGCAGAAGTCAGAATTTAGCAAATAGCTGTTTGCACCATGCAGAGGGTGCCCTCTAGTGGTGTTTGCTTTTATAGCCTGTAAAGCTATCACTATGTGATTTTCTACGGCAGCTGTTCCCTGTCAGTGTCCGAAGGAAACTGCTCTTACGAATAGTCACTGTGCAACCATCTATATTCATTTGCACTAATGCAAAAAAGTTGCACATGTCGTACATCTTGCATCTGTTGGCTTTTTAGTCACGTGTAGTAGCAAAGACTATAAAATGGAGAGAGGGGCAAGCTTTTGGTGCAGAATTAATTTGTAGTAATCTAAAAGAGTGGATAGTGGGGACGCAGGTGGCGCTGTGGGTTAAAGCCTCAGCGCCTAGGGCTTGCTGATCGAAAGGTTGGCGGTTCGAATCCCTGCGGCGGGGTGCGCTCCTGCTGCTCGGTCCCAGCGCCTGCCAACCTAGCAGTTCGAAAGCACCTCCGGGTGCAAGTAGATAAATAGGGACCGCTTACCAGCGGGAAGGTAAACGGCGTTTCCGTGTGCAGCTCTGGCTCGCCAGAGCAGCGATGTCACGCTGGCCACGTGACCCGGAAGTGTCTCCGGACAGCGCTGGCCCCTGGCCTCTTAAGTGAGATGGGCGCACAACCCCAGAGTCTGTCAAGACTGGCCCGTACGGGCAGGGGTACCTTTACCTTTAAAAGAGTGGATACCAGTGGCCAGTTACACTGTTGCTGTTTTATATATATACCATACTTTTCCGTGTATAAGACTATGTTTTTTCTTTTAAAATCATGCTAAAAAGTGGGGGTCATCTTATACACAGGGTGGACGTTTGATTGGTTCCTGCCATGGCTGCCAGCAACTATTGTGCATGTTATTGGTTGCTGCATCAATGGGTGTTGTTGACTGGCCTACGCTCCAGCAGTTGGGTGGGCAATTGGCAGCTTCTGCCAGCAATGGGACAGACAGGAGGCAGATTTTGCGGCTTGTGTGCGGGTGAGCGATTTTCGGCAACCCCCCAAAAAAACAACTGAGGCAATCCTCCACAAAAAGGCTCAAAAACTCTTCTGTACCATCTCCGCCCATTTTATTAAATTTGAGTCCCCCAAAAGTACAGTATATCTATAAAAACACTACTGGATACAGATGTAAAAGGATATTTCTTCCTCCTGCTGAAAAGCAGGCTCTAACAAACAAAAGTTCCTTCCGCAATAAACCCCTTAATATGCCACAAAAAAACTTTCGGTTGCTTGTTACAAGAATTAGTTACTAGAATTTGTTTTATTTAGATGGCAGCTATTCAATTACCCACTGTACCTGTGAAACCAAGTTGCCAGTTTCGGGCATGCATGAAATGTTTGCCCTAACTTATGGAGCAAGTTGGAACTACTAGGAATCAATGTCTCCCCAAAATTCTGGTTTAATACAGTATGTTATCTTTGCTATCTACTCTCCATTTCAGAATACAGTGGTACCTTGGGTTAAATACGCTTCAGGTTACATACGCTTCAGGTTACAGACTCCGCTAACCCAGAAATATTACCTCGGGTTAAGAACTTTGCTTCAGGATGAGAACAGAAATCGTGCTCTGGTGGCGCGGCAGCAGCGGGAGGCCCCATTAGCTAAAGTGGTGCTTCAGGTTAAGAATAGTTTCAGGTTAAGAACGGACCTCCGGAACAAATTAAGTACTAACCCGAGGTACCACTGTAGTTAGTCACATCTGGTTATGTAAATTATTTTACAACTCCTCAAACTGAACATGGCCACTTTCAGACAATTCTATCTGAAACTTTTGCTCAGATGTGTGGCTCTCTTTGCCTCACCTTTGCTGCAATTCTCTAGTTAACCGTAATTTCTCTATTGAGATTAAACTATGGTTAACTGCTTTGGAACACACCAAGAAATTAAATGTGCTTCAAATTGTGGCTTAACAAGTACGGCTTATTCCAAAACTGGTAACAGTTTCCTTGGCTCGCTTGGGCAAAATGAGAAACTGTGACTGGAGATCATAGGTTCATTGCTCTGGGGAAAGACAGATACATTCAGGTGGAATCTACACATATATAAAAAACGCTGTGAAATTTTTTTACCATTTAAATATATATATATATATATATATATATATATATATATATATATATATATATATATATATATATATATATATATGCAGGTTTTGGTGTCCTCGGGTGTCTTCCCGTGTAAAAGTTGGGGTGTCTAGGCGACGTTTCGACGAGGTCTCACTCGTCATCTTCAGGCTGGTGCTTTCGGCTTCTTGTTACTGGAACAGAGCAGGATCTCAGTGTTTGAGTTCCTATAAATACTGTTGAGGGGGTGTGGTGTATAGCCTCCAATGTTCTGGGCAGAGAGGAAGTTCCCAGGCTAGTGTGCCTTTTCTTCTTTTGTTCCTTAATTACTTGAGGGATATCTTGAGTGATTTCTTGAGTGATATCCTGAGTACCACTTAGGTGGGTCATTAGGTGTGGATTAGTTGTCAAGACACAAAGACTTTAGCAACTAATCCACACCTAATGACCCACCTAAGTGGTACTCAGGATATCACTCAAGAAATCACTCAAGATATCCCTCAAGTAATTAAGGAACAAAAGAAGAAAAGGCACACTAGCCTGGGAACTTCCTCTCTGCCCAGAACATTGGAGGCTATACACCACACCCCCTCAACAGTATTTATAGGAACTCAAACACTGAGATCCTGCTCTGTTCCAGTAACAAGAAGCCGAAAGCACCAGCCTGAAGATGACGAGTGAGACCTCGTCGAAACGTCGCCTAGACACCCCAACTTTTACACGGGAAGACACCCGAGGACACCAAAACCTGCATATATATATATATATATATATAATTTGCTATTAGCTCACTAGCACCATCTAGTGTCACATTTGTATAATGCACTTAAAATGTTATTTTATAGCTGAGTCCTATTTCATATATCGGCTTATTTAGTCAGAATCTGACTGTCTGAAATGGTTCACTACATGCATGAAAGAAAATCTATGTTGCATATTCACACAGCATGCACAGAAAATCCAGAAACTAGGGTAGTGCAAAAGGAGGATTTATTTACAGACCTATATATCATCCTGGTAAATCGCGGCATTAAAATAAACCCCAAGTTGTGGTTTCACTTCTTACATGCTCAACTCACCATAGGATTATTGTACTTTCCCAATTTTATATAGCATTATTTCAATCACATTCTCAATGTGGTTGACAGCTGAAATGATGCACATCAGACAGCCTATTAGTTCTTATGGTTAACATAGCAAAAACCAGGAATGGAGAATCCATGAGCTTCCAGAAGTTGTTGGACGCTAAGTCCCATCAGCCCCAATTAGTATGGACAACGATCAGGGATGATGAGAACTGGGAGTCCAACAAAATACAGAAGGCAGCAAATTCCCCATCAACACTGGGAGGGCAGGAAGGAGGAGGGACTACCTGAGAAAGCTAGAACTTATAACATTCACTGATGCAAAGTCCAATGAATGCAAGATTCGGAACTAATTGCTGTCAATGGGCAGGTGGGTGAGCTTAAGTAGCAAAGACGTTGAATCAATTTGAGCTTGCTCCATTATATATATATAAAAAGGTCCTTTTCTGAACCTCCATCAAAATGCAAAATATTTTCTCCTTGTCTGGTAAGCCTCTGCAAAAAGGGATACAACAGGTCCTCCGTTGGATGACAGATGCCTACAAGTTCTTTCTACCAAATCAATATTTGTTCCCCAATAAAAATATTTGCTCTAATATAAAAAAGGGCTTATTGCAATTAAAGTGTAAAAACTGTGTAGGATTGTAAAAACCCATCGCCCACAAAAAAAAGACCCGCACCAAAAGTTGAACAGGTATAGCAATCGAAGATCCTGCCTATAGTGTCAACAAAGAGGTTGTCTCATTCCACCTCATCTTCATCTTTGGAAGCATAGATAGCCTGGTTCCTCCTTTTAATTTTCTTTGGCCCACCCTTTCCTTCTTCACTTGTGTCACTTAGCCGCTTCAAGGCCGTTTCACTGGGGATCACCTCTTCTGGCTGGTTTCTCTCACTCGATTTCTCCAGTTCATCACTTTCCACAGTATCATTCGGCGACACAGCCATGGAACCTGGCGTGACCCGGATGTCGGAAAAAGTTGTTGAGACGTCAGAAGGGTGGTTGGCAGACGAGTCCACTGGGCAGCTGCCTGGCTCTTCTTCATCATCGCTGTCTTCATCCAGTATTATTTCATCAGGGTTGATAGAAGAGGACAAGCCAGAAACGTCTGTATTATAGTCACTGGGCTCCTCTGCTGATCCAGTACTGTCTACCTCCTCCTCCTCCTCTTCATCATCCTCATCTCCGTGCTCCTCTCTCAGTTGTTGGATTCGGCCATTAATGTCCAAGAGGCCAAACCGGGCACAAAACTCGGTCGTCTGGGGATTGATTTGATGAACGGGTTCTCTGTGCTCCTGGGATTTGTTTGAGTTATAACAGGGAACTGTGGTACTGAAGTTATGTGGAACCTTAAGGTCGTGGTTCGCCTCTTCCAGAACCGCCTTGATGTCTTCTTCTGTGACACTGTAGTCCCATCTACAAGAGGCCAAACACAGGGAGGTTCAAGTAAGGCTACCCACCTCTCTGCACCTTACATCTGAACAGCTTCAGGACAAAGAAAAGGAAGTGCTTCCTCATACAGGGCATTAACTGATATATGGAGTTCTAGGGATGGTAATGCCTCCTAACTTCAATAAGCTGGATTCAATTATCCCAGCATGCTAGAGGAATCCAGCGCAAAGGAGAGTTGGGAGTAGTGCAATCAATACCTACTCAGTCCTACAAATCCAGTGGGGCTTAATCCCAAGTAAGTGGGGTTACGGTTGTTGCCTTAGTTGTTGTTTTTAATCTGACTGTATTGTTACTGCTCTGTAGTATTGGTGAGATGTTGGCAGAGGAGGCATAAGGGGTCAAAAAGCAGCAAATAAATAAAAATATACAGACAACACTTTACATACTTTGCATGGAGTCCATTGTTTTCAGGCATATTCCAGGAATTTGGAGACACATTAACAAGATTGTTAGTAGCTTTAAGAACAGCAATCCATTCAGGGTCATATTCCAGGCAGTCAGATGCACTTGGGTCGTGCTCAATCTCTACAATCTTAGAAAACATTGGGAAATTAAAAATACCTATTTGTCCTCCATAGCAGGCAAGACTTGGCTGTGAACTTAAGGCACTAGCACCTCTGATAAATCTACCCTTGCCCTTCCTACAGACTGCACTTCTCCCTTGTTTTTGGAAGGACCATGAAGCCAGGCTGGGAAACAGGGGTAGGGAACCTTCTGCAGCCCATGGGCCACATTCCCCCACAGGCAACCTTGGGGGGGGGCGCATGTCACTAGTATGTTTCCGAGCACAATTCAAAATGTTGGTGCTGACCTTTAAAGCCCTAAATGGCCTCGGTCCAGTATACTTGAAGGAGCGTCTCCACCCCCATCATTCTGCCCAGACGCTGAGGTCCAGCGCCGAGGGCCTTCTGGCGGTTCCCTCATTGCGAGAAGCAAAGCTACAGGGAACCAGGCAGAGGGCCTTCTCAGTAGTGGCGCCCACCCTGTGGAATGCCCTTCCAGCAGATGTCAAAGCGATAAACAACTACCTGACATTCAGAAGACATCTTAAGGCAGCCCTGTTCAGGGAAGTTTTTAACGTGTGATATTTTACTGTATTTTTGGTTTTTATGGAAGCCGCCCAGAGTGGCTAGGGAGGCCCAGCCAGATGGGCAGGGTATAAATAATAAATTATTATTATTATTATAGTGGGCAAGGCAAGAGAAAAGCAGGTAAAGCAACAGAGGCGGCTCTTACTTTGTACAGTAAGCCACAAAAGCCAGACATTTATGCACACAACTCTCCATCCGCCTGGAGGCTTTGTCACAGTTCAAGTACACATCCATGCTATGCAAAAACACTCAAGGAGGGTGGAGAGGGCTGCAACTTCGGGAAAAGGTTCCAAGGTGCAAACAGAGCATCCTGGAAGGTCATATCTGGCTGACCATTTCTCCCCCTTTTACAGAAGATTCTAAATACCACTGAGCCTTAGGCCTCATAACAACAGATACCAAACAGAAAATTCAGCATGTTTTACCTGTAGGAAGTCTCTGTGGGGCAGGCATTTATCCAGGGCCAGAAATTTTGTTGCTTTTGGCTGTTTCCCACTGCCATTGGCCTATTAAGGGGGGGGGGAATACATCAACAAAAAATGGCACATGTACCAAAGTCAACATTTTTGGCTACACAACAAGGTTTGAAGCGATTTATATGCATGGACATATGAAGCTGCCTTTTTGTGAGTCAGACCGCTGTTCCATCTAACCCAGCAATGTCTATTCTGACTGGCAGCAGCCTTCTATCTGAGATGGAAGTCTTTCTTACCCGGTGCCTCCCAAATCTTTGGTTGGAGATGCCAGGGTTTAAACCAGCAAAACATAAATTCACAGACAACTGTCTTCTGCCCTTCTGAAAGTACCAGAGGTTAGCTTGCCTATCAGTCATTTTCACTTATATAAAAATATCAACAGTGCAAAGAAGAGTGTGAAGTACATCATTACATGGCAGGCTCTCCAGTTTTGTCCAGCTCTATGATTCCAATCAGAATTCACTAAGGGCTACTTATCAAAACAAACCAAGGTAAATTTATCAATAGCCTGTTAAGATCCTAACCACTGTCCTGGAATCCCCGATAAGCTTATATTTGAATTATGGTATTTTGAAAAAGATTGAAATAGAGCACAAGTAAGGAACCTGAGGATGCTGTTGGACTCCCTAACAGCCCCAGACAGCAGGGCCAGTATTCAGTGATAATAGGGGCAGTAGTTCAAAAACATCTGGAGAGGCAGTTTCCCCACCGCTGCAATCTATTATATATTTTGGAAGGCTGTTTGCTTACATGTTCCCTATGCATTTGAACCCCTCTTAAGAGATTATAAACAAATTTTGCATAACTCCCGAGCTCAAACAGCAGCTTTTTGTCTACATTTGGAGACAATGTGACACCATTTGGAATCAATATGACAGAATGAACCTTTCAAAACTGCAATGACTTATTTTGTTTCTCAGAATTCTCAAGCAGTGCCAGGTGCAAGCTGAGCACAACTTGCCCCCAATCCAGAGCAGTTTGTTATTTTGAAACTACTGGCAGGTATCAGGTTTCCTCCACTGAAGTTTCTCTGGAGCTCCAGCGTCCGTTAAAAACAACAATGGTGGAACACAACTGCACACATAAATGTCAACAGAGGCACAGCAAAACACTCCAATTCTTTTACCTGGTGCTGCATGAAAGCAGCAAACTTCACATGTAGGTGTGCAGCGAACCAATAGGTTGGTTTCAAGTGCTCCAGAAGCTCTGAAGCAGCAGGACTTCCCAATGTATTACTCTCCACTTCTTGGCGAAAGAAGGATTTTTTCCTAAGCAGCAATTTCTTGTCTCCATAATGATATATACTTCTGGGCCAGTCGTGGGAAATAAATACATCCATAGGCTGCTTTAGCTGTTGAACCAAAATGAAAGCAACACAAAATGAGATAAGACGGCTGCTGTTGTGAATAAAGGAAACACAGCACAGGATCACAGAATCATAGGATGTCAATTAATTTTTAGGGAAGAGGGGAAATGATTAAGCTGGCTTAACTGCATTAGTTTCAATGGGTCTGCTCTGAGTAGGACTAATGAAGATGATTGTTCTTCTAAGTTTTGACTTACTGTACTGGTTTTTTCTTTTTGATTTCTTCTGTTAAGTAATGTTTTATTGTATCTTGATTATATTTTCAATATTATATTTTGCTTGTCAACATAGATTGTATTTGTTTTTGTTAACCGTTTTATTTATTTGTTTTATTTTTAAAGAGCCAGCCAGTTCAGCAGGACCTGCTGAGACTTCCTGGTGTTTCTGCAGCTGAATGCAACACCAATGAAGAATTATTATTATTATCATTATTCCCCTGCCTTTTTTCCCCGAGAGGAATTTAAGGTGGCTTAAAGATAAAAACAGAACAGCTTTAAACACTGGGCAGGGGGCGGGACAATAATAAAAAAACAGTTAAACATTAATTCTCATCCCTCTGCCTAGCTGAGAGCTGTTGAAGAAGAAATAACGTAACTAGAAACAACATAAAACCCATTTTTTAAAAGATGTAAGCCCTTTTAAAGGCTATTAAAAGATCTGGAAAATTAAAAGGCTGGTGGCAGAAAACCTAGTGCCAGAAAGATTAATAAGAACGGTGCCACATAAATCTCTTGGGGGACTGTTTTGCAGCTGGGACGACGGCCCTTATCCCTGTGGTGCCCCCCCCCCACTTTATCTCAGATGGCGATGAAGGTACTTGAAGGGGTTCCTTCGCCTCGCAACATATTAGAAGCTTTTAGAAGCTCAGAAACAGAATGGCGTCGTTAGTGGTAGCTCTATTTTGTGCTCCGCGTTGATAATATAGATTTATCAGTATTTATCAGCACTTTTAAAGCTTTTTTCTTTCTTTTTCCTTTTTTTAACCGAGCTTAGCAGTTTTAAACTATCACTCTTTTTTTTATTAACTGCCAAAGGCCTATTTTTATCCAAAAGAGGCTCAGCAAGCCGCCCTATCTTCACGAAGCTGGTAATTAGCAGACGGGGAGGCCAGCTACTCCTTTGGAAGGACGCCGAGCTTTTTATCTATAAAAAAAAGGAAGGAATTGAAGCAGCGATAACCCCAAGAAACACAAGGCAAGTTCAACCCGATAATTATTCCAAGGGACTTTTGTTTTTTTTTCTGCTTTGTTATACTGCCTAGCTACTTTACTGGTTACGTCGTGAGGCTGTTGAATGAGGGAGAAAGACCTAGTTGAATTTTAAACGAAACAAGGCACAGTATGAAAGCTTAAGACCAGTAATATTTTCTAACATTTTAAATGACTGATACCTCACAAGCCCCGATGTAAATTGCTGGAGAAACTAACAAGTTGGAGAGGTTGGAGAGGTTTAGGAGGCAACTTCCACAAATCGGCATTTCTGCTATTGTTTACTCCAGCTTAGAACAAAAGATAAGCCGCCGTTAAGCAAGCACCCCCTACCGTATATCCATATATACCCATATACACACTATGGTCCTCACCAGGAAAAAATACAAGGACCAAGGAATTTTGCCTAATTCACCACAGAGCCCGATGGAGCGCCGAAGGAGACAAAGTAAAATTACCAGCTACTTTCCTCAAAAAGACTCGAGCAAGAGAACTCAGAATGAGAGTATCCTAGATGTAGCTATGCCTTTGCCACTCACAGTGTTGGATTGGTCAACACAGCTAAAGGACTTGCAAACAAACAACAAGAGGACAAACCATCCAACAAATTTGGCCCAAGAACTTGCCATAGCAGAGAATGCTACAAAGGCTAATACAGCCAACACACCTGATGCCAATCCTCATTTGTCACCGCTGGAACTTGGAGGTAATCTTTCAACCCATTGGTTGAAAGCCAATGACTGCGGAACAGAAATGTGGGGTGATTATCTTCAGGAGCAGATATACCAGATTTCTAAGGATCTCCTTAACGTTAAAAAATTTTTAGCGATAACAAACGGGCTGCTCCTGACCCTAGTGGATAATTTCAAACAACATGTGAGCGCTTCAGACCAGAATACAAATCCCCTAGCCAGCCCGGATCCACCACTCCCCAGCAAACCCCGGAGGAAAAAAGCTGAGCCTAAGATGAAGAAAAGCAAAAATATGAAAAACCTAAGGCGGCTTAAGACAACTCACCGTACCTGTAAAAAATATTGGCAGAAGCTCTTTAACCTTCTTCCATCCCCTTCTACAAGTGGAACAAACAAATCCAACTCGAGTGCCATCAAAGAGACACGTAAAGTAGATACACCCATAAAAGAATCTAAACCAAGTTTTGAAGAATCAACACCGAGCTGGGACAAAGGAACTAATCCATCTACAGTTATACCGCCCCAGAGTCCTCTTATGGCCAGCACAGAATCTGTAGACAGAGGTGAGCAGGCGACCCAAACTATTGAGGGGAACCACTCCTCCCAAGCTCGACAGATGTTGTGTCCCAAAAGAGAATGGAGTTTAGTCCTAATCCCACAAAAGCTTGTCTTTGCTAATTACCCTAAACCGCCTAGATTTTATGCAGGGTTGGACCGTATAGACCACTTTTTGTCCATTATAAGTGGCATTTTACCGGGGGTAGTAAAAGCAACTGACATAGCCGCTATAGAGTATCTACATCAAGATGATTGCTCGGTACGAGCATTGATTACTTTTTTAGATCATAATCTGGCCAGTTTCATTTTTAGAGCTAAAAACCTATTCAAAAAAGAAAGAATAGTCCTATTAAGAATATTTGAAAATAGAGCACCTGCAACCTCTCTGATGGGGCCCAAGAGCATAGGAATGGAAGTTCACAAAAGGGAAAAAACCAACCACCAAAACCATCGAAATAGAAAGCATAAGTTCCAGCAGGATCATCTCCATCAAACAGTACCAAATGAAAAAAAGGAAGCCCCACATCCAACTGGCGTCTGGCCTCTCACGTGTGATAGTGAGGACTCCGCTTTGGAGGAAGAACTCTCGCTGATAAAGCGATTCTGGTCACTGCATTCTCCAGCTCAAACTGGGATCCTGAAAAGACTTGATTTACTTCGAAGCAGACTAGAAAAAAAGGATGATCAAGGTGAGACAATGAAGGACCCTTATGTGCAGCCCATATCTCCCAAATGTCTGGTGGATAAGAAGACAGTGGGAGGCACCTTTAAATGTGTAGACGTGGAATTACAATCTGAGCCCCCTGTGATGTACAATAAAGTAAGACCAAATCAAGGTGTGAAACCTCAAAGCTCCTGGCACAGCTATCTTAAATTGTCTCCGAATGAATTAGCTTCCCCCCCAACTCCAAAATCTAGCCCCAAATCACCAAGAAAAGAGGATCACTACACTCTCTCCAAGCAGTCATCCTCGAAAAGAGCCAACGGGTGTGTTTTTTTAGACACCAAAGAATTGCTGGACGTGGTGGTGACATAGATCCAGCTCCCCGAAGGGCCCAGGGCCTAAAAGTGCTGTCTTGGAATATCGCGGGTTGGCACGCCAAGAAAAATAATCAACAATTTTTGTGCTACCTTAAGCAATTTGACATCATCTTCTTTCAGGAGACATGGCAGAATGACCCTATATTTCTTAATGGGTATAACTGCCACTACCTGCCTGCCTCTCCATCTCTAAGGGGCGGCAGATCTAGTGGTGGCCTAGCTTGCTTCATTTCCACGGAGCTGGCGCATTCTCTAACAGCCCTACCCAGCTGCAATTCTTTAGCAACAGCCGCTCTACTTAGTTTCAAGAGAACTACTCTCTTGCTGGTCAATGTCTATATTCCCCCAGGCCAAAAAAACCCCGTTGTCAAGGCTACATGGGCTGAGCTAGAGGCGTTTTTAGAGCCTCTCGAATCTACTTACCCGTCTGCCCTGACTATTGTGTGTGGAGACTTCAACGCTCGTATAGGAACAGATGACAACAGTCTATACACTCATTTCAATCAATTTATGGACCCTGAAGAACAGACGGATATTGGTGCGACACGACTGTCCAAAGATAGTAGAAGTAATTTCCCAGGTCTCTGCTTAGTGCAGGCTGCCAGACGGAGGGAACTGCTGATATTAAACGGCAATATAGAGGGGGACCGCCCCGGGGAATATACCCATTTCTCCAAGGCTGGGGGAAGCGTTATTGATTATATCTTAATCTCAAGATTTGCTCACAGCTTTGTAAGGAAGTTCCAAGTGGGCCACAATACTCTGAGTGATCACCTACCTCTAATTTTAGAGCTTGCAGGTCGGCCTTTTGACTATTCTATTGCCGAGCCACAATATATACCTTCTGTAAATTTGGATATACCTGCCCCCAAAAGACTCAAATGGTCCCCAATACTGAATGAAAATCTAACCCTCCTTCTTCAGTCAGTGGAGTTAAAGCTTATTCGCTCCGCTATTGTATCAGGCAATTCAGTAGATGCGATTATGGAACGCTTTAAATTACTTTTGGAAAGATTGAAACCCCATTTAACAACAGTGATACATAGCTCCGCTACAAAGAGGGCAAAGGACGGAGCTAGCTGGTTTGACCTGGAGTGCAGGCAAACAAGGAGACAAACGAGAACAGCCTACCAGAGATACAGGAAATCAGGGACTGCCCTCCTACTTAATGCTTATATTTATCTGAGACGGTCTTACAAACAATTACTAAGGAGAAAGAAACTGGAAGCTGAAAGAGCCGCATGGCACAGTTTGGTTAAGGCATCGCACGAGAAAGATACTACTTGCTTTTGGCGAACCATATCTGGTCTACTGGACCAGGAGCGTACTAATTCCATCTGTACAGTGGAACCAATGGAGTGGTTGCGCCATTTTCAATCTTTGTTCTATGACCAGGAAGCCCAACATTACAAACTATGCATTCAATTGGAGGACCTACCTCATTGGCCACCAGTAACTGCAAAGGAAGTTGAGAATTTAATCGCACAATTAAAGAACAACAAGGCCCCAGGGAATGATTACATCCCTGCCGAACTTCTGAAGTCCAACATTGGCTGGTGGGCCCCCCTGCTGGCGTCTTTATTTTCTTGGATCGACTCAACGGGTTTACTCCCAGATGGTTGGACTGAGGCAATAATTATCCCAATCTATAAAAAAGGACCCATGACAGACCCGGCGAGTTATAGACCAATCAGCCTTCTGCCTATACCCAGCAAACTATATGCCAAACATCTTTATATCAAGCTAACTAGCTGGCTGGAAACTGAAGCTATTCTAGCGGAAGAGCAAGCGGGTTTCAGGCAAGGCAGATCCACCATAGACCATTGCTTCACCCTAGCCTATTTAATTGACAAATATGCCAAAAAATCCCGTGGGGTGTTATATGCAGCCTTTATCGATCTAAAGGCTGCTTTCGATTCAATTCCACGTGTAAGACTCTGGGATAAATTGAGCACATCAAGTATAGACAAAAGACTATTATTTCTGATCAGCTGTTTATATAAAGACACGGTGCTGCATGTAAGAACTTCGTTAAATGGCCATCTTATAGGACCAGTTCCTGTCAGTAAGGGGGTCAAGCAAGGTTGCATCCTGGCCCCAGTTCTATTCAACATCTACATCAATGATATGGTTAACTGTTTGTCATCTCCGGACTTCCACGCCCCCAAACTGGCTGACAAATCAATATCAGTGCTTTTGTATGCTGATGATGCGATACTCCTATCTCGAACAAGAATAGGCTTAAATAGGCTCATAGGTGAATTTTCAGCATACTGTAGGAGAGAGAAACTTGCAATAAACTATCAGAAAACCAAAATTATGGTTTTTGCAAGGAAACACAGACAGTACAGCTGGAGGATGGATAACCAGACAATTGAACAGGTTAAAGCCTTCAAATATCTGGGTATCGTTTTCCAGTCGACCGGGTCCTGGGATGTCCATCAAAAATGTGCCAAAGAAAAAGCAGCTCAAAGTATCAAGATGCTGTCCCGCTTCTTTTACACGAAGGGGGGCAGATACATCCCAGCAGCCCTTGAAGTTTTTCAAGCAAAACCTCTGGCGCAGTTACTGTACGGGGCACAAATCTGGACGGGGAACCACTGCTCCAGTCTTGAAACTGTTCAGTCTAAATTTCTAAGGCAGATATTCGGCGTCCCCTCCTGTGTTCCAAACGCAGCATTACGACTCGAGGCCTGCCTTCCAACTGTGGAAACTCGGACCTGGCAGAGAACATTCAACTATTGGCTTCGTCTTAATCTGAATCCACCTGGTCTACTGCCTCTAGTAATGCAAGACCCTCACAAAAGCAAGTGGTTCAAAACTGTGCATCAAAAACTCCTTACATGTGGTCTGCATTCACAGTCCCTACTATCAATGGGCCTCATTAAAGCAAAGAGTCTAATAGGCCAGCGCCTGAAAGACATTGAACGACAAAACAACCTGATTATCTTAAAGAAACTGTGCCCATGGTATACCTACCTTCCCCCTTCTCATTTTGACTCTCCAGCTTCATATCTGTTTAAACTAACCATCCCAAAATACAGACGTGCCTTTACATTGGCTAGATGGGATGTTCTTCCCTCTGCTGTACTCGAAGGTCGTTACCAAAAGACTCCATTTGAAAAACGACTTTGCCCATGTGGAGATGGTAACACGGAAACAGTGTCCCACGTCCTTCTATCTTGCCCCCTTTACAAAGACCTAAGGAATGAGATTATTACTCCACTCATTCTCTCCAACCCCGGCCGTTCACCAGACATTACACTGTATTTTCTATTATCTGATACGGATAGTCAGATAACAGAGAAGGTCGCGAGGTACATCGAGAGAGCTGCGAAATTGAGGGCCACCATCTGAGTGACAGACTTGTTCATCTGACGGACCTCCTTTTGCTTGTTCTTTTCTTCCTTTTATCCCTATTTTCACTTTTAACTCTTGTATAGCTGTGGCCTGTTGGCTTTGCTGATAAAGTTTTGATTTGAAAGCTTAATAAGAACGGTGCCACATAAATCTCTTGGGGGACTGTTTTGCAGCTGGGACGACGGCCCTTATCCCTGTGGTGCCCCCCCCCCCACTTTATCTCAGATGGCGATGAAGGTACTTGAAGGGAAGGGGCAGGGCTATGAAGATCTTAACATACAGACAGGTTGATATGAAATTGGATTTACACTAACCTGCTTGAGCTTGAAGACTTCAATGTTTCTTACATGGTAGACACTTCTTATCGTTTGTTGGTTGTATGGTGGATACTCAAAGTGACCTTAAGCAAGTTGAGAAACACTTAGCTGAATAAAAACAATGACAAAAAGGAAGACTTCCTAACTGGCTCCAATCCCCTGAAACAGCAGCATTGTGGAATGGGTGTTATATTCAACCCCCTTTGAGAGTTGCACAAGTGTGCTTACCACTATACTACAAGGCCAGTTTCAAGGTGCTAATGATAATTTATAAAGCCCTACACAACTTGAGATCTAGAAGCTTGATCACAGAATGCAGATGTACTATAATTTTAACAAATAGTATTATTTATGCATTTTATTTGCCCTCATTTTATTGTAATGACTGATGTTACTGCGTTAAGATTAAATGCATTGCACAACACCTTGAGATTGCTTGCAAAAGAAAGCAGGCTAAAAATATTTTAAATAGGTAAATGTAACAAGGAATTTAACTTCTTCCTATTTCATTCAATAGGTATTTGGCTTTAGCACCGTCAATTGAACAAAGACCACACAACCTTACTCTGACATCCTCAAGAGGCAAGTAACAATTTTTCCTATTTTACTGAAGTGAAAACTCAGTACCCAGGTGAGCAGGGATCTGAAATGAGGCCCTTTGCTGATCACAAGGCAGATGAGATAGAACATCACTACAACAAGCCAACAGAAAGGTACAGAGAAAACTAGACGGACATTCACATCCTTTTTCCTTCTTTCTGTATCTTATATTTTCCTCACAGGAATCAAGAGTAGCGTTTGGGCCTCACAACACCACTTTGAATTAGACCATGGTAAGAAACAGTTATTTGCTCCAAGTTTCCCAGTTAAGCATTTTAGTCAAGTGAAGATTTAAAACTGGGTTTCCTACATCCAAGAAAAACCCTTGATCCATTTTGCCATGTTGATTCCCTTCAGCACTGCCACATAACAGGGATAATCAAGACCTGTTCAGATGTACCAGTAAACTAGGGTTTTCCATTAAAAAATATGCTGTGGTGGGCATTGGAACCACATGCTCCCCTTTCCCCTCCTTCAAGCAAGAATGAAGATAAAAAATGCCTACTTTCAGTTTTGAATAAGCTGCAGTTTCCCACTACATCTAAACTCAATAACCTAACCATAGTTAGTTCACACAAACATCAAACCATGGTTTCAGATCCTGATTCATTAGCCACAGCTTCCCATGGCATCAAAACCAGGCTTCAGAATCACCTACCAGCAACAGACGCAACTCACTCTAGTGCAGTAAGTGCTACAGCCAAAAATGAAATTCAGATTTAAAACAAGAATCTGCAGCACGACCCCATCCTAGACATACCCTTTTTGTAATCATGAGATTTGAAGATGCCAGAGAGTCCACCTATTCTCACCCCGCGATACTTCACCACTCCAGCGTAACCTGAAACAGGAAAAAAATATGTAGATCAGGCTACGAAGTAGAAGACTGTCCACGAAAACCACGAGCAGTACATAAAGTGGTTACTGATTCCCAAGAATGTGCTGTATTTCCTTCATAGCAAAGAAAAAGGTTGCATTCTGTAATGTTTATAGGGATAATAGTGTATTTTGGGCTACAATCTGCTGCTCACTATACTGGCCACACAAGGTCAGAAAAAGACAGAATTGGACCTAGATATTTTGCTGTTGCTACACTGAAAACTTTCCAGAACAGCTATACAGGCTTACACTGAAAACATTCCAGCAACAAGAGTAAACGACTTCACCTGCAAGATACTGACATGCCTAATTTTGGAGGGAAATAAGAGCAGTCCCCCACTATAAAGCTGAACTTCAATCTAAATCATCAGCCCTATGCTTATGCATCCTAGGCTATCAAAACAGAAAGCAAAATGTTAATACCAAGGTAGTAGATGTTTGGTGCTACCCATCCGCCATATGGTAGCTCTTGCAAGTGATTGGAGGCTTCGTGGTTGCCCCCAATAAAGATGGTCAGGACAGGAGCTTTCTTCTCTCCAGAATAATACCTAGAACACAGCCAAAAGCCAAGGTCTTTGTCACTGGTATTAAGGATCAGCATTTTCATGTTTCCTGATCAGAGGAATCAGGCCTATAGGTTTACATGCATGCACATTGTATCATACATTGCTTCTGATGTGCAGCTTGGGAGGTAGATGGGCTACTACTGAGCAGAAAGTGCTCATAGGAATCACCAAATTAACATGAAACACATAAAGCTAACCTATTTAATTGCACCTGTCAGTAGGACATGAAGTGGAAGCCGGAGCATGTTTAGTCAGAAGTTAAGTCCCACTAAGTTCCACAGTCAATCCAACTAAGACTGACTAAGCCACGTATTTCACCTCAACTTGGGACGCTGGATTTAGTTAACACACTACAGTATATGGATAAAAGGAGTGCATAGACTGAAAAGGACAGGGAGGCTTTCCTCCATCTGCCATCCACACGTTGTGTGTGAACTTCTTGCAGGGGGGAAACCTACACAAACCTGTTGACTTCTACAGAAGGTGGAATCCTGCATGATCAGGATTCCAGTTCCTGCAGAGATCTGTAGCGCTTCTCTTGCAGATACTCACCTGTGGATGTCAGGAGCAGAGAGAGAAAAAGATGTGTAAAATTGGGATTGGGGTCAGTGGTGTGGCCCTGCCATCCTGTCATGTACTGAGTTGAACACGTCCTTTCCTCTCTCAGGGCTGGTCTTTCAGGAAAACTTGACACTTGGTTAATGCTCTGCTATTCGCATATGGAAAACCTGGTGAAAAAGCACTCCAAGAAAAACCTCCCCTGCTTTATGCCTTTCCTCCTACGGGAGCTGCTTTAACAGCCTACCAAGGCATAAAACACAAATTATATAATATTTTACACGCGCACACACAATGCTTAACCAACTCCTCTACCACCCCAACAGTCAAAGGACCTTGCACTCTGCGCGTGCTCAGAGGCACCCTTCCCTCAAATGGGTTCCGGGGCGGAGCCTCCGCGGAATTCGAAATCCTGCTGCCTCTTCGCGGGCGACTCACCTCGCGAAGCCCCCCAAGCAGCGGTACTTGGCCGGCACCGCCATGCAGCGCAGGTCCGCCGCGTTGCGCACGGCCTGGAAGTCCCCGGCGCACAGGAGCAGATCCGGCGCCGCCTGGCCGTGGCGCTGCTCCAGCAAATGGAGCGTCTCGTACATCTTGTCAAGCGCGCCATGGCAGCAGCCGGCCACCGCCACCTTCATCTTCCGGCCTCGGCGCATGCGCCCCGGCGGCAGCAGCCCGGCCTGCGCAACGCACGCGCCTTCGACCGTTGCTTTCTCCGCATCGCGAGGCAGCCGGAGGGCCCCGCCCCGCCCCCTGCCGCCGCTGTTGCTGCGCATGCGTCTCTCTTTTGCTCTCACCAAACGTTTGGAGGTTGCGCTAGTATTGCGACAATGTCCCGCCGAATGATTTTTATCATCGCCAGGATGCTTCCCCCTCCTAAATACATATGGTTTTAACGTGGCTCCAATGAACTTTTTGGTTCATTTATTGTATTATTATTAATCATCATCATCGTTCTTTATTACTCTTAATCGTTATAAGGAAACCAGTCTCGTAATGGCACATATTACGATATTTTATGTGTTATCATTTCATATTATTATTATTATTACTATCTTCACCATCATTCTATTCCTTACCCACCCTTCCGCAATTAGGTGGGCTACGACACGATCAAATTAAAATGCAATATATCAGAATCGGTTTAAACAAAGGGAAGGTTAGAATGTTGAATCCAGCTCCGCCTTAGGAACAGCGTTCACGTGGAAGTGCAGCGGCGAAAGAACAATGCAAGAAGTAAAATGCCATCAGAAAATTCAGTTAAAGCCTACAAGTGTGTGACGTGGGAACGGTGGGTGTGGGCAGATGGAAGAAGGGGGGTGTTTTTCTATAGCCAATAAATGCAATTTCCAGGCAACTTGTCTCGGGATTCAGGATCAAGCCTGGTTTCTAAGCGTGCTTAGAAGTAAAACGGGTTTTCCTCGGGTTGCCATGTGTTCTGATCTGTCACTTAGGAGAGGGTTTTTTCCTTGGGAAGGTGGAAACGGCTCGGTCCCATTATTTCAAGTGTGGATAAGCCCTTAAGTATGTCCCGTTTAACTGCTTGGAGATCAGGCTTGTTCTTGAGACAATTTGCCTAGAAATGGCATTTACTGACTACAAAAACATATCTTCTTCCATCTGCCCAGATCCACCGTTCACATGTCAGACTCTTGCAGCATACCCTCCATCATTTCTCCTATGAAAATAGGGACGTCCCATTCCATAACGATAATTTTACTAGTTGTACCCCACACATCTTACTGGGTTGCCCCAGCCACTCTGGGCAGCTTCCAACAAATATAAAACATAATAAAACATTAATTTTTTTTTTTAAAAACTTCCCTATACAGAATTGTCTTCAGACGGCTTGGGGGTCAGATAACCCCATACCCTCTAGCATTTCTCCAATGAAAATAGGTAGGTCCTAAGGAAAAGCGGGACATTCCAGGATCAAATCAGAAACTAGGATGGCTTCTCTAAATCAGGGACGTCTCTGGAAAATAGGGACACCTGGATTGCTGGCTTTAATTGAATGTTACAGCACTAACAAAGCATCACAGAAATACAAACTAGCTCAATATTCTGGGGAAAGTCCTTAAAAGATTTTTGGAAGCAATGTTGCTTTTTTGGCACACGCCAGTAATGCACATTTATTCAGTAGCAAGTCTTATGGGCAAGCATAAAGAAGATCAGACTGTCCAGATTTGGAAACTTACAAGTTAAAGAATGCTGGTGACCAAAGAAAAGAAAAGAAAGCTAAAACAGAAGTGCTGCTTACATCTTATTCCCATGAGCACATTATTATTATTAATTAGCTGCTTTACCGTTGAAATGACTGGAAGCAACTTACAACACAACAAAAATACTAAAACTACACTAAAACAATAAAAACTTAAAAAGAAAAACAACTACAAAAATATGCACAAATGAAAGACAGGTCTAACACATCCTGTCCTATCAAGAGAGCCCATGAATACAGTGGTACCTCAGGTTAAGTACTTAATTTGTTCTGGAGGTCCGTTCTTAACCTGAAACTGTACTTAACCTGAAGCATCACTTTAGCTAATGGGGCCTCCTGCTGCCGCTGCGCCACCGGAGCACGATTTCTATTCTCATCCTGAAGCAAAGTTCTTAACCTGAAGCACTATTTCTGGGTTAGTGGAGTCTGTAACCTGAAGCGTATGTAACTGTACTTAAAAAACCTTTCAAAACTACATCTCCCATCAGCCCCAGCAAGGATAGCCAATGACTATGGATGATGGGAGGTGTAACCACAAATGTATTAGTCTTTCCTCAAAGGGGAATGCACAAACCCCTTGCTCACATCGCTTGACCTTTTCTGCCCCTTTGCCAGCTCCTCAGCATTCTTTATTTAAGAAGAAGTATCCAGAACTATCTACAATAATTCCAGCTTGGCTTCACTTTTTTTCCTCTCTCCTTCCAACAGTGTTCCCATGGGATGATATAAAGGTTTAAGCAGGAAGTTATTTATGTGGGATGAGAGTTGGGTGTGGAGAGTTGGGTGTCTTCATTACACCCTTGGCCATTTGTAATGGAGACGTGGCCTAGTTTCCCATGCATGGCAGGTATAAATAAATATCAACTGTTGGGGTTTTCCAAAGCCTTCAGACAACAACTTTCACTCCAGAATTTTGATAATACTGTATCTGGTAGTTGCAACTGAGCTTTCTTCCAAGTTGTCGATTGCCTAATCTCAGCGCCAACGTAGCCAGCATTTTTTCCTCTCTCTCTCTAGGTCAATTGCTCAACCTATAGTGTAGGAAAATACCCAAATGAAATTAACTGAACCTGTTACAGAACCTAAATTACCTGTGGCCACACCTTCCTGAGCAATGCAACTGCATGTGTAAGGTAGGATCCAGTAGCAGCCACACTCGTGACTATTGGAGCAGTTTACATGCTGCAGCAACGGCAACAGCATTCTGCCCTGAACATTCAAGTTGCCATTCAGCTGAGAACATGGAGAGACTCTTGGCCCAGGAACAGAAAATGCCAGGGCCAGCCATACCCCAGCAGACTTCCTAATTTGGAGTGAAATGGCAATTTGCTTCCGGTCCTTTATCTTTTCTTTGATGCTACTTTTTGTGTCAGGTATGTGGTTATTTATGTTTGATTCCAGTTCGGAATAATGGGGCATGGTGCTGGGGGGGAAATTGCCTAGAACTAACTGTAACTTCCAGATTGCCTAGATTTTCTTTATACTGTATCTTAAAATGAGACTATTCTCCAAGTAACATTAATTGGTGAAATCTGTTAAGATATGTCCTAGAGAGAATGGGACTTTTCCTTCCTTCTTTTTATTCTTTGAAAATGCTGTTTGCTGTTTGTTTTATTGGGGTGAGGGTGTTGTTTTAGTTAGAGAGGGACTTCTCTTTTCTTTTTCACTTTTTATGTTTTATTTCATTTTACATACAGTCTTCACAACAGAAGACTTTACAACCCAAATAAACCAAAATACAAGCAAGAACATGACTCACATGTTTTAATTTGTACCATATTCTTCTCAGATTTCCTTATTTTACTGTTCATTGATATTAGTCTCCTTCTTTTGACTCCTTTTCTTGACCTCTTAAATCACATATACCGGTATATCTTTAATAATTTTCCAAATACTGCCCTATACCTCCCTCCCCCCCATGCTTGTAACTGCCCTTCACCCATGTGCGATCTTCTCTATATAATATTGATTCTCGTTGTGTTGACAGAGGTTTGTATTTGTTGTTCCATATATGTTATGCTGTTGGGACACGGTTGGCACTGTGGTCTAAACCACTGAGCCTAGGGCTTGCCGATCGGAAGGTCGGTGGTTCGAATTTTCGTGCGCAGCTCTGGTTCGCCAGAAGTGGCTTAGTCATGCTGGCCACATGACCCGGAAGCTGTATGCTGTCTCCCTCGGCTAGTAAAGCGAGATGAGCACCGCAACCCCAGAGTCATTCACGACTGGACTTAACTGTCAGGGGTCCTTTAACTTTACCTTTTTATATGTTGTGTTATCGTCTTATATCCTTGCACACTTTAACTATTGCATATTAAATTTGAGCTCCAAAACCAAATCTTTTCATATATTCCTTTTTGGGGCTTTTCTGTGGTGTTGTTCCAATCAGTGGTGTGTGGTGAAATTGTCCGTAGGGGAACAGTTAGGGCCAGAGGTGCCAGCTTGCGAGGGGGAGGACACTGTGCATGTGAGCATTGTGCCTTCCTCCATAAGCCAGGCAGATGTTTCCCAGGCTTTGGGAAGGTAGCAGAAGGGATCTTGGACCTGTTGGAGCATCATGCCTTCCTCCCTAAGCCGGGCAAAAGCTTCCCGGGCTTTGGTAAGGAGGTGCCAGGGGAACATTTAGGGGACTAGCCTAGTCCACTGACCGCACAACACTGACTCCAATTTTGAAAAACACTCTGCAGGGCGGTTTTACTTTTCGGCACCGGGTGTAAAAATTAGCCAGGCCTTTTAAATTGGTTTGATGAGCCTCCCCACTTCTCTTACATCCCGAGAACTTTGATTTCTGTCTTAGCCTATGCAAATAAATACATGTACACAAATGTTAAGACAGCAATAGCACATAGTCTATCCATTCATTTTATTTGTTAATTAATACAGTACAGTGTAGGATGCTTATGTTTTTCCTTATTTTTTAAAGCCAAAGGTGTTCACTCTCAAAGAATTCTCCTTCATGTTAGAAGACACAGACCTAAAGGGACGGGTGGATAAAATCTTAAGCCATTGAGAATCTTTCAGTTTGCTTATAGGGTCCGTCTCTCACACCAGTTTCAAAGTAGTAAGTGAATAGAACTGGGATTGTATCAGTAGGGGATATATCACACAGACCCTGCCTTTCTGGGAGCTTGCTAAAGTTAGATGTTCATAAAGTGTCATGACTCTGTGGTTACCCCATGCCAATCTTTCAAGTGTTCCAGGAGTTGTGGTTTTGTAAGTGGCACATCGTTTTCATAACAGTCTTGCAGGCGATGGAGCCCTGCTTTGGAAAGAATAGTAGATACTGCTAAGTTATCTTGAAATTGTGGTATATAAGGAAGCAGGATTTAGGGTGAGGAATCTCGTTTCTTATACCATCTGCTCCATACCTCTATAGTACAACCTGTTAAAGAGTTATGTTCTTTATTGGAAAATAGAAAAATATATATACCTGGTATAAAATTATAAGTGCGCAAAGTAAAATAAGACATGAAAAGAATAACAATTGTTAAGACACCTGTGTAAAAAAGGAAAAGGGGGGAAAACTTACAAATTTGCAAGGTTATTCTTGTACTTAACCTAATATCAACTCTCAGAACACTTAACAAACTAGTCCCCAGGATTCTTTGGTGGAAGCCATGATTGTTTAAAGTGGTGTGGTTACAAACTTTGTTGATAAAGTTAAAAACAATTATCAAGCATAGAGTGTTGTCTTCCAGGACAAATACATGCACAGATGTTAAGTATTGTGTGGAGTTATCCACATTGCATCAAAACAGACTTGGAAAATCTTTTACATTACAGATTAGCTCACATCCACAGAGTATACTTCAGTCTAGAAATTTAAGATAATTTCTCCATGGTGACAGAGATGGAAGGGAGATTACTATTATTAATAAATTATATAATTAACTATATTTTCCAGGATTCTTCAGGGGAAGCCAGGGCAGTTAAAAGTGGTATAATACTGCTTTAAATGATGGGGACCTTAAATGAGCAAAAAAAACCACAAGCCTGGTCTATAATGTATTTCTTTTATATATATGTGGCGCCTTTCTGCTTAGGTACCAAAGGCAGTTCATAATTGTAAAACACTAAAATAAAAAATCCTACAAAATGGAGAGTGGCCAAAGTCTCTCAGGTCAACTGAAAGCTGATGGTAGGTTCTTCCTCCCCTGGGCTTCATCACTTCTGCCTTCCCACAGGTCACACAGGTCTTAAGTAGCCCTGGGGAATAGTACTGGTGCCCAGGTAGTTCCTTCAGACCATTGATGGTCCTTACAAGGAGCTGACGGCATGTGCTTCTTGGCCTGAGCTTTCTCAGAGCTATATCTCCTTGAGTACTAAAAAAAAGAAAAAGTGGTATCTTCACAAACAGGAAGACAAGTTTGAGGGGAAATATGTGACCCATGCACATGACACGAGGAACCAAGTTAAAATGAATTGTACAGAAAGGCCCTCGGGCTACTCAATCCTCAAACAAGTGACGCACAAGATTTGGTGACTCCTCCTTTCCGGCCTACACCTTGCAAAACAAAATTCCCCCACATATTCTTTTAGTCTGGGTTTAGCTAAGGCTTTTTTTTCAGCCAGAACTGAAAAGTTCAGCACCTCTCAGGTGGGCGCCATTGCCATTCTAAGAGAATGAGGGAGGTGTTCATGGTGTGTTCTCACACCTCTTTTTTTAATTAAAATAGCATTGGTTTTAGCCATTAGCCATAACCAGTGCTTTTTCTGTGACCAGTACTCACTGGTACCGAGTCGCCTATTGCTTTTGCTGCCCATGTCAGCTATGTTGTGTTGACGCCTGTAATGCTTTTATCAAGATATGAGCCCTGGCGCCTCATTATTATTATTTAACCAGAAAGGCACTTGCCATAACAATATACTGCTGCACTCTCCCAGAGTTAGGAAGCTTCTGCTTTTGATTAGCCACATTTATCCATGTCGTTCAGACATGCAAATTATGGTTAGGTGCAAAGGACTCTTCCTTCTCCTTAATTAAACCTTTGATCCACCCACTGCTGTTTACACCGAGGGGCAAATGCTCTCCTGGCAGTGGCGTAGCGTGGGTTGTCAGCACCCGGGGCAAGGCAAGTAATTTGCGCCCCCTAATCCGTGGATTTACGCCCCCTAACCCGTGGATTTATGCCCCCTAACCCGTGGATTTGCACCCCCTAACCCTAACCCCCAGATGTTGCGCCCGGTGCGGCCGGCCCCCCCTGCACCCCCCACGCTACGCCACTGTCTCCTGGAGATGGCAGGAATTAAACTTTCACATGCAAAGCATGTGCGCAGTCCTCCTTATGAACATTATAAAACAAGCCAGCTTCAGTAGCTATGGTTTCAAGTCGACTTGTTTGAAGGTAATCATAGTCAGGGATTTTTCAGCCAGAACTCACCAGAACTCATTTCTGGCACTTCTTTTTTTTTAGAAAAATATCGCTGATCGTAGTTCATGTTAGCCGCAGTCCGTAAATCTAGACATCATCATTATCAGCCATCGTAGTACAGTAGTAGCGTTTTTCTTTCATAGTTCAATCTGAAAGAAAAAGGACATCTGTCAGTGATGAGGCAGTCCTGCCCCCAGGCTCGTAATCTAAGATACATAGCACACAAGGAAAGGCGGGGAGGAGGGGAATAGCAAGTAGAGAAAACGAGTTCAGGCACTAGTTCGTAATAACAGTTGTCTTGTTGCAACCAGCTGGAATGGAGAGATTTGAAGAGGAGGAGCCAAACACTGCTGACTGGTTGAAGGGTAGGCTCTGCCGTTCCATCTCTTCCTCTCCTGTAGCCTGATGGAATGAGTGCCATTGGCAGATGACAGCTGAGGAAAGGGTCTGATAAAGATGATCTCTTAGCATAGCTGATGGAGGTGCCCTGCAGCCCTAATCGGGGAAAAACTAAGCAAAAGCCCTTTTATGTACAGGAACTGATCTTTGAAACACAAGTGTGATTTCTACATAGGCAGCTGCCCAAATTTTCAGAGTGTGTCAAATAGCTAGAGCAGTGGTTCCCACCTGGTGGTCCATGGACCCCGTTCACAAAACAAAAACTTCAATAGGAATATCAAGAGTTTCAAAAGTAGGGATTCTGCAGTATTTAGCTAATTGGGAACCACTGATCTAGAGCATCTTTGACAGATGTTCATTTGATTTATATATATATATATAAAATCTCCAAGGTAGTGGATTCCACACCTTTCTCAGACAAAGCTGGACATGAGCATGTCAGTCTGTATTCTGTTGACAGAGCAACCCAGCAGTAACAGTAACCTCTGCTCCTCCATAATAACTCACAGAGCCAATTGTAACTTCTGGTTTTCTCTCTTTTTTGCATGTTGCTGGGTGATTCCTACGCAAAGGTGTGTTACTGCCAGCTCCTCGGAACATCACGATCCTGTCCACTAATATGAAGCACTTTCTAGTATGGAGCCCGGTGACGGTGCCTGGAGCAGCTGTAAAATATTCCGTCGAGTTTCAAGGGTAACTTTTCTTCACACTGAGTCTAAACATGGAGTAACTATCACTGCTGACCTTTCTTTCTTTTTTAGGCTAGTATGTAAAGGACAAGACAGAAGAGTCTTAAATTATGCATGGTGTGAGGAAATGGATAATTAGAACACGGGGTTGGGATCATCCAATTAAGCTGAAGGGAACTTATTCACACCATTCAGTATTAAACTATGGTTTCCAAAATATATAGTTGATGTTTTTAAAAGGGTAATTATTATTATTATTATTTATTTATACACCGCCCTTCCCGGTTCAAAAACCGGGCTCAGGGCGGCTAACAACAAATTTAAAACACTTTAAAACACTTAATTATAAAAGCAGCATAAAATACGGTATAAAAACATGAATAACAATAAAAATCAAAAATCAATCAGATAATCCCCATTAGGCAAATTCTGTTGCTAGTCATGATGGCAGAATGCCTCTGGATATCAGATGCTGGAGGACAACAGTGGGATAGCCCTATTGCCCTCATGCCCTGGTTGTGGGCTTCCTGTAGGCATAAGGTTAGCTACTGTTAGGAGCAAGAACCTAGACTGGATAGGCCTTTGGTCTGACCCAGCAGGGATCTTATGACCCAAGCCAATGCAAGCTGTTGACTATCAGAGAGGGCCTATCCTGCTCCTTTGGCTGAGCTCTTGCAAAATTCCCTCACAGACTGGAACATGTAGTAGGGCCTAGGCCCAACCCACACATTCAGCCGAATAATGTGGTAAATATTCTGAGGTGGTCAAGTTGACTCTATTGCTGTGTACACACGACCAACTTGAAACACAGCCACGTCATTCTTTTTCTCAATAAGGATCTAAATTGGTTTCTTTTGGGGGTGGGGAATGCATCAAAATGCATTATTTCATAAGAAACAACAGGATACATTTGGAATGTGGCTGTTGTGGTGTGTACTCTGGTTCCTAAATGAGAATGTACTGAATGCAGAGTAAATGGGGTTGTGCACACAGCCTATGGTTCCAGACTATAAAGGAGGTGCCTTTGAATGTTCCCAAGCGTTAAAAATAAAACAAAATTCCTGCAAGTGAGAAAAAAGTAGAACATTGCGGAGAGAGGTTCTAGCCCAGCTTGCTCCCTCTTCCAGGTTTCTGCTTGCAAAGTATCCTTCAAAAACGTTATTACCCACTTCCAGTTTGGAGCAATACAACCCTTTCTATCCCCACATAACCCTAATGTGACATTCTGATGCATGTCATTGGGTCCAAGCCATAGTTATTAAGTGGCGTTGCAGTAAACTAGCCCATGTGAGAAGGTTGGAAAGAATTGTATCTGCTACCAGACATGCCTGCCCTTGTGGGACTATTCACGTTGCAACACATGTGTGTGAGGGTTCCTAACAAATATTCTTTAAAACGTGCACAGAATATTTGCTTCGGGGTGGGGCGGGTCACCCTCAAGTGTACAGTGCGTAATTTGTACTCTGCTTTGATCTCAGTCTTCTATAACTCAACTGAGTAACACACTTTGCATACAGAAGCCCCCAGGTTCAATCCCTGTCATTTCCAGGTTTCTTCCTGGAGAGCTGCCACCAATAAGCATCAACATTATTGAGTGAAGTAGGTCAGTGGCCCAATCAACCGCTTCAGTTGGCGGAATTGGCAATACTACACATAATACCTGTTCTTCATTTGTAAGAACTCAATTGTTTAGTGTGGCAGCGCCTGCAGAACTCTCTGCCTATTGATATATCAAGCAGATGCCTTCACTGTACTATTTTCGGCACCTGCTAAAAACATTCATGTTTAGACAAGCCTACCCAGATGCTTAGAAAGTTGAGGTAATTTTAATATCTGTTTCAGTATGTTAACTTCTGCATGTTTTAAAGCAGAGTCGTAATCTTTTCTCGATTTCACTGTTTCGTCTTTTGTAAACCACTTTGAGGAGGTTTTCTTTACAATCAAGCGGTGTACAGATTTTATGTAATAAATGAGTAAGAACCACTGCCTTCAGCAAAGCGTGTTGCATTCTTTCCCCTAATTCTTCTTCTTCTTCTTCTTCTTCTTCTTCTTCTTCTTCTTCTTCTTCTTCTTCTTCTTCTTCTTCTTCTTCCCCTCAGAGAATATGAGAGAGACTATGCCAACGACAGCTGGATTCCCATTGGAGAGTGTACGGGCATTAGTGTTACTCAGTGTGACATCACAGAAGACATTTCTGCCACTGTGCCGTACGATCTACGTGTCAAGGCAGGTGTGGGCACCAAGGCTTCGCACTGGGCCACTCTCAGCAGCTTCTTCAATCGTGTCACAAGTAAGTGCATTCACGTGCTCCTCTGTGATGCACATCTCACGCTGGGATCCTTAGAATAATGGTAGGTGCTAATGATCCCATTGGGGGACCTTGTTCCTACTGAGGTCAGTCCTGGGTGTCAGCAAACTGGCACCATTGAGCAGCTTAGCCAGGACCCGAGCAGCTTCTCCTGGAAAAGAGGAGATTGGATAGCCATCTTCAAATATCTCAAGGACTGTCACATGGAAGAGGGAACAAGCTTGTTTTCTCCTGCTCTGGAGGGTAGGACTCGAACCAATGGCTTCAAGTTACGAAAAGGAGATTCTGACTAAACATCAGGAAAAGCTTTCTGACATTAAGAGCTGTTCAACAGTGGAATGGTTTCCCTCAGGAGGTGGTGGACTCTCCTTCCTTGGAGGTTTTCAAGCAGAGGTTGGATGGCCATCTGTCTTGGATGCTTTAGCTGAGATTCCTGCATTGCATGGGGTGGACTAGATGAGGCTTGGGGTCCCTTCCAACAATACAATTCTTTGATTCTATAAACCTGCCTGGATCCCACTGAAGCAGACTCATGCCCTGCCCTCTCCTCCTTCAAAGCTGAGGAAGGCAGCTTTGAGTTGCAGTTTTAAATTTCTCACAATGCACTGGAGCACTCAATGTACATAGAGCATCACTCCAGGGCACTTTGTGAAATCTGAATGGCAGCTCAAGTCTGCCTGCCACTCTCGGCAGGTAAGCTCTTGACTGAGTTGGGAAACCAGCAGCATTTTGCTGTGGGACACTCCTCCCCACAAACTTGGTCCTGATTAAGGTGATAAAACTGTGTGTGTGAAACAATTGAACGTACACAGGTTGGGGCCTACATAGGGTGCCAACTTAGTTAAAATATTAGGGGAGGGGAGAGATAAGGGCTTTCCCGCATAATCAGTCATATGATGCTGTGCATGCACACCATTGGACTGGCAATGCCCATCAACTTTAGGGCCCCCCGGCCTCCTCAAATATTTTATCGTGGTAGGCTGAACAGACCTCAGCCCCTAGGATTTGGCTCCTGTGGGCCTACGTAATGGTGGGCTGCCTCACCATTGGATCTAATGACTTAGGGATTTTCCTGTGGAGAATTACAGCAAGTGCAGTTCTCCCCAGTTCTCTGCTTTAATTTGATGGAATTTGCCACGGTTGAGGCGGAAAATCTGTTTTGAATCCCATGGCTCAGCCTTCCACAAATGTGAGGTCGTAATAAAAACGGGTTTGGAGCAAGTGAGTTTCCGCCAGCACATTTAACCTAATAAACACACATCTGTCCATGGAGGCGCAGGTCAGTTCTGTATCCAGGGCAGCTGTCTACCAGCTCCACCTGGTACGCAGGCTGAGACCCTACCTGCCCGCGGACTGTCTCGCCAGAGTGGTGCATGCTCTAGTTATCTCCCGCTTGAACTACTGCAATGCACTCTACGTGGGGCTACCTTTGAAGGTGACCCAGAAACTACAACTAATCCAGAATGCGGCAGCTAGACTGGTGACTGGGGGCGGCCGCTGAGACCACATAACACGGGTCTTGAAAGACCTACATTGGCTCCCAGTACGTTTCCGAGCACAATTCAAAGTGTTGGTGTTGACCTTTAAAGCCCTAAACGGCCTCGGCCCAGTATACCTGAAGGAGCGTCTCCACCCCCATCGTTCTGCCCGGAGGCTGAGGTCCAGCGCTGAGGGCCTTCTGGCAGTTCCCTCATTGCGAGAAGCAAAGCTACAGGAAACCAAGCAGAGGGCCTTCTCGGTAGTGGCGCCCACCCTGTGGAACGCCCTCCCATCAGATGTCAAAGTGATAAACAACTACCTGATATTCAGAAGACATCTTAAGGCAGCCCTGTTCAGGGAAGTTTTTAATGTATGACATATTAGTGTATTTTTGGTCTTTGTGGAAGCCTCCCAGATGGGCGGGGTACAAATAATAAATTATTATTATTATCTAGAAGTATGGATTCCAGCTCAGAAAATGCGACTTCCAGACAAAGTTGTTTCCAAAATTTGACAGTTGATGCATCATTTTTCAACTCTTACTTTTAGTTTTTTGCCCTATCTGGAAAGGAAGCCAGGGCTCCCTTTTCTTTATCAGTTGATGTGTAGGAATGAAATTCAAGAGTACAAGCTGGTCAGATGCTTCTGATTCTATCTGCCTGAATTACCATTCTCTATGCAATTCATAAAGGCATGCTGTATTTTGGATGGTATAGTCTCCCTTCAAATCTAGACAGAACTGGTTTGTCCTTCCTTCTTCTGTAGCTATTGCTGGTACTATTACTGTAGATGACGCCTGCAGGCAAAACTGATAACTCTGCAGCCCAAGAAACATTTCAAGTCTATGCAAGATTGCTAAATGCCTGGCCCTGATGGTGGAATCCAGTTTCCACTCCCAACTTAGCCCTGAGGGGTTTCTACTAGAAAAACAAGAAGGAATCGGAGAAAACAGGTGACAGATTCAAGATGGTACCTAAAGATTTGTGCATCAGCATGAGAACACCTCACAAACTCAGTACATCAGCACTGAACATAAAGCTGTAAGCTTCTGCTCAAGTGGATCACTTTGGACAATACTATACATTCCATAGACTGGGACCACAAATGAGATAACCACACTGAATGCAAATTTTGCACAGAATGCACTGTAAGGACTAAAGCAGATGAAATGTTTGAGATTCATGAATGGATCTTCTCTCTCTCTTTTAATCAGATCAACTGAAGTAGGGTAAGATTGAGTAGGCCCACAGCATTGGGGTGGGGAGGGGAGATACTTAATGAGTATATGCCAAATACCCATCTGATCTCCTTTTAAGTTCAGAACATTTTGGAAATTCCAAATTAGGCTGGCAGCCTCCAATATGGTGTTCATGGGGACCTGCCGAGGTCCCTCTCTGCCCTCCATTATTTATATTGCATTGTGTTGTTATTTAAACCAAGGTGATGCTGTGCCTGGCTACAAAGCATATGGTAAGCATCCAGAAATGCCATCTTACCTCCTTTTCCTCATAAAGCCCCTGTCCCGTCCCGTCTCCCCTGGCAGCTTTGCCTGCTTTTTTCTGTTTGTTTGGGGTGTGTATATTTGTCTTTTTTTCCTTTTCTTTGGTATGGGAACGTTTGGAAGTTGCATTTTTCCCCTTATTGTCTGATTTTTGTTTTGGGATGTGTATTGGTATTGGGACTGAGGGGCTTTTTGAGGGGTGGGGTTCCTGAGCATTGACAGTTTTTGTTCTATGAAATGGGTATTTTGTGATGCTCACAACAGTTTCTTAGATTTCCAAATGTTTCCCCAGGCTCAGAAAAGGTTGGGGACCCCTGCTTTAGGCTGTTCTACAGCATATTGATCCTTGTTTCTCCTAAGCTGGGATGCGAGATTCATGTATGGTCCCATGACGGAGATGATTCTGTTGTTTTCACAGCCTCCCTCATTCCACCTATGTTGACTGTCACAGCTGATGGATATCATTTGCTAGTGGAACTTGAGCGTCTAGGACCTGCCTTTGAATTCTGGATATATTACTGGAAGAAGGGCCAAGGGCACAAGGTACGTTTTGGTCTTATATCTGGCCTGAGAATGCAGGAACAAAAGAGAAGAAAGTTCTCTTGCATTACATGGACAAGATCAAATGCATTGATGAGGAACCTGTGGCCTTCCATATGTTATTGGACTTCCACCAGCCCTGGCCAGCATAGGCCATGATCAGAGATGTTGTAGACCATCAATGTCTGGAGGACCACAGGTTCCACATCCCTGGTCTAGAAGTTAGGTTAGGCTATCCTGAAGCTCGGCCAAAAACTCTGAACGTTATTATGATGGAGGAGCACAGAAAACGATCCACAAGGAGACTTCACTTTAGTCCTTCCTAATTCCATTTTTCTTCTTGCTGCCTGATGGTGTATGCAATCTCTTTGATTCCTACTTGCTGTGATGCAAACATCCTAAGTGGGAACAGACTGTTTAAAAGATGGCCTTCTCCCAGTGAGTCTGCCTGGCCACAACAATAAACCGGAGGATCTGTTTTATATTTAATCACCATAGGAGGTCAGAATGGCTGTGGCGCAGGGTATGACCTTTTCAGTTGTGGAACCCAAGGTGCAGAAAGCTCTGGGATCTGCATGTCTTAAAAGACTCTTTATCAATAAGGTTAAAGATCAGCTTGCAAAAAGTGCAAGGGCCTGCACTGAGAGGCTTTCTCAGTTGCTCCTTCGCAGTGAAACAGAAATGAATGCAAGGACTTTGAAGCTGGCTCAGTAGTAGATGGGCAGCCAGTACAGAGGTTTTAACAATGGTATCACATGTTGCCAGCCATGTGCCCCCATCAGCTGTCTGGCCAGTGCATTCTGCTCCAGTTGGAGCTTCTGTACCAGGGCCAAGGGCAATGATCTCAGTTAAAATCACCTTAACCACAGAGCCTAGGACTTGCCGATCAGAAGGTCGACGGTTCGAATCCCTGCGACGGAGTGAGGTCCCATTGCTCGGTCCCTGCTCCTGCCAACCTAGCAGTTCAAAAGCACATCAAAGTGCAAGTAGATAAAAAGGTACCGCTCCAGCGGGAAGGTAAACGGCATTTCCGTGCGCTGCTCTGGTTCGCCAGAAGCGGCTTAGTCATGCTGGCCACATGACCTGGAAGCTGTACGCCAGCTCCCTCGGCCAATAAAGCGAGATGAGCGCCTCAACCCCAGTCGGTCACGACTGGACCTAATGGTCAGGGGTCCCTTTACCTTTACCTTTATGCCCTGCTGCAGTTAGCTTTAGAAAAAAAGTTCAATTTGGATTAAACCTTCCCTTCCCTACACTCTGCTATCCCGGTGAAAATTGCTTCTTCCACTAACCTAGTATTACATTTTTTTTTAAAGACATTGTTGCTATCTATGCAATTGAAGTAATGTCTAGTTTGGCAGCTGCTCAGCTTACCTACAAAGAAATCAGAAAACAATTTACTTGGTAGCTTTCAGAACCTTTGCTCCTTCCCTATACAATGGAACCTGGGTTAATCTCTTATTTCAGTTGTCTTGTACTATAACAATTTAACTTCCTACAACTCCCTAATTGCCCAGAATTTCTTACAACTGCCTAGAAATAAAAGGGGTGGGGAGTGGGGAGATCTAACTTGAATTTGCTTGTAGACATTCCTATTTATATTTCCCTGAGACGGTTTTTTAATGAGTGCCTCTGAAAGTATCTGAAAGCAAAATGCGAAAATAACCAGAAATTCAAAAAGCTAAATTTGTGCACCTTGTCTTAGGCGTTTGGCTGCATTTATTAGGTAAAAGTGTGCATAAAAGCATGTGAAAATAACATACAAGTGTGTATGTGAAAATAACATACATTATATTAGGGGGAAAGTGTTTGTACATTAGTTTGTGCTGCATATAAAATTAAGTTCAATAGGATAAATTTGTGCTTAAATGCTGAATTTTCATGAAGATTGTTTAAAATATAAAATGTGCATTTCAGACTGGCAAAATGAGAACCCAAGAGAACCCAAATTCACAGAACTTTCGGTCTCTAGTCTGGACAGCTATATCAGGCATCCCCAAGCTTTGGCCCTCCAGATGTTTTGGACTACAATCCCCATCATCCCTGATCACTGGTCCTGTTAGCTAGGGATCATGGGAGTTGTAGGCCAAAACATCTGGAGGGCCAAAGCTTGGGGACGCCTGAGCTATATGTTCCCATTACCTGATCAAATGCAACTGATTTCACCCTAGGTGTATCGCAAAGTGGTGAAAGACAGCAGCACTACCTTACATATGGACACCATGGAAGCTGGTACTGAATACTGTGTTAAAGCCCAGACCTATGTTGAAGCCATAAACCGGAGCAGCAATTTCAGCCAGGTGCAGTGTGTGAGGGCCGAAGGTAAGAACAACAAAGATACTCTCCTTTCCAGACATGGTTCTCCACTGCTGGGGGGCCAGGGCAGATAAATCTAATAAAAACTTGAACATTTGTGACACCTTTGCTGGACTTACAGGGTGGGCAATTTCACAAGTCTATATAAGAGCTTGCGTACCATTGTTCAGGGTTCTCCTCCCTCCTGCATGTGGTGAGTGGGGACCCTGTTGCAACAGTTCCTTGAATTAAGATCAGGCTTACTAGCCGCTTTGCTTCTCAATATACTCTGGTTGGCCTCTGTTATTTTCTCCTACTGATAGGGAACCCACTTAAGGACTCTATATGGGCTCCGGAATACCCCATAAGGGAAAGGGAGCACTGTTTCCCTTTACTTCACTGCTTCACATTACTGTTCTTCAGAACAGTGCAAAGCCATGTAAACACAATGTGCAGCAGTGGCAATTATATCAATTCCCAGATGCTTTTCACCTCAGAGCCCCTCATTGAGGTTTTCTACCTTCTTAGCAACTACAGACTTTTTTTTTGTCTCCAGCAGGCAAAGCCATATTGGTCACCTTCGCTCCACTCTTCTTGGTTATCTCTGTTGTGACTCTTTTGGCCCTTCTTTGGGTTGCCTGGAAAACATGTCAGATCTGCCAGTATTCCTGCTGCCCGAATGAGAGCCTGCCGGACACTTTGGTAAGATAAGAAATGGTTTGGAGTACTGTATTGAGGTTGTGCCTTAACACTTCCAGAAAAGGTAGATGTGCCCTGCTTTTAAAAGCCATGGGTTGAAGCTTGGTGCTTATACTGTGCCTGTTACCCAGGCAGGTTATTAGAATGCATAAGAGCAGCAGTCTGGCTGCAGACACATGACCGTACCTTTTAAAATCACATTCCCCCCCCCCCCCATGAATTCTGGGCATTGTTGTTACAGGTTGCTGAGAATTGTAATTCTGTGAGGGATAAACCACATTGCCCAGAATTCTTTGTAGGGGGGAATGTTCTTTGAATGTGCACATAACCTTGAAATGACAAAAGTCAGATCATTGAGGTGCTCGGATGTGTAACTGAAGGGATAATGCTGTATGGGTTACAGGTAGCCCAATGTGTTTAAAGCTATGTACCGGTAACTATATTTGCCTTTGTGCTTGTTGAACCCAACACTGGAGCAACTTAGTGAGCTATCAGGTAGAACCCTACCTGTGCTCTTCTCCCCTCGTAGTTTCACCATGAAGAGGGCTAGATACTTAACTTTTAAAATTAAAACGCTGAACACTGGGAATGCAGGGTGGAATATCACTTAAAGCTGGGGTGGGCAATACTGTGGCTCTTGAGAAATTGTCCAGCTTCCATTGTCCTTGACCCTGACCATTGGCCATGCTGGCTGGGGCTGATGGAAGCCCATAAACAACTGGAGGAAGCCAGGTTCCTCATTTCTGCCTAAGGGAATCAGACTTACACAGGCCCTCTTATGGCTACAGCCCTGAGCACTGCTTTGAACACTGAGCTTTGCAATACTAATCCAGTACCTCAATCCCTCTGCAGTGGTGAAGTAAATGCTCTTCCATCTTTTCCCCATTACTGTATTTTTTTTTCCTCCCCCCCCCCCCTTTCCAGAAAGTAACAGAATCACCTGCTAGGCTACTAAATTACAGGGAAGAGGAGACAGAGAAATGCGATGAGTCTGTGCAAGTGCTACCCCCTGAAGAGCTTCTCCGCTTTTGGATTCATGAAACTCTTTAATATCACACCAAGGACACAATCTGCAAGATGAGACTGCAGTGCTGCTCTCCTTTTTGCCTCTCTGAGTAAGGCACACACACAGTGCACACACACACACACAGGTAGCTTTCCTCTCCTAACAACACAAAGACAGAAAATTGAGGATTTGCTTTCTTCAAAGGGAAAGGCATCATGCGGGTTCCGGCGCTGAGGGTTTCACAGAGAGGGCTGGAGCCGACCCATTCATCCTTGTCTGACAGAGAACAGCAGCAGCCAAGCTCATGGATAGCCACAGAGGCTGTGATCCTAGCTGCTTGTCATCATCTGCTTAGCTGAGAGTTAAAAGACCTTGGGCTGATTGCAATGTGCTGGGTTTGCTTTTTAACATAAAGGTGCGGTGCTAGAAGGAGACGCAATTCAAATCCATGTTGATTTTGCAGAACAGGAGCAAGGAGCAGCAGGTTCGAATTCAGTGCTACTTAGCGGTAGCAGCTAGAGCACATGTTTTGAGTCAAAAGGTTCTAAGTGCAATACCTGGCACCTCTGTTTAAAAGAATCAGTTAGAAGATGGTGTGAAAAATCCTGAATGCCAGAGCAGACAATACTGGAAAAGACTGACCTGGTACAGTGGTACCTCAGGTTACATACGCTTCAGGTTACAGATTCTGCTAACCCAGAAATAGTGCTTCAGGTTAAGAACTTTGCTTCAGGATGAGAACAGAAATTGTGCTCCGGCGGCGCGGCAGCAGCAGGAGGCCGCATTAGCTAAAGTTTCAGGTTAAGAACAGTTTCAGGTTAAGTATGGACCTCCGGAATGAATTAAGTACTTAACCTGAGGTACCAGTGTACAAGGAAACTTCCTATGTTCCTCCTAGTCAAAGATCTCACCTAAATAAATATTTTCACATATATTTTTCAATCATAGCCCTAAGCCTTAACTCTGAGATTTTTGTAATAAGACCGTTTCTTAAACTACAGTCTCAAGTTAGCTTATTTCCAGGGCCATCTTAAGCATATGCGGCGCCGGGGTGCAAAGATCCACCCGCCCCCCCCCATTGCCCAGAGTTGCCTCACCGGCTGGCTTGCTTGCTCCCGAACTTGCGGTGCAGAGCCACCCGCAACAGAGGAGCCCTCCGTGGCGCTCCAACCGACGGGTGGGCTCTTCCTCGGACTCCAACTCTCGGGCCCCCGACTCTTGGCCTGGCGCCCCTGAGAGCCTGGTGCCTATGGTTAAGACGGCCCTGCTTATTTCAGCACTGTTTAACCACAGATTGTCAGGTTTGGGCAACATGTGATCAGAGGCGGAGCTAGCTGCTCCGGCACCCATGGCGACCGCCACCAGCAGCAATGTCACTCCCACTCAGGGATGACACCCGGGCAAGCCCTTCCTCCGCTAGTGCATGTGATTCAATTTTTAAAAAATATAAGCAAAAGCTTCCAAATTCCTCCTCATGTCTGCACTGGAAGAGAGGTGCACAAACCTGAGGTTTGTTGAGGCTCCTCCTTGTTACACTAAACTATGGCTTAGTATTATGTTTGAACTAGCTCAGTGAGAGAAGGCGCTCACTTAATGTAGGCATTTCAGAATTTTACACAGAATTCAACAACACATGGGTTGTCTGCCTTGCATTCAGGAACTACTGTGCTTTTCCAGCTTAGTTCTAACTTACTGAAAGTTGTTTACTTCCAGTGCCTAATCTGATTGGGTTAAACTTGGCCACATCTTACTTAAATGGATTAAATCACTTGCTGTGGAACTAGTTTGCTGCTTGAAAAACATTCAATTTCTGGGCCAGGTTTTAAAGTAAGACATATAACAAGTTTTGCATTACTTTGGTGGATTTTTTTTTAACTATACAAAGCATTGGAAGGCTTGGGAAATATTTTTAAATACTGAAACATGCATAATTTTTTTTATGTAGTTACATATGATTACTACTTAAGTTCAAAATGTTACCTTACAAAAGTTATGGTATCCTGAGTACTGCAGTTCTGTGTAAAAGCCTATGCATTCCCAATGTTAGCCATAAAATATAGAGATATCTGGAAAGCAAAACAATGTTTTGCATGTATATTTTATAGTCCTCAGATGTGCTATGCCAGTAATAAGGCGTGCAGGAAGATATCATGTAACACAGCAATGCTGATGCATAGGATTGGGGTGGGGACAGGGAAAAGAACACAGAGCACCTAATTATCTTGGCATGGAATTTTAATGCAGTCCCAACTCAGCCGAACAGCAAAATCTGACATAACCAGACTGTGAAGTGATGATGTTACAAAACTAGATTAGGATTGCCACATTTTCCCCTGGCAAAACCTATGTCCCTTTTAAGAGCTGAACAAAAATGTAGAAATTTAACCAAGTTCTTTACTACTTACCTATGCAAGGAAAAACTGCAGTGGATGAATTTCACATAACCTTTGTCCAGCAAAAAGACAGAAATTTGTCAGTTTCAGGGAGAGATTAAGGGAAACAGTGGTTGTGGCTCCTTACTTTCAACTCCTTGCAGTTGTAGTTTCTGTAGTTAAGAAAAGAGAGGAGTAAAGTATCCTGAGCAAAACCACTGTGAGCCTTCCTCTCTAGTTTGATAGCTGGTTTTTGAAGGAATATAACTTACTGGCAACTGGGACGTGGGTGGCACTGTGGTGTAAACCACCGAGCCTTGGGCTTGCCGATCAGAAGGTCAGCGGTTCGAATCCCCGCAACGGGGTGAGCTCCCGTTGTTGGGTCCTAGCTCCTGCCAACCAAGCAGTTCGAAAGCACGTCAAAGTGCAAGTAGATAAATAGGTACCACTCCAGCAGGAAGGTAAATGGCGTATCTGTGCGCTGCTCTAGTTTCGCCAGAAGTAGCTTAGTCATGGCCACATGACCCGGAAAAACTGCCTGCGGACAAACGTCAGCTCCCTCAACCAGTAAAGCGAGATGAGAGCCACAACCCTAGAGTCGTTCACAACTGGACTTAACTGTCAGGGGTCCTTTACCTTTATGTTACTGGGAAAAGAAGTAGTTTACTTATTAAATTTTGTAATGATTTTTTGGAACCCGGACCTAATAAAAAACATAAGCACAGCATATGTAGATTGTTTGTCACTGGCTAATCGTAACATGGAACATCTGTATGTAAATCTTATTTGTTTGCGTGACTGTAACATACATCTGACCTATATCACAAACCCAGAAAGCATATAAAATTCAACGTGGCATTATAATGGTGTGGTCAAAGTTATTACATATATTAGAAGAGACGATATTTTTAACTTCATAGCGCTGGGAAATGTGTATTTTTTTTTAATAGATGCCCTGGCAGCAGTCTTCATCCTCTCCAACTTGTTTGAAGACCTCAGTTTTGTTATTTCCAAGAGTTCTCTTTCACAGCAACAGTTGTGAAAAAGGCAGATTCCATGCCAGGGATCATTAAGAAAGGAGTTGCCGTTATATGGGGCAACCACAGTTGGAATACTGTGTACAGTTCTGGTTGCCTCACCTCAGAAAGGATATTGTAGAGTTGGAAAACTTTTAAGGGGGTGGAGCAACTCCCCTATGAAGCATTTGGGACTTTTTAGTTTAGAGAAAATGTGAGGATTGGAGTTTACTGCATTATGATTGAAGTTTATTAAAATCATGCATGGCATAGGGAAAGTGGACCCAGAAGTTTTTTGTATCTCATGACACCACAACCCATGAACATTCAATGAAGCTGAATGTTGGGAGGATTCAGATGAAAGTAATTCTTGCAGATTTCCTACGAACGTCTGGTTAGCCGCTGTGAGAACAGGATGCTGGACTAGATTACCATTAGTGTGGTTCAGCAGCATCTAATGCTTTAATATTTCCCCATCTGCTGTGGCAAATTCTGCTCCTAATTAGGCCCCCACCCCATACCCTCCAACATTTCTCCAGTGAAAATAGGGACATCCTATTCCATCACAATAATTTTACTATTTATACCCTGCCCATCTGACCGGGTTGCGCCAGCTACTCTGAGCGGCTTCCAACATAATAAAACAGTAAAGAACTTCCCTATACAGGGCTGCCTTCAAATATCTCAGGCATTGGATAACTCCATACCCTCCAACATTTATCTAATGAAAATAGCGACATCGTGGCAAAGGGGCTTGAATAACTCAGAGAACCTATGAGCTATGCCATGCAGGGCCACCCATGACGGACAGGTCATAGCTGAGAGTTTAGACTAAATGTGATCCACCTGGAGAAGGAACTGGCAATCCACTCCAGTATCCTGCTAAGAAAACTCCATGGACATTAGAAAGGAGAGGCTTTGAGAAGACAGTGAGTGTTTCCAAGGCATGCTCTAGTTCATGGGGTCATGGAGTGCCCAAGACGACTAAACAACAACAAAGGGAAAGTGGGGCATTCCAGGATCAAATTAGAAACTCGGATGACTACTGTAAATCCGGGGCTGTCCCTGGAAAATAGGGACACTTGGGAGGATCGGCCATCCATTGTTAAAATGGCGAAGAAAAAGGGTAGTTCACACTTCTGCTTGTTTGCTCAGGAGAGCAGGAGTAAATCACTGAATCTCTCACTCTGAATCAATTAAAAACCCTAATTAATGTTCAGCGGCTGTAATTAAACTACTCATTACTATGTGCATTAACTCGTTTTATTATCCATGTATGCCTCCTTGCGCTCACTGATATAATAATATAATAAAATTATAGTAATATAATAAAAATCTAATCCCAGGCTTTCCCAGGTCAAGCCTTTTGCACTGTGTGTGTGTGTCCCCGTAACTCTGCCCGCTTCCAGCTCTACCTTAACTCCCGGGTGAAAAGAATAAATAAAAACCAGCTACGAGTCGCCCTTCTCAGCACCCAGCAAAAGAGAGAGAGCAGAGCTCTACGCGAAATGGGAAGCTCAAGCAGCGCAGCCCCGCCCAATAGCTCTGCGCATGCGTTCGCCAGCGGCGGACTCCATCCCCCAGGAACCTCTGCGGCACTCCCGCCCTTGCTCCGCCTCTTTCCCCTGTTTCACACTTCCGGTGCGACCGCGTTGTCCCCGCGCGTGCGTTCGAGCGCTGCGCGGTTGGTGCTTCCGGCCCGAGAATTTGAAGCGCGTGTGTGCCGAAGTTTGCCTCTTGTCGGTTCCAGCCATGCGGCCCGGTAAGGGACGGGAGGGAAGAGTTGTGGGGAAGGGTGCTTCTGCTTCGGGGGGTGCACGAAGCCGATGTGAGCTTGGCGGGGGAGGGGTGGAAGGAAGGGAAAAGGAGCCCGCGGTCAGACACGTGGCTGCTGGGATCGTCTGGTGGTTGATTGTTAGTCTATTTGTTATTTAAAGTCATTATGTGGTTGCTGCCGCTGCTGTTTGCCCTGCTCCTTAGCTGACAAAGTCTCTTCGAGAGGTTTACTATATAGATCGGTGGTTCCTACTTTTAGGCTTACGATCTGAAACGGAGGACGCGAGGAGCAAGCTCAGAACACAGATTCTTAAAAATTAAAGATCCTAAGGAGAGCCTTCTGGATCGGGAGTCCAGGACTGGTCCAGGGTCCTGTTTCCACAGTGGCCTAGCAGATGCCTGAACCAGGCCTTACAATGGCCAGCTAGGTCACCTGTTGAAATAACCGTCACCGGTTGAGAGTTTCCCAAAGGCAGCTGGTTTCTCGGCAGAAGTTAGCACTGTTTGCATACTGTACAGTAGTACCTCAGGGTACATACGCTTCAGGTTACATACACTTCTGGTTACAGACTCCGCTAACCCAGAAATAGTGCTTCAGGTTAAGAACTTTGCTTCAGGGTGAGAACAGAAATCGTGTTCCAGCAGCAGCAGGAGGCCCCATTAGCTAAAGTGGTGCTTCAGGTTAAGAACAGTTTCAGGTTAAGAACAGACCTCCGGAACGAATTCAGTACTTAACCAGAGGTACCACTGTACTTTTATTTTTACTCTGCAACCTGATGGGACGGCAGCCGTTAGGTCTCAGTTAAGGGGTGGGAAGAGTAAGGTTTCATCTCATTTCTCTGACTTGTGTGCCCTTCTCCTCTGCAGGTTTTAGCCCCCGTGGAGGACGTGGGGGGCGTGGTGGGTTTGGAGATCGTGGTGGGTTTGGAGATCGTGGGGGTCGCGGAGGCTTCCGAGGAGGGCGAGGTGAGTTATCTCTTTCTTCCCCCATTTGTGCATTAGCTGTAAGCGCTTGTTGCCACCCTACAGATAGGACACTCAGATCTGCAGTGGTGCATGCTGGGGAGAAATCAAGGTACTTAAACGCACAGTTGTGGTGGCTTGTCCCTCCTCTTGGTGGTTTAGTGAAAGGGTGGTCCAGGTGCCATGGCCAGGTAGCAGCCATGTGTGTTTCCCTTTCTGGGTGGGAATGAGGTCTAGCCAGTTTGGGCCTGGGCACCTCAGAAACATAACAGCCAAACAACTTAAAGCGTTCCTTCCAAACTTGCAGGTAGAGAGAGGGCAGCTGGCAAGACAATCCCTGGTCTCCTGTGAGCTCCAGGGTTGGGAGGAAGACTAAGCCTGCTAAAGGGCTATGACACACCCATTTTAGCATCAAGGACTGGTCTCCAAAACCCATTCCTCATTCCTTGTTAATTAAGCCGAGACTAATAATCAAGGTCTGACACCAATTCTGCAAGGTTGCCCCCACTCCTTCTGTCCAAACAGCCTGGGTCAGGAGACCTTATTAGACATCCCTAAGGTTAACTAAGCTTACTAAGTGGGCCGAAGAGAACAACCTGATTGGGCCTGAACAGGCTGGTTTTAGACCGAATCAGTCAGCGGTTGAGCATGTCTTAGTTTTATACCACCTTGCCCGGAAATATTCCGCCCCAAATAGAGGCCAACTTTGTGCAGCCTTTATTGATTTAAAGGCCGCTTTTGACAGCATCCCCAGGGGATTACTTTGGGGAAAATTAGCACGATGGGGAATAGACAAAAGACTTTTGTGGCTAATAACTAAATTGCATGACGGATCAGCCGCAAGGGTGAGAATCACTCCGGCCGGTGACCTCTCAAATTCAGTAACCATCAATAGAGGTGTCCGTCAAGGATGTATCCTTGCTCCAACCCTTTTTAATCTATTTATAAGTGATATGAGGGCGCCTCTGATAGATTCTCAAGAAACGATCCATGCCCCTCGCCTTGCCCAATATCGTTGCCCCCTTCTACTCTATGCAGACGACGCAGTGATCCTATCTTTCTCAAGAGTAGGCCTTAGGAGGGCACTGAAAATTTTTGATGCTTACTGCAAATCAAATTTTCTTACAATTAATCATGCCAAGTCCAAAGTTTTAATTTTCACCAAGAGTCGAAAAACCTATAATTGGAGAATAGACGGAAAAGCCATCAACCAAGTCTTTAAATTTCAATACTTGGGAGTCCTTCTCCAACACAACATGGGCTGGAAGGTCCATCTGGCATATGTATTAAATAGAGCTAAAGCCCTTTCCTTTGCGCTACTGCGTTTTTTCTTTTCAGATGGGGCTTTCCATATTCCATCAGTGTTAAAAGTTTTCAAGGCAAAGGTGATTGCAACAATAGCATATGCAATCCCAATATGGGGGTCCTTTGTTAATCTAACCCAATTGGAGGTAATCCAAAACCAGCTGCTAAGAAGGTTGCTAAAATTACCCAGGTGTGTAGGCAATACTGCTATACGTCTCGAACTAAATGTTACATCTCTAGAAACCTCATTATGGAAATGCATCCTCTGTTACTGGTTGGCATTATGGCATAAACTTCCAAATCTCCACTTGATACAGTGTCTCTGGAGAGACGACTTCCCTAGCCCTTGGGCAAAAATAATACATGGGAAACTTGTGTCCTTAGGGCTATCTCCATCTGAACTACTAAAATTGGATTTAATTTCTGCCAAGAGAATTATAACTCACAAATTAGAGGAGATGGATTTACAATTTAATATTGCGACAGGTGGTGGCACCTGTTCGCCGATAAACCTTGGCTTAACACTACCAACGAAGCTTCCATCTTATTTAACTACCTTATCTGTGGTGATGCACAGGTACGCCTTTATAAAGGCTAGATTCAATGTTTTCCCATCAAATGTGTTGGGCAACAGACTCTCCAACGGACAGATCTCACTCCTCTGTGACTGTAAAAGTGGATCTACAGAATTGTTATATCATATAATCTTCTGTTGTCCTATACATTCGGCTTCACGGTCCAAGTTTCTGGCCCCATATTTATCGAGAATAGCTGACAGACCTCAGGAAGCCCAAATAATATACTTATTAAACGACGAAGACTCAAGTAGATCCCTTGCAGTCGCTAGATACCTGATTAATGTCTTATTTCATAAGAGGAGAAATGGATCACTGTATGACTCTGACAGCTTAGCCAAACTTAAGAACCATCAATAAGTGCCAGAACTAAGACGCATATCCCCCAAAATCTGAGGGATTTGAATTGCGGTCGACATAGAGGGAGCTTATTGTGTATAGTTTACTTAATTGAAGTAAAATTGGTTTTATAGGGGTGTTTCAACTTGGAACTGTTTAAATTGTATTGTTTATGGATAAATTTTGATGTATTGTTTTTAGATATGGGCCAATGGCCGTAATAAACCAATCAATCAATCCCTACGGTTCTTGAGAAGCAAGAGCTAAAAACAAGGAACTGCACTCCTTGAGTCTGAAGTCACAAACATAGTAGTAAAAGACCAAGAAGTTAGGAACTGGATTGAGTACAAGGAAGACAGACATCAATTTTAAATGCTGAAGATTTATTAAGAAATCAAAAAATAAAATAAAGGAAAAATGTAGAACTCCTTTAGCTCCATTTTAAAACAGCTGCACTAGTTGCCAATTTGTTTCCAAGACCTGATTAATGTTTAAAGCCCTAAACAGCTTAGGTGCCAAATATCTGAAAGACCGCCTCCATCCCTGCCAACCTCCTTGGGTGTAAAGATATGCAGAGGCATCTCCCTTGGTAGTTTGGTGGAACCCTCAGAATTGTATAGAAAGGCAGTCCTGAAGAGGGTTTTCTCTGTGACATTCTGAAAAATGTGGAGTTCCTGGTGTTGCTGGACTACAACTCCCATCAGTCCCAGTCAGGGTGATGGGAGCTGGAGGGCCACAGGTTGCAAGCCCCTGACCTAAATCATGAACTGTAAACTGCCCTATGAGCTTTGGATGAAAGGAGGTATATAAATTTTAACAACAACAACTCCCCACAGAGGTATGTGTAGCATATTCATTGCACAGCTTTTGTTGTACACTGAAGGCACATCTCTTAATCTTATCCTCAGGCAGTTAAGGTGTTTTTGTTTTGTGGCACATGCCTCTTTTTCTGAATTTATACTGTTCTGCTTCATTTGGAATAGTTTTACTTGTCCTATAACTGTAATGGTTTTTGTTTGTTTTTATAATGGTATATTACTGTATCCCTCCCTGAGACCTTATGGGTGAAGGGTGATAAGAAATCAAAATTGTACAAATAAAACCACAGTATTTAATCTTTGCTGCAGAAAGATTTCTGCTTTCCATTATGCCCTTTAGGAGTTGCAACAGTTAAAAACAGAAGCAAACTTAAGCGAAGGAAACTAGAGATTTACTAAAATTACAATGGACTTACACTGAACTGTCACAACTCTCATTCTTGTTGTATTTGCTGAAGGATCTAACTAGTTTTATTTATAGCTTAACTCATTGCTGTTTTTCTTCTCTTATTTGTTTTGCTTGTTCAATAAATATTTTTTTAAGTAGGGAGAGAGAAAATAAAACTTCATTTTTCAGGTATATTGTAACTAATGGGCTGGATGATAACCCAGGGGCTCCTAGCTGGAAAGGGTGCATTTAGAAGGAAATTAGAAGGAAATCATGGTGCTGTCAGGGAAATATAGTTGGGATAACAGATGCAGCTGGAGTGGGTGAGATTATATAGACATGTTGAGGCTTTGGGGTGGTGGTAACTGTTGCTTCTGAATTGCTCATATCCCATTCCTTCTTCCTCTCTTTTTTCACCTGTAGGAGGTGGGTTTAAGTCCCCCGGTGGTGGCGAAGGAGGCTTCCGAGGCGGTCGTGGAGGCGGCGGCTTCCGAGGCGGCCGAGGTGGTGGTTTCCGTGGCGGTCGAGGAGGAGGTGGCCGAGGAGGACGGGGTGGCTTCAGAGGAGGGAAAAAGGTTACAGTAGAGCCCCACAGACATGAAGGTGAGACTTGTTCATCCTGTCATATAAGAAGATAATTATGCAAGAACATTACTTTTACTGCAGTAGACCCAGTGAAGGAGGAACCGCCTCCCAGAGCATTGTGGGAGAGGCATTCTTTCTTTGTTTGATGTAAGGCAAGGTAAAAGACTGTTACGTTCTAAGCCTCTTCAGAAGGCTAGCTATCCCTTCCTGTTAACTGTAGCCAAAAGCTATCATGGGAACAGCCCTGTGGCCTCTCTGGTAATTGTTGTTGAGCTTCTACTCACTCTAAAATATTGATTGCCTGGAAAACACACACACACATCCACATCCATGACTTTGTTTAATGCTAGAAAGCAAATGTTTATAGTCAGTTTGCATTCCTTTCCTACAACCCTCCATGTATGAGCACGAATATTTTTTTAAACACTCCTCTTCTGACATGCAGTCCTACTTCTGGCATCCCATACTGCTTTATTAGCCTGAAGTCCTGCTGCATCTGGATGGGAGCTACCTGACCGAAGGGAAAACTGGAGTTAGATGCCAGCATTCCAATAGCTCCTGCCCAAAAACATCAAATATACTCTAGGCATGCTTGTTAACTTTGAAGCTGTTTTTTAAGGAGAAGTGAGGAAAGCTAAAAGAAGCAGAAATGGTAGTTGCACCAGCTGAAAACGTAAGAAGAGCCTGCTGCATCAGGCAATGGTCCCATGTAGTCTAGCATCCTATTCTCACAGTGGCCAACCAGATGCCCGTGGGAAACCTAGAGAGCAGAACATGAGTATAAGAAATAATTCTCACCTCCCGTGGTTTCCAGCAACTGTTATATGGAAGCATTACTTCCTCCAGCTCTGGAGGTACAGCAGAGGCATCCATGCATTTGTCTAATCCTTTTTTTAAAAAGCTATCTAGGTTGGTGGCCATTACTGCCTCCTGGGGGAGCAGTTCCACAATTTAACTGTGCTGTGAGAAAAAGTATGGGAAGCTCCCCATCTACATGTGATCTGTTTGCGCACGTAATACTTGTCCATATAGCCTAACGGTATTCTAAACGTTTTTGATTTTTGTAAGAAGGCTAGCTGAGGGTGAAATGAGGTTGTGGGGACAGAGTCTCCCATTCACTGTAAAGGACCAGCCACCACGGCTTAGCAGCTGCCTAGATTGAGCTCATGGGGGAAAGGCAAGAGTGGAAACAGTTTTAGCTGAATGGGATATTTGTACCCTTGCCCACCTGAGGTTGCCCCAGTCTCGCAGTATTTAAATCTTGCTCGCGTGAAGCATGTCTCCAATGTGAGCAGATCTAAGTTCCGGTCTCTCTTGCCTCCTCAGGTGTCTTCATCTGCCGGGGGAAGGAAGATGCGCTAGTCACACGGAACATGGTGCCTGGCGAGTCTGTGTATGGAGAGAAGAGGATTTCTGTGGAGGTGGGTGATGGATGACGCTCCATGGGAGCATGGTTGTGGGGAGAGGGAATTGCTGGGAAATGCAGGAAAGGGGAGCACGTTCCAAGGACGGGGACCCCTCTTGGTCTGCAGATGCCTTGGTTGGAAAGTCTCAATCCTTATCCTCCCCTCTTCAGGACGGTGAACTAAAGGTGGAGTACCGCGCCTGGAATCCCTTCCGCTCCAAGCTGGCTGCTGCCATCCTTGGAGGCATTGACCAGATCCATATCAAGCCTGGTGCCAAAGTGCTGTACCTAGGAGCTGCGTCGGGAACAACAGTGTCTCACGTCTCTGACATAGTTGGACTGGTAAGGAGACGCTTTGGGGTACCTCAGACTGTGGGTGTGCCTTAAACTGCTGCCAGGTATTGCTGTTTGTACAGACAAAGCTGTACAGTCTTAATCTAGTGAGCTGCAACAGGAGTAGCTGGGGTGCTGCAGAAAACAACTTCTTGAGTAGCTCCCACAGCTTGCAAATATTAATACAGTGGTACCTCGGGTTAAGAACTTTGCTTCAGGATGAGAACAGAAATCGCACAGTGGTGGCGCGGAGGCAGCAGGGGGCCCCATTAGCTAAAGTGGTGCATCAGGTTAAGAACAGTTTCAGGTTAAGAACGGACCTCTGGAACGAATTAAGTACTTAACCCGAGGTACCACTGTACTATTCTCTTTCCTTGACATCGGGCTGTGACTCCGAATGAGATCAAGAGGCCTAATCCCCAGCTCCAAGCTTGGGACAGGAGGGGAGTGTAGGGACAGGAATCATCACTGGAAGTTGCCTTAATACTAAGTCAGGCGACTGGTCCATTCAGAGTAGCATTGTCTACCCTTCTCTCCAGGGTTTCCAACCAGGGACATCCCCTGTCTCGAGATGCTGGGGATTGAACCTGAGATCTTGAAGATATTCTGCCACCAAGCTGTGGCTTCCATCCCCACATTTTACCCATGGTACTCGAGTGCTTTGGCAACTCAGCACTCAGCTCTTTTCTCCAGAGCTGAAAGAGAAGGCTGCAGCTTGCTTTTGGTGCCTAGTGGGCAGGCTATCCAGTGCTTCCATACTGTAAGTGTCAAATGACCAGCCCTGAGGTTAGGAATCTTCCCTTGGCCAGCACTTCTGGAGACAGCATAATTGCAGGGATTATCCCTTCCTGCTTCCAGGTGCTGTTCAAGATGGTAAAAGCAAAAAAAAAAAAAAATGATTGCATGGGTTGGCAAATGTGGTTCAGTGTGAGCAGGTGTAAAGTGATACATATTGTGGAATAACCTTAATTTTACATATATGCTAATAGGCATCTCAACTGCCAGTGACTGACCAGGAAGGGCATCTTGATGTAGTGGTGAATAGGTCAGTGAAGGTGTTGGCTTGGTGTGTGGCAGCTATGCAAAAAGGCAAATTACATTAGGGAAGAGTGAAAATAAATTTGCCAGTATCTTAATATTGTTATGTGAATCTGTGTTGCAACTGCACTTGGAATACTGTGTGCATTTATGTTCTCTGCAGAAAATATTGTATAGCTGGAAAAATGTGATGGGGAAAAATTGGGGTCAGAAAACGTAACTTATTGTGTAACAAAAAAATACAGTTGTACACGAAATAATTCTAAGCAGTTGAATGACAATGAAAAACAGTGTTGATCCAGATATTTCCAAAGCAAAGGAATCCAAACACAAACAGTGTATACAGTGTTACCTCAGGTTACAGACGCTTCATGATACAGACTCCGCTAACCCAGAAATAGTACCTCGGGTTAAGAACTTTGCTTCAGGATGAGAACAGAAATCGTGTTCCAGGGGCAGCAGGAGGCCCCATTAGCTAAAGTGGTGCTTCAGGTTAAGAACATTTTCAGGTTAAGAACGGACCTCCAGAACAAATTAAGTTCTTAACCCGAGGTACCACTGTACTAACAAAATACCCAAATTGTGAATAGATATAACTCACAAATTATTAAAGAACCCAGACACTTCTTGACCTAATCTTCTTCAGTGGTTTCTATACCATGTACTTAAAAACTGTTTGGCATAAAAGTAAATGTGACTCTGCAGACAATGAAACAATTACACACACACACACACACACACAATTCCACCTATAAATTAAATGCTATTTTTTTAAAAACCTGATTAGCCACTGCAAGAACAGGATGATGGACTAGATAGGCCTTTGATCTAATTAGCAGAATGGCCCTTATGTCTGGGGCTTCTCTAGCCATCCTTGCCCAAAGAGCAGTGGATTGTTGCTGAAGGTGATAAGTGGAACTGGTGAGTGCTGCTCTTCAGACTAATTCTAGCTATTTTGTCAAAGATGATCACTCGGGGCTTCAGCAGTGGCAATGGGTGATGTCCTTCATGAACGCTTTTTCCTGTTCTGGGCTGTGGACAAGGGACTGACTCCCTTGCTTCCTGCTTCTCACCCAACAGGAGGGCCTTGTGTACGCTGTGGAGTTCTCCCATCGCTCGGGCCGCGACCTCATCAATGTGGCAAAGAAACGGACCAACATTATCCCCGTAATAGAGGATGCACGGCACCCACACAAATACCGCATGTTGCTTGGTAAGATGCCTGTGAAACCTTAACACCTGAGCAAATAAGCCTTCCTTTCATGCAGCAGTTCTCAACCTGTGGGTCCCCGGATATTGTTGAACTACAACTCCCATCATCCCTGAGCTCTGGCCTTGCTAGCTAGGGGATTGATGGGAATTGTAGTTCAACAACATCTGGGGACCCACAGGTTGAGAAAGGCTGCTTTCATGTATGTTGGTTGAGCTGGACATCTCTTAGAGGAGCACCCTCTCTCTCTGTCTTCTGTTTCCTCCACCCACTGGGCGAAAGCAGCTGCCCATGGATTGCAAGAGCCTTAGTAACATTAATACTTGCATTATGCCAAGCCCAACTGTCTCTATGTTATCTACAGACAAGCAGTGAGGCTCCAAGGATTCAGGCAAGGGTCTTTTCCAGCCTTAGATGCTGGAGACAGAGCCTGGGAACTTCTGCAGGCATGCCATGTGCCAGGTGTGGGGAAATTTTGTTTGCTGGGGCTGGTGGTGGTCCCCATACCTAGCATATGATCTACCACTGAGAAACATCCATTTATGTTTATTTTGTTTATTAGGAACTGGCTGGCTGCTAGTAACTGATGCTGGGGATTGTACAAAATAAAAGTGTCTTGGGTGTTCTTCACTTCTAGAACATTGACAGGGAAGGTTCCTAACAGTCTAGGTTTTGTTAGTTTTATCTCAGCAATCAGAAAAAAATCTGAACTGTTCCTCTAAATCATTGGTTCCCAATTAGGGGTCCATGGCCCCATCCCTTGCCTCCACCCCACAAACTAAATTTTTTGTCAATTTTGCATGGTAATATTACAAATTTTATGGTCTGCTGTGCCAATATCAATATATTGGCCAAAATCAGTTTTGAAATCATCCCCACGCCTGATCTGCACAAACCCCACCTGCCTGATCTCTGTGACTGCTGCTTCCCTCATTCCCGTGCCTGATCTCCCATTTCTGACATTGTGATATATGAGAACATTGTGATGTTTAGCTGCTGATATATCACAATGCTGAAAACCAGATATTGCTCAGCCCTAGTCTGTTTTTAATATAGCTAAAATCCTTTGCTTATTAGGGGCTACCCCACATTTTGTTCAGAAAATTGCTTTGCAGAGGTAACTTCCATAAAGTTATCAAAAGTAAGGGGTCTGTGGCTTGGCTTTTGAAAAATAAGGGGTCCTCAGTAATTAGCTAACTGGGAACCACTGTCCTAAATAAATGTGAGTAAAGTAGGTTAAATGAACACTGCTGCTGCCTCACTGCTGTTGATTTAATCACAAAAGTGCAGGGGCAGATCTTGACATTCTAGACCGGAAGTGGGAAACAGGGTTAGGGGGCCAAATCTGGAAGTCCCTCATCCCCTGTGGCCCACTTTGCTGGGTGGGTGGAGCCACCCACCTGTCAATGACCTGGTACCATGACATCAGGGTAACTTGGCTTCAAAGGAAATAATTGGAAGCACAGCCTAAGTGTCTCCCAGCCCTTCTTTGCAGCCCGGCTTGAGTTCAAGCCACAGCTGCAAAGGCAAAATGATATTTTGCATTGAAAAGTCCACCCCCGTTACATGTGGCACCTTTTTCTGTTGCCATGTATGGTGACAGGAAGAGGCACCGAATATAAAAAGAGCTGACTTCCTGATGCAAAGGAAGAATCAAGTGTGTACTCCTGATTCTTTGTCCTCTTAGCCATGGCTTGAAATTTGCTGTGGCCAAAGCAGACAGGCCTGGGAAAGGTGGGTGTGTTGAATTAAGCCAGGAGTCCCCCGTTACTGCTCTAGGCTCTACTGTTTTTCTTTTGCCTGATGACCTTATTTCAAGTGAGGAAAGCAATAGGATTTGCAGGGCAACTTCCAGGTCCGTTATTCAATACGCCCCCTTGCTTTGCAGGCATGGTAGATGTGATCTTCGCAGATGTGGCTCAGCCCGACCAGTCACGTATTGTGGCTTTAAACGCGCACAATTTCTTGAAGAATGGTGGCCATTTTGTCATCTCCATCAAGGTAATGTTTAGTACGACTGTTACATTTTCTAACTGTATGACCTTCAGTGGGTTGTTTTCTTCGCCTTCGGCTGGAGAGTCAGCGGGGACTAAGAGCTGGTTTCCGGTAGTCCATTGGAATTCCATCTCCCTCATCAAGACGACCAACCATTCTGAGGCAGGATTCATAAGTCTACACCTTCTTCTGGTCATGGCAGTTTGCTATCCGTCAAGACACTTATGCAAACGTAAAGAATTATGCCCAAACCTCGCTGGTTCAGATATCGAAAGAGCCTACAGCATGCCCACTTCCTTTCTTGTGCTTTGCTTGTCAGTGGCCGCTATTTTCGGGCAGAAAGCATGGAGAGTGTGGTTGGGGTGAGCGAATGTATCGGAGTAAGAGAAATCAGACAAATCAATTTTTCTTTTGTCTCTCTCCTGCTTGTTGGCTGCAGCCGTTTTAGGATAAAACCATGATGGGCAGGGAAGAGAGATTGCTGATTCCCATAGGAATCAATGGAAATTGTGGACTTGTTAGGCCTAACGACCCATTTCCAATGAAAGATTTATGACCATAAGCGGCACCTAAGTGTATAGAGATATGGCTGATAAGCCTTCCACCCAACCGACAAGTGTTATGCCTATTTGGACTGCTGGAGATAATCTCTGGAGTTGTGTTGGAGAACCCCAGGACTGTTTTCTTAGAGGGGGGAGGCAATATTCATGCTAATGCTGCCTCAAGGTGTCCAGTAATTTGAGCAATCTGGAGGTGGGGGGACAGCATGGTCTTTAGACGACAGGGGTAAAGGTGACCATTTCTTAAGAAGCCCTCTGTGGATCTAGAAGTGTGTGATAGCTACTGCCAGCTCACAATCACCCTCTTGGGGGAAGGTTCTCAAGCCGGTGGTGGCTGTGATCTTGGGAAGAAATTGGTTATCTGGATCCATTCCAGTCTGGGTCCAGACCTGATTCAGAGACCACATTGATCTTGTTTACCCTGGGAGATTACTTTTATTGAGACAGACACGCAAAAATGCAACCCATTTACTTTTTGATCTATCAGTTGCCTTTGATAACACTGATCCTAGCAGTGTGCTTCGGTGGGAGTAAGAGACACAGTAGTATGGTGGTTTGGCTTCTGCCTGTGGGGCCAGTTTCATCCAGAAAGTAGAATTGGGGGGAAGTAGCATCTTTGCCTCCTTGCAGTCACGCTGTGGGATGCTACAGGATTCCATCGTGTCCCCAAGGCTATTAAAGCTGGTATGCATGCTTTTTAGCAGGTTTGGCGATTTGCAAAGGATGCCCAAATGCATTTCTTTGTAACTTCTGCATAGTCATACATAACTTGGGTCCTGGGTAAGCGTGACCTGCACAAAGGCCAACAAGCTGAAACTGAATCCTGCCAATGAAGAGGCCTTTGAGGGTGGGTGTTTCCTGGCTCTGAAAATTAGACAGGGTCCCTGTTCTGGACGGGTGTGCAACCAGGCTGCTAGCATGCTCCTGAAATAAGGGAGCGATGAATTGTCCCTCTTAGCCAGGGGTCAACAAACCTTTTCAGTAGGGGGCTGGTCCACTGTCCCTCAAACCTTGTGGGGGAGCGGACTATATTTTTTGGGGGGGAATGAACGAATTCTTATGTCCCACAAATAACCCAGAGATGCATTTTAAATAAAAGGACACATTCTACTCATGTAAAAACATGCTGATTCCTGGACTGTCCGCGGGCCGGATTTAGAGGGCGATGGGCTGGATCTGGTGTCCGGGCCTTATTTGCCTCCCCTTGCTCTTAGATAAGCTTGAAGGCTTGCTGTTAGACTGACCTGCTTGATTCTCTCCTCCCAGGCCAACTGCATTGACTCAACAGCAGCACCCGAGGCTGTCTTTGCATCAGAGGTGAAGAAAATGCAGCAGGAGAACATGAAACCCCAAGAGCAGTTGACTTTGGAGCCCTATGAGCGGGACCATGCTGTAGTAGTTGGCATTTACAGGTACAGTGAAGTCTGGGGGTGCTGGTTTCTGGATGTGCTTGGTATTTCCTTGGAGGCATAAAAGGGGAACAGGTAGCATTGGGACATAATGAGGAGCAACTACTCTTCTTCCCACCCCACACTCGAGCAGAGGGAAGAGTGGGCTTGTTACAGGGTTGGAAAAGAACCAGGGTGTTGATGGGGCTTGTGTGAGTACTGTGTATTCTGACCAATAAATAGCAGCCAAGCAATCTAAATAAGTTGCAAAGCAGGCCAGATATGCGTCTGGTTTGCATTATAATGGTTCTTTCCCCACTCTGATCAAACTCCTTTGATTGGACGGTATCCCAACACATTTCTTCCGTTCGTCCCTCTCCTCTACCAACACCCCCCCCCCATTATTTCTTAAAATCATTGCAACCTGTAAAGTATGCCAGTCTCCACACTAACTGGGTTTTCCTGTTGTACAAGAACCAGAGAAGCTGCCCTTCATCTGTCAGACCGTTTGCCCGTCTTAACTAAACCCTGTCCACTGTGGCTGGCAATGGCTCTCCGGGGTCTCATGCTGAGGTCTTCCCCATCCCTTGCAACCTGAGGCATTTAAATGGAGATGCCAAGCTTTGGTCCTGGGACCTTCTGTGTGCAATGCATGTGCTCTACTGCTGGGTTGTGGTCCCTTCCTTATAGGTGAGGGGGAATGTGGCCCTTGGGGAACAAAGATTAGTGTGAGGCTGCACCTCTTTTTCCTGCTGCCCCCTAGTCTCCTGGGAAGAGCATCAGGGCAAGCAGAGGCGGCCCCCTTAAATATTTTACTGAGGGGGCTGAAGGGACTTTGGTCCCTAGGAGTTGGCTCCTATGACTGCAACTCCTATCAGCCTTGGGAAGCATAGCCAATGACTAGCAGTGACGGGGGCTGCAGTTCAGCAACACTGAGAGGAGAGCAGGCACAGGTTCCCCACACCTGTCCCAGCAGAACAAGGGTTGCTAGTTCAATTGCAAGAGATTACCTGCCTGGCCCCAATTAAATATATAAATGTCTTTCTGCGACTGATCTTTCTTCTCTACTTCCCCCCTCCCTTTCCCTTACATGTCACATGTCTTCTTTTCTTAAACTGTGCACTTGAAGGCAAAGCTTCTATCTTAAGTAAGGAGATACCTATCTAAAACGGGATAAAAATATGAACAGGAATATAATGTATTTGCAGTTCGCACAAGGAACTGGAACAAGGAAAAAGTTACAGAATGTAAAATACGTAAGATCTTTAAAGGAGCCAGAAGGCAATTGTAGATTGTCTAAAAGGAAAATGCAAATATTTGGAAGGTTTGCTACTTGCTTAGTGACTCAAAAAATAGGAGACCAAAAGGTGCTTCAAAAAGAATTTGGGATACAATTACAGCAAAAAAATAAAAACAGATGCGTCAAAGTTCATGTAGTATAATTGATGATATCCATGAATAGCCTTCAAGCTCATTGATCTCTGGAGGACAGGCACTACAGCCCTATCTCATGGGTATCTAACTTGTGGTTCCCCAGATGTTACTGAACTCTTAATGTGACCTTCAGAAGTTTGTTCAAATGCACACTAATTTAGGCTGCGGGTGCTAAATCATCAGCCATTCCCTTTCAACAGATTTCAACTAGTTGTATTTCAACAGAGGCTTCATCAGCATTGCTTAATTCACTAGGCTCCAATTTATGTGTTATGGGAATTGGTTCATCTGATATGATGACAGTGTGGGTCCCTGTTATTGAAATCATTCTGTGTTGTGTTGCCCTTGCTTGTCACGTTACTGCAAGTAGCTGGCAGGAAACAGTATCCTGGTATGTGTGCCGTACATACCTGGGAAGATTGAGAGTCTTTCCATGAAATGGCTAATGCCTGGTTTAGGCTCCTGCAATCAGCGATATCCTTGTTGCCTCCCACTCGGCCTTTCCTATCAGGATTACCACGGAATACTCACAAAATGAACTTTTGTCTATGAGAAATTGATGTTGATACTGAATGGTACATTTTAGAAAATAACTTCTGCATTTACAATGTCAAAGCACGATTGGTAGCAGTCGTGTTTGGTCAACAGTCTGTTAACAAGCACTCTACTTTTCTTTACAGACCACCTCCTAAACAGAAGAAATAAAAGTGTGGAAGCTAGTAGGTGACCATTGCAACAGTGCTTTAGGTCAGAGTTGCTTTTTCTGCCGCTTCAACGATACAGGACTCTTTCTACTGACTAGACCCCAGCTTTCTTAAGGCCAAGCACTTACGCAGAGATGTTGTCGTGCGTTGGTGTTCTGTGGCGTTATCAAATGTGTATATTTTTTATTAAAATAAGTAATGTAGATATGCACTGGTTTTGCTTGTGGAACTTGCATATAATCAACAAGGATCAAAATTAGTGTAATAGCTTGTAAAACTTGCCAGAGTCTCCTTTTAATATGTATTTGGTACAGGACTGTAACAAGTGGAGTGCCGCAGGGTTGTGTCCTGGGCCCGTTGTTGTTCAATGTCTTTATAAATGACTTGGATGAAGGAATTGAGGGGGTGCTCAATCAAATTTGCAGAAGACATCAAACTGGGAGGGGCAGCCAGTGCCACTGAAGACCGATCAGGATTCAAGATGAGCTTAACAGATTGGAGAACTGGGCCCAAACTAACAAAATGAATTTCAGTGGGGACAAATGTAAGGTTCTGCATTTAGGCAGGAAGAACCAGCTGCTTAAATATAAGATGGGGAATATTTGGCTTGCCAATAGTACATATGAAAAGGGTCTAGGAGTCTTAGTAGAGCACAGGCTTAACACAAGTCAACAGTGTGATGCAGCAGCACATAGCTAATGCTGTCTCAAGAGAAGTATAGTTTTGAGATCAAGGGAAGTCATAGTACTGCTCTATTATTCTTTGGTCACACCACGTGTGGAGCACTGTGTCCGGTCCTGGGCACCACAATTTAAGGAGGATACTGACAAGCTGGAAGGTGTGCAGAGGAGAGTCACCAAGATGATCCAAGGGTCTGGAAACCAAACCTTATGAGGATCAGTTGAGGGAACTGGGTAAAGGGTGTATGGGGTGTTAGAGGAGGGATAGGATCTCTGGTGAGCCGCACATGCTCCTTCTGGGGTAGTTTGTCCATCTTTGGTCCCAACCCTGCACCGTGTTCTCACCTGTGGCTCCTAGAAGCTGCCGACGTATGACAGTGGCCACACCCTGGGGAACAGCTTTGAGTGGCCAGCTAAACCAAATGAGGGTAGTTGTTGGGTCTCCAACCTTCAGTGGGTATGAGACTTGCCCTGCACATGAAGACAGGCTTCAGCAGATTGAGTGGACAAGACCAATAGTGGGCCCAACGGTCAAGAAGGTGGTTTCTGCACAGGCAGTAGAGGGAAGTAAAGGAACATGGGGCTCGTCAACCTGGGAAGGTAGCCTATCTAGGAGAAGGAAACGCTGATCCTACACCTCCGCTGCCTTGTGGAATATCTTGAGGGGAAGAAAAGGCTGACCTTGGACAGTTGGGTGGTGTCTTGTATGCCTCCTTCCAGCAACTCCTCCAGCCAAGCTGGTGCCTGATGTATTTTGCTGCATTCCTTTGGACTACAAGGCTGGGGGGGGGGCGTGTCTTCTGATCAGCCTAGGACCTCCATACACACTGCCCAGGTTTGCACCCCAGAGAGGTCATTTTGGTGCTGCTAACGCAGCAAAAACATTCCAGGAGGCAGCAGTTGCAAGTTACCAGTCTCTGCATCCACAGTGGATGCTGTGACTCAACAGTTTGATTTCACCCCTGGACGCACACTCCATTCTCTTTTAAGACAGACTGATGCCAACAGCAGCCTGGTAAAGAGACTGAGAAGAGAAATAATAGTCATTGTCAAACACCTAAAGGGCTGTCACATGGAGCAAGGTTGTTTTCTCCTGTACTGGCAGCTAGAACCCAAATCAATGCATCCAAGTTACAAGAAGGGAGATTCTGACTAAACATCAGGAAGAACTTTCTTTTTGTACGGGCCATTTCAATGCGGAACATACTCCTGTGAGGTGATGGGCTCTTTCCTTGGAGGTCTTTAAGCAGCAGCTGGGTGGCAATCTGTCATGTATGGCCTAGTTTATATTCCTGCATTGCAGGGTGTTGGACTAGTTGAACCTTTAAATCTCTTTCAACTCTACAGTTCTAGGATTCCAGGATGAGTTCTACTTCTGAACTCTTCATCTTCAAGTGATAGCTTGGGAGTTACAGGCAGTTCACAGCCTAAAATGGGTCACACCCAACATCAGCACCATTTAAAAAAAGTTGTTTAGGATATGTTTTTAAATTGAAGAAGACAACCCAACTAGGTGTAAGAGGAAAAATGGAGGCTGGCAAGATGTGGGGTGGACAGAGAAGAGAAATATGACAGCACTGTAAGGCAATATAATGGCCAACATTCATTATGTAAACTGACCAGAGAGTTAGCTCTAGAAATCTGAGTTTGCATACATATGCTTGTAAAAAGACATACTGGCATCCTGAGATGACCAAAGTACTCATCTCTTTAAGTTTGTTTCCAGGCTCAGTGAAATCAGATGGGTCTCTGTCCTGAAGGCAAGATATAGATGGGCATGGGGAAGGGACACCTCATGGTGTTTGATGTTAAAAAAATTGGATGACTCTGTAGTTTCTCTTGGGCTGGGTGGCAGATGTTTCTCCCAGATGGTATGGTTTCAGTACACACCAGCACCACTGCCCCATTAAAAAATCCTGGATTATTACATATTTTTGGTGGCGTATATGGGACAAACATGAAATTCTATGAGGCATTTAGAAATTTACTATGCATGTTAAGCCTAGACTAGCATCCCAGTACTGGATATGATGGAAGCTTCTCCAGAGCTGTGGAATGTTGCATCACAGCATCATCCTGTAGTCTGTACTGCCTGGATAGCACCTAGAGCAGGGATCAGCAAGGTTTACCTTGCCTGGGCTGGTTCATTCCAGTGGAAATCCCGTCATGGGCCGGATCGCACATGAGCGAGTGCGCCCGTGATTCCCAGCGTCTGTGCAGGCGTGATTTCCGGCACCGCAAAAGCAAGTCCCCACGCCGGTTTAGTGCAGCGCACAGGGACTTGCTGAGCGGGTGGCTCAGTTCAGGGGCGGCTCATGGGCTGGCTAAACGACCCCCATGGGCCGCAGGTTGCCGACCCCTGACCTAGTGATAGTTCCCATCACAGGAGCTGCATTGTAGGCTTCTCCCACATGTAACAGGACTTCTCCCACATGTAGCGGGATTAGTACTGTTAAGCGCTGCACCATGCAGTTAGCATCCCCAACTGAGAGGGGGGTGTCATTTCAAATGCTTCCCTGACCTACAAATCCAAATGCCTGATATTTTTTATCGTTGGTGCTCCTTAAATTACTGCTATCGGCAGTACCATCTCTATGCCACCAAGGTGATGTCAGCACACTGCTCTGGTATGCAGAAGGTGAACGTAAGGAACTTAAGAGGCTTCCCCAGCCCTGCCTGCGGAAGGACTGCACACAGGGCCTTCTGCATTCAAAGCAGGTGCTCTACCACGGCCAAATATCACTAAGGACTAGGGGAGAAAGGTTTCAAATTGCCCTTTTGTTCTGCTCTTAAGTCTTCCCCTCCACTATCCTCTGGGAAAGCATTCAACGGGTGCTAGGCTTTGGGGCACAAATCTAGGGCACCCCTCAGTAAAAATGAGGACGGTCCCCAAATACAGATGGACTGTCTTGCTACGTTTTTTGGAGTACTGTAATCCACACTGCCATCTAAAGAGGAGTGGAGGGATGTATAAAGACCACTGCGCCCAGAAGCCTTAGCATTACCTAACTGCGCCGCTGTACGAAACGATAGGGAGCACCCACACCAACCCCCTTCCTTTCAATCTGCAGTGGTACGGTCCAGAATTCTACCCTCTCATTCTGTGTCACGTAGAGCGAGAGAACGGCTCTAAGCTTCGCGGCTGCCATTCTGGAAAGGGACGTGAGTGAGGCGCGGGGTGGGGTGGAGGGAAGGAGCGTTATAGACACACACTCACACACGGCGGCCCGCAGACACTTGCGCATGCGCACACCCGTTTGGGAGGGAGGAGCGTCGAAAAGGAAAGAGGCACGCGCTCCTGGAGAGAGAAAGAGCGCGCGCGGGCGCGCGTCCATTTCTTCCCCCTCCCCCTCCCGGCCCGCTGCCTCACGTGGCCACGCCGGCGGGGCGCATGCGCTCGGCGGCGGCAACGGAGGCGGTTTGTTGTGGTCGCCATTTTTTGTTGCATTACTGGGAAATCCCGGCGCCGGAGCAGCCGCCGGAGTACGCCCCTTGCGCTGGGGGTGGGGGCGCAACCCGCCCGCCTGCCGCGCCCCGCCCCCAGCGCGCTTCTCCTCCTCAGCCCCAGCTTTGAAACACGCCGCGGGCCGCAGCCGCCTCCTCAGGTAAGAGACCCGCCCGCCTGCCTGCCGCTCCCCATCCGACCGCCCTCCGGGCCCTTCCCAGGGAGAGGAAGGAGAGAGGAGGGGAGGGAGGGACGGAGGGGAGGGAGAGAAAGGCGGGCGCCGTCGCGCCTTCCTCTTCCTCCCCGACCCCCCCTCCCCCAACCGCCACCCGTCCAAGCCTTCCCGCCTTTCTCCTCAGCTCATCCCGGCTGCGGCGGGCAGATTCTCCCAGGGAGCCGGACTCTCTCCCTCTCTCGTCAGGCCCCGCCCCTGGCCGGCTCTTCCCCGGCTTCGCCTCGCCTCGGGCGGGACCCCGCTCGTCCTCCCGGCCGGGCCGCCCCGCCCCGCCCTCATCCCCTCCCCGCCGCCCGACCCCACCCTGATTCTCCGCCGCCGCCGCCGCCTTTTCTCCCACTTCCTTCCCCCAAAACTTCAGCCCTCCGCAGCGCAGCCGCCCGTTTCTGCCTTCTCCTCCCCGATAGGCCCGGCCTTCCTTACTGAGTTCCCACATCCTCCTCCTTCTCTGATCGTTGCTGCTGCTGGTGGTGGTGCATGGATGGACAAGACCCATCTTTTTTCTCTCCCACCCCTTCCCTTCGTCTTTCTTTCTTGCAGCCTTGTTAGTCTTTATTACATTAAGCACCATCACACACTGTTTCCAGGCTTGTGGAGCCTTTTCAGTGTATTATTTTACTTCGTCGTTGGGCTCAAAAAAAAAAAAAGAAAAAAGATTTCTGTGCCAATCTAATAGCGATATCAAATGCTCATTATTGTGATAGCAATATAACGGTATCAGATATTCGATTGGTATTAAATATTAAAACCACTGAAGCTTAGGCTCCAGTAAATCCAGTAGTCTTTAAGGTGCTCTCCTCGCCCTCCACCCCAAATCTCTTGGGCATTTCTGATGTGCAAATGCCTCTGGATGAGAAAATCACTGAGTTCTGCTAACCTCAAACATATATGTGTATTGAGGGGGTGGGGTTTTTTTAAAAAAAAATCTAGATGAAATTAATCTATACTAATTTATACATGTACAAGGTGGTTAAAATGATGAGCCCTTTTAACTTCAGGTGAGCTAGGATTACCATAAATTACTAAAGTAGGTAAATGTTGCTCCACTGTGCACCATGATTGATACGGGGCTTCTTGCATCAAGATACCTGTTGGGTAAAGCTCAGCCTTAAAAATTAAAAGAGTTTACTTCATTGGCTTAAATGAGATGTGGGTTGATCCCTTTGGGGATTTTACTCCTTCCAGGAAGTGAATTTATGTTTATATTTTTGTTGTATTTTTGGATAGCCCCATAAACAAGGATATCTCCCCCTGCCCACAATCATGCTGTGAGCATTTCAACTATTGTGGTGTAATAGTACACTTGAGTTGTCTTCCTTTCTCTGGAGAAAGTTACCTAGAATACACAACCTTCATAAACTGCCCTCATCATAATGTGTCCTATGTTCTCAATCTTCCCCTCCCAGGTGAGGATAAATCAGTACATGGTATTTGTAACCTTTGGCACAGCACTAATTATTATAGTGTGTTACTTGTATCTTTTATTTTTTTAAAAAAAATCTTATCTCTCTCCCCCTCCCTGCCGCAGTTTCTTATGCTAATACCATAAATGCCATCATGCATAATTTCAGTAATAAGTTGCAATGATATCATTTGCAGCAGCTATGAATGGTAAGAGCAGGTAGTGGAAAAGAGATTTAAGTTGACAATACAGATAACCTGTAGAACCCTTGCTCCAGGATGTTGCTGACGCCAGGTATTTAATACTATCTATAAAGAAATAATCAGCGCAATCATATTAATGTTTGCTCTGAAATAAGTGCTGTTATGTGTAGTAAGGTTGCTCCCTAATTTCAATGAGCACAAACCATTGGAACACAGGGGAACTTCTTTGTAACATATATAGGATTGAGCTGTAGATGTTTCACAAATAAAACTGATGGGATATAATTGTTTTCCATATACGTACCTACACCTTGTGATGGAATTTGTTTAATTCTGTAATCTGGATGGTAGTTGCATTTACCAGTGCTGTCTTTATGACCTCAATGCTTTATGACCCCATGTGCCAGCTTACTTGGGTCCAGTTAATCACAACTTTGTGTAAATTGAGATTTCCTTTGGTTTCCTGGAGCAGTTCCGTCTATGCATATTTGTGGTACCTGTTGCTATTTACAAATGATGTAATTCTTAGAAACAAATACAAAAAATATTTAATCTGCTTATCTGTAGTTGGTTTCTGAAAACCCCTGTATTGGTTCATAGAACATTAGTAAGAGACCCAGATTTCTGTAGGTTCAGAAATTGTTCATAGTTGTTGATGTGGATGTCAGGTTATATATCTTGCATCTCTAGCTGTGCCTGAGTTGAACCTGTAAGTAAGGTTGAGATATGAATTTGTGGCATCTGTACAGCACTGGCAATTATTTGTTAGCCCCTGATTTTGAATAATAGGTTTTCTTGTTTTCACTACTGCAGTAATGTGGGGACATGTACTATCTCAGGTGTAATCATAGTATATTAACTCATTTATGAGTGAGCACAACTTTTAAGAAACTAAGAATGTTGGATGAACTTTATGCATTTTTTCTGCATGGTCACTAGTAGGCAACATTTGTGCAGTATTTAAGTTCAGCATATGCCTGATTTCATACTAGTCTGCCCTATGCTCTTGCAAAATCCCTGCTGCCATTGTGAAGCCATGAGTATTTTCTTCACCTAGTCTAGCCTATACAGTACTGTAACAGGTAGCATTACTGAAACCTGTGAGATAACTATGTCGTGCTAAGTGAGTGAAGACTAAGAAACCCATGGTGGAATTAATCTTTTCCTCTCCTCTAGAATGGAAGCCTTTGGAAAAGGACCATTGGATAACATGTTGCAGACTCTTGTAAACTAGGTAGAAGAATAGGGGCTTCCTTTCCTTGTTAGGATGCACTAATAGCTCAGGAGCATAAAAAGTTGTGGGACTGGTTGTTTCTGCAGCTGAGGAGGCTGAGCGGATAGGTGTCTCACTTTTTCTGATTTGCCCAGAATGTCCAGATACAGGATTTTGGATGGGTAGAATATTTGTGTAGGTTGTTTGCTTGCTTGCTATTTGAAGTTACATTGCCTTTCACACTTGGGGTTCAGGTTTTTTACACACTGACTGAAAGTGCCACTGGGGACATGGAAAGGTTACAATGCTATAGGCACTTCCTGTGGTTGCTCACTGATACCATGGTATTTACTGATAACATGTTGTTAGATGTGGACGGTACAGATAAGGATCAGGAAGTTATTTTGTGATAGAAGTTGATGATTTCATAAACCTCAGTAGTAGTTCAGTGGAAGATGACCCTTGGTAGTAAGTACAGTGAAAGGTGACATCCTTGGGATGTAGTAAATACTTTGTTCTTAGCTGAAAAGTACAGTAAAGAAGGAAAGAGAAGCTCTTTGGGTCTTGGCAAAATACAAGATAGCTATGAGCAACAAAATGTGATTTAACAAAAAAAAAGACAAATTGATTATTGGATTACTAAATGGGTATTTTCACAACTTTGTATAAGGCTTTGATGAAAGATATTCCAGATGTTCAAGAAGCATAATTTTATAGACCCATGGATCTGAAGGACCCCAAGGCCACCTCGTTTATTCACCATCACAAGGTGGGGTTATCTGTACATCAGCATAAGATCAATCCATGAAAATTCAAACCACAACATGTCACAAGCTGAGAGCAAGTACATCACATAACTCTGTAAGCATAAATCATTTTAGGTGATTGAAATGAGCAGTCCAAGGCACATGCTGCAAATTCATGTTGTTTCTGTGACCTCTTTAGAATGAGTTTACTGCAGGGCAAACTTTTGCCTACAGCCTTTTTCACCTGGTGCTAGTTGCAGAATTCTGACATCTTTGCAGTGATAGACTACTATGGCTACTGTTCTAGAAAGTGGAACAAGTTTTGCATGGTTTTTCATAGGCAACCACAGCATCTGGTGCAGCCACCAGGTACATTAAGGGCACCAAAATACCTGTTTCCTTCATGGCTTGTATTGGATGTGGCAGTTACCCAGAAGTGGGGAACTCCTTTCTCCACCCACCCCTGCAGGCCAACTTGTGACATATGTGCAGGGGCTGTCATGCGGAAAGGTGACAACTTGAAAGAGACTCACCTTTGAAATCCGTTTGCAAACAGTTTCAATACATGCTGCTTGCAAATGGACTTCAAAGTGATGGCAGCCATACCTTTACCTGACATCAAATATGATGTTAGAAGTGGGACAAATTGGTATGGTTTGGAGGAAATGGCCTTGCAGGCAAAATTAGGACTTCTGGGCCTAATTAGGGCCATGAGCTGGAGGTTCCTTGTCCCTGCAGTGGCAAAAAATCAGTGAGATGATCACTATACTAGAGTAAAAGTAAGTTGAATGAGAAACATGGCACTGTCTGTTCTGTTTACGTTCTCAAAGAGAAACTGAAATGTTCTCAGGTGGTAAACAAGCAGCTCTGAGTTTGACCTCTTAAAGCTGAGGTTGAAAGATGACTCGTCCACTTGAGAAATGATAGCCTTCTCCTAAGTGTGTGAATGGACAACAACATTATGATCTGGTGTTAAACTTAATATGGAACTAATAAGTTCCATGGTTTTAATAGAAAGGAGGTTTCTTGAACCCGTTAAGACATTTGACAAAGTTTTTTGTAAAAATCAGAGGCTTTACATCAGTTGTCTGGGTAGGCTATTTTATTTTTCCTGGATGCTAGCAGAACACAAAATTGTTAGCTGGGTAATCCTTTTATAGTTCACAGACTTCATTTTGTGTTAATTTGATAAAAGACTGGTTGCAGAAAATCCAGAAAGAAGAGGAAGGTGTTGTTGTTAAGGCTTGCATACATTTGTTGATACTCTGTTCTCAGTTCTTTTTGAGCTCTTGTTGAAACTATAGGATGGATACTGTTCAGCGGCCATAGCATAAATAACGCATTTGGCATTTAGCACACTAGGAAGCGTATTCATCTATCTGAAGGAGAAGCTGGAAGTACAAAAAAGGACCTATTAAGAGTAGAAACAATGTGGCTTGTGAGAATCCTGTATCATTGTTGGTTTTACCATTGTGAAGGCTTCTTACTATCATTCCAAATTACAGGGAAGTTGGGGCAGTATGACTACTTTGAGTTAAGAGCACATATGCTGATGGTCTTGTCATCTGCCTCCTTTTACTATTTGCCTAAATTACCTTCTGCATAATTTCTCAATTAATTTAAACCATTGGGACTAATTCCTACCTGAATGGCTCCCCCACTTATCATTGTCCTGCCTTGAACTCAAGATCTGGGTGTGAGGTTGTACTTGAAGTTTTTCATACAGAATGTTGACAAACTGGATGCCATCAGATGGAACATAATTTACACAGAACTGCTATAAGGAGCCTGATGAAGTATCTTGTATTTATCTTCTATAAATCTTGTAGTCTACCTTACTTGGGTATCATTACATTTCATGAAATGTTTCTATGCTTACTTAACTTTTATCGGCCAGTGTTCCTGGTTGAAGCATTGTCCCAGCCCTCCAAATACCTTTTTCCAAATCCTGTGGAAATCAGTTCAGTCCTCCTCCTTCTCCCATATCCAGCTTTAAATCCTCAAATACCTTGTTAACCATACTTAATTATTTTCTTGTACATCCTTCTTTCACATTTTGATTAAATGTTTACTTGTAGTAAACTTTGTGTGGGTAAATTTGCATTTTATTATAAGAGAAATAGAACTGTTAGTGGAGAAGGGTGATGGTCTCATTTGACAATGTAGATCCAGTTCAGTTTGTGTTATCTCCTTCCTAGCCTTCTTTGATTGTTCAGATTTTGCATTCTAAATAAAGGTAGATGGAGACCAAATGGCACTGACTATGTCAGCACATCTCCTAGTTTCAACACTGTTGCAGAAGATGGGGAAAAGGAATTTCCTAGTGTCAAAAAAGAATGAATTTAAGATAATGTAGAAAAATAAGTTATATTAGGAGCCTAATATAGTGCTGTGGTCCACAATAATCATTCAGCTAAAATTGGTTTCACAATATTTTGGCCATAGTTTAAGGAAAGAGAAATATGTATAACAACCCTAACTCTGTGTTCATAGTCAGATCATTGAGTTTATATAATTGGCTTTGAAATTCTGATTCAAGAGCAGGCCATTCCCAACATTCCAAAAGCTTCCAACAAATTCAGGTTGTGATTGCCTCTGGAAAATAGGTGTTTGGTTGTATTTGAACAATCTTAGTAAGTAAAGGAACTTAGACAGACCTGAAAGTCATTGCTTAAAATTTCAGCTCGGTGCACTGCGACTGACAAAAACCCACAATAAAAGCTAACAACTTCAGAATGAATTGGAAAATAATTGGTAAAACTAACATAACTCTCCAATGTACATGCAACTTAGTACTATGTGTAGTCTTAGGTAAAGGTAAGGGGACCCCTGATCATTAGGTCCAGTCCTGGCCGACTCTGGGGTTGCGGCGCTCATCTCGCTTTATTGGCCTCCGGGTCATGTGGCCAGCATGACAAAGCCGCTTCTGGCGAACCAGAGCAGCGCATGGAAACACTGTTTACCTTCCCACCGGAGCGGTACCTATGTATCTACTTTCACTTTGACGTCCTTTCGAACTGCTAGGTTAGCAGGAACAGGGACCAAGCAATGGGAGCTCACCCCGTCACGGGGATTCGAACCACCGACCTTCGATCAGCAAGTCCTAGGCTCTGTTAGTTTCCTCATATTTCAGAAGTGAATATTGAGCATAAGCTAAATTGATAAGAACCATGGTCAAAAAGAGAGAACTAGATTAGAATATTGAATATGGAATGAGGTTTGTGCATTGACTTAATACTAAATAAAACTGAAGAGTGCTGAGTAGTTTTTAAGCAAGCACATATTTTATGCTAGTACAAACCTGTGGCTCTTACTTGCACAGAATGTAGTAGTAGTCTCTAGTAATACTGAGTGGGGGGGGGGGGAAATACACCCATTCATGGAAGATCAGAGTATCTACAGTAAAACTGTCAATGGCTGGAGGAGAACAGAGGGAAGAGACTCTCTGTTAGTATCCTGGGTCATTAAAACATATTGTGACATCCAAATCTAGTTACTGTTGGAAACAGGATACTTGGCTGGCTGGACCTTTAGTATGACCCTGAATAGCTCCTCTTGTCTACTCAAGGCCTCTTCACTGAGACAGGATCTTTCACACCCAAACATGACTAGTAGGTTAATCCATGTCACCCATATTACTGCCAGCAGTCTGCTGCATAGTATTCCTCCTGCCACAGTCTTAGTTCTGTGCACTTGATTTGTGAGATTTCCATGTATGTAATTCAGTGAGAAATCTAGCAGTAATTCCAGGCTTAAGTATTTTCACTTGCACTGTGTTTGCTGCTGTATGATATCCTCATGACCAGTAATACAGTGTTTATCTTGAAAATATTATTATGCTCTGAACTCACTTCGGTCTGTGATGATAATATTCCCCTGCAATGTTTGTGACAGTGCCCTGAATCATCTCTATATACCCTACCTTTTACTCAGAAGTATGGCTCATAGACTTACGGAAACTTGTTCTAAGTAAGTGTTCTTATGATTTCAACATAAGCTTCTATCTTCAGCACTCTTGGAGGCACATTCCATTAAAGTCCGTGAGACATACTTTTCAGTGGAGTCTTGTTTTCCTCACTTTAATCCTTCCACATTGGTCTTCTCTGGCCTTGCTTGATATGTGTTGAATTTTATAAACAGGTTTTCTTTTGCTGTTCCTTTCCTCCCTGAGATGTTATTCAGGGCCCATCTAATTTCACAACAGTGGCGGTTAACTCTTCAGTTCTTTTTGCCCAATATAAATATGAGCCAGTTACATGCTTTAATCCCATGGCATTTAGAATGAATTAGGGATTCCTAATCATTCTGGCCACATTTTGACTGGGAATATAACTAAGTTTTATGAGGCTTGCATGTGATGAAGGTAAGACCATTTCTAAGTTGCAATGAGGAACAGAGCTCTCAAGGAGCATGGAATAGATTCCACCTCAAAGAAAGATGCCATTTTGCCAAACAAGATGTTTTTCAGTGCTCAGTGTTTAAGGTGACAGTAGTCTGAAAGTTCCCAGGTTTATAATGAACTCTGTGGCATTCTGATGTAAATCATAGATAGATGTTTTTCTTCAGTCAGGGAAAGATCTGTGGCCCTTCAGATTTTGTTGGACTACAGCTACCAACATCTGTGTCCAATGGCCATGCTGGCTGTGATTGATGTGTGTTCAGAGTCCAAAACATCTGGAGTGCTGCAGGTTCCCCACTCCTGTTCTAAGGACAGACGAGTAGCTGGCATCCTTCCACATTGGATCATATGACATTAGAATTTTCTGCAAAGGTTGTTTGCTGCCTTAATTTTTTGAGCATTTCTGAAGGCTCTAATTTAGACTGGGTTTGCCTGACCTTTTTTTTTTTATTTCCACATCTCCAGTAGCTTGAGTTGAGTCTCTAGGCCCAGTGGGTTAGAAAAAAATGGCAAAGAAATGCAGACCTGCAACACAGGTTAGCAGGCACTTAGGCTTAAATAAAAGTGAGGCTCCTAACTCATTTCAGGAACCTTTGGCTAGAACCTTGACAGTAGATTATAGGTTTTTGACTAGGGTGCAAGGCAGTCGAGTTGTACGTGGAGACCTAGCCTTTTTTTACCCTTGTCCTTTTTAAGGAATCCGTGAAATGTCCAAAACCTCTGATCTGGTAGAACTGTGGCAGTGAACCTCTGTTGAGGATACCTGGTGCCCTGTGGCTGGCAAAAGAAAAGGCAGGCACAGCTAGGGAATTGCAGCCAGGCCAGGCAGCCTTTTATGTTAGCCTTGCCAGTTACACCGAAGGATGGAGACAGATAGGAAATTCAATTCAAGCACCCCATGGGATTCTGAACTGGGGGAGAGTTTTGCACCCAGCTGGCTCTGAGAGTCACTGAACAGGAGAGATCACGACTGCCGTGAGTGGCTGTGGCATCGTGCCAGCACCATGAGCCCTGTTGTTGCTGGGTCTCCCTTTGCAGGTTATTTCTAGCCCCTGTTCCTGGAAGGAGAGCCAGTTCTTTACCGAGGTATTTTTGGAGACTCTCGCCTTCTCCTCTTTCTTGCTTTGTTTGGGCATAATCAGCCCATTGCATCCCGGAGAACCTAGCAACACCGCCTGGCTTCCCATTGGTTCCCTGGCAGCTCCGCTTCTCCAATGAGAAGCTTGTTGCCATGGCAGAGGCACCACTGCACAGAAGCGAGTGAAGAGGCGGGGATTGAATTTGCTGCCTGGTGGAAATCTGCAGGGCAGAACAGGGACCAAGCAGAGGGTTAATGTGTAGCCTGTGGCCTGGAAGCGGAGTGCAGGCTTGGCCCTGTGCCAGTGACGTACAGTGCCAGGGTGGGCTAACGGAATGAAACTCCCCTAGGTAGCCCTACATGTTTGGAAATGCAGCTTCTTGGCTAATTTCTCCTCTGCTGCAAAGAGAGCAAGTAACATGTTTCCTCTTCTCAGCCCCTCCCCAGTCTGCTCCCCCCCCCCCCCGCCGCACAGCATGAAACTGCTTTGGCAAGGGACACACACAGTCTCAAAAAGCTTGTTGTGCATTCTCCTTGTGTAGGGACTGGGCGGCTGTTGCTGTACAGTTCCATCAGAAGCCATTGCAGTGGTAGAGCTGATAGTGCTGACATGTTCAGAAATCATAGGGCCGCCCCATGAATGTCTGAAAATACGTTAGGGTTCTTTTCGTTTCAGCGGTTAGTGTACATTGTAATGGTTTAGCCCCCTTGTTTCCTCAGACAACTATTTTGTGCTGCCGCTATCAATGTTTTTAAATTGATCTCTCATCTGGTAATCTGTTTTACGGTTCTTGGTTGTTGGAAGGAATTGCCTTGTTGCAGTAATTTGGCTGTGGCAGATTCCAAAAACTGCACCCATAAACTCTTATCCCCCTCCTTTCCCTTAGGAGGCCTAATTGGAAAACCTAGCTCTAGCACACATTAGGGCTAGTAAACCTCAGATTACTTGATAGGAGACCCTCCCTTTCAGTCTGCATGCCACTGAGCTGCTTCTATCCCCCTTCTGAATTTGTTGCAGAAGGCCAAGCATTTTGTTTGCATGTTTTTTATTACATTGCACCTATTGAACTGTACAGTGGTACCTCGGGTTACATACGCTTCAGGTTACATACGCTTCAGGTTACAGACTCCGCTAACCCAGAAATATTACCTCGAGTTAAGAACTTTGCTTCAGGATGAGAACAGAAATTGTGCTCTGGCGGCGCGGCAGCAGCAGGAGGCCCCATTAGCTAAAGTGATGGTGCTTCAGGTTAAGAACAGATTCAGGTTAAGTACGGACCGCCGGAACGAATTAAGTACTTAACCTGAGGTACCACTGTATTCACTATGCAGTTCACAACATACTAAACTCAATAATACCATGCAAGTTTACCAATAAGCATCTTAATGGTACAAAGCATATAAAAAATTGTGGCTATAAAATATTAGCACCAGCACAAGCAATAGCATAGTCATAGATGTTAATCATTACCTGCCAGTGTGCTCCAATCATAGAGGTATAGGGTGGACATGAGACAGGACACAGGCCAGGGCTGCTTTGGTGGGTGCCCCTGCTGTAGCAACAGGACGCAGGAGCTTAAACAGAAATCAGCCAATGGGCAAACTAGAATTCTCCTACTGGAACTGTTTGTTCATGAGGGAGCCAGCTGGGGAACTTGGGTGAAGACATTTCCTTCTGTCTCCAGAGAGAAGAAATGGTGGCATCTTCTTTCCTCCTGAAGAGATATAACCTCTTCTCATCCCAGGAGTTGATTGCATAAGGAAAATAGAATATGCCACAAAAATGACTCTTTAAAAGTATAATTGGGAGAGCAGTGGTCTTCCACCAGGCTTTTTTGTCTTTCTCTGCAGCTGTGGGTCACTTGCATGAGACATTTTGAGGTCTTAGCTCTCCTGATCTGCTTCTGCAGTGCACCAAGAGTTAATGAAGGGGTCTGTCACATTGAAGGTCTAGAGAGCAAACAAGAGCTTTCAGGACTGATAGTATTTCAAGCTATGACCATTCTGACTGGGTGCCTGAAATATAGCATGTAACTGGGTATTCTTTATGCCTTCCTCATAAAGCTTCAAATTTCTAGTCAAGAGCCCAACAGTTCTACCTCTAATTGTGTTGTGATGCAGGACTTGCATCACAAAATGTTGTATGTAGAATGTTTCTCAGATACCACCAAGGCTTTTGCTGCAGCTTTTAAAACTATAGAACAAATGCCACCCCCCCAGAGATCCTGTCCTCCTAGAGCTTCCCTTGAAACCAGGCATTGAAGATATCCCCTCCATGGTTGAAGCCAGTGCATGTTTGTAGCTTGCAAACACTTTCCCCAGATCAAGTAAGGAAATTTAGCAAATACACTACTTCAGCATAGATATGGATAGCACACTTGTGCAAGTTGGTGAGGAAAACATAGTTTCTTCCCAAGCAGAACTTTGAAGGGCTCACCAGATCCTGAAGGCACCAGAACCTGAACAGATGGTCAGAAAAGTACAATAAAGTTGAGGTAAAGCTGAAAACGAGAAGTCTGTCTCTTTATTTACACCTCTCAAACTATTCTGACCTTCTATGCTGCAGTATAATGAATGGGAGAACAGTGCCTCAACAATTGGGGGAACATGGTTTTTGAGAATGCTTTGAAGCATTGAATAACTTTTGGTTTATTGGAGGCAAGTAAATTTATGCCAGCAGGGGACAGTGGAAACTTGACTTATATCAGGAGTTAATAGTAAGAACATATGAATTGAAGAAGAACCTGTTGGATCATAAGGAAGGTCCATCTGGTCCAGCTTCTTGTTCTCACAGCGATGAGCCAGATGACTGTGGGAAATCCACAAGCAGGACATGAGGGCAGTAGCCCTCTCTTTACTTATGATTCCAAGTAACTAGTATTCAGAGGCATACTGCCTCCAACAGTATATGTTATTTGAATACTGTGTACCTTACAGGTACTAGAATTCAAAAACTATTTTGACATGCTGCAGAGAATTCAGAGGAGAGGCAAGAACTAATTAGATGAGGAAAAGGTCAAGAGACTGGGGTGCATATTATAGGTGGGGAAAGTCACAGGACATTCTTCATCTTCAAACAGAAGATTTCCGAAAGGGGGCTCACTGTTTGCTTTCTTTCCTTAAGTTCTTAAGTTTGGGATGAAAAGCCCATTTTTTATGTTTAGCAGAGTGAATATCCCAAGTATAAGAGCAATTCATACTGAAATAATCTTCCTGAGGAATTTTTGGACCATCTTTATTGGAAGTTTATGAAAGGGTGGTGTGTGCACCAGCCTAAGATACTTGAGGTATAGGGCATCTTTCCAAAGCCAGGGGATCAAACTAGAGGTCTCAAGTTCGGATTCCAAGTCTGGATTCTGAGGTTTTGCTATTATGACCAGAACTGTGTTTGAACTGACCTCTTCCCCACCATGCACATTTGCCTAAGTTGAATTAATGGCATTGCTGAAAGTGCTCTGTGCACATTTTTTCTCTTTGATTCATGCACGACATCATTTCTCTGATAACAAAATATGAAGGTGTGTGCATGTTTATCAGCTATTGGTGAGTGCTGCTGTAAAAAAATCACTCTGCTTTTAAGGCCCCAGCCTATGCTCCTTAGAAAGAAAGGCCTTTCCCTGTGAACACATCCCATAGGAATGGTGTTGGGGCTGGACCGAAAGCAGGATAAAGCCAGCTTAATTAGGGACGGGGAATTAGGAAAAAGCATGTGATTCTAGGAAGAACTGATTTGACCTCCAGCTCTGCCTTTCTCCTCCTGTATTTTACAGGTTTTACTCAGTTTTGTCTCTTTTTAAGAAGTTACACCTGTCTCTGAGCTGCAGCATCATATTCTTCTGTATTCATTTTTGGTGGGCTTGTCTGCACCTACATACTTTTCAGTTGTTTCATCAACCCTGTTCACAACAGTATCTCCTTCAATATAAACCATCTTGATCAGAGATCTGATGGTATGATGGAGCCATTTCATGAAGTGGGGTCTGCTTTTGGAGCCAGAAAGTATTAACATGGATGCAAGATTGTGACTGAGAATTTTGCTTCCCCGGTGTTGTGGCCCAACAAGTTAGGATTCAGATGTTGGCCAGACACAGCTTCAACCACCTTATATATAAAGGATTATGCACATTCTTCCGATGTCATGTCACATAGAAGTCATTGAGCCTAGTTAGGTCAGCATAAAAGGCTGTGACTGTTACATGCCATGGAGACCATTTCTCTGTGAGTGCTTCATATAAAGTGTTTGGACAGCACTTCCAACAGACTGGCAGACATCAACACCTAGAACTGAATGAGTTGAATCTCTGCCTGACGGTTCATGAGCTGAGGAACGGCAAAGCTGTTTTGAGATACAAAGATACAATACCTGAGGTGCTCACTGCCCTGAATAGCCAGTTGCTGGATAATATTCAGTATGCTTTATTGCCTTTCTCCTGTGTAGAATGATCACTTAGTGCCCAGTATTCCTGGTCATAAACCCAGTCAACATCTCTGGGTTTTGTTCAACCATCGGACAGCTATTCTTTCTCCTGTTGGTCAAAGAACAGTTGATACTGGAACCTATTTGGTATTTTACACCAAATAATTTAAGCCTTGATACCTGTGAGTTGAATAGTACAGCTGTATGGAGGTGTATAAGGATGTCTAGTGCAGACATGAGAGATCAGTGTGGGGCAGAAGGAAAAAAATCCCTGTCTGTGGGGACTGGTGATTTAGATTGTGGCTATGGTTGCTGAAGAGTACAAGGTTTCTAGGATTTTTCAGGATTATTATGTTAAACATCATCTGCACTGTAGGCTTCCCAGGCACATCAGAATAAATGCTATAGTCAGTGTTATGAACAGTGCTTTTTTCTGGAGGGGACGCAGGGGGGTGCATACCCCTAAACATTTGGTTAATCTAAGTTTGGCCTCATTGAGAGGCAGTATTTCAATATGAGTAGGAAAATGAGAGTACCCCTAAACATTTTTTTTAAGAAAAAAAAGCACTGGTTATGAAGACCAGGAAGTTTAACCCTGAGAATTATTGCCCCATGACTGGTAGTTCTTATGACTCCTGTACAGTGCCCCTTTCTAAATGAAGAGTTGCTTGCTCAAGCTTCATAGCTACATATTACTACTAAGGGAAAGTAGCAGGGAATAGGAATGTATAAATTTCCATTTCTGTATTCCCACTGGCCAGCCTACTTTAGGATAAAAGTGGTTGATTTGGATTTCCCTTCTTCCTAGAAAAAAAGAATCATATTAGTTAACTAGTTTTGCTTTCTCAGGATTAGATCTGGGCAGTAGTCTTACCAGTGTGGCTTGGTTCCCATGAGGAAGTCTCCGTCTTATGTAGTCTTCTCTCCCTTTGCATGCTCTGATTCCCTCCATTTCACAACACAGTTTGATCACTATTTGCAATTCTAGCTTGGGAGAGCAAGCACAAATCATAGTTTACCAGTTTGTGTGTAACAGCAAAGTATGGCAAAAAGATGATGTTCAGGAGGTGCAAATTTGGAGTGAGTATGCGAGGTAGAAGCTTACTTGTATCTGAACCAGTCTTGTGTGAGCTAAGCTGAATACTGGCCAGACATGACCAAATGGGGGTTTGAGATAGAAGCAACAGTGGAAAGTAATCAAAATGCAAGGTCAATTTGCATAGAAAAGTAAAAAAGCTTGCAGAACAGAATACAATTGACTTGTGTTATTCAAACTGGCAGTTTCACTAGAAGTCTATGCTAGAATAAACCTACTATTTTAAATATTCAGACAATAATAAATTATTATTACCTGTTTTCTTTATTTTGTCTATTTTATTCTGATTTGCTTTAAATAGTTGACTTTTTTCAATGCTGGGCAATTAAATTCTTCAGTTCGGTGGGCTGGGATGCTCTGCTTGTAGTCCCACCAGGATTTGGAGACACATAGAAGGGCCTCCTCTGTGGCAGGAGAATCTCTGGTTCTGGAATGATTCCTCCTTAGAAGTGGGCCTGTCTTCAACATTACTGGATTTCAGATGCCAAGGGAAAACATTTAATGATTTGCTACCAAAAAACACAAAACAAATATTTTAGATATTGTGATTTAGACTGTAATTTTTTGCAAATCATAACATAGCTGCCTTGAATATGATTTAACTAGAGAAAGTGGGCAAACAAATAAATGATGTTAACAATATACAATATTCACAATTGTATATCTCCAATAATTCTGTACATTACAGTCATACATTTAAGTATATCAGTTAAGTATTCATTTTAAATTAACCATTCAAATTTAATTTTTACAACAATAAATAACTCCTTCCTAAGACTATTAATCCAGATCAAGTAAACTTCCTAAAAAATTACATTCTTTAAAAAAAATATCAAAATAGTTCATTTTGCAAGCTCCTTCTCTGTTTTCTCTTTGTTCCAATAAGTTAGCTTTGCCATTAATCATTTTTCCAACAGTTTTTTTACCAGTTGTTGAGGTTCTTCCTTTTCCAGGTCTGTGCAGTTAAGATTTTAGTTGCCATTAATAGATAGTGAATTAACTCTTTCTACTTTCAATCCAATATCCTTCAAAGATCAATTTAAAATGCTTTCATGTTTGCAATTAATTTTTTTTATTTATATATCTGTGGTTAAATCACAGAGCCTAGGACTTGCCACTCAGAAGGTCGCAGTTCAAATCCCCGTGACGGGGTGAGCTCCCGTTGCTCGGTCCCTCTTCTGCCAACCTAGCAGTCCGAAAGCACGTCAAAGTGCAAGTAGATAAATAGGTACCGCTCTGGTGGGAAGGTAAACAGCGTTTCCATGTGCTGCTTTGGTTCGCCATGCTGACCACATGACCCGGAAGCTGTACGCTGACTCTGTTGGCCAATAAAGCGAGATGAGCGCCACAACCCCAGAGTCGGCCACGACTGGACCTAATGGTCAGGGGTCCCTTTACCTTTACTGTATGGTGCTCTTATGTTTGAAATACATTGTCCAGAATCCTTCCCTGGGTGATTTATAAATTAATAAATGTATTTATGGCCCTCATTCCCAAGCCACACTCTATTCCAAAAAATGTATAAACTGTGTACCAGACCTGAGGTTCTTATGAACATTGTTGTTTGGGCTGAGTAATAAAATGTGTAGCAACTCTTAAAAGTTTTGGTGTGAAGAAATCCTCAAAATAGTACCTCCTGATATTGGATTCATATGCTCTGGCTGCCATCTTCTTGCATAACACTTCCACTTTTGCATGTGGTGGATGTGGATTTTCATGGTGATGGGAGCAGTGTGAGCTAAAATGAGCCAAAAGGATGATGGTTTGATGATGCTGGAATCAAAAGTTTGGTTATAGAAGTATCAGTGCAATGGACAATGGCTTGCTCTGATTTGAAAAGATACAAGAGTTTCAGTCAAAGATTGAATATTGCCTCATTTGGATTTTTAATGAGACTGATTGTTGGGGAAGCGGGAGATCCATTGTAAAATACTATATTTGCCTGTCAGAAAGCCTGATTGATACTTTAGTCCCACCCCCCAAAACAAACACACACCTCTCAGAGTGAATGTCTGAAACTATTATTGCAGTGGTGTTTGGCCAAGGTACTAGTTACCAGGAGAATGGGGTCTGGAAATTTATGCTAACATCACCTCCACCCTGCAAAAACCCTCACAAAATGATTACATGTTCATAAAGATTCTGAAACTGCATTTTTTATATTACTATTTTTTTCTACAAAAATAGTGATAACATGCGGTCAGTTTAGACTCCTGTCCCACACTCCTCTTGTCTCTAAGGATTTAGCAGAAACAGCTTGTTCAGTGACCATTCAGGTTTTTAGAAACCAGCACCAATGAGTTAATTCCTTTGGGAAAGTTCAAAGAGGCAAACAGTGGCCTGGAGGTAACATTTTAGAAAAGAGGAGTTTGGAATTGGCACGTTTCAGCCCCTCTCCTTAGTGGTTTCTCTGGCCTGCGTTTGGAAACCTTTTGTCAGCTGTTCCTCTGATCAGTTTCCACTTGGCCATGGCATGTAACCAGCTGTTTGCTTTGATCCAGCCAAGAGAGCATTCCACGCCCGCTGACCTTCCATAGCCCCTGCAATGACAGCTGTGTAGCACTGCTTTCTGCTTAGTGGCTTTAAGACTCTCGGGAGCACAACCTGGGCGATCAACAGCCAAAAAGTGGACTTCAGCGAACAGCTTTCCATGGTGTGGACTTGAGTAGATGGTGTGGTTAGATAGCTTTTCCCATGGTGATCCCCTCCAGCACTGAGACCCATCTCAATACCATGCTGCTGACATTGCAAACGCATTGGGCCCGACAGGAGCCTTCCTGCTTTCTGCCCTCAGCCTGCTACAACAGGAAAATGGTCACAGGTAGGGACCATGTGTGGCAAATGAGAAAATACTGATTATCTGATCGTATATGTCTTTGTTCTAAGCTATGAGACCAAGAGCAGCAACTGAGGGAGACTTGGCAACTGCATAAGGGAGAACTAGAAGGAAGCTGGAGGACTATTATGCACTGAGGAAAGTCTCTGTAGATGGGAGACGGAGGTTGTTGTCTCCTTTTGGTGTTTAATGGGCTTAGGTGAAATCTGAAAATACCCTGGGGAAGAAGGCCAAGAAATCTAGGGTTTGGGCTTGATTGGTTTTTTAAAAATATGTTGAATAGCTTTGCTTGGAACACAAGGTATGGTTTTTCTTCAGTGCTTCAAGAATGAGACTCTGGGAAGGAGTAGGTCTTCAGGACTACATGAGCTATGTGACTGAGTTAGGATAAGTTTTTAATTGTGAATACATACGCAAACACATATAAGGAGCATGCTTATAGCTACCACCTTTGCATGGATGTTTCATATGCAGTTTTGGCACCCTTTGAATCATTGTAGCTTGATGGTTGTAGAGCTCTATAGGGAACTAGCTGTTATCTTTGTGGATTAGGGTATTGCATGTTTTACTAAAAGGGAAGTGGAAATGTACAATCTGTGACCCTTTCTTTTATAAATGAAAATGCCTTAAAAGAGAAGCAGAGCCACAGGCAAAGAGCAAAATTATATCTCTTGGCTTTGAAACTTAAATGAAAAATCTAAGACCAAATCTTCATATATGTCAACCTGAGTCTGCATGTAGAAAATAGAATGCGCCCTGGACTCTGTGTTGGAATTTTTACTTTCACATATAGGCTCTTACCAGTGGTTTTAGGAACTCCAGATTTAATGTTGATAATAAATTATGCAAGTGTCTGTGTGAGATTTCATATGATTTTCAAGGAGTGTTGGGGGGGGGGGTTGGTCAAGTATTGGAGAAATGAAAGATGAGAGGGGATGGGGAATGGAGGACCAGTAGCTTTTGGCGGGTAAGAGAAGGGGGAATATGAGCCATGGGAGCTGAGCAAGGCAGAGCACAATTCTAGCGGGTTCATTAGGCACTGCCTGGATACTTCTAAGCTTTGCTCCTCAGCTATAACAGCTGAAAAAACTGATCTTAAGCTTTGGAAACTAAACTGCTCAGAATACGAAATTCCACACTATGCCTGACAAACTCAGGCATATTGGAATGGTACATAGCCCTCTTTATTAATAAAGACATCAATCCTGGGGAAATGGGGGTTGTCAAGCCTTTAGGCCCATGGGCACATTGGCATACTGAAGAAACTGTTGTGGGCACCACACACACCCTGCAACCTGTTCTATTGGCTACAATGGAAAGATTCTTTCAAGTCTGATATCAGTGGGCAGCGGGGGCGGACCCTGTGGACACTAGGAAAGGCAAGCACATGCGTGCCCACAAGCACCATATTAGGAACCCCTGATTTAAAGATAGATGTTGTAGCTCTTCATTGTGAGAAGAGGCTTAGGAGAAACCCTAGAGTCAGGCTGAGCTGCAAAGGAACTTCCACAACTTGCTTCTGAGTGAAAACTTGCAATGTCACATGCTTATTAAACCCCACATTGTTTTTATTTGTGCCAACCTCCGGTTGGGAAGTGGGTCTGTCTCTTTTTAGGCCCTTAGTTAAATAAATAAGGAATATGATGTCAGTAGCCTTGCACTTCTTTGCCAGAAATTGCACTCAACTAGTCTGTCCATAAAGGGCAGAAGCCCAGCTTTGAAACCCTTCCATTAATTAACTAGCTGTGTTAATAAGCATGCAGCTGCAGCCAGTTTGGTGTTAGAGGGGTGCTGTGTTGCCAGGAATTGGATCTAGTGGGACCTCAAGCAAGCACTCTTTCTGCCAAATCGGTACTGAGTTTTGTGCCTCCGTGTAGCAGACCTAGGAATAGAAACCATTAGCTCTCTCTGCCTGTGTGCTGCTGTACTTCATTCCAGCCACTCTAACATGTCCTTTCCACAGCTAAGAATAGTACCTAGTAGTTCTGATGGTTGCCGAGGCACCAGCAATAGTAATAAAATTGCATTTTATGTACAAACTGAGCTCTGTCTAGGGCGGCCAGCAATACCTATATTTCTAAAAGGGCAAATTTCCCCCTGGTGGAGAGCAGCCAGAAGCACAAGCAAGAGGAAAGCTATGTAACTCGAAACACAAACTTTGTAGGTGTTAAAGATACATATTTTTGAATGGTTCCACAGTGTTGTAGGGGTCATGCTTCAGACTCAGGTTTTCTTGGTGGTCTCCTATCTTGCTAGTGTGCTATGATGCGGAGAACCAGTGTGGTCCGGTGGCTGAAGTGCTAGGTTGGATGTGGGAGTCCCTGTTCAAAACCCCTGTCCAGCTATGGTTTCTACAGTGGACATATTACTATAGTCTGCCATCCTGCGTCACAGGATTTGGAAAAATATAAAAATGCAAGTTGTTTTGAGCTCATGTTGCTCTGGTAGGATATAAGTGAAGTAAACTGAAGTTGTCAATTGTTAGTCCCAATTAGGCCACTGCTACCTCACAGCCTAAATATTTGGCAGCATAGTCTGTAAGACCTGGGCTGGTTCTTCTAGCCTGACTCCTCTTCATCTTCATTCACTCTTTATAATATGTGCTATATGAATCTAGGTGCTAGCTCCAACTTCCATGGGTAAATTAAAACTGACTGCCTAGTAAAATGGAAATAGTGATAGTGATATGTCAGGTGGTTTTAAAAAGTGCTTAGACAAATTATCAATGCCTACTAGCCATGATGGAGATAGTATGACTTTACCAGTTGCTGGGGATCACAAGTAGGGCTGGGCGATATCTGGTTTTCAATATCACAATACATCATCAACTAAACATCACAATATCTTGATATATCACAATATATATTCACGGCAGCGGAGGGCTTTGTAGGCAGCCCCATGGCTGTGGAGGGCCTCTTCAAGCATCCCCACAGAGATGGAGGGCCTCGCTGCGCCTTTCCTTGGTGGCAGAGGGTGCGCTGTGCTTCCCTGGGGCGGCGAAGAGCTTTGCTTTTCCAATGGCGGTTAGGGCTTTTAAATGTAAGGAAGTAGTAGATTTAATAAAAATATTAAATAAACTTCCATATAATATATTTAATATATTTTCAACTAATTTAAGAATAGTTCATGTGATTTTCTAGTCAAGTTGCATCTGCTTCCCCACTCAGAGGTCTAAGTGGAATCTGTGCATGCACCGATCCCGGGGAGATTCATGCACAAGGTAGTTACAAACTGCTATCTGTATACAGTTAACTTGCAATTTGTCCACATTTAACTTGTACACATTCAGATGTAGAAAATTAAAAAGGGGGTGGAAAGAGGGCAATTGTCTGGGGGGAAAGGCTTTTGCAATCCCACCCACCGTTGAACCCAATGTGCTTTGACTATACACTATTTTGGCTTTACATGCCATCCCTGAAACGTAACCCCTGCATTAGCTGAGCGTTGCCTGTATTGCTTTGAGTTGTTAGGTAAAATCAGTGAATAACAGCATATAATACTGTAAAGGTACAACTTCATTGACGCCTTGCCAGTAGAAGTAGAATATAAATATAAATAATAACATTAGCAACATGACTAATTGCCCGCTGCATGTGGTGACTACATGCTGCATTAATGTGTGAACCAGCCCCTATGTTTTGACTGCTGAGTAATGCAACATATGATTTGCTTGCGGTGCTTGAGGATGTTTACATAAAGAAATTGTAAGGCCGCAGTGTAATTGTTTAGCAATAAATTATATTATTATATTAAATAATTTTATTAATTATATGCCACCCATTTGACTGGGTTGCCGCAGCAACTCTGTGCGGCTCCCAATAAAATATTAAAAACACAATGCACAAGTGAAAAATATGGTGAAAGGTTGAGTATTTGTGGAGGGAGGGCCTATATATGGTACTGGTCCTTAATATGTGTAATGGGTCTTTGTGGAAGAATAGACTGTGCTTTGGTGAGCTGAAGACAATAGTGTCCCTAAATACAGTGCTTGGCTTTTCTCTCATTTAGGTGAATTACAGCCATGTAGAGCACATGCTTTGCATGAATAGGGTTCTGAGTTCAAATCCTGCTCGGGAAAACTGTGACATACAGATCTTATGCACATCCACCCTTCTCTCTCTCTCTCTCTCTCTCTCTCTCTCTTTCTCTCTCTCTCTCCCTCTCTCTCTCTCTCTCTCTTAAACACATATTTCAACTACAGTGGTACCTCGGGTTAAGTACTTAATTCGTTCCGGAAGTCCGTTCTTAACCTGAAACTGTTATTAACCTGAAGCACCATCACTTTAGCTAATGGGGCCTCCTGCTGCCACCGCACCGCCAGAGCACAATTTCTGTTCTCATCCTGAAGCAAAGTTCTTAACCTGAGGTACTATTTCTGGGTTAGCGGAGTCTGTAACCTGAAGCGTATGTAACCTGAAGTGTATGTAACCCGAGGTACCACTGTATACACAACCACACATACATCTCTCCCTTTCTTTGCCCAAGTGCATCTCTCCATCTGTTTGACAGACCACATAAACACAGAGACTATACATTCACACACACACTTCTTTCTCCCATAATCACAGCACATACAGCTGTCTCACACATACTCCCCTCACATATGCCTCTGTCTCTGCGGCTCCTCAGTGCAGGATCGTCAAGCCCAAGACGCTCGGTGGTTTAGACCACAGCGCCACCCACATCTCCGTGCATCTCTACCTCTCTCACAGACCACCATTTGTTCATACCTCCTCTCTTCCTCCCTCTCACACACATACAGTGGTACCTCGGGTTATATACGCTTCAGCTTACAGACGCTTCAGGTTACAGACTCTGCTTACCCAGAAATAGTACCTCAGGTTAAGAACTTTGCTTCAGGATGTGAACAGAAATTGTGCTCTGCGGTGTGGCGGCAGCAGGAGGCCCCATTAGCTAAAGTGGTGCTTCAGGTTAAGAACAGTTTCAGGTTAAGAATGGACCTCCGGAATGAATTAAGTACTTAACCCGAGGTACCACTGTACATCTTTCCCTCTTTCTCTGCCCAAGGGAACATCTGTCAGTCAAGCATCCATATATAACCTTTTCATGGGGTGAAGCAAGTGCCTGCCGCCAGCTCTACATCACTGGCAGGCAACAAACCAAACATGATGGGATTCTCAGGGAACAGGAAAATGATTCCTGCCACCACCAAAAAACCACAAATATAATGCAAGAGGACTTGCCCTTCCAGCTCCAGCAACTGCTCTACACTGTTCTGCCATCCCCTCTTCCCGCAAAATCCAAAAAATATTGAGGGTCTGCAACCTTGGGCCTGGGGACTCCAGAAAAAGCCTTCATGGGTGCTGGGTTGACAGTACCCCAGAGTAGACAGTACTGAACTGGAAGATTCAATGATCTGGGATAGCTCAGTTGGTAGAGCATGAGACTCTTAATCTCAGGGTTGTGGGTTTGAGCCCCACGTTGGGCAAAATATTCCTGCATTGCAGGTGGTTGGACTAAATGATTCCCATGGTCCCTTCCAACTCTACGATTAGATTCTGTTCTGTGGGTCTAGATTCGTTCAGGGGGAATTCAAGAGCTGCATTTAGATGAGGCCTAAATTGTTCCCTGCTCTAGGCACTGAGTTCTGCCTTTCTCAAATGTGCTCCAATTTTTTCCCCTTGCTCCATGGAATTCCGTGGAAGCCACTGAGAATAAAGTTCTGACATCTTAGATTGTAAAATCTATACTCGTGAAATGTGTGTCCGGAAGGGCAAGGTGTGTGCACATGGAAGGAGGGTCTGTGTTGCAGTGGCCCCTCAGGCTCTGTTAATGTGTGGCTCTGGGAATTGGCTTTTTAATTATGTAGGTGGTTTGTTCTTTGTAATAGAATTGGCTTGGAAGAAATAAGGAAATAGAAAAAGAAAAATACAATTGAATAAAAATTAAAAATAAATACTGGAGAGAGGGGGGGTACATATCTGGGTTGTTGCATTCACAATCCCTCAGAGTAATTTAACTGTTTTTATTACATAAGTAAATAATATTAGAAGTGCTTTTTAAAAAGAATAGTAGTCTTGGCTATTATTGAATTCTTAGCAAGGGTATGTGTGTTCTGGGATAGCAGAGAACATGACTCTGGCTGCAAAATTCAACACTGTGAGAACGTCAGATTTTGTTTTGTTTTTAAAGCAAGAGTAGACCTTATAGGTTCTCACATCATATAATTTTTATTTTATTTGTTTGTTGTAAGCAAACAGTATACACCATCATGTTTATGTAGTAATATTAGAACTTCAGTTAGCAGATCATTTTTCGTGGAGGTTCACTTTGATAAGAAAGTTGTCTGTGGTAGGCCATCCCTTAAAAGTGGTTTGCTGGGAAGCTTCTGTTCCTACTGTTGCTTTTCATCCAGATCCCTCTCTTGGCTTTGGGACTAAAAATTAGTAGGGGAAACATAACATACCTCAAAGGGGACCACATCAATTGATCCAAGTTGTAAAAAATACCGTATTTGCCTGAATATAAGCTGCACCTTTAAAATTGGAGGGGGAAGGAAGAAAAAATACTTGAATATAACCCGCTCCATTCCTCACTGCTCCTGGCTGCATGGGGGGTGGGGGAGCCGTACTGCGTTGCTGGTGGCCTTTCCCCTACCTCGCTGTCTCCCATCCCGGCCTTGGGAGAGAGGATGGGGGACTACGCGCGGGGCAGGCGCCACTTTGCTGCGCTCCTGGCTGCATACCATAAGGTCATAAATATAAGCTGCACTTTAACTTTTCATGGTCGGAATTTGGGGAAGAAGTGACGCTTATATTCAGGCTAATACAGTAATATAAATTTTAATGTAAAGAATGTATTCTAATAGATATATGGGTGTGTATATCAGGGCAGAAGTGTCTGCAAAATGGAAATGTATGTCCTGGGCACCAGTAGCATAAAAGACGGTTTTGTATCTTTTGATTATTTGTTTGTTTGTTTAGGGTATTTATAAACCATCCTTCACCAGATGGTCCCATGGTAGTAAATACCATATATATTAAAATGATAATTAACAGTATTTCAAAACTAAAACAGATAATAAAACAGACATTTAAAAAACAGACATTAAAAAAAATACATGGCAACAGTAACTGAATTAAACTGAATTATTCCAAAAGGGGGTATAAATCTGTTTAGTAACCTGCAGTAAGAAAAGTTGACATGTTCATAGCATCACCTATGGAGAATTGCTGTTTTGGGGGGGGGGGAGAAGCAAACTATAGATAGAAATCATGTTAGAAACAGCACAGATATTGACTCCCAGTGGGTGCTGAGGGAATCCCTCTCTTTAACTACATTTCAAAAGAGAGACCTGTAACTTTGAGGTGTGGCTGCATAATAAGATACAGTATACTGACCACATTTTGCCCAGCTTTCCTTCAGTTCTGACAATCCCTATGGTTTTGCTAGAGCCTCTGACCGTGTCTGACATGCCAACACCTCTGCCTGTTTTTCTGTAGTTACCTCTCCTCTGCACAGTTCAAGCTGTAGCCTCTCCTCTTGGCTCTTTCCCTTCCCAAAATGCCATTAATGGTAAAGGTGCACATGCACTCAGGTAAGCATCCTTGATTACAAAACATGGAACACAATACCTAGACCTTAAAACATTCAGGAATACATTTCATGATTCTGCCCTTCCTCCCATAGACTCAGGGTTATATACATGGTCCTGCTTCTCCCATTTTATTTTGTTAATATCCCTGGAGATAAGACCGCTAAAAAGAGCTGGAGTGCACCCAGTGAGCTTCAAGGCTGGAGAGTGTTTTGAACCCAGGTCCAAGTACAACACCCTAGCCACACTATGCCATACTAAGGGAACAGTTGAATCTAGGAGTCATTCATATGTGCCTTCTCCTTTCCTATTTGCATAGTCTTGATCCCAGTGCTAACAGTTGATGGCTTCCTTATGCTCTTCTCTCAGCTTTCATTCACTTAAAGCTGCTATGCAGTCAGTCTGGGAAAGATAACAAGAGGCCTGCCATCCCCCACCCCACCCCCAAGCTGTGGTAGCTTGAGGTTGCAGAATTTAGTGGACCCTTGCTTAGTATAATGAAGGTATAATGTAATTAAAACAAATAAAGAAGGCTGGGAAATGCTTATATTAAGCGCCAGCCCTTATGCCTGAACTCTGTTTTGTGGTTTTCGGTGTTGCAAATATAAATTTGCTTAATAATACCATGAAATGCAAACACCTTTTAGACTGTCTTTTCTAATACATTTGTGTCACTGTTTCAGTTCACTGGGTGAAGCTCTCTATCCTGGGTTGTTTCAGGAAATTGGATCTACTGCCCCCCTCCCATTAAAAAGCTAAGAATAGAACCTAGGTTCTTGGCCATATCCTCACCCCTACTGTAATCAAGATACCTGACTCTCTTCTTAAATTGGAATGCGTTTTGTGGTGAAAGCAGGGAGCTATTTCTGGGAAGTGCAGGCATGTGTGGTGATTAAAAAAAAAAAATCCTCACCAAACTATTTTTGTGCCCTCTAGGTGGCAGCAGCACTCCACAATGCCAGCTGCCGCCCTGCAGCCAGGTTGCCTCTCTGGGCCGCTCTCTTCCTACTGAGACAATCATGTCGAGCCAGCACAGCCATGCTCCCTTCTCCAGCATCCAGCCCATGGCTGAGCATCAGCAGGTAATTTACTGGAAATTCAGCCTTTTCGGGGGCTCCCCCTGAATCACTTGTCTCCTCTTCAGACTGTATGCTTGTAAATACACACAGCAGCTCAGCCTGGCTCAGCTCCTTTCCCACTCTTCAACCTGTGGTCATTCCAAGTAAAATCTACATGAGGCTGATACAGGTGTGAATCTCTGTGTTTATTTAGCTCACATCATAGAGACAATGGCTATTAGGTTTGAGGCTCTAAGTTCAGTCTCTAGTCAAGGCATGCAGAGGGGAGTCATTGTGGGATGAAGCAAACCCCTGATGCAATTGCTACTGGAATCAGCCATGATGTGTGGTGAGAGCCAATTAACCTGGGCCCAAGCAGTCATCCTCACCTGGGCTGATAGCAACCTCTTTCCTACACCGTGGGGGAAATTAGATGTGGGCTGCAGACTGAATCTACTAAGTTTAAAAGGTTAGTAATCTCAGCATGACCCCTTCACTCACTCACTCTCTCTGTCTCCTGCAATCCTTCCACCTCCAAGTACATAAAACAGGGTTTTTAGTGGAATAGAATGAAACCCTTGTCAATCGCTGCTTCCTGCTGGCGGCTGGAACACATGCTATTAGCCCCATCATGGAACTATTTCAAGCCCATGACCTTTAGGGACTTATCCCCCCCCCCCTTTTTCTCCGACAGATCATGCCAGACTTGGCCATCCTGCAGAGAAGAATCCCGCTCACTTTTCGGGACTCTGCCACAGCCCCACTGCGCAAGCTATCTGTCGACCTTATCAAAACTTACAAACATATCAATGAGGTAAGAGGACCTTCTCTGTGGTGACAGCTTTGACCAGTTCCTTAAAGCATTGGGAATAGTGATGATTTAAACTTCTTTGCACTTCTTGTTCCTTCTGTGGCATGTTGATGGCACCATTCCTTAGCTCTTCTGCCCTGCCAGAGAGTTTAGTTTGCTTCCCCGGGCTGCTATGGGGAGGTGTAATTCCTCATCTTAAAAGAAAGGTTCCTTGTATTCTGTGCACTGACCCTGCGTTTTGCTGCCAGGTCTATTATGCTAAGAAGAAACGCCGAGCCCTGCAGGTGGCACCCGAGGACACAAGCACCAAAAAGGAACGGAAAGTGCACAACGAGGGCTACGATGACGACAACTATGATTACATTGTTCGCAACGGGGAGCGCTGGCTGGAACGCTATGAAATAGACTCGCTCATTGGCAAGGGATCCTTCGGACAGGTCAGAGGACAACCAGGAGAGAGACTTCTTCTGTATCCACATCTGTAACTACATAGCAAGTTGCAGCCTGTGCTCTGGTGATCATTGGTCAGAACACTGCTCTAGGTTCTCCTTCCCCAGCAAATGTGCCTTTGGCAAGATCAAATGGAGCATGCCCCACAGTCACAGGAACATACAGCCTGTAGTCTTGCCAAAGGGAAAAGGTTGTAGTTCATTGGTAGAGCAGAAGCTTAGTTTGCAGAAGGCCTCAGGTTCAGTCTCTAGCATATCCAGGCAGGGCTGGAAAAGATACCTTACTGAAACCTTGGAGAGCCTCTGCTAGTCAGTACAGACAAGAGATAACCAACGTGGTATCTTCCAGGTGTTACAGCTCCCATCATCCATGACCACTGGCAGCACTGGCTGGGACTACAATGAGAGTCCAACAACATCTGGACATCATCACCTTGGTTGTCCTTGATATAGAAAGTAAAAGCCAGATGGCCCATTAGTGTTGTTTGGTATAAGGCAGCTTGTTGGGTTCTGACCTGATTTTAAGTAACTGGGGTTGACGTTTCATTGCCATCCTAAGCAAAGTTTTGCGCATGTACATCACCCTGGCCTCTTTCTGAGGAAGAGCAATAAATAAATAAGAGGACCACTATGTGCGTGGACGCTTGAATGTTCCCCCTGCCCAGCGGTACTTTTGATTTGGTGGTTCTCCCCAAAGTCATTACTTCTTGGCACCACTGTGATAACATTATACTGATGTGTCTTTTTCTCCCTGCTAGGTGGTGAAGGCCTATGACCAACAGGCTCAGGAGTGGGTGGCCATAAAGATAATCAAGAACAAGAAGGCATTTTTGAGCCAGGCTCAGATTGAATTGCGATTGCTGGAACTGATGAACCAGCATGACACAGAGATGAAATACTACATTGGTGAGAGTTTGCAGAGATATGTTTTTGGAATTAGTTGAGAAGTGTGAGTGGGTCACCGAGAGCACTACTGGTGAGATGCACATCAAATGAAGTCTCCAGTGCTTCATTTAGATTGGTGGCAACTTGTGGAAGGCTCTGCATAAGTGAGTGATTGATTAAAGGAATGTCTGGATAGTGTTTGAGAGACTGGTTAGGGCATGAGTTGAAGTCGGTGGGGGTTCAGGTCATTGGGAGAGATTGGTTCATCATTTTGCTTGCAGATGTGGTGCACTCAGTGATCTGTGGTCCAAGACTGTGGGAAATGTTCATGTGGGATGCCTGGAGGTCATAATTATATGTCAGTGAGGTTCACAAGTGCTGGCTGCAGGGTGTTGTCAAAGCATCAATGGGGAGCTGCAGTATTCTAGCAATGCCTCCACCACACTTTCTCTCTCCACCCCACCCTCAGTGCACTTGAAGCGGCATTTCATGTTCCGGAGCCATTTGTGCCTGGTGTTTGAGTTGCTGTCCTACAACCTCTACGACTTGCTCCGTAACACCAACTTCCGTGGCGTCTCTCTGAACCTCACACGCAAGTTTGCCCAGCAGCTGTGCACTGCATTACTCTTCCTGGCAACACCTGAGCTCAGCATCATCCACTGTGACCTTAAGCCTGAGAACATCCTGCTCTGCAACCCCAAGCGCAGTGCCATCAAGATTGTGGACTTTGGCAGCTCCTGCCAGCTGGGCCAGCGGGTGAGTGACCCCTTGGTGTGACCTCTCCAACTGCAGCCCCTCTCCCAGTGCCTGACCTGAGACCCTCCTAGTGGTCAACATCAGAAGTTTGTAATTGTCAGCTTGAACAGCTTCCCTCGTTTTCTTAGGACTTCTTCAGCTTGCTCTTGGCTGGATGAGGGCCTTAGAAGGCACTGGACCACCTTATTTGTCTTGGCCAACATTTGAAGCAAAGGGACTGAAAGAAGACAGACCCACCTGTTGTGACCTTCCAGTCCCCAGAGTGCAGCAGCTGATCCTATCTTTCCTTTTCTTCCCTGCAGATCTACCAGTATATCCAGAGCCGATTTTACCGCTCACCTGAAGTGCTGCTGGGCATGCCTTATGACCTGGCAATTGACATGTGGTCCTTAGGTTGCATCCTGGTGGAGATGCACACAGGAGAGCCCCTCTTCAGTGGCGCCAATGAGGTAGGTGGAAAGAGGACGAGCCAGGGGAGGGGAGGGGAGATTAGCCCCTGGCTATTATGCTCCAAAGGACTTGGTGTAGCAGCTAGCTTTTAGCAAGGGCAGCTGTTGAACTTGCTGGGCAGAACCACCTAATCGAGACAAAGAATGCAGCAGCAACTTGGCTTGGCTTGGCTGGCAGGAGGAGTTGAAGTGTGTGGAGCTGCATGAATAGGTCCTTGGTTCAAGGAGACAAATGAATGGATTTAGAAGGCCCTCAAAGAAACAAGGAGTGAGTTTGGAAAGCCAGGAAGAGCCATGTGGGGCTGGGAACTATCACCTTGTGTTCCTGATTCTGTGCCTTTCCCTTGCAGGCCGATCAGATGAGCCGGATTGTGGAGGTGTTGGGGCTGCCACCCCCTCACATGTTGGAGCAGGCTCCCAAAGCTCGGAAGTACTTTGAAAAGCTGCCTGAGGGGGGCTGGGTCCTCCGGCGGGGCAAAGATGGCAGGAAGGTAATGCTTAGCACAGCTGTCCTATCTTCAGCCCTTTCCTCCTCTGCATTCCCTTTAAAATGAGCCTGAGACAACAGTTGTTTTTAAGATTATCTGCACAGCACAAGATTTTGAATTGTCAGTTTTGCTATTCACATTTTGTGTTTTAGCAGGGGGTGGGACCTGTTGTGGTGTGCCACAAAATGTTTCCAATGACATTTGAACTGTATATTGTTCTGGGACTTTGGTTTTGTATCCATCATTTTCGGTTACTTCTATGGCAAGGAGGTAGAAAATAATTTGTATTGACTAGTCAACCTAAAGGCACAGGCTCTGCCCTCAGACTTCCAGGCTAAGAGACTAGAAACCTCAAGGGAAGAGGGGGAATTATTTTGAGAATGCAGGTGGGAAGACATGAGTTTTTAATACGCCTTGGAACAAGCAGATGAGTTCTCTGTGAGCGCAGAAGCAGGCTCCCCCCCAGTTGTTACCCTTGTTTTCATGGGTGATTTGAAATAGATGGGGCAAGTATGTTGCAAGTGTGTTAAGATAACTATCCTTTAACATGAATGGTGCATGTGACAGAAACGCATGGCACTCCTGGGCAGGAATAAGAAGCCCTGTGGTCCTTGCTTTTTGCAGAGAGTTAAGTCAACTCCTTTCTCCAATCTTTAGTAAATATTGACAGTGATTTTTTTCTAATTAAACGCATCAATTTCACAATCAACAAGGAGTTCCTTAGGTTTAGGAACATAAAATAGCCTTGTCCTGTGTTGTGATAAAATGAATTCTTTTCTACTTTCCAAATACAAACTTGGCATGACTGATGATGTTTCTGCCTTTACTGAGTACAGTAGCACAACACCCCACCTGGCTGATACAGACCGTTCTCTATCTTGCTGTAACTTGTCTGCCTAACTATACCGTTCCTTGGTGTCTTTCAGGACTACAAGGTTCCAGGGACACGGCGGCTGCACGAAGTGCTGGGGGTGGAGAGTGGAGGCCCTGGCGGGCGCCGTTCAGGGGAGCAGGGCCATTCGCCTTCGGACTACCTGAAGTTCAAGGATTTGGTGCTGCGCATGCTGGACTATGAACCCCGTAGCCGCATCACCCCCTTCTATGCCCTGCAGCACAACTTCTTCAAGAAAACAGCCGACGAGGGCACCAACACAAGCGCCAGCACCTCACCCAGCCTGGGCACGGAGCACAGCCACTCCACCAGCACCACCAGTTCTGTGTCTAGTTCTGGTACGTCCATCTCTCCCTCCGCCTCCTTTCCGCTGCCAGCTCTATCCTCAGTCATCTCCATTGCGTGATCTGATACTCTTCCACCTCTCCCCATAGGAGGGTGTCGGTCTAGCTGTTCCTAGCATCTCCTGCTCTGTGCCTAAATGTTACCTTGGCCCCTGTTCTGCTCCTCTGACGCTGTGTATGTTTTTCCTTTCCTATCAGGCGGCTCCAGTGGTTCTTCCAACGACAACCGCGGTTACCGTTACAGCAATCGTTACTACGGCAGCATGGGCACCGTGCATGCAGACTGCGAGATGCAGAGTCCTCAAGTACGTTGCCTGTCAGGCTCTGGCCTGTTTGGCTCCCCGTGCCCTTTCTGTCGCCCCAGTCCTTAACATGCTCAACCCCTCCATTTCCATCTTTAACTGACCGTTTCCCTCTTTTTTATTGTTGTGGTTGCAGGCGCCCCCTCAGCAGCAGATGCGTCTCTGGGCCAGCGGCGACAACGAGAGTATTCCTCACATCTTACCTCACAAGCCCACGCCCAGCCAGGCCATGCCATGTTTCCCCCCGAGCGGGCACCCTCCGTACCAGCGCCCTCCACTCCCACTCTCTCCCCCGCTTCCCGAGGCCATGGAGGTTTCTCTGGGCCCTCGCCATCTGGACTGCAACCCCCCCGGGCTGGGCTCTTCCTCCTTGCACTTGGGCACCTCGGCCTTCCGGACTAGGACTGCTGGCGGCTCGCGCCCTGAGGGACTTGGCCTCAACTATCCTCTCCGCGGGCGTGGGCACCGAGACACTGACGAGACTGCACTGATGGGTGTCTGCGTGCCCCAGGGCACGGCTGCCAGCTCCTGATGATGGACTGGCCCGGCAGGCTAGGAGCCAGTGCCCAGCGAGAGCACTCCCTTGTTGCACCAGAGCCTGGACGGGCCAGGACTGACTGTAGGGCAGGGAACCAGTGCCCAGAGAGCACTTCTCCATAGGTGAGAGTCTGAGTGGGCCAGGACTTGAGGTGGGATGGGTCAGGTTGCCTGGCTGTGGCCAGTCTAGAGACCAGGTCCTGTTGCTACCTAGGACCTTGCTGCAACTGGTAAGCATTGTTGGGGGGGGGAGGGGAGGGGGGAGGGGGGAATAGGACAGGGGGAAGCATGTGGAGCCAGCATCCTACCGCCCTTGCAGCCTGGATGCCGCCTTCCCCCTTTTGGTCAGTGCTTTCTCTGACTTGTGTGGTCTTTCCTGGCCACAGCCCCTCTTGAATCATTCAGCGGCATGTGGCCTGCCAGCCATTCCCTTCCTTGGTGCAAGAGATTTCAACATTCTGTGCTTGGATGGACAGTCAGACTTCTGTGCACTGCGTGGACTGATGGGCTTGGTGGCCTATGTGGTCCCATGGGAATTGCTGCTAAAAAAATTTTCCCCTGCTTGGAAATAAAGGGTTGCCCCAACCAGCGAATGTTTATGCTGACTCGTGTGCAGCCATCTTGGACCTGCCTCTTGTTGTGTGTACATGATGGAAGGTGGGGTGGGGGGAGTGCTTAGATTAGATCTGTGTTCTGGCATCATTGAAGTATACTAATGCAAGGCACAATTAGGAAAGGTGGCAAAGGAGGGAGAGGGGTGCTGAGCTGGGTTGTGAACTTGTACCTCTGCCTTACTTGAGCTCATGCACCTGCACAGGATTCGGTTGTCTGAGCTCAGGCTATTTCCTTAAGATTCTTTTCTTTTTTTCGCGAGTAGGAAATTTGGAAGCTTAGCAGAGAAAGAGGGATGCAACCAATATTATTTTTCCTAATCACAGGGAGTTGGCCCGTAACACACCCACACCATAAAATGCTGCTGTAGTATAAATAGCAAGTGTGCTGTTAGATTGGCAAGAAATTGAAGCAACCAGGCCAGAGGTGACCCAAGGAGCCTGTTTCCCTATTCCAGTGGCTTCTTGTTGCTCACTAGGCACTTTGTTCTGCTGTGCTGCACAGGCAGGTAGATCAGGGCTTGTACCTGACCAGACTTGGAGGTGCTTGTGTTAGCACTGTCCTTTTCCAGTTTTGGCAGGCTGCTGTCCTTTTCAGCTGGATGAGATTCGGCTGGGCCTTACACATGAAGGGGCCCTCTCAGAAAAAGAGCATTTCAGTCACAGAGCATTTCATTGTAATTACCATACAGTCAACACAAGGGCAAGCGTAATCTTGCTGCTTTGGGCTTTTGAACAAGATGTTAGTTTTGTCCATTGTTCTCTGAAAGCAGGGCACATGGTTCCAGACTCAGCTGCTACTGGCAAAATGTGATGCTACAATGGAAGTGCAGAGTGGTTGGATGTAGCCTGTGTCAGTTTTTTAGACCAGGAATTTGTTCCAGGGATATGTGCTATGTCCTTAGCAGTCCTAGTACACTCAGGCCCATGTCTACAGTATCATGGCATTAGATATTGGGGTTCAGCATCCTAAAAATCTCAGCCTTTTGTTATGTTTCTTGGTTGTAAAGATGGGTTTGAAAGGCGTGGGGGCAATTCCAAGTTCTGAAACCAGAAGATGACTTGGATAGGCCTTCCGATGGCCTGGTGTTCAAATTCTCTGATGCACTCCATGCCCTCTACCTTCTGCCCCAAGAAGCAGTTGTTTGGAACACAGCATGTTTGCATAATTTATGCAGATTATGCAGTGCAGGCTTTTTTGTTATTTAGAACAAAATGTGCACAGTTTTGCGCCCAATGCTACCAACTGAAAGAAAGGAGGCCGGTTGAGAGGCTTGGGCCCAGCTAGGCTAGGCAGCGTGGGCTGTAGAAGAGCTAATGAAGAAAGATGGCTGCGCGCATGAGCAAACTCCACTGCAGATGGGAAATCAAATTAGACATTTGGTGGTGCTTGTGGAAAGAAGAACTTGCTGCTTGAACACAAAGTAACCTCAACCAAGGCCATCCAATAGCTCGTAAGTACCACAAAGTTGAAGTTCTGCAGGTTTTGGGTGCTGGTCCTAGCCTTTATTCTGAGTAGAATAAATGAGTCTGTTACACTTGAACAAACAAGCTCTTGTAGACAGTTGTTCAACTTGGGAATGTATTCCATTAATTATCTGCTCCCACTTAAATCATAAATGCTTAAAAGTGATCATCAGAGGGTTCTGTATTCTTAGCTTCCTGCCAGACCAGCTGCCTCTTTACCCCTACCCTGCCCACACTACACACTGCCATTCATGCCTTTTAAGAGTGAATTCACAGTTAAAATGAAGGCAGATAGCTTTATCACCTGAAACTTGTCTCCTTTACGAAGTACATGCCCAAACTGGAAAGAATAACTGAGCCTACTACAAAAAGTAGTGGCTGTTGTTCTTTCTGCTGTCACACCTGGGTTCTGTACCTCCAAGGAGCCTTGCTCGGGAAAGGTTTCAAGCTAGGCTAGAGTTCTGGTAGTAGTGCGCATCAAGGTCATGCTCTCGTGTTGTTCAGTTCTCTACTGACTTGTCACATTGGTTTCCTCAAAGGTAGGCAGAGGGAACCCATGGCCCGCCGTGTGATGTTGGGACTCCTAGCTCCACCAATGGTCAAGGGTGAAAGGCAGTATAAATTGCAACATCTGGAGGGTCACAGGTTCCCCATCCCTCCTGTCTACAGCAGTGGCGAGGAACCTTTTAGAGGCAGTAGACTAATCTTTACTTTCCCGTGAGCTAACTCTTACAGGGACAGGACTACCGACCTGTCAACCACCTGGTGTCTTAGTGACATCTGATGATTGTCATGCCCACCTGTCAAAGTTGGCCTGCTTTGTGCAGTTTCCAGTGGGAATCAGCTGGTACACCTAAGCAGTATTGAACTCCCTGTGCATCAGCTAACACACAAGTCTATGTGTTTCGGTGTGTTTTCTGCTACCAATGTCTATTTAGCCTCACTTCTGATGTCATGTATGGCGGCAGGTGAGCAAAACAGTCTTGTGGGCTGAATGAGAAGGCCTGATGGACCAGAGTTTCCCCACACCTGGGCTAGAGTATATTCTCTGGCATAAATTACCAGATTACCACCTGCTTTTATTCTTTTCTTTTTCTCTCTCTTCCACAGTAAACTCCACTCTGAGCACAGTTCTTTCTGTTTTTAAAAATGCTTGATTTGAGACTAAAAGCCCCTGTTAAATCTTATAGCCTGTTAAGTCTTGTGTGCAGGTTGTAATTGTGCACATGCAAAAGAGAAGACAAAAAAACTAGTATTCAGTTTAACATCAATCATTTTTAGAATCCCAGTTTTTTCCTTCTCCAAAAGGAGGTCTCTAGCTTGTGTGACTGCAGAGATGATCAAGCCCAAGTTTAATTTAAATTAACAGACTAATGTCAGTTTTGATTCCCATGTCCCATTGGCTATAATGGGGAATTAGGGTTTTTAAGGATTGGGGGCTTAAAAGAACAGGGTAGGGTAGTGTTTTTAGAACTTCTATCTCTGTCTTTAGTGGGGCTTGGGGATACTGTACAAAGGTTCACAAATATGGTCACAGCATCACCCACAAATTTAATTCTGGCAGGCAACATGGAAAGCCTTCATTGTATGTCACCACTATTATTTTTTAAAACGCATCTCACAATAAATTGAGGCAGAGCAATCTTTTCAAAATGGCAGGAGGGCTAGGTCTCAGATGATGCCACAGTTCAGTTGGTAACAAACTGCACAGCTAAAATTCATGGATCCCTGCCTCTGCAGCCTTTTGTACCTCATTGTAAATTAAGAAATTATTGGAAATGACCAAATGCATAACATTTATACAGGAGAGAATAAGGGGTAGTATCGAGGTACACAACTGTACCTCGGTACTATCCCTTTGTTTTCAATTAATGTGATGGGCATTTTAGAGTGTATGTGTTTGATTTGAGCTACTATTCTGAGCTCTCTTAGTTTGGTGTTTTCATTTAGGACTTCTGGGCTTTTCCAATCATATACAATGTAAAATAGAATGCCACATGTCAGACTCTGCTCTCATTTCAGCAGAGTTGCTCACAAATATTAAACAGATTGGGGGTGGGGTGGGGAATGATGTGATAGTTTAGTTACACTTACATTATTCAGTGGAGAGTCTAAAATTGTATCACCTCACCCTGCGCCCAAATTGTCCTAACAAGTAGTTTCCTGCACATACCCTGGCCCAGCTTTTAGGCTGTATGTAGCAGCCTCCCTCAAAGGAAAACAGGGTAATAAGACCTGTCACTTCAAATACCTATTACCCCTGAAATGCTTTCACCTGTTTCCTTTGGACAAATTATGCAAACAAAGCTATTGTTTTCATGTTCTGCTTGGGCGGGTGGGAGCAGAATGCTGGACTATTCATGTAGCATGGGGTTCATACCACTCATGTATTCCTTCATATTTATATCCCACACTCTAGGAAGGCAGAATGAATCTGGTTGATAATAATTTTAAAAATCTCTGCAGTCATGACAACCTCCCCCAGTCCGCAATGTGGGTAGCATAACAGCAAAGCTATGGGAGAGATGTCCAAGCTTAGTTCATGTAATTGAACCATACGAATCAGCAGACAAGTTGAAGGAGCTTGGCTAAGAAGGCTATTCTATAAATGTCCCACAATGTTGGGGAACCTGTAGCCCTCCAGATGCTGTAGGACACTAGCTCTTTGCAGTCTCAGCATCCATGGTCAATGGGAGTTGTGTCCAACATCAGTTGGTGGGCCCACCGCTTCCCCATCTCTGTCGTACAGCCGTTACATGTTAACCTGGCTTGCAGCAATAGTGAACCATTTCACTATTCGTGAGCAAGAGAAGAGATGGCTTTCAAGAAGTAGAACAGGAAGGTGAACAGCACAGCTGCTGCTGCTGCTGCTGCTGCTGCTGCTGCTGCTGCTGCTGCTGCTGCAATTTGGGACACTTTTGTGTTACTCCTGTTCTATCAGCACATTGCCAAAGGTAGACAGTGGAAGCCTCAACTTACTCAGTCTCTCATTCAGAAACTAGCGTGTAGGCCCTGGGTATTGCTAGAAAACAAATTGAAATTGCCAGTCTAACACACATCTTTACAATGTAGATTTTTATTCAAATCAGTGATGTGTCCAGAATGTTTGGGGTATTGGAGCCCTTTGCTCATGGGAAAAGTGGGAGGCCTTGGGGCCTGTGGCAAATCAGATGCCTCTGGAAGGAAACAACCCTCCCACTGTATATAGGACACAGCCTCGGAGCCTGGGTTGCATATAACCATTCCATGGATTTATCAGATCTTTTAAAGTCATGTAATAAGCTAGTGGTCACCACATTTCGTGGCAGTAAATTCCATTAAGAAATAATATACAGTACTATAATTACTTTCCATCTGTCCTGAATCTTATGCCACCTTCATCGGGTGATGAGTTACAGTACTGAAAAGGAGAAAAAACTTTTTAACCACTTTCTCCATACCCTACATAATTTTACAACCATCAAAAACAATCATTTCTTCCTTTTTTTCACCCGCAACCACTGTAGCCTTTCATTTAGAGATAATTTTAGTTATCCTTGCCGGTACTACTTCCAGATGTACAGTATCATTTTTGAGATAGGACACCTGGAAACAGCGAACAATATTTACAAGACCTCGGAAAGCTACCTATTCTGAGCCACACAATGGATCCATTATTATCCAGCATTATTTTAGCAGCAGCAACTAATGTCATTATGCCAAGGGCTTTTTACCACTGGCAGTTTCCTTCTCATTCTCTTACCTAATAATCATTAGCAATGAATTATTGCTAATCCCGAGATCATCTTTGTTAATCAGCACTAGCTAAAACCCCATCAGAGTATATCAAAAGTTAGGAGGTTTTGCCCCCATTATATTGAATCTCATTTGTGAATTTGGAGATCTTTTTAAAAAATTTCTTAATCCATTTAGGGTTTGATAATCTTGAATAATTTAGTGTTTGGCCATCTCATTTATAAACTACTACAATATATTTTCTCTTTCTTCCCTTCATTGTGAACTGTCCATTTATTCCTGCTCTCTCCTTTCTGTTGTTTAGTCAGTTACCGATCCATTAGAGGTCCTTCTATGCTGTGACTAACAGTTTATGCAGCAGGCTTTAGTGAGGTATTGCCCAAAAGTCCAAAGGCCCAAGATCCTCCATGATCATTCCATCCACATTCCTGTTGACAGACTAAAGTTAAAAGATGTGAGTCAGAACTTTCCTTTGCAGAAGCCATGCTGATTCTTCTTCAGAAAGGTTTGTAACTTCTATATACTTGATAGAATTTTATTAAGCTTACTAGCTTTTTCATTTCCTGGGTTCACACCTGAACCTCTCTCTCTATATATATGGTTACTTTCCAGTTCTCTGGTACAGAAACTGGTTTTTGGGATAAGTTGCATATCTCTGTTAGAAGATCAGCAGTTTCGCACTTGTTCCTTTAATAACTTTGGAATGGATCTGATTCAGACCCAGCCATCTGATAATAAGCACTAGGGCTTCTATTTGTCACAGCCATTTGTCTCAGTTATTCAGACTCCTCCCTCGAAAAGGCTGCTGAGGATCAGGCATCAGCCCAGCATCTTTCACAATGGATACAAATAATTCATTTAGTTTCTTTGCAATATCACTGTTCTCTTTTAGGGCACATTTTACTTCCTTTTCATATAAACGATTGCTGCAGAAGTTCAAGCCAGACTTGCACATTTTATCACAACTCCTTCAGCTTATGCATTGGCATGGCTGATTCCACAGTTCTGAGGATTACTTAAGGTACCTTTGGAAAAAGCATGGCCGCAGCCATGTTCATTGCATTGTCTTGATTCCTTCTGATGTTGAAGGGATTTGGCTGAACTCTTTAAGAGTTTGGAGATAGCTGTGGAAGAACAACACCTGAGAAATTGCAAAGCAAAATTGTCACCACCACCTAGTCTAATCAATACAAACTACAGTGGTACCTCAGTTTTCAAACATCTCCATTGACGAATGTTTCGGAACTTGAACGCCGTAAACTGTAAATTCTTTGGTTTTCGAACACGCCATGGATGATGAACAGGAAATGTGGCTTCCACTGAGTGCAAGACCCTGTCAACTATTGAGTTTCGATTTTTGAATGTTTCAGAACTTGGAACCATCTTCCGGAAGGGATTACGTTCGAAAACCGAGGTACCACTGTATAGTGAATGGTCAACTCATCTGTCTTCCAAGGCTGACAGTGAACACATTTTCAAATCACAAGAGCTAAAAATAAGTTCCAATCCTAATTTCAGCTCTATTGCTATTGCTATTCGTGGCTGTTACAAATCCCAGTAGGTAGGACCTGCTCTGGAGAGACCAATACTATTACAGAAGGGGTCATCTTGCATATACTAATTCAGTGAACCAGCTGAGCCCACACAGCTGTAAAAGCAGAGATCCTTGAGATCCACTCATCCAAGAAAGGGGGTGGGGGTGGAAATCCAGCTACAATCCTTTCTGCAGCGCAGGAAGAGGGTGAACAGAAGGGACCTCTTCAGAATAACTGCCTTTGCAAGAGCGAGCAACAAGCTAGCTTGGCATTTTATCACATCTCCTTAGACACTGCTGATAGTCCACCTATAAGCCCACCATGTCTTCCAGCACAACTCATTGCTACCTGCCTGGGCCATCCCAGCGCTAGTGTGTTGACCTGCCAATCAGCTCTGGCCCTCATACAGCTCCTCTCTTACCTTCCTGGCGAAGAGCACAACTGGCCCAGGAGAGATGGCTGCTAACAGCTTCCCTCTTAGGCTCTTGCTCCAGAAGAGAAACTGCTACTTGGCCACACGCTTTAAAATAAATTGCACTTTAATAAGAAAGACAAACCATGGCACAGCAGCTGCAGAGGTTCAGACTTGCAAAGGACAATCCTGGTTTTCTGCTCAAGCTACCGTGCCGCTCCTTCAACCAAGGTATGAAAGGCATCCCACAAACGGAGTCCTGTAAAGTCAGACTGCATCCAGCCCTCAAGAGAGAAATGCTCCAGGGGAGGGGCATGAAGTCTTTGTGTGGAGCCCCCATCCAGTCCCTGGTATGCAGTACCCCTAGCACCTTGCTAGACACGACAGTCAGCACATGATGACCACAATGCTCAGGGCTGTCCATCTCCCTGTGGATTCTTTGGTTTCCTTGGTCCCAGAGAAGTGGCAGGGTGGGGCTCCTGTCCCCAGGCCACTCTGTGGCTAGTGCATCACATGGAATGGTGCATTCCCTTCTCAGTGCCAATGAAGACAGTGATATTTGTGTAGAGGGGGTGGAGTTTCTTGGAGAGCAGCTGGTACTCCAGTGTGTTCATGCCATCCTGCTTCCATGTTCTCCTCGTCTTGGCCAGCAAGTTAAATCTGTAAGACAAATTCACAGAGTCAAGCGAGAGAACTCGAGCCCTTCTCCTACCACCTCCCCGCCCAAAGTGCAACTCCTTGGATTTGCAGGTTAGGAGAAGCTTGCATATTCTTTTTACACAGATTTCCAGTAATGAAATGGTATGGGTGTGGTCAATGTTTTGTAACAAAGCGAGGAGGACAGTGTCATGTTTGTCAATAACGGAAAAACATTTGCAAATACCCATGCCTATACCTGCCGAAAAATACAAACCACTCACAATGATGAAGTGGGTGCTCTGAAGAAACTTCACAGCTTAAGATCAGGAGCAGCTATTCGTGGCAGGTGGGGAGGAGAAAAGGAAGGAAGGAGAATGCTTGAAAAAGCAGGGACTGGAGGATAATAGATGGCAGACGGACGAAGTTGAAAAAACACACCAAGCAGGAAATAGGAAAGCGGCAAGACTACACATACAGCCTACAAGCAGGAGTGGATGTGTATAACTAGCAAGCAAGGAAGGTTTGAGGACTGAGCCAAAGCTCCAACGGTGCATAAGGTTTTACGTTTTGAGTCCAACATGCAATTTCTACCAATTGTACAATTTCTACTCTCTATCCTTGTGATATGGCAACTCAGAGTGGGCAGTGAGGACCAACAGCCCTGGTTGGTAATGGTGGGGGCCTGGGTTTTACAAATGGATTGGGAACAACTATCCAGTTCTCTTTTGCTACAAAATTTCCAGTCCAGGTTATTTTGCACTACCACAACGGGGTGTTGGTAAGGTCTGCCACACCAGAAATAGCATTAAGGGAAAATCACAGCACAAAAACAAAAACATCTGTCTGGGCTCTCAGTTCTTTAGAATCTCCACATCCCAGGACTTCTTACCAGTTCTTTGTTTACCCTTGTGTGATGTCTTCAGGCCAGCCATAATGGCAACCTTCCTTTCTCTCACAGAAGCTGGACTGCAAACCGTTAAAACAACTGAACATTCCATGCCTCCACCCCAGCTTGGCCACTGCTGGAGGCTTCACTCCCTCAAGCACAAAATATCTAAATATGGCTATTCTCTGGGAGTTACTCATCCGTCATATTATCTGCAGTGGACATTCACCCTGGCCCAGAGCATTTGACAGGGTGCATTAAGGAGGATGCAGAATAGCTACATACAATCACACTTAACCACCTAGTTTACAAGACAGCCGTCCATTTGCAATTGTTCAGGCCACATTTCTGCCCCAAGTAGTCCCCTCCTCTACTCACCTCTTAGGGTTCTGCTCATTGCCCTTGTCGTGTCCATGCTTGATCATACGGTAGCGGCCGTACTGAGTAGATGGGCGAGAGATAACCATCCCACTCAGCGCTACCCTAAGAGAAGATGATTGACGATGCAGCATTAGCAGGAGTGCACATGGGGTTTCAGCAGAAGCACAAGTGCTACAATTACACACCCAAGCAATGCAGTGCTTCAGTGCCTTCAAATCTGCACCATGCCACTCGTGGCTCCTCTCCCTTGCCCCACCCCTGGGCAACAGCAAGAACAGAATAAAACAATCCTGGATTCCTACCCAGGATTCTTACCAGAGCTTGCCCAATCCCTCCTTGCCAATATTTCCTATGCTCTGACACAAACTCTAGGGCAATCCATGGGGGAAAGTTTGAGAGGCAGGACTCCTAGGGTCCCATCCTCAGCCATGCCACCTTAAACCTTTGTGAATAGTGTTGCCTAATCCCCCTAAAGCTGCTGGGCTTTATACTGAAGGGATGGAACTGGAGCCGCCTCCTTATCTAGCATCAAGGACCATCTTTACCTGACTGCAATGTCATCATCTTCACCGCCCCAACCCCAATAGTTGTTGGGAAAGCCATTCATCTTCATGTATTGTTCTGGACTGAGTGCAGAAACCCCTCCAAAGTAGGACTTGTATGGAAGCCTGCAAGAATTTAAGAGGACATTTATTTACATGTAGCCCACCTGCTACCACCATGCATATAGGAATCTCTATAGGAAACACATAGGACCTCAGCTGGCACAGAGATATGGGCATCTAATATTACTATGCGAATATTACGTTCACAAGCACAGGTTCTGCCCACAGGCTTACAGACCAACAGATATAACATGAAAGGAAAAAGGAATGTGGAAGGAAAAGGAAAAGCAATAAATTTGGGTACCAATTCACATGGAATGACCTGAGAGAGAGTTCTGGAAGAGGAATCAAATGGCAGCTAATAGAGAGGACCTCACTCTCTTCACTGCATGAAGCATGCATATCATTTAAGGGTTTTTAAGGGCAGCAGTACACTGCATTTCAGGAGGACCATTTCTAGAGCAGGGTCCTATCCAGTGATCAAAATTAGACAGGTTCCAGGCGCATTTCGCACCTGGCTATGGGCCACTTGCGACCAAGTGAAGGTGTCTGGGCACCAGGATGGCGCCTGACACCTCCAGCATCTGGAGGTGCATAACTGGGGATCATTGGATCTTGACCATTTTCACACCCTAATACCATTATCCTGTACAATTCAATCAGTTAATATTTTATCTGCATAGTCAGAATGAATGTCAGCAACCAAAATGCTTTTTCTGTGTAGCCTGAGCAGGAGCGGTGAAAAACGTTATAGTTACGTAATTGTTGTCGCTTGTCTTCACTTACCCCACCCCACTGCCCTGCTCACAGTTGTGAAGAATATTCTTAAGTTATCAACGGTCCATGTCCCCATTAAGAAAAAGGGGTAGGAGTAAGCCAGTATTTATGTAGACTTTCCCTGGATAAAATGACTTGTCTTCTTTAAGTCCTCAAAGTTCTTAACCTAGCTCAAGGTTGTCATCTGAAGAAGCCAGATGTTAAACTGATAATCACAGTCAACCCATCATTTGAAAAATAAGACTTCAGAGCCATCTTGTCCCAAAATGGCAACTAAACATTCCGCTTTGGCGACTGCAACCTTGCTTTAAGGAGCCTTTTGGCTTATACAGTACATCTGAGCTTCTAACACTGGTCCTGCCTAGGCTTCCAGTTCTTTAGCACCAACCTTCCCCTACAGCTGAGCTGCTGTATGCAGAAAGCTTTTCTCTATCAACTCCCACCTGTAATGCAGCTGCACGCAAGAAGGCTGCCCTTCTGCCAAGCTCAAAACAGCATTATTTGACTCTTCCCCTGCTTTAGCCTCACATCAATCTTGCAAAGTAGACTGAGGGAGGATGACTGCTTCAAGGTCCCGTCAGTAAGCCTTATGGCTGAGTGAATATTTGAACCTAGGTTTCTCTGGTTCTAGTCTGACATTCTAACTCTTCCAGCACACTCCCCATTCCTCCCCATATCTGCATCTAGAAAACAGCCTAGAAACACACGAGAAAGCAGTTGTTTTCAGTGTGATTTTGTTTTCAGAAGGGAGACTGGGCATCTCTATTTTAAGAAGGAAAGAGTGGTTGGGAGGGGCATTCCTATGGAAACAGACCCAAATCCAAGAAGCTTACTTGTAGCCAAACTTGTCCATGGCAACAGCCACGTGCTTGGGGAAACGGTCGCAGGTATACACATTGCGGTCATCTTCAGGGATGAGGTCCACATCATGGAAGAACATACAGTCCCAGTCCTCGTCTTTCATAGCTTCCTTGAAGCCCACATTCAAGAGTTTGGCCCGGTTAAAAGTGTAGTTCTCAGCCTGAGAAAGAGATGCGTGGCATTTACACCAGAGCTGTCTGTCTGTCTGTCTGTCTGTCTGTCTCTCTCTCTCTCTCTCTCTCTCTCTCTGTGTGTGTGTGTAAACTAGCTCCCCTAAAGTGCTAAACTCTCACATCCAGGACAGTCGCCACTAGGCGCTACATTAAAATAGTATCCTTCCTCCACGCTGACTTCTGGCATCCTTGCATTTGACAGCTCCTCCAGAACCACCTACTCCATTTCTATTTTGGCTAGGGCATGCTCCAGGGGGGACTCATTCATCTACATCCGAGGTTCCTTACCTTATCTCTTCCCCCCTCCAAGGAATTCGGTGAGCTCAAACCGCTGGGTGCTGGTTGGTCCCTACTCACTCCCCATACCCAGTCTCAGCTCCACCCCACCCCGTAGTACTCTTGCTAGGGTTCCTTTCCTTGTGCCTGACTCTTCCCCACCTCTCCAGAGATCAGACTCAGCACAGTAGAAAGCATGATTCACCGCACCTTTTGGAAGGAACTACAGCTTTCCCTCTCTGCAGCAATCAGAGCGCAACCCACTGCCCCCTACTGAGGCCTAGTGCTGAAAAAAAGCATTGCCTGCCCACCTGCCTTCACTGGGCACTCCTCCATTAACAATAAAGAGAGCTATTGCCTCTATTCCCTCCTCTCCTAAGGAGAGAGAGAGGCCACACATTACTGCAGGGACAGGCAGCAGCCAAGGAGACTCTTCTGTTGGGAGCTGTCCAGAGTAGCTGGGGAAACCCAGCGAGATGGGTGGAGTATATATAATAAAATTAATAATAATAATACAGTGGTACCTCGGGTTAAGCACTTAATTCATTCCGGAGGTCTGTACTTAACCTGAAACTGTTCTTAACCTGAAGCACCACTTTAGCTAATGAGGCCTCCTGCTGCCGCTGTGCCGCCAGAGCACGATTTCTGTTCTCATCCTGAAGCAAAGTTCTTAACCTGAAGCACTATTTCTGGGTTAGCGGAGTCTGTAACCTGAAGCGTATGTAACCCGAGGTACCACTGTAATAATTCAAACCTTCTGCCCTGCCCAGCTCACACACGGCTGTGGCAACGCACCTGATGGATGATGTAGATGCCATAGGTGAGCTGCTGCCGCTGCAGGAAGGGGTGCAGGTAGTAGAGCAGGTACTTGAGGTGTTGCTCTCGGTTGCGGTGGGGGATGATGACGGCTGTTTTGTGGACTGCATCGCAGTCGGGCGGACGGTAGCGCCCCCCTTTGGTCACAAGGGGATTCTTCCACACAATATCATCCAGAGACAGCCCTGCGGGGAAAGTCACCCGAATGGGGCCTCCTGCAGGCGAGCAGAGACACGGGTAAGGCAAACAATCTTCACCGCCTAGGTAGTCAGCAGACCGCAGGCTAAGAGCCAACGTGACCCAGAGTTCTCAAGAGGCGAACACCTCGAAACATTTTCATTTTAGATTAAAATGAGCATTAGCCTCCTAGTCAGTTCCAGGGTTCTTTTCTCTTTCCACCTGCTCCAGCCCTGCAAACTTAAAGTATCATAGAATTGTAGAGTTGGAAGGGACCATGTGAGTCATCTAGTCCAGCCACCTGCAATGCAGGATTTTTTTTGCCCAAGTTGGGGCTCAAACCCACGACTCTGAGATTGAGTCTCATGCTCTATGAACTGAGTTATCACTATGCTTTCACTAGTCACACTGGACAAGAAAGGGGGCATGGATCGAGGAGAGAGAACCACTTCTCTCATTTCACATGGCTTAATGGAAGATCACTTCTACGATGGGCCCACAATCCTCAAGTCTCTTTTTTTTGGGGGGGGGTCTCTCATCTCTAGGCATCTCTATTTAAAAATCACTATTGCCGTACTCTTCTTCCAGAATTTGTGTCTTCTTTCCAAGGGCCAAAGAGTGGTGTAAACATGAAGCAAGCTTTTGAATTACACTAAACTCTTTAGTCTCAGAACTAGTACGCTACACGCAAAGAGACAAAATTGACCCAAAAGCTTGCTCAGAATTTACTTCACTGTTTCATGCTCATTTCTGCCTTTCACGTGCCACCCAAAACCTTTCCAGATGGCTGGCTGGTTCAGTGAAACAATACATTATGGCTTCTGTGACTCTTAATTTCAGAACAACCACGCCAGCCCAGCACCATTCAAATCTTAGGGCTGACTCCAAATCCTCAGTTCCTAACCAGAACCAGGATCAAGAACAGAGAAGCCCTTACCAAGGAAAGGAGATGCCTCTGGACAGTAAGGAAGTTCCTCTGGGGGTAGAGGGGGCCGGGCAATCAGGCTGAGGTTGGCGTAGACGTCCCCTGGCAGCGAAACATTGTGTAGGCTGGACAATATAGTCAATGTGCCCCCCTTGTAGAAGATGCCCAGGAAATAGGCAACACGCTTGCGGTAGCCATCGTGGTACAGCAGAGCCATCACCACCAGCTGCACCCCTAGGAAGAGCAGCAGGTAGCGGCCACGCAACTGCAGCATGGCTGAGGCAGGGCCAGGATCATCTATCCATGGTGCAGCTGGGCTGAAGGGTGGTGGCGGCGTCAGCAGCAGCAGCAGCAAGGGAAACAGAAGACAGTGACCTGTTGGAAGCAGCAGAAGGTAGAATGAGTACAGGCAATGCTCATTCGTCAGGTTAACTTTTTTTTTACACAAACATTTTGAAGGGCTAAAAAGGTGCCCCAATTAAAGTACCAGCAGGGGTTTTTTTGGGGGGGGGGACTAATTTTAATGCAAGTACAAACTGTAGCAGAGAAGCACCATTTTGAGAGGCATTCTGTGTCTTTGAAGAAGAAGAAGAGTTTGGATTTGATATCCCGCCTTTTACTCCCTTTAAGGAGTCTCAAAGAGGCTAACAATCTCCTTTCCCTTCCTCCCCCACAACAAACACTCTGTGAGGTGAGTGGGGCTGAGAGACTTCGGAGAAGTGTGACTAGCCCAAGGTCTGCATGTGGAGGAGCGGAGACGCGAACCCGGTTCCCCAGATTACGAGACTACCGCTCTTAACCACTACGCCACACTGGCTCTCTCTTTGGGGAGAGAATAGCCATTTACAACCCATGCATGCATCGCCTAAAAGCAAGGATCATCTTCGCTCGAAAACCATTTAATGCCAATTTGATTATCTGATCAGCCTCCTGACGTTCACAATGCTCAGCTTTCGCATGGATGCTTACAAGAAAATGCATTTCCTGCCCCCACCTCACCCCTAAACATTTCATGTCTACATATGCAGGGGTAAGGTTCTGAAAGAGGGAGGAAGTTCACATCCAGAGCCCAGCCCAGCTATTTTGTTACACACAAGACGATCTGCTGTCAGCAAGCGCAAGTATGGACAGACGTGGCACCGTGAGACAAAGCAACGAACAGTAATAGCATCTTCCTGTCTCTGCAGCTGCATGAGAAGTCTCAGTGCAGCAAAAAACAAACTGCACACCTGCCAAATGAAAGGTGCCCACAGGAAAGGAGAACGTGGGAGTGGGTGGTAGGCATAGCAACATAACATGGCAAACATATGCACCAGGGAGGGGGGGGAGTTAGGACAAGTGGCAGACAGAAAGAAATAGGATAGCAGAATTCTTTTTTGCTTACACTCCTTCCCTCCCCCCCAAAAAACCAAGGAAACACAGAAGGATTAAGCTTGGCAGCTATCAAGTAAAAAAAGGAACAAAATATGTTAAGCTCAGTTGCAGATCAATCCCCCAGAATCTACAGGAAGGGCTGGGAATGCCCCCCGACAGAAATGCTAGAGAACTGCTTCCAGTCCAAGGAGACAATTCTGAGCAAGGTCTTGACTAGGCATAAGGCAGTTTCCTACATTCCTGGGAAACTTAAAACAGTCTGCATGCCTCTCCTCCCATGTAACTCCATAGTTGAATGGTGACTTGAATCTGGGTTCTCCCTGATACTATCATGCTCTGACCACAACACAGTTATTCTTAGAATAATGTTGCCAGAGCCTCCTTTCTCCATACCCCAGAGCTGCTTCACTTAAAGTGTCAAAAGCCATGTTTTGCATATACATATAACCTTAGTCCACAGCTGTTGCTATCTGCAACAATTGAGGGAGGAGGGAGGGATGGGAACAGGTGAGAGTCCCCTTGCCGCAGCCCTTTCCATGCACCTTGTCCATTCTTTGGTTTCCAATATTAGGCCCAGCTGCAAGCCACTTCACATATCTCAGCGTTTGGGTTGTATAGATCCTCTTCACCCTGGCTTTTGACACTTACAAGGTACGCTTTTAGCACCCACCTTATTTCTGTGACTGCAAGTTGTTTAAACTGTTTTTAACGTGTGTTAATTGTTGCAAGCTGCCCCGAAACCCAAGGGTAAAGGCTAATAAATTATTATACTGTAATAATCTACCAGATTGCATAATCTTGGGTAACGCGGCAGGAAAGGGCTTGGGGGAGTGCAACATGGAGCAGCACATTCCATACCTATAAGTGAGATAAGTAGCCTGCTTTGGTTACCTATTCTGCTACCTGCCCACACCCTGTGCAGCGCAACAGGTGTCTCGGAGCAGTGCCAACTGGCAACAGCTAAGGAGGAACAAGGAAATGGCCCAAGAGATTCCTGTAAGAGATGTTCCAGGGTGATATAAGAAAGAAGGAAATGAATCACACATAAAGGTAAAGGACCCCTGACGCTTAAGTCCAGTCACGAATGACTCTGGGGTTGCGGTGCTCATCTGGCTTTACTGGCAAAGGGAGCCGATGTTTGTCTGCAGGCAGTTTTTCTGGGTCATGTGGCTAGCATGACTAAGCTGCTTCTGGCAAAACCAGAGCAGCGCACGGAAACGCCGTTTACCTTCCCGCCAGAGCGGTACCTATTTATCTACTTGCACTTTGACATACTCTGGAGCTGCTAGGTTGGCAGGAGCTGAGACCGAGCAATGGGAGCTCACCCTGTCGCAAGGATTCAAACTGCCGACCTTCCGATCGGCAAGCCCTAGACTCAGTGGTTTAGACCACAGAGCCACCCACGTCCCACATAGATGTCACATATAGGCAACCCTAATTAAAACCTTCAGGGAAGAGCTGACCCTTCCAGATTCACTGAGCTGTTCCACTGCCCAAAGCAAGAGGCTCAGTCAAGGGCATCTTGCTGTATTTGGGAAGAAAGAGGAGCATTCTTACATCACTTAGTCAAACCCAACAGATTAGGAAATGGCATTTGGTGTGTAGCTGGTTTTGCCTTCATGTGTGCATGTTCATTCCCAACACACTTTGACAGGAAAAACTTCACAGAAAAGGCAAACAAGCTCCGTTGTGATGTAGCCTGCAACCAAGTTGGAAAACTTCCTTTTTTTGTTGCTGTGATATTGTTCTATACCGGTATAGACCAGCATTTTGATAGGAAGGTTTGGGTATGAGAAAACTTAAACTGTGGCTCTCCTTTCTAACCCAACTGTTAATATGTGAAGGTAGGAGGTACTGCACAACTGATTGAAAAGTATCCAAGTGGCTCAAAGCCAGTGTGCAAACACAGATAAATAGTGTGCTTGCTGGTTACAAAAGGCATATATTTGTCGTTGCAAAAAAAATGCAGCAGAGATGAATTCACTGGGGCCTTTCCTAGGCAGCCTTTTTGGGACCTGAACATTCTACCATCTAAAGCAGTGCAGTGAATTGGAGCCGTTTCAGTAGCCTAGGCGGAGGCAAACAGGGTAGTACAAGAACACTGCAATCAGGAGACACTTCTCAAGCCTGACAACAACACGCAGGATTCGTCCGACCCTGCAGCCCTCACAAATAAAAGAAAGAGTGGAAGGCTGGTGTGACAATGTAGCAATGGAGCCAAAGTTTTAAAAGCTGCCTGATCAGCTCTACAGCCCGCTTTCCCGATGCACGTTATTGTATTCTGGAAATACGGTTTAACACGAATAAGTGGCTTGCTGGAGCATGTTATTCAAAAGTTCCTGCAGTGCTCCTTTCCCCATGGCTGCCAACAAGCTAGAGTCTCTGCCTTGCCATGCCATGTGACCTGGGCTCCAAACCACAAACGGTAAGCAAGGTTAAAGTCATGCCTTGATTCAAAGGCTGCCGCTGGCTAGCAGGTGGTGTGCCGCACAGCAGCTGAGGTAAGGGGCTGGACAACAGGGAGGAACCAGTGGGAGCAGCTGCGGCTACCTAACCTCCTGCTACACAACCCTGGTTTGTGAAATTGCTAGTTAGAGCAGGGTAGTGAAGGCAATTAAGAGTAACTGATCCAGAATCAAATATTATCCTTGGGCTTATCCACACTTACCGTTCCCCTGCGCTTTCCAGGCATGGTCTGTATTTTAAAGCTCTGTGCCTTTGCCTTTTTACCCCAGAGATTTCCCTGTGAGAACCCACTCTTTAAAGCTGAATTGGAGCAAGCAGCAATCCACAGAAAACCTGAATTGCCATTTGTTGTACTTCGGCTTTAAAAAGCAGGTTTTCATGGGGAAAGCTCCAGAGAGAGAAAAAGAGTGCTTATATGCATATATATTATTTATTGAATATGTACCTGCAGTTATTTATTGATTTATATCTCAGGGCAGTTCACGGGATAAAATCAGAATGGAAATTTCTGACATGGACATTGAGCTTTAGAACGCAGGGCTGTGCCTATAAAGTGTGGGGCCAAAAAGCCCTTTATCTCATCAGGATCCTGATCCAGCTACCAGTGTCAGTTCTTGGGGGTGGGGGGTGGGGGAGAGAGGTTCAGGACTCAGAGATCAAGACATAGGAGAAACTCCAGGTCCTGGGAAATGCATTTCTACTGAGTCTTCCTTCAGAGAGCTTTAAACAAAACAAGGGGTCATTGATTTGAAGGTAATGATAATGAGCTAGACTTCTATATCAAGTGCAGAAGGACACTCCAATCTAAATAAACTACCCTCAAAGGGCCTCTCCCCACACAATCAGGCCATCTCTTCACCAGGAACTATTTCCCCCTGGAATTTGTAGCCAACCCATGTTAGACTGAAGTTCTAGGAACCAGAAGTCACATTATAGAAGCAACCAACCTGACAAACAAGTTATGGGCTGCTCATTAACCAGTACATTAATAATGAAAGAGCCATTAAAATAGAGCCACGGCTTGGTCGAACTGGAAAGCACAATCAATAAATTGCTTTCTTCACCTTGGGAGTTTCACCTCTTTAAAATTCACACTGGTGCTACCCTCTTCCTTTTTTGACTTCAGTAGCTCTGGCATAAGATGAGCAAACTTTCCAGAGATGCTTATCAAGTTCTTTCCCATAATTTATCAGCTCCATTTCACATCATCGTTATGGCTCACCTTGTCCAACTACACTTCCCCCACCCCTTCCCTGTCAAACCCTCATTGGGATCTCTGCAGATTAGTCCAACCATCACAAGCAGCGTACTCACAAGCTCATAGCTAGTACTGAGCAATGGATGTGCCTCTTTTCCTGTTGAACTTATTGGCCAATCCTGCCTAGGGAACCACGAGAAGGGAAAAACAAAGTCCTGTATGAGAAAAGAACTTTCTTTATCCTCCACACTCACAGCCTGCATTTTTCAAGTATGGGGTACTTCACTCTCTCTCTCTCTCTCAACTGAAATGAAGGCAAGTTCAGAAACTGGCTAGACTTCATAAGGAAACTTCACGTTTAAGGGAAAAGATGAAGGGCAGCAACTGAAGTATGTGCTTTGGCCATCTTTTCAAAACCTGGCTGAATTTGGCCAAGACTAAAATAAGAACTCATAGCCAATTGGCTTCAGTCAGTAAGTAGAAGAGGGGAGGGCCTGAAGCACCGAAACTGAAACAGCCCAGCACAGAGCTGCCTCTTTCAAAAGTCTGCATATCAAACACATCCTCACTGTGGAATGCACAGGACATTGCCAAATAAAGCAATTTTCCAGCTGGCAACTTGAAACTTGAGTACTGACCACCCCCCACTCCCAGGACTACTACTAAAGAAACAGGTTCTGACCTCGCAACTTCCTTGGTGATCCTGTTCCTATTAAGAATCACACTGCACATTTCTGACCAGGGTGTGAAAAGCTGGGCCACATGGGAGGTTTTTAATCCTCCACAGGAATGAGATCTTATCAGCTTTGTCAGTAAGGAAGGTATTTTCCTTCCACTAGGCAAGGCTTCCTCAAAGGGGAGGGTAGGAGCGAAACTATGCTGAGTATCTGCACCATCCACCTTTATGTTCTAAGCCAAGCCAGGCCTTCTGGAGATGACATGGAGAGATAAAAGCTTAAGAAGGAACTCTGGTGATTCCCATTTAGTTCAGCATGCTGTTCTCACAGGCCAGATGCTTATGGGAAGCCCACAAGCGAGACACAAGTGCCAAAAGCACTCAACCCACTCATGTCCACAAGATTCGGAGAACATTTATGTTCTTCCTGCCACTGGGTCTCTAATACTAGCAATCAGGCACATGTATAGCTCTGTTTATTCACAAACTTGCTGCTAATTCCAGCCCTCTTCCTCCCCTCTCTTGTCCACCTTTGGACTGTACACAACCAGAGCAAGAGAATCTGGTTTACTGCAGCCATGCATCCTCAACAGCAAATCCATTATATGACACTTCATGCGCTCTTACAAGGCTTCTTCCTTTCACTGAATCTGCGCAATTCCATTACACGGAAAGCACGAAAATCACAGAGTCATAATTTCTGGCACAGCCTGAAATTCTGGGGAGGGTGCAGATGCCAAAGATTGAGTTCAGACCAAGATCAACCTTGCCTCAGGAGGTAAAGACGATGTCACCCCAAAGATTCAGTGTTCCCCTCCAAGGCAAACAGGATGCGGTCTTAAGTTGGCCCAACTTTATTTGTATATAAATAAAACTAGTTATTTAAAATGATGGCAGCATTTACTTACTGCAGAGAACTCTTCCTCAGGCTGGAAATCTGAAGTGGGGGAAATATTAGCTGCTGCTGTGCCAGTTCATAATGTTTACCCAGGCATGTCTAAGAGCCTTTTCAATTCCTCAATGAGCTGGAAGAGTTCAGATGCTAGGCTACTCACTTATTTCATCAAGAGCAGCACCTCTCAACTCTCCAAAGGTGTGAGATGCCTGTACTAAAGAGGCAACAGCTAAATCTCTGGTTTTCCTTATCAGCTTCCAGTCTAATTTGATCCAAGGCTTTGATCCTTTGATCCAAGGTCAAAACCACCTGGCTTTCAGCGCTGGATAAATGTAACTGCACCTACCATGGCAAGGTTCACAATGATTATAATTCCTATGTTAAAATCCATTTTTAAAACTCCCCTCAGAGCATTCAAAGTACTGGTGCCGACCTTTTCAAGCCCTTAACAACTTGAGGACTGGTTATATGACCCTGCTCATTCACTAAAATCAGCTATGGAGGTCCTGGTCATATGCCCACCGGTATGAGCAATAAGGTTGCCAGGCACAAAATATGGGGTCTTTTCAGTGGTGGCCTCATGGTTACGGAATTCCCTTCTGAGTAAGTTACATACGCTGCCGTCAGTGCACGCTTTCAAGTGGGACTTAACATCTCTTTTCCAGGCTGCCTTTTCTTAATGTGTTCTTCAGCTGTACCTTCAAGCTCTCTCTCTCCCCCTCTCTCTCCCCCCCCCCCCACAGAGAGAGAGAGTGAAATACTTAGGCTTCATTGGGCCTAGGTGCTGCTTCATAATAATTCATCTCATTTGTTGTCTTTCTTATTGTTTCTGTGCTTACCACTTTGTGAGGGCATGGCCTACGAGGCAGCCTATAAATTTGTCACATAAAACAAATTGATGACTCTTCCTGAATAAAATTCAGAAGGGTGAAGGCAGTCAGCACAGCTTATTATGAATGGAGTGCATATGGTGAAGAACAAAGATCATCTTTTCAAGAAGACATCTGCGTATATGACAAGAATAGGTGGCAATTTTTTCTGTTTAACAAACCTGCCCCACCTCTAATTAGCTATTTTGTCAATGATGTAATAATAATAATAATTTTTTAAAATGTTATTTATACCCTGCCCTCCCCAGCCAAGGCCGGGCTCAGGGCGGCTAACCACCAATAATAAAAACAAGTTGAATGAATACAACTTAAAAACAAGATTAAAATACAACATTAAAACATTAAAATGCAGCCTCATCACAGGAGGAGAAAGGAAAAAAGAAAGAGGGGGAGGGAATCAAATTGACTCCAAGCCAAAGGCCAGGTGGAACAAGAAGAATGAACACTGGATGTATGTGGACATCACAAACCTGTACTGAACGTGGACATTCCTATAATGTCCATACATATGGGAGCAGTTCACCTACTAAAGTACCGTATCTTTCACTCTATAAGATGCACCAGACCACAAGACGCACCTAATTTTTGGAGGAGGAAAACAAGAAAAAAAATATTCTGAATCTCAGAAGCCAGAACAGCAAGAGGGATCGTTGCACAGTGAAAGCAGCAATCCCTCTTGCTGTTCTGGCTTCTGGGATAGCTGCGCAGCCTGCATTCACTCCATAAGACGCACACACATTTCCCCTTACTTTTTAGGAGGGAAAAGGTGAGCAAAAAATACGGTACTTTCCTTGAACAATACGTTCAGAAGTATGTAAACATTCAGCTCCAAATGCAAACACCTTTTATATACATCATGCATATAAGAAATGTACAAATGTCACCAACAATAAAGCATGAGAAGGAAGCCCATCTGTTCTAACTAAACAGTGCCAATCCTCCCACGGCATTGGCTCTTAAAGGCCAGAAGACAGAAATTACTACATGCCTTGGGCTGTGTTACTGGACAATCCCAGCTTTAAAGTGCAGAGACTGACACCTGAGACAGCACTGTGTCAGCTGAAGAAACACAGGCAAACTGAGCCAGGGATGGATGAATGCTCCTGAATAATTATTTACAAGGCTGTGATGTTCCCTAGCGATTAGTGTTCAGTGCAAAACAACGTCTTGAATATCTGGGGAAGTGAGCTGCTTAGATATCTTAAGCAAGCTGGCATGATTGCTAGCATCACCACAAAAAGCTACAAGGCTTGTAAGGGTATCACAGCACCTAGGTTGGCCCTGCTTCCCCTCCAGCTGAATGCATAAGGGCTCAAATCCCCAAACTCAGGTCTACACCTACACACAAGGACATCTGCATTCTCTGACATGGGCTTCCTGGCATATAGAAACGCTTCACATCACGTTTCACATTAGAGGAGTTGACTGTTGGAAAAGACAACAGAAGCAAAGGGAGCTTGTAGCCTGCATCAGAAGAACTCCTGTCCTCCCTTGAGACCATAACCATTCCCTTGTCCAGAGTTGGCTTCTGGGTTTTCTCCCAGTTCATCTGGGAAAAGGGAGTGCCTCATAATGAGAGACCATGGGCAGTGCAGAGAAATGGTCACCTACAACTGCCATGCCCAAAGAAGGAGGGGATCTATAACTGTATGAACTGTGATTGGAAAGATATTGGAAAATGCAAGCAAATGTGAATTTAAGGATGCCCACCTGTGCAGTTCTGTTTCCTCAGCTAGTTCAGAGAGGTTGTCCTTAATTCTTGGAGTGCAGCACTTTTTTGGTCCCAATCTCCATGGAGTTTCTGCAATGAACTGGAGAGGGTGAAGAGAGAGGTCAACTTAGAACTAGCGCATATGACAGGAAAAAGCATAGAGGCAGAACCTGGCATTTTCACACAGCAATGCAACATCGCCACATGAAACCAACAGCACGCAGCCAATTTAAACAGGAAGTGGAAAGCTGCTAGTGCAAAGTAGGATGAGGAAATGGGGAGGGGGAGAGACAGAGAGAATGGGGTCAGGAATGTGCAACGTGTACAGAACAGGAACGGGAGTTAATCACTACCAGCCGTCAGTACTTCCAACAGGGAACAGAACAGTTTTCCATACCGAATCATGCCATTTGACAATCATTCCAGATTTCTTTCTTCAAATTAATGCACTGCACAGAGACAAAACTGACCGACTAATAAAGAATAATTCAATTGCACCCATAGCACACAGCACATCCCGGAACAACAGAAATAGCACTAAAAGAACCCACTTCCAGAACCAAATCACTACTCAGGGTCTTTTATACTTTCTATTCAAGAAGTCAATTCTTTGCTGCTTAGTTTATTCATTATCCCACAGGGGGAGGCACAGAAGTCTTGCTGTAGGTTAGGCAGTGGTATATTCCCTGTGATTCAGCTCCACACTTCCCTAGCGAACAGGAGACTTAGCGTTCTGTTGCTTAGACAACCCACGGGTTGCCAAGATGCAACTGTTAGTGCCTAATTTTTCTTAAAGGGCTAGAAATTCTGGAATAAGTGCTGACTGGGGAAAGGAAGCTCTGGCACTCGGATTTCAACCCCCCTGCCTTTTGCATATGCAGCCTTCCCACCATATTAAAAAGAAATATGGTGCCCTACCTGTAGATTATGATCTAACACAACTGAACCAAAAATTGCTATAAGCTTCAAGGAGTGTCTGTCGCCATAGTCTTAAAGTCAAAGAACAGGGTGCAGCCTCCAAAATCACCTAGGCTAACCCCTCTTCAAATATTTACAAGGACATGTTGCACAACTTCTATGGAGTGGATCACTGCCAACAATCACTTCTTAAACCACAATTCAGCAACAATCACATGGCAACAATGCACACATGCCACTCATAGAGAAAGGCTGCTGTTGTAAAGACAGCATCTTAACACCCTCATATAAGCCACTAAGTCAACAGTGACTGGTGACAATGTGCCTAAGGTGCCTTTTTTATTGTAGTTTCCCATGCAGTCTTCAATGAGTTAAAATCATAGAATTGCAGAATCCCAGTCTCTTTCCCCCCGGGGGGGGGGGCGGGACACTAATCTTTTTTAAAAAAGAATTTTATTAATTTGGCCTGTGATCCCCCAAGCCCTTTAATCTGTTAAGACGATGACACCTTTGATGGTGTCCATGTGCATGTTTGTGTGTGCGCACACACATGTTTGTGTGTTCAGAGTTCGCAGAACAGTGAACACTATAAAAATCTAATTGACTTACTACATATAGTTAAACTATGAATGTGCTCGTACAATATGTAGTAATGGCCGCCAACTTGGATGATTTGGAACTGGGCTCATTCACGGAGGACAAGGCTATCAATGGTTACTAGTCATGGTGATCATGTCCTACCTCCACTGCCAGAGCCATGCCTCTGTGAACCAGCTGCAGGGAATAATCACATCTGGCCTGATTCAGCAGGGCTTTATCTGTATCTACACATGCACATACGGAGGCAACTGTGATGTCATCTCTCTGTCTCAGTTACACCAACCCAAGAGCTGCAAAATATGTGGGAAAGGGTACCCAAAATAATCAAAGGGTTGGGATACTGTTCTGACAAGAAAAGGCTAACAAATCTGAAGACATTTTTTTATAAAGAGACAAGAGAAAGAATATGGCTTGAAGCTTACAGCATTATGCATGGTAAGGAAAATGAGATATATCGTATTTTTTGCTCTATAAGACTCACTTTTTCCCTCCTAAAAAGTAAGGGGAAATGTGTGTGCGTCATATGGAGCGACTGCAGGCTGCGCAGCTATCCCAGAAGCCAGAACAGCAAGAGGGATTGCTTCTTTCACTGCGCAGTGATCCCTCTTGCTGTTCTGGCTTCTGGGATTCAGAATTTTTTTTTCTTGTTTTCCTCTTCCAAAAACTATTTGCGTCTTGTGGTCTGGTGCGTCTTATAGAGCGAAAAATACGGTGTATTCCCCCTCCCTCCCGATACACTCAGGATCATCCAGTCAATTTAGGATATACAAAAGAAAGTACAGTTCACACAGGCTAGCTTGTGCAATTTGCTTCTACCAGGCAAGACAATGGCCACTGGTTCAAGGTGGCTTTAAAAGAGGATCAGACAAACTCAGGGGAGGTTCTCTGCAGCTATTGGTCATTGTAGCTTAATGGAACCTCACAGTTCAGAGGCAGCATGCCACGGACTACAAGAGGAAAAGGATAGGAAGGGCCATTGCACCCATGCCTTGCTTCTGGGCTCCACAGAGGTATCTCTCTGGCCACTGTGGCAATCAGGATAATGGGGTAGAGGGGTATCTCAGCTGCTGCACAACCTCCAAGGCCAGGCAATTCATAGGAGAAGAACACTCTATTCCCCCCCTCTCCCTGAAAGCTCCACAGTTCTCTGCTGAAGTGGGCTGGAATTAAGATCCTTGCTGGATCAGACCAAAGGTCCATTAAATCTATTCCAAACCATCTTGTTTTATTTATCAAACATCTAAAATTAGTCACCGCACAATACAATTGAGAAAAATTCTCGGTGCACAGAGGCTGACGATCTATATTTTGAAAAACCAAAAAAGAGAGAAAAAGATCAACCCATGTGGTTCCTATCATGTGGCAATGTATGCTAAAAAAAGAAAGGAAAGGAAACAAAAGGGAAGTGTCTGAATTATTTCAAAAACAGTCAGCCATCTCAAGTCCTGACATTTCTAAGAGAGACCATTTTTCCTCAGTGTGCCTATTAGGTGGTTCCCCATTAACCCCCCACAAACAGACCCGGTACTCATCAGCATTAGCACAAGCACTCTGTGTGCAGAAGTCACTTCAGCGGGATGGATGAGTGCCAAGGGAACGCAGCTTTGAAATTATCCTTGGCTGCTGCTTGTAACCACGCTCTGTCTGGAGGCCGTTAAAGAGGCCAGACGCTAGAAGCTGAACCTCAAAAGAAATCTCTCTTTGAGGGTTGATAGGCCAGCCTTTCCCAACACGCCCCGCCCTTCTACAGACACATACATAACCAAGGCCAAAAGTAAGTCTATTGAAAAGTAAAGAAGAAGAAGAAAACAACCCCAAAACATGAAATTCACACAGCACAAAGATTCAAAAGAAAATATGAGGGTTGGCAATAATCCCATGGAATCTCCAAAAATGAAAACATAGCACCAGTGGTTACAGAAGTAGTGATTACATTCTCTGTGCTCCCAGCCTTTGAAGGCTTGGCTATTATCAGATCTGAGGTGGGAAACTTAGCCAGTTTGCAAAGCCATGAACTGGAAGGCACTTGCTCCAGCCAAGGGACAAAGTGTAGTGAGAAAATTATTTGTGAGAAAGACAAAACCCAAGGAAGATTCTGTCTACTATCAGAAGAGTAAAAGGCAAGGTAACATATTTGGCCAGACAAACTTCTGGTAGTCTGTTGGGGGGGTGGGGAGCAGGTTTGCAAGTTACAAAAGTTCATCAGGAAAGAACATCGAAGTACAGATTGGAGACAAATAAATGCTTTCTTGTAACTGTTTCTGTTCCATTCTGACAAAATACTTTGACTATTAGGGTGTTGTATGGGATCCAAGAATATCAGCGGCAAACATATTACCAATTCCTAGGTAGTGTTAGAAACAGAGATACAAAAACTAGGAGCCAAATGCACTTTAAACCTAGGTTATGGTTGCCAGAACCAGTGTTAAAAACTCAGATATATAAGCTAGGTGCCAAATAGCTACTTAAACCAATGTTACAGTTGCCATTTTGGGACAAGACAGCTCTAAAGTTTGAAAAATAAGACTTTAGAGCCATCTTGCCCCAAAATGGCAACTAAACATTCCGTTTTGGTGACTGTAACCTTGGTTTAAGAAACCATTTGGCACCTAGCTAATATATCTTAGTTCCCAATACTGCAGATAGCAGCAGGCATGTGAGATTTTCTTAAATCCCTGAACATGTCTCCAGTCTAACTTGCAGCCCTTTGTCTTACCCCGGCCATGCTGCTGTAGCACTTGACTGCATCCATGAATACTGTCGGCTCATACAGTACACCTACACAATTGTGAACGGATATCTTATCAGGGCACCCCTACAACTCCCAATTGTGAACAAGTACCTTGTCAGCACAGTCCCACAGAAGTTATATTCCAGAAGTCATAGAACTAACTGCACCAGTGTAAACAGACCTGTGACTAAGGCAAAGCTATAAATCAATTGCAAATATGCATTTTACATTAATGTGAAGTCCTTCCTTGAGGGAGGCTAACTGCATATCCATTAATTCCTCTAATTTAGACACCTGCCCTCAAAAACTTCCTTAAAATAAGAAAATGAGACAAGCTTCTTTCACATCATTATTGAATCACATATCTGTTACAATTCACCACCAGTAGGGATACCCAGACTATAGACAGCATGCATGAATCACCACTTGCCTGCCCATATGCTATCTTCTTCCCCTTACAGGAAGCATGGCAGGAACTAAAAATGAAAGTCACCATTATGGTGCAACACATGGGTGGGGAACCTCTTCCAACTGGTGGGCCAAATCTGACAGGTGAGCCAGGTTGCCCGCTTGTCAATCACTTGATGTCACTACGATGTCAGGCAACACTACAATTCAAAGCCCAGAGTGTTAGTTCAAACTGCAGTCTGTTTGCAAGGAGCTCCACACATCCGTTTTAGCAGTGGATTCATTGGAAACTGCTTCCTTTTTCCTGGAGGAAGGCATGCTTCCACTGGCCATCAGTAGTGAAAATGTCACTTGCTGCAGCAAAGGAACCAGGAGCTCGTTTTAAGCTCTGGGGGGTGGGGAGTGAAACAAAATACAAGCCAAAAGAATGATGGGATTCTAGAGCATGGCCTCACTTGCCTGACTTTTGTGAAGGCAATGCAAGAGGGGCATCAAATGTTGCTGAGGGGCGCCAAAAAAAGCCTCAAGGGCTGCACACTGGACCACCCTATTCTAGAGCTACATTTCCTTGAATTTAGCAAAATCAAGTTGTCTTCCTAAAACAGGGGTTGTTAACCCTTTGGGGGCCAATAAGCACATTTGCAAAACAGAAAAAGTCTCCCTCTCTCTCTTCCCCATCTGTAACTGCCGACCTATCATCCCCATGCCACAATTAGGCATAAAAAAACTTTTACTGCCTTCTTTCAAGCATAAATTCAGCAGGGGGAGGAGTGGAATAAATACTCCACAAATGCAAGGCAAGGTCTCTGTAGGCACTGGTGACCCATGTCCTAATATTACCCAATATCTGGTGCACAAACACCCAGAAATCTAACTGGACACACTAGCTTGCCCACTGCCCTGTGCTGCTCCTTTGTCACTTGGCTAGCTTTTCTACATCTCTCAACTGCTTTCCCCCAATACCTATCAATCCCATATTGTCACAGCACTTGATCTTAGGCAAGTGAACCCAAAGCGGACACAGAGTATGATGCTACTCTTTATGCATCTTAGTAGGATTATGATCCACACTTCTACCCATCTTTAGGCCTAGTGCCAACAACATGTGCAACACTTTGCATTGCCGCTCCCCTTGCTGAGGTCTTGCACAACCCAATTTGCCTTCAAGACAAACTAGTTTGGCTGTAGCCTGTCTCTGCATAACAACCTACTTAAAATGAGAAGACAGAAAGGCCCACAGTGAATTCCAGAATGACACTAATGTGGATTTGTCTCAAAGTTATTAAATTAGCAGAAGTTCAACCCAGAGACACCATAATAACGGAATGAATGGAACGAGAGCAGCTGACCCCCTAGATTCCACGCTGTGCACTACATAAGCACAAAACACCAAGACCAAAAGGAAGGAAGTCTCCAGGCAGTGCTTCTATAGACACAAGCTAACATGACGCAATCCAATATCCTTTGTCCAATAAATTTAAATTGGCTTTAGTTGTAAGCAAGGTGCTAACTTTCCAGGTTCTGATCTTAGTCTAGACATAAAACTGACCAGCCAAAAATACTTTTGCTGCAAAGAGAAACTGAGACTTCAAAATGTCATATTTTAACCTACTGTCAGACTCTAGGAAAAAGCTGGGGAAAGGTCTACTTACTTAAATACTGTAAGTCCTTTGGAGGTTCTGGATGACCAAAGATGGTCTACAGCTACAAATAAAATTGCAGTGTTTCTAAAACCTTTGCTGGGCAGATGAAAAACTCAAGAGACCAAGAAGTTATGCCACCACACCTGTAGATTCCAACAACACTGATCTGTCCCCACAGACTGAGAAATCCCAACCAAACACAAACCCCATACAGTCACTGCTGAACCAGTATTGTTTCAGCACAACATCTAGAGCCCGCTTCAGGCTGCCACATATAAATAGGATCTTCAACTTGCCCCCCCCCCCCAGTAACACACATGAGCCATACCTGAGGAAGGGCCATATGCATTGGGAGAAGAGGGAATGGCCCATTGATCTCCTTGCATAGAGGAGGGAAATACTGTATACAGCTTCAGATGTCATGGTGTCATTTAAGCAACTGAATTTAGATACAAGCTTCAGGAGGAATGGAACCCCCACCTCCCACGAGAGTCCAGGCACAGAGTACCGTATTTTTTGCACCATAACACTCACTTTTTTCCTCCTAGAAAGTAAGGGGAAATGTCTGTGCGTGTTATGGAGGGAATGCCTATGGGTGGCATGCCTACGGATTTTCCTCCTCTAAAAACTATGTGCATGTTATGGTCGGGTGCATGTTATAGAGCGAAAAATACGGTATTTACAAAATTGCGAAAGGTTTCCAACCCACCCTGAATTTTCTCAGCCTCTCTGTCATTACCAAGGAAACAGAAGTTTTGATGCCATACCACCCCTGTCCCCTGCACACAGGAAACATGGGCCTCTTTATATCTCGATGCTATTAGAACTGAGACCTAACAAGAGACTACAGAGACCTAGCAGCAAATTTCAACCTCGCCCCTAACATCAGATCAAGGCATACTGGTTTTAAAAGGAAAAACATTAAAACACAGCCCCCCCCTCCTCTCTCTCTCTCTCTCTCTCTCTCTCTCTCTCTCTCTCTCACACACACACACACACACACACACTTAAGCAGCCCACAACTGGCCCCCGACTTAAAGCAAACCCACATTCCTCCAGGAGAGGGAGGGGGCTTATCCTGGGATCCGAGTTTACTTTTGTTTCAAAACCAACCTTCCCCCCCCCTTTCCAAAGAAAGCCGACTTCCTGCAGAGTAGGGACCCTTCCCCACCAGAGTTTCTCAGAACGCAGAAACGAGGCTGGGTTCAAGAGGGTCTGAATCCTTTGGAGAGGGAGGCGAGGGTGGGGAAGTGAAGAAACAAAGGCGAGGAAAAGAAACTCCTCTCATCCCCCCCCCCAAAAAAGTCCCAATGAAAAGACGACCTGCCTTCCCTCCTCAGTCCTGCACACCTCTCTTCTTTTGGAAAACCCTACCCACCGACCCGCAAGCGGGAAACTTGGCTGCTATGCAAGAACCACCCCCGGGGCCAGGGGAGCCCCTCAGGCTGCCGAGAGGGGGAAGCCCCCCAACCCGCCCCCGGTGGGCACAAGGGGACTGGCTTCCGAGGAAGCCTGCCCAGGCTTGTCTGCCAGTCAGTCGGTCACTCACCGTTCGTGGTCGGTCTGTTGGGCTGCCTGGCGACCTGCCTCCAGCCCCCGGGATTGGGGTCGGGCTTCTGCTCTGGGCTGTGCAGGGTCGCCCGCCTCCCCGAGTCCCCGCCCGCCCCACGCGCCGAGGGGGAAAGAGAGAGAGAGAGAGAAGTGGGTTGTTAGGGGGCGGGGAGGGAAGCGGGAGAGAAAGCGGGCGCGCGCGCGTCACGCAGCGGCGCTCCGAATTCCCCCAATTGAAAGCCGGGCCAATCGCGCGCCGGCAGGGAAGGAGGGAGGGAGGGAGGGCGAAAGACAGACACGCGCATTCGCGTTCCTCTCTTTTCCCCTCAGCATATACACAAAAGGAATGGGCAGGCGGCGCGCGCAACGCCAGCCAACCGGAGCTGGGGAGCTCGCGACGTCGCCGGGCGCTGATTGGCGGAGGGGTGAGGGGAGGAGGGGGTGGAAAGAGAACGGGGAGAAGAACAGAAGCGAGGGGAGAAGAAGATAATGAAGAGGGGAGGGTTAGAGTGAGAGAAGGGAGCCTGCGAGTTCCATCCGCCCCCAACGCTCGTCAGTGTCCCTCGGAGCGCAGCCTTGGGGAGTGAATGAGCGCGGCCGCCTCGGGCAGTGGGATTACTCGGAGTTAAAGAACCAGGCTCTCCGGTGCGAACCTGTTGCGCTCTTGGCCTCTGTCTGGACGCGACCAGGGCTGCGCTGAGAGAGAGGGAGCCAAGTCCAAGCCCTTGGCAGCGGGAGATGAATCTTGCTTGTCCGCCTTATAGAAATATTTATATGCCGCTGCTGCCGCGGATTTATAGCTCTTGTACCTCAAATATATATTATATTATATATATTATAGCTCTTATACCTCAGACAATTTAAAGGGGGGAAACTGGATGTACATTTCCAAACAATAAGATAAAAAACAAATAAAATAAAACCTACATACAGCAACAGTGGCAAACGGCTTTAGATACCTATTAGGTCTATAAATTACCATATAGCATATATTCAACACAAAAATAACGGCCATTTGTTGTTGGCAAAGGACAGCTGGACATATAAAGGGCCTCATTACCTTCAGTAGCTTAGGACCCCATTGAACCTAAATCTGGCCCTGAGCCAGACAGTAAAATCGCAAGGAGTTAAAAAACAAAAGCAAATTGAGGTGAAAAACAATAAACAAACAAAAGCGAAAGTCTCTCCCGGGAGCTTTAGTGGCCCAATCCTGTACTATAACGTTTAGCAGTTGCTTTGTAGAAAATGGAAAGTCTTAAATTTTATATTGCTTCACAGAACATGAAGAGGAGTCCCATATGCAGATGGACTGAAGGAGGGCTATACATTGCAAGTGGACACACACAAATGTGAATTGTACTGACCTCAAAATCTTAAGATACAGGTTTTTTAAGCTACTATATGTGTATTCACTTTTGGTTGTTGTTTTTTTAGCTGGGGAAGGGATGATATTGACACAAGTTCCAGTGAGGATAGCTGTTGCTTAGAGCGTGGTACAGTACTGATAATGCCAAGGTTACAGGTTTGATCCCTATAAGGGGCCACCTGCATATGGCATTTGGACTAGATGACCCTCAAGGTACCTTCCAACTTTAGAATTCTATTATTTTGTCCCTCGGTTCCTCAGAGTCTTAAAAATACCGTGAGGGAAACTGTCTCCCTGCATGGTGAGTAAAGGCTGCTGAGAGTCAGAGAAGGGCTGGAGAGGAGGTGCCAACAACAATTAGGGAAAATATATAAAATATTAATATTTTTAAAGCAAGAAATTGGCAATATAAAGAAATGGCATAATAGTAGGAGGGAAATGAAAAGGGAGGGATGCAAGAAATTGGCAGTATGTGGGAGGGAGGATAAGATGGAAAAGGAGGAGGTGAAATTACAAAAGTTAATATAGTATGAGAGGCAGGGCAGGGGGAGAGAGCAAATTCTTGCTAAAATGTGGAGCTGGGTCACAATACTTCCAGAGCTAATAGCTGTATAGGAAACTGCCCTATCAAGCTGTTTGCCACAAGGAAATTGCTGTGGCAATGTTTTTAGCAATTTGCAAAGTGGGGTTAGATATCATTAGAAGATTATTTTGGTATCTGCCAGTTGCACCATCTTCCAACATTTGGTGATTGGCTCCACCCCACACCATTTTCTTTGTGACTGGTGAACCTTGGTAGTTTGCAAGCCCCTCAAGCAGCACCCGCCCATAGAAACTTTGAGAACCTTTGGTCTACAGGAAAAGGAAGGGGGAAAGTATATGTTTTGCTGTTTAGACAACCTTTCAGTGACAGCCTGGGAACGGAATGTAAATGTATGTTCCTGTGTGTCCTTTTGACTGTGCAGTGATGGTAGGAAGTTGCTATAGGATTAGTCAGTGAACAGGCAGAACTGGCTGATTCAAGTCTTTGGAATTGTGTAACTGTGTCAAGCAGCACCTTCTACATGCAAACCTTATCAGGAGTAGTGGTGGTGGAGCCACATGCAAACTTTATCAGTAGGGGTGGCGGAAAATTCAATTCAGTCTGCATTTAAAGGTGAACCTGCCTGATTTCCACTTTCCAAAATAATACACAAACCAAAACACGGTTAGCTTTCGAAATTCACACTTCTCTAGGCAAGTAATGTAATGTGCACAAAGGTGCACTGTATTAGGAGAAATTGCTTTGCAAAAATGTGTATATTAGGCAAAATGCTGAGAAAACACTGCTACTTAGTTTCTTACTGATCCCATGAAGCAATCCTCTGTATCTTATTTTAAGTTGTGAACTCCCCTGAGATGTACAGATGAAGGACGGTATACAAATGTAGTATAATAATAATATTAATACTAAAAAAATGGAAAAAATCATCTCTAAAATGCTAATGAATTTTCATAAAGACTATTTTTCAAAAGTCACAAAGTGATGTGAAATTAAAACTGCATTAAGAGTGGAAAAATGAGCAACAAACAAAAACTGACATCTTCACCCATCCCTACGAGAGTAAGCCCCACTGGAATAATAAAATATTCCAAATAAAATGTGCACTGGACTGGGCTGGATGCCCTTGACAGCCATGTAACTTTACACTACCGGTAATTTGGTTGTTAAAAGTATATAACCTCTGTAGGTGCACCCAGTTACGGAACTCCCTTCCCCCAGAGGGATGGATAGAACGCTGATGGAATTTTGCCACAGGGTGAAGACGTTCTTGTTTTCCCAAGCTCTTGGAGGTCCACATATCTAGGTTATTTTAAGTCTTTGTCTCCCTTGATAATCTTGTGTTTATTATGATGGTATTGTGACTGATGTTTCAGTTGTATTTTACAATTCTGTGTCATAGAGTTTTGATTGATATGTGCTTCAGGGTGACTTCTGACAGTAAGCAGTACTGTATACAAAAGCTTTAAATGTAAAAAAACCCCAACCTTTAATGCAGTGGTGTGGGACCTGTTCCCTTCCAGATGTTGTTGGACTACATTCCTGACTATTGGCTGTGCTGTGGATGATGGGTGGGGTAGTCCAACATCTGTTATTATTTATTTGTTAAGCCAAAACCATTACAAAAGAGAAAACACATAAAACAGAATAAAAACAGAATTTAAAAAGTTGCAGGATCAAAATAATTATTCAAACCAGTCATTTTTTAAGATAAAAGTTTGCTCCCCTTCAGAATTTAACTTAACATCCCCACAAACATTTCTCCTTAAAATTGTCACTGTAAAGGCAAATCAGGCCATTTTTTCAGAGGTGTAAAGGGAGGGACGCGGGTGGTGGTGTGGGTTAAACCAGAGCCTAGGACTTGCTGATCAGGTCGGCGGTTCAAATCCCTGCGACGGGGTGAGCTCCCATTGCTCGGTCCCTGCTCCTGCCAACCTCGCAGTTTGAAAGCATGCCAAAGTGCAAGTAGATAAATAGGTATCGCTCCGGCAGGAAGGTAAATGGTGTTTCCATGCGCTGCTCTGGTTCGCCAGAAGCGGCTTAGTAATGCTGGTCACATGACCCAGAAGCTGTACACCAGTTTCCTCGGCCAATAAAGCGAGATGAGCGCCGCAACCCCAGAGTTGGCCACAACTGGACCTAATGATTGGGCAAACCAGGAAGTAGTCTCTCTTCATAGGGGATCCAGCGATAGCATTCTTCAACTATGGCAGAGCACATAATAAACTGGAGCCGCAGAGCTGCAAGGGTTTCTCTTCATTTGATATTTGTGATGCTGGTTACATAGTGAGGACGAGGAATCTGAATCAGTAGTTTGGCATACAAAGGGGCACATTTGGACAGACTAGAAGTGCAACCAGCACAAAGATAATGTTTTAAAACATGAGATTACATGTGGTGAGATGCCATCTACAAGTCTAATGAACGCAGAATGTCCAAAGAAAGGCCATACTTATCAATGACTTGATTCCAAGATGAAGTCAGACTCAGCATCTCTTTGAAAGCTGAAAGTACTTAAATTGACCTTATCCTCCTTTTTAATGTTAGCCAATACTTAAGGGCAAAGCATTTAGGCCATCACTAAACAAAGAGCAGGTTCCAGAGAATGGTAGTGTCAGTTGCCTTGGGAAGCTCAAAAATAGCACAAAGGTATTTATTCTGGGGACAACATCTGGAGAAACACAGGCTTCCCACCCCTATTTTTGTGGTTATGGTTAAGGTTTATCAGCAGAGTGAAGGCTGTGCCACCTATTCCCTAGTCAAAATGATCAAGTATACAAGAAGAACCTACAGTATTTATCAGGGTGTAATTGAATACTACAACTACATGATCTTAGCCACAGGTACATTACTACTACTGTGGTGGTTTCGGTGGGGGTTATCTTGTTGGGGGATGGGCAAGACGGCCTCCTGGAGTCCCCTACAACTTAAGAGATGGTTTGACTCGCGGCCAGAACCTTGGACTTGGAAATAACCCTGTCAAAGTTGTCCACTCCTTTGTTAAAAATGGGTGAGGAGACTGTAACCCTTCAGATGTTTTATGGGGGTTCAACTCTTTTATCATCCCTGCCCATTAAGCCATGCTAGCTGGGGCTGATGGGAATTGGAGACCAACAAAATCTTAAGCACTATTTTCCCCACTTCGGTTAAGGAAATTAGCCAATTCTAACAATGTCCAGTGACTGTTCTGTGAGGGAGCAGTTTTTTTCCTGTCTACTCCTAAGGAATTTGGTAATCTGTGTCTGTAGATTACTGTGGGTCAGCCTGAGAGCAAGGCAGAGTTTATTTGTTTTTCTTTAGTTCTGGTGGTGCTCCCCCAGAAATCTGACGGGGAGGGAGAAGTAAACTTTTGGGACATGCTAAACTGTGAGCTTCACCTAAGTATAAGCCTGCATATTTGTAAACAAATACAAAATTACTCCTAAGCTTCCTGTGACCTCATTGGAAAAAAACAAACCCAGAGTAAGCATTTTTCACCACTTGGATAATTAGTTTGTATATAACATTGGTACACTGTAATGTAACGCCATCCTTTCTGGGCAAAATGCCCATTCAATGCAGTTTACAATACCTTAAATTATAATAACAAGCTAACAAAACAAGAGGAATTAAAAGCAATAAAAAGGAAGCAGGAAAGAGCAATGTGTATGAATACATAAGCTATATACACATTTATTCATCCATAGTTGCATATCCATCCCAATCTCTTAAGTGGTGTGAGATTCCAGGGGTTTACCCAGGGTTCATGTTTCCTTTGGAAGTGGAACACAGCAGAGACTGTGGTGTCTTTATGGTTTATTTACAAATATATTCAACCTGAGCCTACATTGGAGGGGTTCACAGCATTCACACCCCAATATGGTCTTGCTTTTGCCATAGCCACAGTCACAGCCTGGGACTCAAGGCAGAAGATTCTAGGTTGGATCCCCAGCATAGAATCAAGAGAAATGTGGACCCCCAGAGTAATTTAGTCCAACCCCTGCAATGCAGCAGTTCATTTAAGCTGGGAATGTTAAAAAAAAAAAGTTTGATATTTTATTATGTTTGATATATATTGTAAACTGCCCAGAGTGGCTAGGGAAATCTAGCCAGTTGGGTGGGTTATAAATAATAAAATTATCATCATCAACTTATGAAACCCTGGAGAACAATTGCCCTTCAGCACAGGATCAGTGGTCAGAGATGATGGAAGTTCAAGTCCCAACAGCTGAGGACTTAAGTCTGAGAAACATGGGAGAAAATATTAAGCTAGACAGACAAATGGTCTGATTCAGTAAGTGTCAGTGTAGATTATAACAAATTTGATAGACCAATCCAATGTTCTTGCAAAGTATAAGGCAGTATGCCATGTTCCCAAGTCCACTGAGCTCCACTATATGACCCCAGGGTCTGTTATTACGAGGGAGAAAAACATATACTGATGTGCAAAGCATATGCTATACCCCTGATATATAGCCTGTTTGAAAACATCTAATGCACCCTGGATATAGCTCCTTAACATACTGAACTACCCTCTTAAACTTGCAACCAGCTCCTATGCTGGTTTACTCAGAACCAAGTCATATAGTGTTTTGTAGGCTGAACACTAGAAGAAGAGGAGGAGGAGGAATTTGGATTTGATATCCCGCCTTTCACTCCCTTTAAGGAGTCTCAAAGCGGCTAACATTCTCCTTTCCCTTCCTCCCCCGCAACAAACACTCTGTGAGGTGATTGGGGCTGAGAGACTTCAATGAAGTGTGACTGGCCCAAGGTCACCCAGCGGCTGCATGTGGAGGAGCGGAGACACGAACCCGGTTCCTCAGATTACGAGTCCACCGCTCTTAACCACTACACCACACTGACTCAAGTTTGTCTTGGACTGCAGTGGTTCAGTGCGGGCTTATCATCATAGGGAAAATATTCTAATTCATGGCTATTTATACGCAACATTTTTGAAGCAAATTCAAAGCACCTTCTTTTTATCAAATAATTCTGGGTACTGTAGTTTGTGAAGGGTTGCTGGGAGTCATTACTCTCTCGTGGATGAACTGCAGTACTCAGAATTATTGAGGGAAATACCGTAATGTGCTCCAAATGTGCTTCAGAGTTGAAGTGTGTACACAGCCAATGTAACTGCCTATGTCTCAATACAGAGGCAGGTGTGGCAGCTTCTCTAGTCAATAAAAGTCTGGACACGTTTATTTGTTTTAAAACCACAGGTTTTATTCATTTACATTAAAGATGAGATTATTTGCACATTAAAACCCACTTCCTTTATTGATTCACTGGCCCTGGCTTCAGCATTCGGAAAGTTAATATTTAAAAGGATCAGCATTTGAAGTAGCTCAATAGCAGAGCATGTGCCCTGCATGTCCAAGGTCCTGGGTTTGATCCCTGGCAAATCTCAATATGCCAACATGAAGGAAACTCAAATATAATAAATATATCTGTTCTGCAACATCTATTCTTTAAATGCCACTAGGACAGGGTGTGACAACTTGCTCAAACGAAGGTTACAAGTAAAAGGATTATTGGATCAACAATAATTAAGGCTGCAATTAAACTCTGTTTAATAGGCAGGAAACAGTGAGATGTCTGAGTAAACATGTTTATCTTTGGGGTGTAAAAAGTGGCAAGCTTCCACACCCTACGATGTTCTTCTGCAAGCAAAAGTGTAAATAAGAAATGCATGTGCCACGTCACATTAGCCTGTTCTCTCTTGGCTCTAAATTCAAATGGGTGGGGATTGGTTGTCCTCTAAATTCAAATGGGTGGGGATTGGTTGTCCTATCTCAGTGATGAGACAACAAATGCTCTGGCCATTCCTTTAAAAAAAAATTAACTCAATTATCTCAATTGGCACTCTACAAGTGCAATACTAAGACTGAGGAGGAGGAAACTGACAGCCAGGGCTACTATCTCAACTGGCTGTAATTAAGAAGGTGGGTGGTGGAGATAGCAATTCATCACTTCCCCAGCTGTCTCCATCCTCCTGTGCTGGGGCTGTTAACATGGGGGCTGATGGACATGTGTATAGGGGGACCCTTTGTGAAATTGCCGCCCACATGGTCTCAAAAATACACTGGCCCAAAAAGATCATTTAGCCTGTCCTGTGTGTGATCTGGACCCTCCCAGACAGGGGCGTAGCTGGGGTGGGGCATGTAATGTAATACGGACACTTTTCGTAAGAGGTAGATTGGGACACACAAACAAACAAGGGTCACTTATCCAAAAGGTTTATCTTGGAGATTTCACATATCAGAAGAAGTGGCTTCCTGGTGAGTTAGGCTACCTTGCCTGCAGATCCCATTGTTCTATCTGGTATGCCTCTACATTTCTATAGAATTTATGACTGGTGCACAAGCTTGTTTCCATAGCTCCATGAAGGAACTTTTAGATGCAAATAATCAGCATTTGGCAGCCAAGCTTCCTGGTGAGTCAATCAAGGAACTTTTCGGATCCTCATGACCTCATTGGTAAGAAAGTAAAACATAGAGAAATCAAACTACAAGACTGTGCATATGGTCAAGGTGGGAAGGTCATATCCCACAGTCCTTTGCTTCAGCCAAAGCAATCTTTTGTTCACTGCTGAACATGAAATGGAGGCTAACAGGGAAAGCCTCATAACAGGGCCCTGATGCCAGCAGCGCTTGCTTATCTCAGCTTGTTCTTTTCTTCCAAAGTGTCACAGACAGTGCAGATGGGAAAGGCCATCGGCTGGCTGACCAAGTAGAGACATCCAGCCCAGGCCACATTCTCCTACAGCTTTCGTGCATTGCAGATACCAATTGGGATCACAATCTCCATTTGGAAGGTTTATCAAAAGAGGAAAGTCTTCAACAAGTGCCTAAAAGTCGATAGAGATGGCATTTATCTAATATATAATTGGAGGGCATTCCAAAGTGTAGATCTCACCACACTCAAGGTCTGATTCTGACAATTCTATAATACATTTTTCTTAATAAAGGAGATGCATGTTGCTGGGGGAATGCTGACTTTTTACTAGCAAATAATAAAATATTGCTGTATGAGTACTAGGATAATGCCATTTCTCTGCAACAAATGTACTGTTAGTGGTGGAGGGGTGTTTAGATCCCATGTAACAATTGTACATTTATCACACAATAAAATGGTTATCTAGAAAAGCCCAGCCTCTTATTCACTCCCTGTTTCTCACATTTCTGCTAGTGCATTGATTAGTGGTGTGAACAGGTGGCTCTTTGCACTCCAGTTTCTACCTGTTCTGGGCCTTGATTCCCTTTTCCGGGCATTATTGCGTGTCAAAGCCTTTCCATGGCCCTGTTTGCATCTGCAGCTTCCAGGAAATTAGGTTCCAGCTGGAGGCAAAAGATGAAGAATGAATAACAGGAAACAGGTTTTGGACCTGGGGGCTTCCTGTTCTACTACGTCATAATGCATTAACGAGGGCTGCGAAAGGCATGACCAGAGTTGGGAAAGGCAATCCTTTAAATGCAAAGTGGAGCCTTGGGTTACAACAGATCCACCCAATTCCAGCCAGTGAAAGTCCATCACTCAGCTTCACTTAGGGGCATAAAGGCCATATAATGGTCAATTGAAGGTGTGAAGTCTCCTAACACCTCAGCTTTATAGTGTAGATCATGTTTCAGAAGTGATTATAGGATGAGGCTGCCCCCTAGTGACAGAATCACCATCCTCATTTCACATATACACTCACCGAGCCTGAACTGGCAGGAAATGACCAGGAATGAGACCTTGGGGTTGCAGTGGATAGCTCAATGAAGGTGTTGACCCAGGATGTGGCAGCTATGAAAAATGCAAAGTCCCATCTAGAGATCACTAGGAAAGCAACTGAAGCTGAATTTTGGAAGATTTAGGATTGGGGGCGGGGGGAGTACTTATTCACACAGTGCATAGTTCAACTATGAAACTCACTCCTATAGGAAGCACTAATGGCCACTTTGGATGGCTTTAAGACAGGAAACATCACGGAGGCTGTATTAGAGTGAGTGGGTGGGGCTGCAATTAACAACAGGCAGGCCCCAATCCAAAAGACAGTGGGGCCAGAGCTAACAGTGGGCTAGCCATATACCGTATTTTTTGCTCTATAAGACTTTTTCCCTCCTAAAAAGTAAGGGGAAATGTGTGTGCGTCTTATGGAGCGAATGCAGGCTGCACAGCTATCCCAGAAGCCAGAAAAGCAAGAGGGATTGCTGCTTTCACTGCGCAGCGATCCCTCTTGCTGTTCTGGCTTCTGAGATTCAGAATATTGTTTTCCTCCTCCAAAAACTAGGTGCGTCTTGTGGTCTGGTGTATCTTATAGAGCAAAAAATACGGTACTTCTTATCCCTTTTCTCTTTCTCCCCATCTCTTCCATACATTCATTTTTCCCCTCAGGGAGCAGAAACATAGAATTGTGGAGTTGGAAGCAATCCTGAGGATTATCATCTAGTCCAACTTCCCTGCAATGCAGGAAAATGCAGCTGCTCCCAAGGGGGATTGAACCTGCCACCTTGGCATTATCAGCACCATGCTCTAACAAACTGAGCTAACCAGGTTGACAGCTTAGAATAGGTAAACACCTGCCTCCATTATCAGCCTTGTGTCATACATTAAGAGCTCTGAGGACCCTCCTCTGGAAGTCCCCACCAGCTTAAATGTAACAAAACGAGATGGCCTTATTGGTGGTAGTGCCCCAGCTGTGGAGTTCTTGCTCACTTTGCTATCTTTTGCTACATCTGCACCATACATTCAAAATATCCTGGGAACCATAGATTGTTAAGGGTGCTGAGAATTCTTACGAAATCACTGTTCCCCACACTGAGTGGTATAATGGTGCTTAAAATTTATGGTGCGGATGTGGCCTTTTTGACATCAAGCAAAATGCCTAGTATTTTTTTTTTTTTTTGCAAACCCTTTAACAGTTTCACTCCCTTGGAAGTTGAAATCAGTTTTTTTATCCTGCATATATTATGGAGTTTTAATATTGTTGTGTTTTCCTCATCAATCATGATTAAATATTTAAGTTACTTATTTATTTACCTCTCTTCATCCAAGATCTCAGGGTGGTTGACAGCATAAAATACAAAATAAAAATAAGAACAAGACAAACCCATGACCCCACCTACCACAAAAACATTTAAGAGGACATAGAATGTTATTCAGATGAAGGCCCGATTGAATACACCTGATTTTCACCTGACACTTAAAGATGTATAATGAAGGTGCTAGGCGAGCCTCCCTGGGGAGAGCATTCCACAAATGGGGAGTTACTGCAATAGAGGCCTGTTCTCCTGTTGCCATCCTCCTGACCTCTCATTGAGGAGGAACACAAAGGGCCTCCAATGAGGATTGCAGTTTCTGGGTTGGTTCACATGGGGATATGTAGTCTTTGAGGTACTGCAGTCATGAGCAGTTTAAGGCTTTATAGGACAAAACCAGCACTTTGAACTGGGCCAGGAAACCGATTGGAAGCCAGTGCAATTAGGCCAGGATCAGTGTAATATGCTAAACTGTCATACCCTGGTGAGCAACCTAGCAGAGGAATTCTACACTAGCTGAATTTTCTGAACCATCATCAGAAGCTGCTGCACGTATAATGCATTGCTAGAAATTACCACAGCATAGATGATAGAAGCTGGGCTATCCCTGTCCAGATAGGGGCACAGTTGGGCCACCAGCTGAAACTGATGGAAGGCATTTCGCGCAACTGTGACCTAAACCTCAAGCAACAGCAAAGCATCTAAAAGTACCCCCAAGCAATGTACCTGCTCCTTCAGAGGGAGTGTAACCCCATAAGAGCAGGCCACCTCCCATCCATCCGGTCTAGGAAACCACCCACTAACAGTGCCTCAGTCTTCTCTTAATTGAGCTTCCGTTGTTGGCTCCCATCCAGTCTTTTACTGAGGAAAGACAATGGTCCAGCACATCAACTGCTGCACCTGCAAGTATAAAGAAGAAGCAGAGCTATGTGTCATCAACATATTGCTAACAGCATACTCCAAACTTCCAGATAACCCCACTCAGCTGTTTCATGTTGGTGTTAAATAGCATAAGTGATTAAATAGAACCCTGAGAAACCCCACATTGAAGGGCCAAAGAGCAGTCCCCAACCATCCCCTCTGGAAATGATCATCCAAGTAGGACCTGAACCAACGCAAAGCAGTGCCACCCACCTCTAACTTGGACATTTGCTCCAGAAGGATACCATGGTCAATGGTATAAAAAGCCACTGATAGGCAAAGGAGAATTAACAAGGACAGATTTTCTCTGTCTCCCAACTGAGGACATCAACATACAGGGCAACTAAGAGCCATCTGAAAACACACAGGATCCATTAGTATCTGAGGACAGACCATCTTAATAGGTCCCCCCTATCTCTGCATAGGAGGAAAGGTGCTGAAAGCCTAAATTTCAACAGGAAGCAATTTGACCATGATAAGGAGCTGGTGTCAACATTCCAAACTTTCAGATCAACTTCTTCCTGTGCAGTTGAGAAAATAAGATCCAAAGTGTGGCCTGCCACACGTGTTGAGCCAGCGATATGCTATGACAGCCCCATGGTCATCACGGCAATCTTGGAGTTTTGAGCCACCCCAGACACGTGACATGTGAACCACCTCAACATTCTGTCTAAATTAGTTTCTAAATTTCACTAAGAACTCATGGCCTAAACCAGGACTGTGAAAACTTCAGTTCATAAAAATCTTAATTATGTACGATTGGGAGGGGGGGAAGCTATGGAAACAACTAGCAAGCTATGGTAACAACTAGTAAGAAGTAGGACAGGTAGCCAAAGCAGGACTAGATCGCACCAGATTGTTGTAAGGATTTTAAGTAAACTGGGGGAGGGAGATAAGAGGCGAGAGAACTCGGGCAACTGATAACACCCTCAACTACAGCTGTTAGAAAGCTACGGCGAAAGGGGTTATAATGTGGGTGAAAACAGAGACAAGGAAAAGAGAAAGAGTCCGCGGAAGGAGGGAGGGGTGTCATGGATTTCGTTAAAAGAAGCCCCCCCCCCGCTCCCGTTTAACCGACTGCTCCTCTTCCTCCATCAATTCCGGCGCTGCCACAAAAAGAGGCGGCGGGGCGGGGAGAGCGCGCCGAAAACACCAGCAACCGGAAGTGGGCGCGGAGAAGGGAGGGAGCCCCCCGAGAAGAGCGACAGCCATCGGGTCCCGGAACCCGAAGCTCCCGCGAAGCCAGAAGAAACGGGAAGCGGCGTCAGCGGAGCCTCCCAACAGGGACGGTCCCTCGGCCCCGCCTCCCCAGCGCCAGGCAACGGCTCGCCGCCGCCGCCCCCTGCGCCTCAGCTTCCTCCTCCTCCGCGGAGCCCTGGCGCCCCAAACCTCCTCCAGCGGCCCAGCCTGACCCTCCCCCCCTCCAACCGTCCCGCGCGCGCGCCCTCCTCCGCCCCCCCAAATAACCGCCCTCGCGCCAGGCCCGCCCCGCTCACCTGACAGAAGTCCCGGCAATAGGCGCCCGACGAGCCCTCGCCCACCCCCTGCTCGCTGAGCTCCGCCTGCAGCTGCCGGAGCCGAGCGCGGAGGCCGGCGGCCAGCCGGGGCATCTCTGGCTGCAGGGCAGCGTCAGCCTCGGCGTCCGCCATCTGCACCCGGCCCCACCGCGCGTAGGCAAGGAATCACGTGACCCCGCAGCCGCTGACCACATCGGCGGGGGACGGGCCCACGTGACGCGACGGCCCCGCCCACTCCCGGCTCCTTCTTCCCTCCCGCCCCATTTCCCAGCGCTGCCCAATGGTGAGGGGCTTCTTCGGAGAGGCGGGGGATGAAGGGAAGCTTCCGGCGTGGAGCTGCAGCAAGAAGGGCGAATGCGATCCGCAGATTTTACAGTACTCTGGAGAGACTTGTTTATTCGCTCGTTATAATGTTGGTTTTCCGTGCTAGTTACAGATCTTTTTTAAAAAATATATATTTGTCATAGTAAATTGGAAATGTTTTGCTTTTCAGTTAAAAAGCAACCTTTTAAATTTTGGTACATCACAGCATTCAGACCTTTCTCTTTTTCTACCTAGTTTTAACTATTTGTTAATTACTTGGAATTTTTGTTTCATATTGTTTTCTAACAGCATCTATGTACCTTCATTATAGACATACATTAGGAGAAGGGCAGTTTAGAAATGGAGTGAATAAACAAATACCTTCACATCATCTTGTGTAGGCTTAGCAGAGACTCTGACCAGAGTTATTCTGAGCTTCGTGTTATTACTGCCCCTTTATATGCTAACTTAGCTGCCAACCTAGCAGTTTGAAAACACATCAAAGTGGAAGTAGATAAATAGGTACCACTCCGGCGGGAAGGTAAATGGCGTTTCCGTGCGCTGCTCTGGTTCGCCAGAAGCAGCTTAGACATGCTGGCCACATGATGCGGAAGCTGTACGCCGGCTGCCTCAGCCAATAAAGCAAGATGAGCACTGCAACCCCAGAGTCATCCATGACTGGACCTAATGGTCAGGGGTCCCTTTACCTTTTATATGCTTAAATAAACAAAATGTATTCTAGTAAGGCTTGGTTCAAGCCTTTTAAGGGCAACTGTTAAGGAGCATTTAAAATAGTTAGAAACTGATCATGTCCTGTACCATTTTGGACATTCTGCTGGTGTTCTAGGAGAGTTCAGCATTTTGGGGGGAAACTGACACAATTAAGAGTAGCAATGACACAAAAATTAAGAGTAGCAAGATAAACACTACAGTTTGTATGCAGTCTTGTTGAAGCTCATGATACATCAGTACCTAGTTTACAGCACATTTTGGCATATATGAAGTATATGTTTCATTCCCTCCCTCCCCTTCCTATAAGTGTTAATTGTTCTTCATACAAAATACCTTTTACTTTGATCATCAATCCAAGCAATAGAGGGGGGATGTACATTATTCGTCCTTCTCACCTCATTATGGAGTGAGTTCTAGGCATGGTGCTATTTCTGACCTTGGCAGGTAAGAGAGCTGTGGCTTACACATGTGTGCTTATGGGCAGTGAGCTAACCATTCATATGTCATTCTGAAGGAGGAGAGGACAGGTTAGGATACCCTAAAACCTATGTAGTCACCCACCCCCCAACCAGGCCTCAAGCCTTTTCAAAATTACTTTCTCAGAAGCTAAAAGTATTAGCTAAGCATTTGCTCTGCTGTAACAAAGGTAGCTGAGAACAACAATGTGTTGTGCTTCCCAGGCTTTAGTTGACCTTGCCAGCTGCACATCCAACTTGCAACTTTCTCCGGGAACAGCGCCAGTAGAACGAGAGAGATATAGAGAGAAACAATTCTATGCAAGCTCAGGAGATTGGGAGGGAAGGGGGACTTGAAAGAATGGATAAAAAACTGCATGTAAAAATGTTTTCAGTTTGTGCTCGCTTGTGAGTTACCACACTTGGTCCTTCTGCTACCTGGAAGGTAGAATAAATAGCTCTTTCTCTGGTTTAACCCTTCGGGGTCTGTTGACTCCTTCTTCCCTTCCCCGGGTGCAATGCTCTTTCCACCCGTGAAAAAGGCCTAAAAAGGCTACAATTCATATATAGGTGAAGCATAAGGTGTTTTATTTTTGTGTTGCATTAAACTCCTAATGACCCATTGCAATACAATGTTAATTTAACTCATCAGAGCACAGTGACTCCCTAAAGAATTACTTGCTTTTATTTGAATGGGTTCCCATCCTTTGCAAAGTGCTGTAAGATCTTTTTCGGCCGTGTAAAATAGGAGTACAACTTTCAGATGTTTCAGTGCCCTACCATAACAAAGATGATTTTGAGCAGGTGATCTGTGTGCCTGTTCAGTCTGCTGTTCAGAGATTGTGGTGGTGCAATTTCAAGACACATATTCTTGTAACCACATTTAGATACACAGCTCTTCATAAAGAGCAGGATGGTGAACCTTTGGACCTCTGCATGTTGCTGGATGGTATCACAGCAAGGGAAGATGGGAGTTGTGGTTTAGGGTGTCAGAGAATCCAATCAGAAATGAAAATAGGATTTCACAGAGTTGTCAGAGACCTGGAACAAAAACCATGCAAGCAAATAGGAGTCATATTTGTTATCTTTATTTTAGTCTGCAAACATCACAAAAAACCTGCATAATTTCCTGCACTGTTTTTGACATTTTCCTTCCACTGAAATGTATTAAAATTGATCAGAACCTGGGGATCCAAGGAAATGTATTCTAATAGCAGCCAACACCTTGGGATCTGTCTCAGAACAGCCCTGAAAAGGTCTGTTTATGTCAGACCATGATACAGAAAGACACTGCCAGAATAATGTATTTATATGCTTACCACTTTACACATCATGAAGTGGGACTGAGGCTGTCAAAAGCTTTTGCCAGAATAAATTGGTTAAGTCTTTAAGACGTTGCGTTCCAAATATTTATTTCAATGTGATGTACAAAGTATAATAAAAACAACTAAAACAGTTTTAAAAAGCACAAAAATAACCAGAGATGGATTTTAAAATTCTATGTTGGACAATAAAACACTATGTTAGACTAAAATAACTATATATCTGCTTAACCCAGATCAAAACACTTTAACATGGGAGTTTAAGAGAAAGGAGTTGCCGGGCCAAATCTACTGCTTCAGTCAATGGCACCAACTGCATCACACTGGCAAGGGGGTCCAATATTGCTTCTTAAACTGTCATTACTTTAACATCCACTTCTCCATCAAACATAGCTTCCTGTTTAACTTGCAGGATTCCCTCTGAGTTTGTAGGTTCTAGCTTAACCTGCTGGATTGCCTCTGAATTTGTAGATCCTGAAGGCAAATTAAGACTCTCATTTAGGCAGGCGGGGTCTTTTTGTTCAAACACTTCCAAATCTGAAAGGCAGGTAAGACTGTCCCCAGAAACATTTTCCTCTTGCTTAATCTGTACCTTCTTAATTTGACCATTTGTAATATGCATTGACATGTGATTCGTAAACTCCGTTTCAAAATAGTAGAATTTTTTACAGCCACTAAAGTTGCATGCGTAGGAAGCATCCCTAAAATGCTGGGCTTCGTGGTGGTAGAGCTGCCCCAAGTCACTGAAAACAATGTTACAGCCACTGAGCTCACATTTATAACGCAGATTGTCGTGTTGCTGTTTGTGATGGAGCAGCTCATTCACTGATCCAAACCTAGCATAGCAGCCCACTGACACACACATGTACGGCTGAGGGCCACTGTGAACATGTTCATGCTCCTGTAGATGGAAAGCCGAAACAAAATGCCGCCTGCAGTATGAACACCTCTCTCTCCTGTTTTTCATGTCCATGTAGTGCATTGCATTTTGATCATTTTCGTGTTCTGCTTTCAAGTGGACACTTAAGTACTTGAACTGCTTATACACCTTGGAGCAGTCCGTGCCTGGGCATGGGTACAGGTCCCTGTCCTGTAAGTGGCAGTTTTCTAGCTTACTAAAAGTGATGTAATCCTGCGCGTCAGTTCTGGGTTGTTCTCCAAGAGCCACAGAAGCAATTCTGGCTAGACTGCTCATCGCCAGCCTCTCTTTCTTCAACAGCAACTTCTTCTTACCACGGTATTTCCTACTAGGAGGCATTTTTACATGTTCCATCACATGCTTCACAAATACATCCTTCCTCTTGAACTTTTTTATACACACAGGGCATGTATAAATGCCATCTTCCATATGCATCTTGGAATGGTGAAGTATTCTGGCCTCTATACATTCCTTTTTGCAAATAGCACAGAAAAATTTGTACTGAAGCCATCTCTGGTACCTTTCTGAGGATCCAATTGGCTTTTTAACTCTCACTTTAGGCTGATTTATTGTATCTTGACCTTCAGAATTATCTTCACTATCACTTAGGAAAACATCTAGCATAGCAGTTTCATTGAAAGACATCTTCCTGCAACTCAGATCATCCTCTGAATCAGAAACTTCTTTTCTTTTCCAGTGTCGCTTCAGAGTTTTCCAGTCCCAAAATTCTGGATCAAATGGCCAATATGCCTTTAAAGCCAGCAGCAGCTCACAACACACAGAGTTTTTTCCATCCAATTTTTTATCTTGTTTCAGGTAATGCTCTTCTAGTAGACTGTATCTTTCTTCGCTTGGCTCAAGTAAGTATTCAGTGAGCTGACATGCTCTTCTTACTTCGAAGTCTTCTGGCAGAAGGCATGCAATTGTTTTGCATACAGAGGTCTTCATGTCATCATTTTCATTTGATCGGAGCGGCAGGGCTCTCACACATAACAAAACAGGCACAACAAGGTCTGCTTCTTCTGCCTATAGGAAAGAAGAAAGCGCAAGTCAGATCTAAATTTAGCCCCCAGAGATCTCTCTTAAAGACAAAAGGGAGAAAAATGAAAAAACTGGACAGGATATCTGAGTAAGATGCTCTTTCTTCAGATTTCTAGGCATTTCATAGAATTGTAGAGTCGGAAGGGACCTTAGGGTCATCTAGTCCAACCCCCTGCGATGCAGGAATCTTTTGCCCAACGTGAGGCTTGAACCCACAACCCTATGTTTCTCATGCTCCACCGACAGAGCTATTCCCTCTCAATCCAGAAGCGGTTGCAGCAGATTTGGGGAACCCGTTGCCCTTCAAATGTTGCTGGACTCCCAATTCCCATTAACCCCAGCAAGCATGGCCAATGGCCAGGGATGGTGAGCGTTGTAACTCAGAAGTATCAGAATGGCCACATGTTCCCCACGCCTGGATTAGAGGGTTATAAATAGATACATACTCTGGCATTTCATATTTCAATCTTATTTCGATTTCTGCACCATCCACTTAATGTTCTAAGCCAAGCCACGTCTTCTAGAGATAAAATGGAGAGATAAAAGCATAAAAACAACTCTGCTGAGTCAGATCCAAGGCTCATCTAGTTCAGCATCCTGTTTTCACTGATTTCTGTTTAACAAACCTGCTCCACCTCTCTTTAATTGTTTTCTCAATGATGAACACATGATGAACATTCATTTTACAGAAAGAATAACGCTAGAAGGAAAACCCTGTTCCTAAACCTCTGCTGCTTTGAGGAATATATTTGGATGAAGAAAAGGCTACCGTGTAAACCCTACACAAATCCGGAGTGGAGTCCCTAATAATAATAATAAATAATAATAATAATAATAATAATAATAATAATAATAATAAAAAATTTTATTTATATCCCGCCCTCCCCAGCCGAAGCCGGGCTCAGGGCGGCTAACAACAATAAAACAGTACAAAAGTACAGCACAAACCACACTCTAAAATCATTCATTATAAAATTGATTCAAATCAAGCCACTGGCAACCATTGTGCCAGAGCTCCACGAAGATTGCCGAGGGAGGGAGTCAGGCTGTGCCCTGGCCAAAGGCCTGGTGGAACAGCTCTGTCTTGCAGGCCCTGCGGAAAGATGTCAAGTCCCGCAGGGCCCTAGTTTCTAGTGACAGAGCGTTCCACCAGATCGGAGCCACAGCCGAAAAAGCCCTGGCTCTAGTTGAGGCCAGCCTAACTTCTCTGTGGCCTAAGACAGTTGGATGGAGCCATGCAAGCTGGTGCCAAACTTATTGCTCTGCTTTCCTTTGGAGCACATCAGCAAGGCTGAGAAGGGGGTGTCGCTAATGCAATGGTTTGATTTCACCCCTGGAAGCACACTGCATTGTCTATGGAGATAGATGGGTGCCAACAACAACAACCTACAGATTGCTTCTAGCATATGGAGTAGTCCGTCAATGACACTTTGCAATACACACACACACACACACACAAATTTTATACCTTCTTTTGTATCTTCTATTCAAAAAGGCAACTCTTTGCTGCTTAGTTTATTCCTTATCCCACAGGGAGAGGCACAGATGTCTTGCTATATGTCAGGCAATGGTAGATTCCCTGTGATTCAGCTCCACGCTTCCCTAGTGAACCAGAGTGTTCTGTTGCTTAGACAACCCATAGGTTGCTAAGTTGCAATGGTTAGTACCTATTTTTTTCTTAAAGGGCTAGATGTTCTGAATAAGTGCTCACTGGGGAAAGCAAGCACTGGCACTCAGTTTCCAGTCCCCTTCCTCCTGCATACGCAACCTTCCCATGATTTTAAAAAGAAAGATGATGCCCTACCTGTAGATTATGATATAATGCACTAACACAGCTGAACCATGAATTGCTGTAAGCTTCAAGGAGTGTCTCTCGCTGTTGTATTAAAATCTAAGAACAGGATGCGGCCTCTAAAGTCACCTAGGCTAACCCCTCTTCTAATATTCACAATGATATGTTGCACAACTTCTATGGACTGGATCACTTCCAACCATCACTTCTATTTTATAATAATTTCTATTAAATTTTCAATTTTACATTTCAAAATAAACATTTTACAAACTTTAAAATATCCAATGACTTCCCTTCTTCTCCTTCATTTTACATATCATGCATTCCCACATATTTTCCATGCAAATCAGTTTCCCACTTTTACATCCATCAAAAATTTTTCACTCTGTTGTATTTATCTTAGTGCTGCCAGTATTTTCAGCTTTATAGTTATTTTCCATATATTCAATAAATGTTTTCCACTCTTCTTTAAATAAGTTCTTCTTGCTCTCTTATTCTATTTGTTAAATCTGCAAGTTCTGCATATTCTGTCAACTTAAGTTACCACTCCTCTTTAGCTGGGACCTTGTTCACTTTCCATTTTGGGGCTAACAAAACGTGGGCACAGTTGTTGCATAAATAAATAATCTTTTCTGATGCTTAGGAATTTCTGTCTGGGTTATTCCCAAACCTCCAACAATCACTTCTTAAACCACAGCAATTGAGCAACCACCTCACAGAAACAATTAACACACATCATTCATTTTGAAGAGAAAGGCTGCTATTTTAAGTACAGCAGCTTAACACCATCATATGTCACTAAGTAAACTGTGACTAATTGTCATGTGTCTAAGGTGCTCTTTTACAGCAATTTCCCGTGCATGTGTTAAATCAAAGAATCATAGTAGAGTTGGAAGGGACCATGAGGGTCATCTAGTCCAACCCCTTGCAATGCGGAAATCTTTTGCCCAATGTAAGGCTTGAACCCACAACCATGAAATTAAGTATCTACCTGTAGCCTTTTCAGGCCTTGCCCATGGATTGGAAGAGCATTGCGCCCGGGAGAGGGAAGTGGGAGTCAAGCAGACACTCAAGAGTTGATTCAGAGAAAGAGCTTTATTGCTACCATCCGGGCTGGTAGAAGGAGCAAGCGTGATAACTCACAAGCTTAGCACAAATTTTACGGTCATTTGCATAGAGCATATATTCCCTCCAGTTCTCTCCCCCTCCTCAGGAGTCTTGCCTCATGAGTTTTCCTGAGCATGAACAGAAAGCTCCTGTCTGGAGACTCTTGGAGCCCTTCCCAGGAAAAAGGGGGTTGAGAAGCCTTGCATTTCAGCATGTCCAAGATTTGTTGCAACTGGGTAAGATAAGACTCAGTTCCCAGGCCTGCTTATGCTTGGCATTGACAGAGCCTATCCATTAGCTTTTTGAAGCTTTCATGTACTGATAAAAATAACGTTTTGCTTATGCAGCAGCATCTCGTGAGAAAGCAGAGAAAAGCTGAAGCTGTGGATTTTTAGAAGAGAGAAAGGGGAAATTTGGTTTTGAGGCCTGGGGTGACTTCAGGGTGACTTCACAGACAGGATTTGGGTATCCTGTCCCTTCATACCGACTAAGTCATGTTAGTATACGTTTTTCAATGTTCTCCTATTTTTTCATATTTCTATTAGTCACAGGTGCCCTGTACACTTTGCCTAGGGGCAGGACTTGCAGAATTGAACTGTAGAATTTGATCATTACAGCCTTTCCCCCAGCTTTGCTCCCACTCATCCCCAACCAGAATGACCAGCAGTCAGGTGTGGTGGGAGTTGTAGTCCAAAAAAATCAGGACAGCACAAGGCTGGGAAGGCAGATTTTAAAAGTCACATAACAAATGCTCGACAAGTACAGCAGTGTTGCTTTAAAGTTTGGGATCACAAGCCCAGCTAGTTCACATAGCTAGCCAAGGATAAGCCATTAACAAAGGTACTGATTGTTGGTCATTAGCACAACAAAGAGAGAGACTCCTGGATCTCTGCAAAGCAGGGGTTGCCAAGGTGACCAGGTAGGGGAGTGATGTCACAGTAAAAAATGTGCAGGTTTGAGGAAGGGGGGGCAGAGGATAGAAGGGTTTAGTGAGGTGTGTTGGAAGAAGGGGGGGCAACAAAGACCAGACCTCCATGAGCTGCTGGGCAGAGCAAATGACCAACTGCTGCTTTAGGCTTAAGCTATGGCAAGAGCCATGAGAGATACTCTTGGGATATAATGCTCTGCACCTCCTTCACTGCAGACTTCCAGGTGTAAATATGTTAAACAAACCTTTAAAGGCACTAGCCTCTGTTGTACTTCGATCTTCCCAACAACCCTTGGTGCGTGCCTAGAACCCCCTGGAATCTCAGTGCATCTCTTAGCAGAGATTGTGGAGTGGGGTGGAACCTTCCTAACCGTATTTACAAAACAACAAAAGGTTTCCAACCCATCCTGCATATTCTCAGCCATAGACGTTTTGATGCAACACCCCTGTCCCCTGCACGCAGGAAACATGGGCCTCTTCATATCTTGATGCTATTAGAACAGAGACTTAACAAAATGCTACAGGGGCCTACCAAAGTTCCCCTATGCCCCCTAACATCCGATCTAGGCATATTGGTTTAAAAAGGAAAAACACTAAGAAAGATTAATTCCTCTTAAACTAAGCATGAACTGACTGATTCACTTTCTCACACACTCAACCAGCCCACCCGTGGCCCCCAGCCTTAAAGAAAAGTTCACTTCCGATTTAAAGGAAGCCCACATACCTCCTGATGGGAGAGACGCGCGTCCCACAAGCTCGCAGCAGCCCTCATCCTGGGATCAGAGTTTACTTTTGTTATAAAGCGACCCTCCCTCCTGTTTTAAAAGAAAGCCGACTTCCTGCAGAGTAGGGACCCTTCCCCACCAGCGGCCCCGGTTTCTCACGAGGCTGGGTTCAAGAGGGTCTGTCTGGGAGGGAGGACGTAAGTGGGAAAAGGAAGAAACGGAAGGTACTCTCCCCACCTCCCAAAAAAGTCCCAATGAAAAGGAGAGCTGCCTTCCCTTCTCAGCCCTGCACACCTCTTTTTTTTCTTTTGGAAGACAAGAGGGACGGGAAAACCCTATTCCAACCGTGGGGAAACTTGGCTGCCAAGCAACAACCCCCCCCGGGGCCAAGGGAGCCCCTCAGGCTGCCGAGAGGGGGAAGCCCCCCCAGCCCGCCCCCGGTGGGCACAACGCGACCGGCTTCCGAGGAAGCCTGCCCAGGCTTGTCTGCCAGTCAGTCGGTCGGTCACTCACCGTTAGTGGTCGATCTGCTGGGCTGCCTGCCGAGGGAGAGAGTGGCGGAGGCGGAATGGGAAGGGAGGAGGGGGAAGAGAAAGCAGAGCTCCGAGTCCCCCCATTGAAAGCTAAGACAATCGCGCGCCGGCCGGGGGCGAGCCGGCTTTAAAAAAAACCAAACCGAATATGCGCATGCGTATTTGCAGTCTCCCTCCACAACCTATACATAAAAAGGAATAGGAAGGACACCAGCCAACCGGAGCAGGGGCTCTCGTGACGTCCCCGACGGCCGCGGGAGTTGATTGGCGGCCGCGGGGAAAAAGGGGAGCGGGGCTAGGACAGAAGCCGAGGGGCGGGGGGAATAAAGTAATGAAGAGGGAAGGCGGGAAGAGAGGGAGGCAGTCTATCAGATCAGCGTCCCAGCCACACAGCGCATCAGGGAAAGTTTATATATATATATAAAGTTTTTTCAGTTCTATTCTGGGCCTGTGAATAAACAAGAGCTGTTTGAAGAATCGCAGTGTTATCTGATATGTTCACCCACAACAAGATTGCTGCCCGCCATGCGTTCTACCACTGGAACCAGGCAGAGGGGGAGTCAATTAACAACTACACTGCTGCCCTCCGACAGGCCGCAATGCACTGTGAGTTCCGAGACTTAGACGATGCTCTGATGGATCGAATCGTCTGCGGGGTCCGGGACATGCGTCTGCAACGACGCCTCCTTGCCAAGCCAGACCTCACGCTGCAGAAGGCCATTGATGAGGCCGTGGCCTCGGAAGCTGTCGAACGCTCCGCCCAGGAGATCCGCAAGGCCAGCAGCCCGCGTCTTGCTAGGAAGCCAGTTCCAGTGCATCATGAAGAGGCCAGCAGTGACAAGGCATCTTCCAGTGAAGACGATGACATGCACCAAACAAAGCGGGAGCGCAGGAAGTTCAAACAGAAATCCAAGGGCCAATCGGAATGTGCCAGCTGCGGAGGCAACCATTCCCGTGCCAAGTGTCAATTCAGAGACGCCATCTGTCGGAAATGTTCCAGAAGGGGCCACATCGCTAAGGTCTGCCGATCGGCTCTGTCCGACACCCCCCCTTCACTGACTCACAAGTCCAGTCTTCACTCCAGTCCACCAAGGAAAGCTCGTCCGCCAAGGAAAGCTGTTTCGCTCTCACCAACTGCCACTGCCCGTCCGGAACCACGGCCAAACAGACTCACCTACGCAATGCAAGCTGAATGTCACTGTGCTCATTGAAGGAGCTCTGTGTGACATGGAGATCGACACCGGGTCTGCCCTGTCCATCGTGTCTTGGAGCACCATCAAAAGACTCATACCCAGAGTGCCCAAAAGGCAACTTGACTCTCACTGCATACACCTGAGAGACTACTAGGGAAACGACATTCCCGTGGTAGGCGTTGGCCGGTTCCGGATCGCCTTCAAGGATTTTTCAGGCCTGCTCCGACTGGTGGTGGTCGAAGGTCAGCGGCCAAGCCTCCTAGGGCTAGACTGGTTTGATGCCCTCGGCGTGGAAGTCACCGGCATCAACTCCATCTCTAACACAGAGACTGAGGGTCTGATCAAAGACTTTGCTGAGGTTTTTGACGGCACTTTGGGTCAATATACAGGTGTGCCCATCTCCTTTAGCCTTGATCCACAAGTCGCCCCCATCAAGCTAAAGCCACGCCGGGTTCCATTTGCTCTCAAGGCTAAGGTGGACGAACAACTGGACAAGCTGATTGCCCAAGGAGTTTTGGAGCTGGTTGACCACGCCAAGTGGGAAACCCCCATCGTCACGCCTGTCAAGCCAGACGGGTTGGTGAGAATTTGTGCCAACTACAAGTGCATGATCAACAAAGCACTTCAGCAGCACGCTTACCCGGTTCCTGTTGTCCACCACCAGCTGCATTCCCTGGGTGAGGGTAAGGTCTTCGCTAAGCTGGACCTTGCCCAAGCCTATCAACAACTGCCTGTCGACGATGCCACCGCTGAAGCCCAGGCGATCGTCACCCACCGAGGGGCATTCCATTGCCGCCGTTTGCAGTTCAGTGTGAGTGTGGCTCCTGGCATCTTCCAAAGCCTTATGGAGCATCTCCTGCAAGGGCTTCCGGGCGTGGTGCCGTATTTCAACGACATCTTAGTGTCCGCAGACTCGCACCAGCAGCTGTTCGAGCGCCTCCGCGTCATGCTGACCAAGTTTCAGGAGGCTGGGCTCAAGGTAAAGAAGGAGAAGTGCCAGATCGCTGTTCCACAGGTGGAGTTCCTGGGCTATCTTATCAACGCCTCTGACCTTCATCCGGCAACATCCAAGATCCACGTTATCCAGCAGGCCCCCATCCTAAAGAACAAGGTGGAGTTGCAGGCGTTACTGGGACTGCTGAACTTTTATAACATGTTCCTGCCCCACAAAGCGATGGTAGCTGAGCCTCTTCACTGACTCCTCAGCCTGAAGACACCTTGGTTCTGGGGTCATCGGGAGACAGCAGCCTTCAACGTGGTCAAGGCTCTCCTTTGATCGGACAGTGTGCTGGTACAGTACAGTGAATCCAGGCCTCTGGTCCTTGCCTGCGATGCCTCACCTTTTGGCATCGGCGCTGTCCTCAGTCACCGTTTTCCAGATGGAAGAGAAGCACCGCTCGCCTACTTTTCCAGGACGCTATCTCCGACCGAACGGATTTATAGCCAGCTCAACAAGGTGGCACTGGCAGTTGTGGCTGGAGTGAAGAGGTTCCATGAATACCTCTACGGCAGGACTTTCGACCTCATCACTGACCACAAGCCGCTCCTGGGCCTCCTCGCCAGTGATCGACCAACTCCACCGGTCCTCTTGCCGCGCATGCTGCGATGGACTGTTTTCCTGGCTGCCTACCACTACCAGCTCGTCCATTGCCCGGGGAAATCGATGGGCCATGCCGACACCCTCAGCCGTTGCCCTCTTCCACTGTTTGTGGAAGACCCAGCTCCTGCTTCAGTTTCCTTCACTCAGAGGGGGATTCAAACGTAGCCCTGCATTGTTACTGATGTTAATGCTTATTAGAAAATAAAAAGTCTTATCAAGTTTATATTTCTTGGTGGAAGGTGAAGAGGAGCCCCATATGCAGATGGGCTGAAGTGGACACATATGAATGTGAATTGTTGTACTGACCTTAAAATCTTGAGATATAAGTGGGGTATTTTTTTAAGCATTATATGTGTATTTACTTTTATTTATTTATTTAGTTGGAAAGGGAAGGCATTGCCAGGAGATCCTGTGACCAATTTGCTCCTGGGCTCCTCATAATGTTAAAAATACCATCTTCCTGAATGGTGAGTAAAGCCTACTGACAGTCGGGGGAGGACTCTGTTTGGCCTGAACAGGCCAGAGGAGGTGACAAGGAAAATTAGAAAGATAAAGGTTAATATATTTAAAATAAGAAACTGGGAATACTGTATAAAGACATGGGATAATAGGAGGTAAAAGAAGTAGTAGGGATAAAATAAGTTGGCAGTTTGTGTGGAGGATAAGATAGAAGTATGAAAAATGGGGAGATCTGGGAGCTCAATACCATTTGCATTTGGAACAGATTTCTTAATGGCTCATCACCTTCCTTTGTTCAATTAACAATTCATACTTTATTGGCCATTATCAGGTTGAAAAGGCTACTGGATTGAGGAATTGATTAAATTCTAACCCTATACTGATTCCAGGAATTTAGGACAGCCCCCCCCCAACAACAAAACTATAAAAATACAAAACTCCATCAACCATACTTCATAAGGCTTGTTGATGCCCAAAGTGATTTTACATCTTTATTAGTAAAACAGGATCACAGGCATAGACCCTTCCCCAAGCCTAAGTCCTCTAGAGGCAAGTTTAAAAGTTCCTGGAGTTTGCAGAAAGATTGCTGGGGGGGGGGCAGAGAAAAGACACTCCCTTCAGAGAGTTGTGTAGGGGGAGCTCAAGGAGAGATGAATAATGCTAAAACCTTAAATAGGTTTGCAGGGGTTCTAAAAGTGTGTCTAGACAAGTTGGCATGCTGGCCAATGAGAAGGGGTCAAAATGAGAGAATGAAATCCAGGTAGGTGTGCTTAGGCATAATTTCTAGAAAGAAGACCACAATAATATAATACAGATGTTTCTGATAAGAAGTCTATTGGGCCACACAAACAAACAAGGATCACTCATCCTGAAGGCTGGTCCTCCCTAATAGCTTTATCTATCAGGAGTGACTTCCTGATTCTATGGTTCTGTCTGGTCTGCATCTACATTTCTATAGAATTTCTGGATGGATTTCTTTTGAAGCCTGCCTCCATAGCCTCCATGAAGGGACTTTTAGATGCAAAAATCCTGCATATGGTGACCTTTTGTTTACCCTTCATTTTACCTTTTTACCAACCTAGCTTCCTGGTGAGTAAATCAAGGAAATTTCTGGTTCCTCATGGCCTCACTGGTAAGAAGGTAAAGCATAGAGCAATCAAACTGTAAGACTGTGCATATTGTCAAGATGGAATGGTCTTTTCTCATGGTTCTTTGCTTGAGCCAAACCCATCTAGATTAGATAGATAGATAGATAGATAAACATAGATAGATAAACATAGATAGATAAACATAGATAGATGAGATATAAATGCCATATAGAAAGGTTAGCCTAATAAAAGTATTGCCCAGTTAGGGTTGCCACCTTTGTTCTGGGAAAATACAGGGCAGGGAAGGGCAGTTGGCGGCAATTTTTCCATCTCATGCTAAAGTGACTTCTTTTTTCCACATACTAATTGATTTTCATACAATTTAACAAATTCAATTCAGTTTCAGTGACTTCAAAGCAATCCATTGCAATCTATTGCAGCCTAACAGGATGCCCATTTGGAATTTGTCTCACACTCACATGAATTTGTGTATCTTTCTGTGGTTGGCTACCCAGAGCTTAAATACATGACCTTTCACACACCCTTTAAAACACTCGCATTTGGAGAGGATCCCTAATTTGACACACACACAGAGAGAGCGCTGAAATACAAGCCCAAACTGTTATCAATGCAGGACATAGCATTTTGCATTGAAATACTGGACAATCCTGTATTATACAAGACAGGTGGCAACCCTATGCTTACTGTGGGTTTTGGATCGATGGATGCATGGTGGGCTAACTTGGGCTCATTTAACGGGTTGCAATTGAACCACCCCCGTGCTGTGAACAGCGCACTTCCAGGCGAGTGCGACCAGCCCCGCATTCGCAAGCACCGCTGGGGGCACCGTGGAGGAAGGCAGAGCCCAGATCCCGACAGCAGGTCTGTGGCGGTGCATGCTGGGAGTTGTAGTTTCAGACGCACGCGACCGGAGGGGCTTGCAAGGCAGCTTCCGAGCCGCTGGAAGTAGACGAGGCCCTCCTCGCTGGCCCAGGATGCCGGCGCCCGTGCTCTGCGCGAGTTGCGGGTCCCGGCGCGCCGCGCTCCGCCGCCCCAAGACGGGCCAGGCGCTGTGCCGGGAGTGCTTCGTGGCGGCCTTCGAGGCGGAGGTGCACGGCACCGTGGTGGCGGCGCGGCTCTTCCAGCCGGGCGAGACGGTGGCCATCGGGGCGTCGGGGGGCAAGGACTCCACGGTGCTGGCGCACGTGCTGCGGCTGCTCAACGAGCGCCACGGCTACGGCCTACGCCTGCTGCTGCTCTCCGTGGACGAGGGCATCGCCGGCTACCGGGACGACTCGCTGGCCGCCGTGCGCCGCAACCAGGGCCGCCTGGGGCTGCCGCTGCACGTGGTCTCCTACCAGGAGCTCTACGGCTGGAGCATGGACCGCATCGTCCGCCACGTCGGCCTCAAAAACAACTGCACCTTCTGCGGGGTCTTCCGGCGGCAGGCGCTGGACCGAGGCGCCGCCTTGCTCGGGGCTGACAAGATCGCCACAGGTGCGGGGATTGGGGCTGGAGGGGGCAGCCGGATTGGGGCGCTCCGGGTGCGGTGGGGCTCCCGAGGTCCATCAGCGCCGGCCGGTGTGGTCAGCCGTCTGGGGTGATGGGGTCTGTCGCCCAACAGCACCCGGAGGGCCACTGCTTAACCATCTCCGTCTAAAGAGCTTCTGAGCAACTGCAGAGGGCACGGCAACAACGAAGCTCTTGTGGGGTCACAACCTTAACTCACGAATACATAACTATTTATTGGGAGCACTTTTACTCCCCTGTTTCAAGTTAGAGACTTCTAAGTCATAGAACTGGTGGAAGGCAGCCCTGTTCAGGGAAGTTTTTAATATTTAACGCTGTATTGTTTTTAATACCTGATTGGGAGCCGCCCAGAGTGGCTGGGGAAACTCAGCCAGATGGGCGGGGTATAAATAATAAATTATTATTATTATTATTATTATTATTATTATTATTATTATTATTATTATCATCATCATCATCATCATCATCATTATAAGGGACTTCCAGGTCATCTGGTCCAGCCCCCTGCAAATGCAGGAATCTCCACTAAAAGCATCCATGACAGATGGCCATTCAACCTCTGCTTTAAAACCTCCAAAGAAGGAAAGTTCACCACCTTCCAACAGAGTCTATTCCATTGTCAGGACAGCTCTTACCATCAGACAGTTCTACCTGATGTTTAGTCAAAATCTCCTTTCTTGTAACTTGAATTCTTAGGTACGGCTTCTACCATCCAGGGCATGAGAAAACAAGCTTGTCCCATCATTCTTGTGAGGAGCCCTTTAGATATTTGAGAAAACGGGTCCCTGAACCAGTTGCAAATATTATTAGTATTATAATAATAATATATTCTTTTCCCCCTTTCTAATATTTTATTTTCCATTCTTCCATTTTACAATAGTCAACAATAAATATAAATCCACACAAATCCAATAATATTTTCTGCAATTTCCCTACTTCCCCTTCTGCAGTTTCTTATTTTTCTATCAAATTCTTACTACATATCTTAATTTATCCTTTTTGCCATTTTATCCTTTTTAATTCCCTTAGATTTCTGACTGTTCATGCTTATATCAGTCCTAACGTTTTTTATTGTTTGCAATTTATTTTCATATATTCAATAAATTTTCCCCATTCTATTACAAAGAGTCTATCATCTTGATCTCTTAATCTTCTGGTAAGTTTTGCCATCTCTGCATATTCCATCAGGCCATTGGTCATACTGGCAGACCCTGAAGGGAGTTGGAGTTTGGAGGGTCACATGTTCCCCACAGTTGCCCTATTTAGAGATTGCTGCTGCTGCGACTGTTCCCTGGTGCAATATACGTACACGCAAACACACATTAAATATATCATAAATATTATCTATAAGCAACACAGCTACCCATTTGCTTTTCATTTCTCCCTTGAGTAAGGCCAAACCACTCTATCTTCCTTACTCTCTTTGCATAGTGAGACCATGTAACCCTCCCCCATCCCCGTTTCTAAGCCCAATGTGATTTTTGGGGTGAGGAAGGACTTTGCTTTGCATGCTGCTCCATATGACCAATAGCCCTACTAGATCAGACCAAAGGCTCATCTAGTTCAGCATCCTGTTCTGCTTGGCCGGGGGCCAACTGATGGGCATGCTGGGAAAGAAATTGGGACAGTCAAGGCGACTGAAGGAAACCTCCAGGGAGCAAAAAACGACCAAAGTTAGCCTCAGTGAGGCAGAAGGCTGATGACCAGCTTCTTCCTGCTTGCTTTTCAGGAGCTGTAACTGCCCTTCCAAGTTAGGTCTTATTCCAGACTCAGCAGGCATTGCTGAAGGCATGGCCCCTTGTTTGCTCTATGTAGTTGACTCTGGATCTATAGGCAAACTTCAGGATGGTAGGATCTACTTTGTGCATTTTAATTTACTCAAATCCTGAGGTCCACCAGCCAGTGCCTGATGCAGAAAAGAGTAGCTCAGGGGCGCAGACATATGCAGGTGGTGTTAGAAGGTGGTCTCTTGTGCTGGGCACTAGATCGCTGACCCTTCCCTCCCTGATTCTTTTTCATTTAAATTTTGCTTGCAGGGAGGCTGGGCTCATTGCAAAGCACAGTACAACCCACCAGCTTACTTTGCCCAAAGGCCACCTTTACAGGGAGGTGGGGTGGCATTTACCTGGTTTCCTGGTGCCCTTGTTGCTGCAGGTTACTGGAAATGGAAACAGTGAGGTGATGGAGCATTCAACACTGTGGAGATGTACCAGGTTGGCTCTGCAGGTGCATCAGCACAGTGCTGACCTACCAAGCGCTTCACGCTTCTCCCTCTCTATAAACTGTAGTGATGCTTCTGCCAGGAGGCCAGATAAGCGCATACACACAATTGATCTGTACATGTAAAGTAGCATATCCAAACACTATGCCCATTTCCACTGCAGGCCTGCACCCCGACTCCTTTTAAAAACCTAGCAACAACCCTGCATCCACTTAGAATTAAGGATCTGGGGGCTCCTGAGTGCATTTAATTAAGAATAAAAAATCCCACTCGATTCTGTTAACAAGAAAGGCAACCACAGAGAACCACCAACGCAGTTTGCCTCCATCTGGCATTCCTAATTGGTGCTTATAAATATTAAGGATAGATTGTAACTTATAATTATTTGTATATTGTTGAATGGTTATTGTTGTTGGCTTATTGAGATGGTTTAAAAGAAAAATAAAGAAGGAGGAATTCACTCCTAGTTTTTCCCTAAGCTCCCTCCATCTGCCTACTTTTTTGGGCGGGGGGGGAGGAATATAATAGAGCTAGTGCAATATAGTGCTTGGAGTGCTAGAGTAGAACCTGGGAAACAAGGGTTCAAATCCTCGCCAACCCATGATGCTTCTCATCCTATCCTACCTTGCCGGGTTGTTGTGGGGAATAAATGAGGAGCGGGGAGAACTGTTTCTGGTCCTTTGAACTCCTTGGATAAAAAGGTGGGATCTAAGTGCAATGAAGAAGAAGAATAAAACTTTTTAGCGATTGCTATAGTTAAATACCGTATTTTTCACTCTATAAGACGCACCAGACCACAAGACGCACCTAGTTTTTGAAGGAGGAAAACAAGAAAAAAAATATTCTGAATCCCAGAAGCCAGAACAGCAGGAGGGATCACTGCGCAGCGAAAGCAGCAATCCCTCTTGCTGTTCTGGCTTCTGGGATAGCTGCGCAGCCTGCATTCGCTCCATAAGATGTACACACATTTCCCCTTACTTTTTAGGAGGGAAAAAGTGAGTCTTATAGAGCAAAAAATACGGAAATCCAAATCCCTTGTGAATCTGCTGCTAATTGTACTTAGAAATCTACCGGCAGCTCTTGATCTTCATTCCGCCTATACCAGGGATAGCCAGGAAGATGTGTGTCCTGCTGACTCGTCCTATTGCTGTCTGATTCATTCTTTAGGTCATAATGCAGATGACATCGCTGAGACGGTGCTGATGAACTTCCTGCGGGGGGACGTTGGGCGCCTCCGGCGCTGCGCGGACATACTGACGGGAAGCGAGGGGCAGCTGCCGCGCTGCAAGCCGCTGAAGCATGCCTACGAGAAGGAGATTGTGCTGTACGCTTACTTCCAAGGCTTGGACTACTTCAGCACCGAGTGCGTGTACTCCCCCAACGCCTACCGCGGACACACCCGCGCCCTGCTCAAAGACCTCGAAGCCACGCGGCCCAGCACGGTGGCTGACCTGGTGCACTCGGGCGAGCGGCTGGCGGTGCGCGAGGATGTCCGCATGCCCACCCAGGGCACATGCCAGCGGTGCGGCTACCTCTCCAGCCAGCCCCTCTGCAAAGCTTGCTTGCTGCTGGAAGGGCTCAATCGTGGCCTCCCTCGGCTGGGCATCGGCAAGACCAGCCGGCTGCAGAAAGCTTTGCTGGGCGGGGAGAAGCCAGAAACCAGCTTACAGGAAGAGGAAGGCCCTCGGCAAGCAAAGCGAGGCCCGAGAGCCATAGACTTCTGAGCCTGTCCCTACCCATGGTTCCCATCACCCCTGACAGTTAGTCATTCTGGCTGCAGCAGGTGTCTCAACAACAACTGGCGGGTTTTACTTAAAATCAAATTATATTCAATATCAGGGGAATCCAACTCCCAAGAGACTGCGATCAACTCACAGAAAAAAAATATGGCAGTGATCTACCCCATTTTTTGTGGTTGTTGAGCTTTTTTTAGGGAGGAAAATGACAAAATTGAGTAAAGCGGGAAAGCCACTCACCAAAAGAAAAAACAATCTGTCAAGCAGCAGAAACTCTGTCTTCCGTTCCAACAATCATGCAAAAATGGAGGACAGGGCGAGGAGGAGGAAGGGGCCGGATGCTCTGATGCCAACGAAAAGGAGTCCACAACCGACAGTGATCTACTGGAACCTTCCAATCGACCTGTTGGACACCCCTGTTCTATATTATCTATTTCCTACTGGTCTAAGAGCAGGGACATTATTATTATTATTATTATTATTATTATTATTATTATTATTATTATTATTATATTTTTGGCTGAAGGCCAGGTTATAAACAAATAAACAAAATTTACAAAAAGATAGTGTGTGTTCATTTTTCTTAAACTGTTAACAGAGTAACTGATCTCTGTGTTGATTCTGTCTGTATACTCTGGCTTTCCTGATTAAGACAAAGATGCACCTGTTTTGTAATTCTTGGTGAAAAGGTGGCAATAATGAGCAGCTACTTGTGGACCCAATAGAAACAGGCCAGTGGTTTGCCAGGGTCTGCCTTCTGGCCACAACTTTTCCCTTTGTACAACAGGGGTGGGTGGCCTGGAAATTGGAGACACTGTTGGACTCTGACATCCCATCTCTCCTGATTTATGCTCCCTGGGGCTCATGGGAGTTGGAGTCCAATGATGTCTGAAGGACCAGATTTCCTCTCCCTGCAGTACTGTTTAGGCCAGCAACGTGCCAAGCTGTAGTCCTGGTTGGTTCACCACACTAGGCAGCTGTGCTTAGGACTGTTGAGTTCTTGGTTGTAGCCCCAACAGCTCCTGACCAGTAGAGAGATAGGTGGGAAGAAATCGTGCAGAAAACTGAATATGCCCACACCCAAGCAAGTATTCTGAGTCACAGAACTGAAGTGGCCCATGTAGCCCATCCTTCTGCAGGAAATCCAGAGTGATACCATTCCAAAAGATGGTTGTCAAAGCAGGGCCAATCAGAGAGAGGACCAGGAGGGCCATTTGGTCTGGGATCTTAAGCTCAAAAGGGTCCTCCAATTTAGACACTTGTTAGTTTTTTGTCATTCAATCAAGTTTTGGCAGTCTTTTTAAATGCACATTGGATCAAAATGTATTTAAGCAGAATTGGACACACTCCACTTTAAGAGCTTAAAATTTAAGCAAATAAGAGGTGTTTTGGCAAAATACCTTTTTTTTTTGTTTTGTTAGCTCATAATAGAGGATGCCATATTAAAGAGTTACAAATGTTATTAAGAATTAATGTTAATAACAACCGGGGGAAAGGAAGACATAACATCTTACAAGGGCAGGAAGAAGCACCACGAACAGGATACAGCGGTACCTCGGGTTAAGAACTTAATTTGTTCTGGAGGTCCATTCTTAACCTGAAACTGTTCTTAACCTGAGGTACCACTTTAGCTAATGGGGCCTCCCACTGCTGCCGCGCCACCGTACGATTTCTGTTCTCATCCTGAAGCAAAGTTCTTAACCCGAGGTACTGTTTCTGGGTTAGCGAAGTCTGCAACCTGAAGCATCTGTAACCCGAGGTACCACTGTAATTGACACAGAACAAGGAAGAACAAGGAGATAGTTTGAGTTGCTCACTTGTAGTTTCATAAATCAATTAATGTGTCAATACAAATAGAAGTTATTAATATTACAGTTGTATAAGGGATTATTATTATGACCAGAATGTCATGGAAATTAAAAAGATATTAGAATGCAGAAATAATCAAGCCATCAATTCTAGCACATGGGGGGGCACCTTTTCTAAATTATATAATTCGGTATTTGAAATATTGGTACAGTCATGCGCAGAAGTGGCGAATCGTGACCCGCAGATGTGGGTTGCGTTGTGCTCAGGTTGCGAACAGGGCTCCGGAACGGATCCTGTTCGCATCCAGAGGTACCACTGTATTAATAATTGTGTTATAAATTGGTATTGTTATAATGAGGCTATTATTGGATTGCAATTGAAAACTAATAAAATTATATTAAAAATAAGAATTAATGTTAGTAAGAATTAAGTTTTGCAAGATTAGGCCACAATGAATGTGTCTTCTCAGATCAGCTGATTATATTAACAAACCTCTTAGGCATCATCGGCAATGCACATTTAAATAACTATCATTCCACTGGAAACAATCATGGCTTTCCCCCAAAGCATCCTGGAGACTGTAGTTTGTTAAAGTTGCTGGGAGTCGTTAAGAAACCCCTATTCCCCTAGAGCTGCAACTGTTAAAGAGTTCCCTGGGAAGAGGGGTTAATTGTTAAACCACTCTGGGAATTGTAATCTGATAGACCTTGGCTGGTCCTAAGGAGATCTTGTGAAATCCTTGCTTGTTGCCGAACAAGCTAAACCACTTGCAGCTTATTCCAGTGTTTTTCAACCACTGTTCCGCGGCACACTAGTGTGCCGCGAGATGTTGCCTGGTGTGCCGTGGGGAAAATTGAAAAATTCGAAAGATTTAAAAATAAAGTATTTTATAATTTTTCACATTTCTGTTTACTTACTATTTCATAATAAAGTAATTATAAAATACTTTCTTTGTGTTTCTTTGATTCCTATTCAAGAGAATTACTTTATATATAGTCAATATAGGCACAGAGTTAAATTTTTTAACATTTTCTAATGGTGGTGTGCCTCATGATTTTTTTCATGAAACAAGTGTGCCTTTGCCCAAAAAAGGTTGAAAAACACTGGCTTATTCAATAAGTGGTCGTCATGCACATGGAAGGTTTACAGACAACCTTGCCATGTCAGCTACATTCCACATCCACAGTGGGAAGCAGTGTGCTTTTGAATGCCAGCCATTGAAAATCACAAGTGGGGAGAATTGTGCTGTTGTGATCAGGTTCTGCGTATGGGCTTCCCACAGGCATCTGGTTGGCTAGTGTGAGAACAGAATGCTGCACTAGATGAGCCCATTGGCCTGACCTAGCAGGCTCTTTGTACGTTATTGCTGATCGGCAACTGCTATCAACTTTTCATATAACTGTGAAGTTGGAAGGGACCGCAAGGGTCATCTAGGCCAACCCTTGCAATGCGTGAATTTTTTGACTCTCTGATTAAGAGTCTCATGCTCTACTAACAGAGCTATCCCAGAAGAGAGCTGGGGTATAGGTGACAACTGTTGGAAATGCTCCCATTTCTGCGCTCTGCATGAGAAAAATGGTACTAAGAAGCAAAGGTAATAATGCATTTGCGCCAGGCTTTTTATTGAGGGATATCAGCCCTGGGCTGGTGCTTTTGTGTCATTTTCAGCCATGGTTTCCTCGATCCACTTCCAAAATTTGCAGATCTCCATGAAAACAGCAGGGTTTTTCTTGGATGCACACTTCACAGCTCCCGATGACACTAAACCGTGAAGGACCCCGTTGCAAATCAAGGGGCTCCCAGAATCTCCCTGTAAATTCAACAAGAGGAAAGGGGTCAGAGAGCAGGAGAACTCTTTGGTGTGGTAATACTTGCTTCCTTGGGTAGTTCGGTGTCTCTCCCCCTACCCCCCATGCCCCACCAATATCTTAATACCCTTCTAGTTACAGATAGGTAGCCGTGTTGGTCTGCCATAGTCAAAACAAAAAAATTCCTTCCAGTAGCACCTTAAAGACCAACTAAGTTAGTTCTTGGTATGAGCTTTCGTGTGCATGCACACTTCTTCAGATACACTGAATACCCTTCTGTTTCTGCTCACTTCCTTTTTTCTTTTTTCCTTTTAATTAGGAAGATTTAGACAAGGAGTAGGCAGAAGTTAGACTGGGCTGTGCTGGTAGGTCGCTGGATGATCTGAAGTACCGGTAGATTGGCAAGAATTTCTTACTACCAACAATGGTGGCAACAAAACAACCCTAAAAAATGTACTGCTGAAAGGGAAGAATGGGATATGCAGAAATATATTTCTGTATGGAAGAACTATGAGCTCAGTCTAGTTTTGGTACTTTATAAACAAATTCCTGGGCTCAAAATTCTTTTATTGTAAATATTTGTTTCCCTTCTACTGATGGATCTCAAGTAATAAGAAGGAAAAATAAAATAAAAATAGAAGTCTGCTTGCTACTGACATTGGAGAAATCCTAACCATGTCTACTCATAAGTAAGGATATGTGACTCTGTCAGTTTGGGTTTCTCATTTCCCAGTCTGCAAGTTCAGTTTTCTACGTTTCCACATCAGTTTGGGGTGTGTTTTTTTTAACTCATGAAAATTCATCAGCCTTTTAATGCAAACTTCTATTATACATATTTTTACATGGGATTTTGCTTAGTATTTTTGCAAAGCAATTTCCCCTAATGTGCATGCTCTTTTCCCTAATACATGCATCATTACACACACTTTATCCAAGTATATGCATTTTTGTACATATTCCATAGCTGGAGAACTGCATTGCAAAACTCTGAGAAGTGCAAATATCAGAGGAATTGTGTGTTTCAAATCAAATATTGTTTCAGAATGTATATTAGGCAGGTTCATATTTAGACGTGAACTGAATCAAATGATTCTATGATTCTATTCCATCTCTACTCAGAAGTTCCACTGACCAAAGTTGGACTTGGACTACAATCCTAACCCCATTTACCTGGGAATATATATGCTGCACTAAATTAAATAGGGCCAACTTCTGAGTAGACATGAATAATGTTTTACTGGATTCTTGCATCTTGATACTATGCGCTGACTTTTTGCTTGTGCCTTTATTGTTGCAATTTGTGTGACTTGCTTATTTTTATTTTTTGTTATTTTATGTAGTGTATAAGTTATATATGAATAGCGTAGTTCAGATTGCAGGCTAAGTCACAGGAAATTTGCATTGTGATACACACAACAGTGCCTCTGACCCATAGTCACCTAGTGTTTGTTGCTCACCTGGCACAAGTCTTTGCCTCCTTCCATTTTTCCTGAGCAAATCTCGTTGTCTGCAAAGTAGCTTCCGTACCTAGACTTGCATATGTATTTTGACAGGATCTCTGTGTCCAAACATTGCAGGACATTGGCATAATTTACTGCAAAATGAATGCTTGGGTCAGTGTGTGTGTGACACTGGCTGTTTGGGAGTTGCTGCTTAACTATTTTAGCTTCAGGTTCCTCCCTCACGAATGCCAGAAGCTGTGGTGGTTGCTGTCCATTGCAACCATAAGGTGGAAGGCAGGAAGACCAACTTTGCCCCCATATTCCTCCCTATTGAGTTCTGCAAGGGGCAACACTGAGACTCAGAGGAGGAAGCCAACAGCCAGGGCCACCCCCAGGATTCGTCGTAAGTAATAATAATTTATTTATAATAATTATTATTATTATTTATACCCCGACCATCTGGCTGGGCTTCCCCAGCCACTCTGGGCAGCTTCAAAAAATAAAATAAAAAATTAAAGTACTGTAATACATCAAACATTAAAAGCTTCCCTAAACAGGGCTGCCTTCAGATGTCTTCTAAAAGTCTGGTAGTTGTTGTTCTCTTTGACATCTGGTGGGAGGGTGTTCCACAGGGAGGGCGCCACTACCGAGAAGGCCCTCTGCCTGGTTCCCTGTAACTTAGTTTCTCGCAGTGAGGGAACTGCCAGAAGGCCCTCGGCGCTGGACCTCAGTGTCCGGGTAGAACGATGGGGGTGGAGACGCTCCTTCAGTAAGGCGAGAGGTAGGTGAGGGCTTGCTTGGAGCAGAATGAGATGCCCCACTCATAGGATCATAGAACTTTAGAGTTGGAAGGGACCCTGCGGGCCATCTTCTCCAACTCCTTGCAATGTAAGAATCTCAGCTAAAGCATCCATGACAGATGGCCATCCAAACTCTGCTTAAAAGCCTTCAAGGAAGGAGAGTCCACTACTTTCATTCACCTTAATGGACTACTGGCTAGTAGATGCAATTCCCCATCCCACAACTGGAAACACAGTATGGACAGAGGCAGCTGCCCTTATACTTAGGCCCATAAATCACCTAATCTAGTGGTTCCTAAAGTAGGCAGTACTGGGAGGCGGTGGGATTACCTTGCTAAGAGGCAAGGGGGCATTGGAGTGTAAAGGGCTATCAGACTTCAAAATGCTGAATCAAGTTGATCCATTTTGTTGAGTTAGTTAAACTGGATCGTTTTAACTGGATTTTGAATAGCGGTGCAGTTAATTGTTACAGTGGTACCTCGGGCTACATACGCTTCAGGTTACATACGCTTCAGGGTACAGACTCCGCTAACCCAGAAATATTACCTCGGGTTAAGAATTTTGCTTCAGGATGAGAACAGAAATCCTGCTCCGGCGGCGCGGCAGCAGCGGGAGGCCCCATTAGCTAAAGTGGTGCTTCAGGTTAAGAACAGTTTCAGGTTAAGAACAGACCTCTGGAACGAACTAAGTACTTAACTTGAGGTACCACTGTACTGTCTTTTTGTTTCTCACGCTTACGCCCCGCCCCCCATTTTTTTTAGTAGTTTGCTCAGGGTTATGAAACTGCAGGTGCTCAGGATTTAGGTGTTTTTGGTTTCGGTTAAGGTAGTCTGCAAAAGCTTACATCATTTACATCACCTTATTTCATGCTTTCCTTTGTAGGAACTGCACCAGGCCCCTCAAGTACCTCAATCTAGCCTTGGTTTGCAGGAGGTCTTGTGAAACCCTTGCCTGCTGATGGACGTTGCAAGCTAAACTTCTTGCAGCTCATCCCAAAAGTGGTCATTGCACATGGAACCTTGACCCTCTGGCCTTTCCTCTTACCTTCGGGGAAAGTAGTAGTGCCCCAGCCAGACACCACACACTTTGTTCCAGTGGGTGCGCATTCCTTAGCAAAAGGGATGGTCTTAATGGTATCTCCCAGGATTGCAGGTGGGGATAGCTTCAGAAGCATGACATCGTTTTTCATTGTTCGGTATTCAAACTTAGGGTGGGGGATGGCTCTGATTACTTTGGAAGACTGTTCCCCAACCTCTTGCTTATACAAATCATGCTCCCCAAGATGAACCATGAGATCACTGCAAGGGAGACAATAGCGAAGACACAGAGGTGTTCAGAACTATTGTATGGCACAGCCCTTCTTATACCAAACCATTTCCATGCTATTCTTGGCCTCGATTCTTTGCTTGACTAGGACAGGGTTTGTGGCCCAGATTTGATATGATTTAATAGTTCTTATATCCCGCTTTTCCAGCATCAATGCTGAGCTCAAAACAAGTCTCAATGATAGCTCTGGTACTGAAAATGAGTAGAACATTTCAGTCGGTATAATCACATCCAAAACATATAATGAAGGCAAAAACAAATTCAACAAATGATTAATACAATTCAGTAAAGGTAAAGGGACCCCTGACCATGAGGTCCAGTCGTGGCCGAATCTGGGGTTGCGGCGCTCATCTCATTTTACTGGTTGAGGGAGCCGGCGTACAGCTTCCGGGTCATGTGGCCACCATGACTAAGCCGCTTCTGGCAAACCAGAGCAGCACACGGAAATGCCGTTTACCTTCCCGCCGGAACGGTACCTAATTATCTACTTGCACTTTGACTTGGTTTCAAACTGCTAAGTGGGCAGGAGCAGGGACCAAGCAACGGGAGCTCACCCTGTCACAGGGATTCGAACTGCCAACCTTCTGATCAGCAAGTCCTAGGCTCTGTGGTTTAACCCACAGCACCACCTGCATATAAACTCGTAAAGAATTCAAAATGTAAGAAATGGCTGCTGAGGACCAGCTCTCTGCTGGCTGACTGCCTCTGGGCAGGGACTTCTTCACCTAGTGCAGCAGCAGAATCTCAGGCAATTAAAAAATGACGAAGAAGAAAAGCGATCCATTCTAGATTGTTTTGTAAATGTCTGGAGAGATTAAAGGTTAAAAAAAAGGTAAAGGACCCCTGGACGGTTAAGTCCAGTCAAAGGCGACTATGGGGTTGCAGTGCTCATCTCACTTTTCAGGCTGAGGGAACTGGCGTTTGTTCATGGACAGCTTTCCAAGTCATGTGGCCAGCATGACTAAACTGCTTCTGGTGCAACGGGACACCGTGACGGAAACCAGAGCACACGGAAATGCCATTTACCTTCCCACCACAATGGTACCTACTTACATACTTGTACCGGTGTGCTTTTGAACTGCTAGGTTGGCAGGAGATGGGACAGAGCAATGGGAGCTCACCACCGTTGCATGGATTTGAACCAGCGACTTTCTGATTGGCAAGCCCAAGAGGCTCAGTGGTTTAGACCACAGCACCACCCACTCCCCTACTCTGGAGACATTATCCTCCCTCTCACCCACCGCTTCCTCCCTATGACCTCACAAACTTGCCTTTGCAGACAGTGTCCAGCTGTAAGCACCCAGTGCTCATTGATCAAGGCTCCACCACATCGAGTGAGTTGACTGTCGAAGACAAATACTTGCCAGGGCTGAGAGTGCGGCCAACATTCGGATCCGCCGATAATACGCTCGCCGGTCTGTGCTGACACTGTGACACAAATACCATCATATATTACACATTTGCTGACACGGGGGGCTTCCAGTAAGAGTGTGCTTCATTAGATGGGAAGCTGTTTCCCAGAAATGCAGGTGAAGTACCCCACCCCCATGCCGATGGGATCCTGCAGATAATAATGATTACTGGAATAAGATGAAAGCTTGAGTGTGAGCATGAATGTCCTGTACTGTTGAGAACAGTAAGTTATACAAAGCTTGGAAATCTTATGGTTCCTCAACATAGTGTGCTTTCACTCAGACTGCAACATCTACATGAAATTGTTGTGTGCCAGGTACATTAAAGGCTCTTTAGGTACATTAAGGCATTTGCCAGGCTTGACTGAAACTAAAAGTAGAACCCTATGTGTATCCTTCTGTTCAGATAGCGATTTTTCAGTCCTACTGGCTTGCTCATTTCTTCCTTCCTCTCAAAGTCCCTTGTAAAATGTTCTGATCAACGTCAAGCAGATACAGTGGTACCTCGGGTTAAGTACTTAATTCGTTCTGGAGGTCTGTACTTAACCTGAAACTGTTCTTAACCTGAGGTACCACTTTAGCTAATGGGGCCTCCTGCTGCCGCTGTGCCACCGCTGCATGATTTCTGTTCTCATCCTGAAGCAAAGTTCTTAACCTGAGGTAATATTTCTGGGTTAGCGGAGTCTGTAAGCTGAAGCATATGTAACCTGAAGCGTATGTAACCTGAGGTACCACTGTACGTAGTTATTTTAGTCTAACATAACTGTTTTATTGTCCAACATAGGATTTTAAAATCCATATCCTGGATTGGTTGTTTTTGAAAGTAATTTTTATTTGTGTTCTCACATACAGTTTTAAAATAATAAGTAGAAAATAAATTGGCTTGACAACCATATGTCAGGAGTGCTCTGATGGTGTTTCCTGCTTGGCAGGGGGTTGGACTCGATGGCCCTTGTGGTCTCTTCCAACTCTATGATTCTATGATTCTATTCTAAATGAATAAAAATTGAAAACAAAACCACAACAAACCAAAGACACCACACAAAACACCTAAGGACTTCTCTTCCTCTCCTTCTCTAGTATCCGTTATTTTCCTTCTCTTCCATGTATTCTAAGTTACCAAGTTCTACCATAGCTATCAACTTTTCCCTTTTCTTGCGAGGAATCCTATTTGGAATAAGGGAATTTCCCTTTAAAAAAGGGAAACTTTGACAGCTATGAGTTCTACTCTTCTTACTAATTATCTCCTACTTCCTCTTATATTGCTGAATGTATTCAAGTCCTGGTAATCTGTTCACGAGTTTATATAGATTTTTAAAATTGCAAACATTTCCAGTCCTTTTTGTATCCTTGATCTTCTTGTTCTCTTACTGACCCGCCAGCTCCGCATATTCCAACAACTTAAAGTGCCATTCCTCCTTGATTGGTATTCATCCTGTTACTTTTGTGTTTTCTTTAAATTTTTTAGTTGTTTTTTATAATATTTTGTACATTGCATTGAGATATATATTTGAAACATGAGAATTATTATTATTATTATTATTATTATTATTATTATTATTATTATTATTATTAAAGTATTATTATTATTCTCTATTACCTATCCAATGTAGCAAAAACAATAAAGAGTCTTTGTGACTCACAAACCTAAAGATTCACAAATTTATCACGGCAAAAGCTTTTATTTGCTTTAATCCACTTCATGAAGTGTAATAATAAAGCGGTAAGCATATAATACATGATTCTGGCAGTGACTTTTTGTACCGTGGTCTAACATAAACAGACCTTTTCAGGGCTGTTCTGAGATGGATCCCAAGGCATTGGCTGCTATTCCCTTGGATCTCCAGCTTCTGAACTGGCTTCTTATTTCAAGTTTATTTAACACATGTTTAGTTCACTCTTCCTCCAAGGTGTTCAGGGCAGCACATGTGCTGGGGTTTACCCCAGTTCATCTTCACAACAGGTGAGTTAGAATGAGTGGCTTGGGACCATCTGGTGAGCTTCATGGTAAACAGAGATTTGAGCCCAGGTCTCCCTGGTCCTAGAGCTCCACTCCAAGCAGTAGATCCCAATGGCTCACTTTCTTCCTGCCTGCTTCCATCCTTTCCTGATCCCTAATTTGGTAAGTGAAAGTCTGCATCCTTGCAAGGATTTGTAGAGAGGCAATCTCCAGTTCTGGAACATCTTCCCTTTGGAGACTCACCAAAGAAGGAGCTTGAATCTATCTGAGCAAGTTTGCAAATACATCTCATCCCCTGGTGGCTGTAGCACCAAGGGATGACCTGCCCACATGAAACAGACATCATTGTCATTCAGCCTTCACAGGGGGACCTTATAAAACAGTGCTTTTCAGTGGAGACAAGTTTATGCCTTCATGGGCTTCCTTTGTTCCTGAGAATCCGTTCCAGAAGTCTGTTCCAAAACCAAGGCACGCTTTCCCATAGAAAGTAATGCAAAACTGATTAATCCATTCCAGACTTTTAAAAACAACCCCTAAAGCAGCAATTCAACATGAATTTTACTATCTAATGAGACCATTGATCCATAAAATGAAAGCAATAATCAATGTACTGTACTATAAAATAAATAAGACAGTATTGTAGATGATAAAAATTAAAATTATTTTTTTGCCTTACCTGCACTGATGATAGTCATTGTTTGGATGGGGGGCTTTTATCCATTTCCGCAGCCACACAATCAATCAATCAATCAATCAGTAGCTGAACTGGGTTCCACACAGTCACAAAAACAAATTAACCGAAAAAGCCTCAAAAACAAAAATGTGAAATAAATAGGAAAAACAAAAACACCAAACTTAATCTGTTCTGAAAGTCCGTTTTACTTCCGAAATGTTAGAAAACCAAGGTGCAGCTTCTGATTGGAGCAGGTGCCCTAGAAACAGTAGCCGACAGCCGCATCGTACATTCAGCTTCTGAAAAACGTTTGAAAACCAGAACACTTATTTCTGGGTTTTCGTCATTTGGGAACTAAGGCATTTGAGTACCAAGGTACGACTGTAGTTTGGCTTCCTCTGAAACTGTTAATCTGTCTACTATAGTTGAGACTAACATAGTTGTATCATTAATTATGTAATCAATTTCAATACATTTCAATGGAAGGAAAATGACAAAAACAATGCAGAAAATAATGTAGTTGCTTCTGTGACATTTTGCAGACTAATATAAAGATAACAAATACCACCCCTATTTGCATCGTTTCTGTTCCAGATCTCTGGCAACTATGTGGAATGCAGCAGCTTTTCCTATTTTCATTTCTGATGGAATTCTCTGACTCCCTAAACTACAACTCACATCTTCTCTTGCCGGTAGTTGTGATGCCATCCAGCAACATGCAGAGGTGTATGAAGAGCTTTCTATTTAAGTGTGGTTTCAGTATAAAGAACCCCAGGAAGGGAGGATACCTCAAAGTTGCTCAACCTCAGCACCTGAACAACAGACTCAGCAGTCACACAGATCACTTGCTCAAAATCTTCTCCACTACATTTGCACACACATATATATGCAAGGGAGAAATGTGTTTAGAGGAAGGCACACTTGGCAAATCCACACCGTGATCAACTCCTGCCTGGAAACCAATGTCCCCACTGTGGAAAGACGTGTGGTTCCAGAATTGGTCTCCACAGTCACTTACAGACTCATTGTTAAAAGCATGTTTATGGAAAACAATCTTATTCGGCTACAAGTGATTGCCAAAGACTCTGTCTATCTATCTATCTATCTATCTATCTATCTATCTATCTATGCACATGCACATTTTATACAGATTTGTGGCTTTTTTATTATGCCAATACAAGAGATGTATTGGAAAGTTGCGCATTTTTTTTTTAAAGATCATACATCACTTTGGAAAGGATGGGAACCCATTCAAATAAAAGAAAGTAGTTTTGTTAGGAAGTCATGATGCCCTGCCAAATTAAATTAACATTGTATGGCAATCAGTCAAGCAGCACTTATTGCAACATAAAAACAAAACACCTTAAGCTTCACCCATATAGGAATGACATATGAATGGTTAGCTCACTGCCTGTAAGCACAGGTACCTGCACCTGTGCCAGCAACAACTCTCTTACCTATAGAAGCCAGAAGCAGTACTGTGCCTAGAACTCGCTCCATGATAATGAGGTGGTTAAGGACAGGGGATGTACAATTTTATTCCTCCTACCACAACTTTAGTAAATAATTGACAGGGAAATGAACTGGACCCTCTGTTCACAGCCCTAAGACTTCATCTTTCCCTTTGGACTTACACAACGCGTTCTCTCCCTAGCACCTGCAGTGCCGCTAGCTTTGAAGAATGGTGTAGGCACTTTGCTGGAGGTGAGAAATGGCAGTTCCAGAACGTCGCTGTTTTGCAGGTGGGATTCAATCACGTAAGAACATAATAAGAACCTGTTGAATCAGGGCCAATAGCACTTTCTTTACTTGTGAATCTCAACAACTTGTATTCATACTGCCTCTGACTGATGAGCCAAAACATGTCCATTGTAGCTAGCAGCCACTCATAGCCTAATTCTCTTTTAAAGCAGTCTATGTTGGTGGCCATCCCTACTTCTTGTGGTTGTGAATTCCATAGTTAAATCACCTTGCACAGTTATAACATAAGCCCATCTAGTCCAGGTTTCCATATATAGGTTTCTATGGGAAGCTCACAAGCAGAAACTGAGCATGTTACCACTCTTCCCACCTGCAATTCCCAGTTAAATTTCATTTGGTGCTGTCATGCAAACCTGATTCCTGTTTTTGTTTTGTAATGTAGTTTTTATTCATTTACATCTTTAAACTGTTTAACAAGGTTGCATTGAGATATTATTGAGAGGTCTAGAGGGTAGCAGCACGAGAATGGTCCTTCTCTGCAGTGGCTCCCTGTCTGTGCACTGCTCTCCCCAGGGAAGTTCACTATACAACTTTAGGTGCCTTCATTATACACCTTTAGGTGCCAGGCAAAAAGGTTCCTTTTTAACCAGGCCTTGGTTGACCTGATCAACATCCCATACCCTTTTAAAATGTGGCTCTTTTGGGGGGGGGGATATTATTGGGTTATTGCTTTTATTTTAATTTTATATACTGTGATTTTTTATGTGATCTTTTTATGTGACCTCCAGGTATAGGGCGGTATATAAATTCAATTATTATTATTATTATTAATAATAATAATAGAAGAGCAATAATTACATAAAATTAAAAATAAAACAACACTCAGATAAACATTTCTTTCTTTCTTTTTATTAAAGATTTTCTTGATTTACAAAAGTGTGTGCAATGTCTCTCTCTCGGATTTTTCCCCCCATGTAACATTTTTACAAATCGTTTGTTGAGACATTAGGAAGTCAGATAAACATTTCTGAACATATCAACATAGTTTGTCAAAGTGTATATACCAAAGTTATTACAGATATGAAATGATGTATTCTAATGTCTATTGCATAGATTGATGATCAAAGTAAAAAGTATGTTGTATCAGCAACAGATAGAATTGACAGGAATTTATAGGAAGTGAGGGAGGGGGGAGTAAACATGTACATGCCAGACTGTGCTGTAAACTATAGATAGTTTTACCATAGACTTCATTATTTGTGTAATCAATAATCACACCAGACTCTAATTTATTTATTTTTTGTTATGTATTTTAAGACACCTCCTTAACAGTTGCCCTTAAAAGGCTTGAACTGAGCCCTAATATAATTCCTTTTAACATATAAAGGGACAGCAATAACATGAAATTCAGAATGGCTCTGGTCAAATCATTGTCTCAGGCGAGCCTCACAAGATCTTGTGAAGATATTTGTTGTTTATTTGCTCCATTTCTAAACTGCCCATCAGCTAAGTCCTCAAATATTATGAGATGATGTATGCCTATAGTGAAGAGTAAATAGAAGCTGTTAGAAAACTATGAAACAAAAATTCCAAGTAATTAACAAATAGTTAAAACTAGGTAGAAAAAGAGAAAGGTCTGAATGCTGTGATGTACCAAAATTTAAAAGGTTGCTTTTTAATTGAAAAGCAAAACATTCCCAATTTTCTATGACAAATTAAAACTTTTTTTAAAAAAAGATCTCTAACTAGCAAGGAAAACCAACATTAATCCTATAACGAGCGAATAAACAAGTCTCTCCAGAGTACTGTAAAATCCGCGGATCGCATTCGCCCTTCTTGCTGCAGCTCCACGCCGGAAGCTTCCCTTCCTCCCCCGCCTCTCCGAAGAAGCCCCGCCACTCCTCCCCATTGGGCAGCGCTGGGAAATGGGGCGGGAGGGAAGAACCCAGCTCCAGCAGCGCGATGCATTTGCGTCATGGCCCCGCGAGAGGGCCGCGCGCCCAATGGGAACCTGTCTTTGGCGGCCTCCTTCCCGCCCCGCCGAAGGGCGGCAGCATGCGCAGGAGCCGGGAGTGGGCGGGGCCGTCGGGTCACGTGGGCCCGTCCCCCGCCGATGTGGTCAGCGGCTGCGGGGTCACGTGATTCCTTGCCTACGCGCGGTGGGGCCGGGTGCAGATGGCGGACGCCGAGGCTGACGCGGCCCTGCAGCCAGAGATGCCCCGGCTGGCCGCCGGCCTCCGCGCTCGGCTCCGGCAGCTGCAGGCGGAGCTCAGCGAGCAGGGGGTGGGCGAGGGCTCGTCGGGCGCCTATTGCCGGGACTTCTGTCAGGTGAGCGGGGCGGGCCTGGCGCGAGGGCGGTTATTTGGGGGGGGCGGAGGAGGGCGCGCGCGCGGGACGGTTGGAGGGGGGGAGGGTCAGGCTGGGCCGCTGGAGGAGGTTTGGGGCGCCAGGGCTCCGCGGAGGAGGAGGAAGCTGAGGCGCAGGGGGCGGCGGCGGCGAGCCGTTGCCTGGCGCTGGGGAGGCGGGGCCGAGGGACCGTCCCTGTTGGGAGGCTCCGCCGACGCCGCTTCCCGTTTCTTGTGCTGTCGGGCTTCGCGGGAGGTTCGGGTTCCGGGACCCGATGGCCGTCGCTCTTCTCGGGGGGGGGTGGGCTCCCTCCCTTCTCCACCCAGCCCAGCGCGCTCAGGCTTTCTCCGCGCCCGCTTCCGGATGCTGGTGTTTTCGGCGCGCTCTCCCCGCCCCGCCGCCTCTTTTTGTGGCAGCGCCGGAATTGATGGAGGAAGAGGAGCAGTCGGTTAAACGGGAGCGGGGGGGGCTTCTTTTAACGAAATCCATGACACCCCTCCCTCCTTCCGCGGACTCTTTCTCTTTTCCTCGCAGATCTTTGCACGTACACCAAGTCCTCTTTCGCCGTAGCTTTCTAACAGCCGTAGTTGAGGGGGTTATCTCCCTACACTTTGAGGATCTTTGTTTATATGTTCCTCTTCCTTGTCAATAAAAATGTTTATCTGGATCTCTGCTTCTGATGGGGCTGTGTTCAGTATCTTGTATTAGTCTGTCCAAAGATGAGGCCTTGCTTCAGGAGCTCCCAAAGATTAGATGTGTGGTTGCCAGAGACAGGGCCCTTTCTATGGTGGCTTCCTACTTCTGAAATCTCCACTCCTAACATATTTGCCTGGCTCCTATTTCTGTGGTTTGCTAATGCCTTATAATAGTAAACAAAAACTTGTTTTCTCTGGGTTACTTACTGTTCCGATAGTGTGGATTGAGTATAATAGGGCTTGATTCTTATTTTTCTATTTGCTTTGAGTTTTTGTAAGCAACTGTGAATGCCAGTTCACCTTTTCAATACAAAAACCTGTATTGACATCTTGGATGTCAGTCACTTTGTACGGTGTTCTGAATCGAATAGTCCTATTGATATGACTTTATTTTAAAATGGAGTTCCAATTCTTTTTCCAACTCATATTGCAATAGACTTTGTATGTTAGATATAGTTTTGGGTTGAAAGTATCAACAAAGTGTTTATACAAACATGAACATGCCACATTAAATATAATGGCCACATGGTTTCCGTTACAAGCTTGCAACAGGTTAGATCATATTTTCAGGTAGCTTTGTTGGATGTCAGTGTAGAAAGAAAGATTTGATGCTTGGAAATGATCAAAGGGTTGAGAAAGATTTGTGAATTAGTGAGAATGGGTTATCCATTGAAGTCGAGTGGGTAGCTTCTAGAGTCAACAGTTTGGTAGTCCCCAAATTGAGAAACTGTTCCTTAGACATGTTTTCCTGCTTAAAGCTCTTTTACATTTTCACTGTCAGATGAAGACCGTCCAGTTCTCCTTTGGGTTTGATGATTTTATGCAAAGGTTGGGTATGGATCATACAAAACGGTAACTTAATATTTTGATAAAAGTGTTCACCCATTTGTTGTATAAATGGATTGAGATAATGTCCAATGTTGTTACGATTAAGAAGAACCATCTAAGAGTAAATTGGAAGAACACCTCCACCCCTGCTGACATGAACCGCTCATAGCATTAGATGGTGCTTTCTATGCATTTGGTGCTTTAGAAAAAATAAGAGTACAGTTTTGCCATGCAAAAATAGATAGGGGGAGGGAAATGGTGGCATGTAAAAACAGGGCCAAGAAGATGCAGTTATTTCAGTTATGCATTTATTTAGGCTTAAGTTTCATTGAGCAGGCTTTTGGGACTAGAGCAGCCATGAGTCTTGCCTGTGCTGATTGGGACTGGTGGAAGTTTTAAATCTCAATAGCATCTGGAGAATGGCAGGTTAGCCACCACTGGGCTATAGGGTTCTAAAGGCTTCAGCTGACACCATGAGTGCTTGGAATAGCTGCTTTTAGTGTCCACCAGGTCCTGCAATACTAAAACATCCTGGTCACTTTGTGTTGATCTGAACCATTGACATATAGAAGGATTGGAGCACAGAAAATTGTGCATGCCACATGGCCTCCAGAAATGGGTGATGGTTTATATTGTCAGCTTGGTTCATCAAGTAGACACATGGGTTTTAAAGAGTTGTAAACTAATAATTCTTCTAGGCTGCCTTGACTTGTACGGAAACAGGTGACATTTGAAATTTAGTTCAAAGCTCAGAAAATGTAATTGTGTTGGATTAGCCTAAAGAGAAGTGATTGTGTTGATGTCCCAGTGAGATCTTTACTGCCTTGACAATTCAGCTTAATGATAACCTTTTATTTTCCGTGTTTGCATCTTTTTTTTTTGTATGTCCTACGACTTTTATTAAAACATAATTTTAGGTATTCAGTACTAGACTTAACAGAATGGTTGAGTTGTTAGATTTCTAGATGAGATGCTGCTGTACCTTAGGACAATGAATCACTTTCAAGCCTTCCTGCTTTCAATTCATGAACCTACTAGCTTTTGATGGAATGTCACATCCATGTTTATATTGTGTGCTGTGGTGTTTGATATAACAGCAACGGGGCTGTTATAAATTCATGTAGGAATACAAAAATGATAAATGGCTGCATTCAGTTAAGTTTACTCTGTCATTAATAGATTAAAGTTATTCTTTTCAGATCTACTCCAAGGGAGACTAAAATTGGTACAACCTAGAGCAGGCATCCCCAAACTTGGCCCTTGTATGTTTCTGTGTAAGTTGCTGATCTGATCATGCCTCTTCATTGGAGGGTGGCAAACCAAGGACAAAGACACACCTGGCATCCTTCTCAAAGGAAGACAATTCTTTTAAATTTCTGCATCTAAATATATTTAAAGAACTCAGTTGCATCCCCATCCTGTGAGTATCAACTCACAGTATGAGGGTGTCCTTTGCAAAGTCTCTGCTGGTGGACCCCCTCCGATGCTTGTGCAATCAGCAGCACACATAGTGCTCCAATGAGCAGCATTCAAAATTCACCAAGCACCAACCCCATTTTGCACCTGGCTATCGGTCAATTGCGACCAAGTGAAGATGCCAGGGTGCCAGAATGGTGCCTGATGTCTCCACCATCTGGAGGTACATGCCTGGGGGTCCTTGGATCTTGCCTGTTTTCGCACACTATCGATACATCCTAAAGAATTTTCTGTCCATTGTATTTCATCTGCACAATCCGAATGAATTTCAGGAACCAAAAAGTTGTATTGGAAAACACAACTTTTGAGCTGTCTGGCCCCAAAATGGCAACAGCATTCTGTTCTGGTGACTGTAACTCTGGTTTAAGCTGCTATTCTGTGCTTAGCTTAAATATCTTGAGTTTCTAACACTGCCAATGAGTACTTGGTAGCTACTCATTATGTCAGTGGATGGGACCTCAGCAGCTTTCCAACTTTGCTGTGAATCTGGATACAACTGATTTATGCAGGCCGAACAGAGGCTGATTGGAGGACAAGGCCATAACAAGTGACTATGGGGAGACACTTGGCAGCCTTTCTGTGGGAGAGTGCTATAGTGCTCATGTCCTGCTTGTGGACTTCCTATAGACATCTTTTTGGCCACTGTGAGGACAGAAATTTGGACTAGATAAGCCTCTGAGAACTGCTTTTAAGTTCAGTGAGATTGTATTTGGGGCTCATGGACTCTTCTGTTTGGTTTTCTGTGGCATGCTGTGTGAGAGTCTCCACTCTTATTTAAAGTCTTCCTTACCTGTTGATAGTGTTGCACAGTTTGTGGGAATGGCTTAGTTTTATCTTTACAGGAATTGGGGATGCAACCATGTAAAGTATGAATTGAGCAGATGAGAAGTCAACAAGCAGTAGGATATCAGGTGAAGAAGCTAGGGGTGCAGGTGATGGTTGCTTTAAAATCCTTCCCATTCATGAGAAAGGATTGACTTGGTTCTTGATGTATCCTCAGGGCAAATGCTTGATTGTACATAAACCCAACAAATAAAATTACCAAACTCAAGTAAAAGCACTAACCAAAGAGAACATGAAAGATGGAAGGAACTTGAGAAAGCTTTCATGAAGTGGGAGAACTGATGATCCTGGAAAAAACTAGTAGCAGAAAAATATGTCACATTTATTTTCAAAGGGCAGATTTTTACAAATAGAGAAAATCACAAACTGTGTCATGAACAAAAAGTATGCAAAAGTGTGTATGTGTGATGGGGTACTATTAAATAGGAAAAGGGATACACTGTTAAATACGAAAGTGAATTCTGTTCTAGTGATCTGACTGTAGAAATGGGCAAACTCTACAAAACTGTAAGTTATACAGTTAAATAATGCATCACTTACACTTTATCAGTGCCAGAACTAATTCCAACTAGTGGGAGATGTTTGAACTGACATAATTACATGGAAAGAGAGCTTGCAAGCAATTGCCTCCAAGAATTTCACGATCACCACTGTTGAAATGCAACAGTATTTCTAGTTCCACTTGTATATGATGCTCTTATCTATTAATGCTTCTCACCTCTTTTCTTAATGTGATTCCTCCATTGCAAGGAGTTTGACTAGATGTCCCCCAGGATGCCTTCCAATGCTACAATTCTATTATCACTTTTGCTTGTTTCAGTACAGATAGGTTGTATCTTTTGTAAGAGCCAGATGTGTTCTGTACCAGTTAGTTCCTCCATTTGAACATATCCCTAGAACATTGTATTTCACCTCTTTATAATTTTGTATGGTACCTTCTGTTGAGACACAGTGTCAAGGCATATGTATGGAATGTCAAAAGTAATAGTTCATGCCATTCCAGCATGCTTAAGTCTTCTAGAATCACAAATATGGATTTGGGCAAAATGATTTTCTAGTTAATGCACTCAACAAATCTTTGTGGAAATAAGTATTGCTGGGGATAGCAAGATCTGTGGAGCATATGCCACTCTTCCTTGCTGCAACCCTAAGATTTTCCAGAATCCAACTTCTGATGATCACATTGGCCCATTTGTTTCATTGACACGCAGAAATAGGGCATTGGGTGTTAGTAGCCGAGTGTAGCACTTCGCATAAAGCTCTGATTATTGCTGGTGAGGTGCTGGGTGTGACAGGTAAGTTCTGGGATGCTGCATACATGTACAAACTTACAGAATAAATGTGTTTAAGAAGTATAATCAGAAAGCCTTCTAATTATCAACCTCCTAATTATGAAGTATCGAGTTGACCCTTGCTGTTGACAGGCAGCAGGAACTATATTCATGAAAGCTCACCTGCTGTAGATCTTGGCTTTTTATTTATTACTTGACTCACTAGGATGATCTGAGATAGTATGCAAGCAATTGACTACTCTGTGTGCGCGAGTGCGCGCGTGAGTGGTTTGGGTATTTTTTGCCCCTTTATAAACTTATGACTATATAAAAAATGACTATATAAAAAGCCTTTCTGTTTGCTTTAGCTCATATAAAGGAGAAAGCTAAAATAAGATTCCACCATTTTTTAAAAATAATCATGGGAAAGATTGGTGTTCAGACTAATGAAAGAACATGGCCAAATACTTGAATAGTCTGGTTAAACAAGACAGTGAGCTTAAGTACATTTATAGCTATACAAATGTAAGAATATTTAGCTATGATATTTGATAATTCATTGAGAACTGCTTGTGGTCACAAGAGGCTGGAAAAAGAGTAAAATACAAGCATTTAAATTTAACTTCCACTAGTCAAGCTGCTAGCAGTTGGTAGACACAATCTTGGTAGACACAATCTTTCCCTTTTCACTGGTGGTGAAAAGCACTATACTGGGGTTACTGTAGCTCTCTAGAAGTAGTAGTAATAATAATAATAATAGTAATAATAATAATAGTAATAATAATTTATTATTTATACCCCACCCATCTGGCTGGGCTTCCCCAGGATTGAAACAGCTTAAAACATCCTGAAATTTTGCCCACCTGGCTTCTTCAGAGAGCTTGGATGAATGTAATTAGGCCCACAGAGTGAAGTGGATTGAAACAATTGAGTAGTCAGGTACCAAGTTTAGGTGAGCCCAAGGGCTTGAGCATGCCTACAGGGTTTTTGATTTAGAACAGCAGATCCCCATGTGGAATTGCAAATTGCTCTGGAAAGCACTTACTGGTTTGCCATGTGACTGCAGTGGCTTATAGCTGAAGAAACAGAAGCCCAAAGTCCCCTTAGACATGCAGAACTCACGCAAAAAACATGCCTGCAACTTCCCAGGGCAGTGTTGTCAAGCAGTAAGCAAATGCCATTTGAGGATATGTTCACAGGAAAAGGAAAACAAAGACAGCAAAAGACTTGGAAAGTTAATGATTCATCTCTGCCAAGTTATAATAGGCCCATTTGGATTATCAGGTTAAAACTGATGTAACAAGAGAAATTGAAAGGATTAGTGAGTATGTAAGTAAAGCACATGGAACACTGTGGGTGTTATTCTTATCAATATTGTGCACTGTAGAAAGGTGTGTTTCTCAAGCAGTGTTTAGAATTCAGATCCATGTCAGTACCTGTCAGAGGTATTGATGAAAAATATGGTTTGATTTATTGTCACACTGGCAGCTTTCTAGCTAGTTATTTTTTGTTTTATTTACCTTTGTCACCTAAATTAACTTAGTGCAAAGGATTAAAAAAGGGGTTTCCTATCAGCTCAATGAGGTCAAATGCCAATTTATAGTTCATTTGTATTTGTATTAAAAGTGCTCTTCCTATGGGGGGGGAGGGGTTGAAAGGAGGTAATAATAAACCTGATTTAGGAAGACTTTAGTTCAAAGTTAAAAATGTAAGCATTACACTAGGCCAGGGTAGGTAATGATCCATATCTCCTCACCTCTCAAAACTGACTTGGAATAGGTCAGTAGGAACACATATCTGTCCGTCACCTGATGTCTTAATGATTTGAGGTGATTGAGCAATCTCATTTGAACTTTGGCAGGTGCTAGTCAATTGATGCTGGGGATGTACATTCAAAGAGGTAGGCAGGGCTCATACCTATAAGCATTCCATTGACATTTCTGTAGAGAAAGAGGTTTGGATGTAAAGCACTTCTTCCAGCAACATACATCCAAGCCACTTTCTCCAGTTCCATCTGCTGCAGTATGAAGTTCCCAGTGGGAACTCCCTAGTGCTCCTAATCTCATAGTGCTCTCTTCTAATCAGCTGGTAGTTGGAGCCTCAGAGTGCTTGAAAATCCCTTTTTGGCCTGGAGAATGACTTTACCTGCTGCACACCTGATCTTTTGGATATCAGATGATGTCACCAATGTTATAATACATAGAACAGGTGGAAGTGGCTTTGGCCTGTAATTAGGCCAGTGAACCAAAGTTTTCACACTCTGAACAAAGACCTTGGATTCTTATCTCATTATACATGACAAAGCCATTTTTTACCTTCTCACCCCTTGCTTTTTCCTGTAAGACCTATTGCAGTCATTAAGAGTCCTCAACAGGCTCATCACAGCTATCTGCCAATCACCCATTCCCACCACCCTTCTGAGTAATACCCCTCCCCACCTTCTCACTATATAGAAGGGTCTGGAAACTTCTGTTTCAGTGTATCTGAAGAAGTGTGCATGCACACGAAAGCGCATACCAAGAACTGACTTAGTTGGTCTTTAAGGTGCTACTGGAAGGAATTTTTTTTTGTTTTGGCCATTGTTAAAATGCTGTAGAGGCCCATTAATTGTTTAGTCATGAGAAATACCGTAATACTATGTAAGACTGAGCTCAAGGTGAGACTGGCTGCATCAGCACTTTACCTGACTTGACTCTTGGTACATTATAGCAGCTGTGGTAAAATTCTAAAAGATTAAGTTGTTGAAATGATTCCTTATAATGTTTTGATTTTTAAAAACTCCTCTTAAGCTATATATTGTTTTCATGTTTAAACAAAAGTAAAGTAGATGTTAAGAACTTGGTCTAGTTATTTGTCAGTATAGTTCTTCTGCTGAGCCACAAGAGTTGGTGTATTTTTTTCACTGGAAGATTAACACCTCTTGGTTTGCTAAATTCTGAGCTGTGAAAACCTGCCTGAAGGTAGCACCAAGACACCCCAACACTATTTTGGTTAAAAGCAGCTATGTGAGGGATTTGGATGTTGAAGTTGCAGGGATGTGATTTCTTCCTTCTGCTTCCCCTGACAACACACTGATTGACTTAACTACTTCACAAGCTGTTACTAAGCACAGAAAGGGAGGAAGACAGAGATGCTATTGGTTCTGCAGCTGCTTTTAATGAAAGAAAAATATTTTGGGAAAACCTGATCATGGATTTTCCACATTCACCTAGTTTGGCCCTTCTTTTTCAGGGTCTTCCTGAAAGGTGTATGCAATGCATAGCTCAGTCCTGCTGATAGCCGCACTGTATTTGACAGAAACCCTGCATAGACTACATCACTGGTTGTGAGCATAAACATGTATTATGCTCTTGTGAATGGGTTTGGCATGTGCCACTATATGCTTGGTGAACGTGATCCTCCCAAGAAAAAGAAAGAAAGAAAGAGATTACCTTGTAGGGAAATGTGATGGATGTTAAATCGTACCCACAAGATGTGAATACAAATTTTCATTGTGAGGGTATATAAAGACTGTTTTGAGTGCAGGTGCTGGGTCTACAAAAGGCTGTAGATAAAACCTGCTAGTTCATGAGCTTATACTCCACTGCTATCATATAGCAGTTCTTTCAGGAGCTGCATTCTTGAAAGTCCATAGATAATAGTAATTAGTACTAGCAATTTTGCTTTAGGAGGAAGGCAAAAAAGAGTAGAGTGGCAGGTTGCCATTTCTTTGTTTTTGCTTTTGAGAAATGTTGGAAATCTTAATATCCTCAGCATAGAATTATAACATTGCCTTGAAATAGCTTAATCGGAGTTGAGAACAAATATTACCGCATTACATCTTTTCATTTATAGACGTTGCTACAATATGCTGACAATCCGGGTGCTTCGGAGCATGTTCTGCCTTTCTTGGAAGTGTATCAAGTCGCCATTCAGAGCTTTGCCAATGCCCGACCTTACTTGACTACCGAATGTGAAGAAGTTCTTCTGGTAATTGGCAGGCTAGTGTTGTAAGTACATTTGGGACATGACTTTTTAACAGAAAAGAGAATTTGATCAACAGCAGAGATTTTCAAGTTGCTGTGCCCACCTGTCCGATATTGAAAATAGCATTCCCTGTATCAACAAATCAGGGTGCCTGTTTGCATACATCCTTGGGTGGGGGAAGGTCATTACCAAAGGTGAAAACAACTATTCTGTATTTTCAAAAAGGCAGTGGAAGTTGGAATGCTCTCCTCACATCTCTGGCATGCAGACACCCCACTTTGTTGTAGGAAATTGTGGGGTCCATATACTGACAGCAAAGCATGAGGCAGTAGTGTGAGGCTGCAGTCTCTTGGGCAGCGGGGCAGATAAAAATCAATGATTTTTTCATTTATTTTTTTAAAAGTCAGATTTTTAAAATTTAATTTTTTTTATTTATATTAGAAATTTTTATTTAATCCGGAATTTTTAAAATAAAATGCTTTTGGAGGAAAAATCTTTCTAAACATAGTTTTCTATTTAAGTTACATTATAGTCCAAAGGCTATTCATCAGGAAATAAGGATTTTTTTAAAATTATGTAGCATGAGGCTTTATATGCAATGTTTATTCTTTTTTTATAAATGAACTCCATTAATCCGTTCACAATGTCATGCTCTTCCAGAGGTTTCTGTAAGATTATTTGGGGGCATTTTTTCTAACGAGAAGATATTATCACAGATGCTTGTTTAGCAGTTCTCGGAAGTATGAATTTGTGTCTGCACAGATAACATGCCTTTTTTTCACAGAAAAATGTTATAAAATAAACATACAGAGTTGAGGAAAAAACCTTAATCCCATTGTTCTTTTGCAAATTTATATACACAGAATCAGCCCCTTACCACTCAAATTCCAAGAGGTTCAATGAATAGATTGTTTGGAGTGGAATAGACCTGCACAAGTAGCTAAGTGTGAAGCAGTAAAACTGAAAGTGCAGAATACTCCGCAAGTCTTGGGATCTTTGTGTAATAATTGTGCAAGTCAGTTGCATGTCTGTGCAACTCAGACTTGAGGCAAGTGCTGAAGGCGCTTCAGGGCTTGCAACCAATCCCACTGGGTTCCAACAACTGCACTAACATTTAACTGTACAGAATACAGCACCTGAATGTAGAAGCAAATCCAAAGGGGTAGTGGTGGAAATAGTAACTGGGATCTTCAAGTCCATGGCGAGATCTTGAAGTGCTTGCCAGTCAACTAATCAGGTTTCACTGGTTCCAGGCTCTTCTTTCCAGGGCTCGCCTGACATTGTCCAAACAATAAAGTGTACCTGGAACTTCAGTCCTGCAGGAATCCCTGAAGTTCTCTGCTCCAATCCTTGGTTTCCCTTTTCCAGCTTTCCACCAGTCTGTTTCTCCTCGGCCTGTTCTTTCTGCAAGCCTGTTCCAACCTAAGCCTTCTCCTCTAGAAGTCACTTCTCCTCTAGAAAAAGGAAGGCCAGCATCTCCAAAACCAGGCCTGCTGGGAGATATAGTCCCTCTGAGGTTCCATTACATTTGTATTTATAGCCTGAGATTTATCGCAATATTCTCTCCCTGGAGGAGAAAACTCAGTCTTAAAGGGGGGGGGGGTTGTACTAAAACTCAGTCTTAAAAAAATTGTTTAACCACATCAGTTAACAAACATGGATACATATGTTATACAGTGGTGCCTCGCAAGACGAAATTAATTCGTTCCGCAAGTCTCTTCGTCTTGCGAGTTTTTCGTCTTGCGATGCACGGTTTTCCATAGGAATGCATTGAAAATCAATTAATGCGTTCCTATGGAAAAAGCCTTCCCCCGACCTCTTCTGGCGGGCGGCATTTTAAAATCGCCCGGGACAGCGAAGGACTTCTCCGCTGTCCGGGGCGATTTAAAAGCCCCTGGGAAGGCAGGCAGGGGGGACAAAGGCTTTCCCGCCCGGCTTCGGGACATCGTTCCGATGCCGGGCGGCTGGGGGAGGCTTTCCTGCCCCACCGCCCGGCATCGGGACGATGCCCCGAAGCCGGGCGGCTGGGGGAGGCGTTCCTGCCCCACCGCCCGGCATCGGGACGATGCCCCGATGCCGGGCGGCTGGGGGAGGCGTTCCTGCCCCACCGCCCGGCATCGGGACGATGCCCCGAAGCCGGGCGGGGGGGGGGGAGGCTTTCCCGCCCGGCCGCCCGGCTTCGGGACAACGTTCCGATGCCGGGCGGCTGGGGGAGGCTTTCCTGCCCCACCGCCCGGCATCGGGACGATGCCCCGAAGCCGGGCGGGGGGGGGGAGGCTTTCCCGCCCGGCCGCCCGGCTTCGGGACAACGTTCCGATGCCGGGCGGCTGGGGGAGGCTTTCCTGCCCCACCGCCCGGCATCGGGACGATGCCCCGAAGCCAGGCGGCTGGGGGAGGCGTTCCTGCCCCACCGCCCGGCATCGGGATGATGCCCCGAAGCCGGGCGGGGGGGGAGGCTTTCTCGCCCGGCCGCCCGGCTTCGGGACATCGTTCCGATGCCGGGCGGCTGGGGGAGGCTTTCCTGCCCCACCGCCCGGCATCGGGACGATGCCCCGAAGCCGGGCGGCTGGGGGAGGCGTTCCTGCCCCACCGCCCGGCATCGGGACGATGCCCCGATGCCGGGCGGCTGGGGGAGGCGTTCCTGCCCCACCGCCCGGCATCGGGATGATGCCCCGAAGCCGGGCGGGGGGGGGAGGCTTCAAAAGCCGTCCGGGGGCTTTTAAATCGCCCCGGACAGTCCCGGGGCGATTTAAAAGCCCCCGGTTAGGCAGGCAGGGGGGGCAAAAGTCTTTGCCCCCCCTGCCTGCCTTCAAAAGCCGTCCGGGATAGCGGGAAGTGCTTCCCTGCTATCCCGGACCGCTTTTAAAATGCTGGCGGTGGGGAGCAAAGCCTTTCGCCCCCGCCGGCCTTCCTGGACCTCTTCTGAAGTCCGGAGGGGGGGGAAGGCTTTGCTCCCCACTGCCAGCATTTAAAAAAAGGTCCCCGAGATTTCCCTATGGGCTTTCGTCTTGCGATGCAAGCCCATAGGGAAAATCGTCTAGCGAAGCGTCGCAAAAACCGAAAAACCCTTTCGTCTTGCGGGTTTTTCGTCTTGCGAGGCATTCGTCTAGCGGGGCACCACTGTAATGTTATTGTTTTAGTTAAATAAATTGTTTAAATGGAAGGAAATGGTTATTTTTCTTGTTCCAATATGTGCAGCAGAAAAGTTGTCGAAATATAGTTAACTTATTAAACCTCACATTAATTTCATAATTATCTGTCTATGTATTTCTTAAGAGTATAACCAAATCAGTAATTTTTGATATAACTGTAAAAGCTATTCTGAAAATTTATTATTCCAAAAATGAAACCTTCATCTGGTTGTAAATATTAAGATTATACCAGCAAGAATAAGTCTTTCTGTAAAAAAGTGATTGGAATCAAGTCTTACTGACTAGTGATTTAAATCAGATCCACCCTGTTGGGCAGCGAGTTTGGCATGGAGAGCAGTTGCTTCTCTTTAACTTGAGACCCAAAGGATTGGGGGGGGGAGTTGGCTGGGAGGATGTACACCCTATGATGTGTATCCTCCAGGGCCAATGCCACCTCACTTTCAGGATCCATTCTGTGACAAAGGTTACTCCCCTCCCTTTTAGCTTAAGTGATCAGGAGGTGGAGGGGAACTCTGCTGAGAGCATGCATAACTGCTAGGATTTTACCAATCTGTTTCCTAAATTTAGGACAATGGGAAGCACCAGAGACTGTGCGGTGTAGTGGATAGAGAGCTGCACTTGAATCAGGGAGACTTAATCTGTCTCACAGGGTTATTGTGATTGGGGGAGGGAAATGTATAACCCTGTATACACTGACCTGAAGAACGGTGGAATGCAAGTTTAAATTATGTGTAGAGAAATAAGCATTATTGTGAACTTGTAAATGGCATGGATCATGCCATCTTCTCTCCACGCTGCATCTTAATGAATCTTGAGCCTATCTACTTTTTCCCCCGGGCTACATATATTAAAAACAGTACTTCTTTGGAACTTGGTACCTGAAAATTCAAAATGTGAATGAATCTGCAAGACCATTATTATGCATCACATTGGTTTTCTTAGGTCGAAGATGCTGTTAAGAATAAGCTGCCAATACAGCCTGAAAATCATTCAGTGCTATAATTCCAACTAAATATTGTTACGGTGCATCTATCTTGAATTCTTCTCATGGGAAACAGCATCGCTGCTAGTAGCAATTGTTATGCTGCTTAACAGCTTCAGCTCTTTTCTACTATGTTTTCACATTCATTTGACCTAGAGAGATTATAAACACAGGTACAAAATGACCCAACGTGCTACTTCCTAATTGGTGGGCCTAACTAGCTTGGTTCTGTGATTTATTTATTTCAGGAGCTGTTTTGAACTACTGCTTTCTGTGCCTGAAAGTGAGGAGCAGTCTGAACCATTGTTAAGACTGTTTCAGTCTATACAGGCAAGTATTTTTCATCTCTATTCTACAGAGGACCCTGTTTCAACAGTTTGCATCTAGAAATATATATTTTCAAATTATAACTAAGTAGGCTGTGGTATTTGTGGTAGTTCTTTAGTTGAATCCAGTATAAAATGGGAATAAATACATTATGATTAAGTATACCTTACCTGGATGTCTTATATGAATTTTAGATCTTCATACAGCCTTTAATATATAGGGAGGTTGTAAGCATCCTTTTGTAACTTTTTATGTGATATAAGAGTGCTCCAGTAGTGCAATATCCCCTGTCTCGCATTGGGAGTAGAGGTTTGGGGAGACTTCTTTTAAAAGGAGGAATGTCTGCTAGAAGGGGACATTGCACAGCCTTCAGAGAATTAAATGGAGATAGTCAAATGTACCATTAAATAACACTATGGTGACATATAGGACAAAGCTTTAATAGCTAAAGTAATCTACTTTATCAGACTAGGAGAACAGCACAAGACAGCATATTTTCAGGCAAGAACGGACTAATTTCATTGATTATTGTAGGAGATGACATATAGGTGACATATAGGACAAAGCTTTAATAGCTAAAGTAATCTACTTTATCAGACTAGGAGAACAGCACAAGACAGCATATTTTCAGGCAAGAACGGACTAATTTCATTGATTATTGTAGGAGATATTGATGGTTACCCACTGCATGAATTCTCCATGTTTTGATGTAAGGAAGGCTATGTTACTCTGGGCTACTTGCTGTATAGTGAAATTTCTATTACATAAACTTGTAGGCATGATCTCAACATGACTAACTGTAAGATACCTTCGTTTGTATCTACCCCTTTTCCCAAGCTATGTACCTCATACTAAAAATGGAATAAAAAAACCCTCCTCTAAATATGATGGTGGGGGACACATTAACAAAGCCAAAGATATTCAGTGGATCTGCTCTGAGTTCATTGGATATTACCCGGTGTAATTAAATGCTGGAAAAATGCCGTATTTCTGCAGCCTTTTCTTACAGCCTTGTGTAGTGATCCCAACTGATATCTTGGAAATGTAGGAATTTATATAACAGTAATAATAAGAATAATTTATTACTTGTACCACGCCCATCAAACTGGGTTGTCCCAGCCACTCTGGGCGGCCTACAATAGAATATAAAGAACACACAATACACCAGACAATAGATGTCTAAGGAAGGTTGTATAATTGTTTATCTCTTTCTCCAACATAGGATTCCCATAATGCTTTACTTAAATTTGGAGACAATAGCCTCGAAACACTGGCTGACATTTCAAAGGAAGGTGTATGGAAGAATCCAGTTCTCTTAAATATTATATCACAACAGCCTGTAGAAGCAGAAGAAGGTAAGATCTTGAGACTTGTACCTCAAATGAGAATTCCATTACTGTGCCACTGTTATGATGTGAGCAGTAGCTAGTCTTTCACACTGAAACATTTTGCTCCTAAAGAACTGAGCGAGATGATAGGTGTTCCTCAACTGCTGCTGTGAAGAGCATGCAGAGCTTTACCATGAATCCTGAGGTGTCATTTTCACTCTTCCAGTCCTGTAGCATTCCTGTATCTGCTAGCTTTCCTTGGCCTAGATTCTAGGGTGAAGAAAAGTACCTGGCCTAGTACCGGCTTCTTGTTCGTTCTTTCCCAACGCTGTGGTCATACCCCTTTTATTACATATGGCTGTCGTTCCTTACCTGATGTGAAACTGCTCATATAATAAGATTTGAGGGTTTTATTCAAAGAACCATAAAGCACAGGGAGAAAATATTTTTGAGCTGTTCCAGGAACTCTTGCGCAAGAGCTACAGGAAGACAGTGCTGCACCACAATGTGTTGGGTTGCATTATAGTATGAGAAGCAAAAGCAGAATCTTGTGGCGTCTTAGACTAGCAGATTTTATGATGGCACAAACTATAGTCTCCTACATCAGATAGAAACACACACCCTTGCTTATGATGGGTCATTCACAGGTTACTGTTTCTCTGTAGAACTGCAAACTCAAACCCACCATAGATCATTTCCAACTGTTTTCATTACAGGCTACAACCATTTTAGGTGTGTCCAATTGATAAGCAGCCGCCAATGCGCAGGTTCTTTTTGGATCTGGAAGAGGGCAGAAGGGGGGCAGGGCAGGGTGTACCAGGCTAGGGCTTATACTTGCTCAGGGTGGAAACAACCCCCATGTGAAATGGTCACCGCCTGTACTTGGGGATAAAAGTGAGGCAGGATGAGAGTCCTTTGCTGGTTGGGAGTCTTTGCCTTAACCAAAAACTTTCTCCCCTTCCACCTCCCCCCAATGAATATGTAGTTTAAATTCTGAAGAGTTTCAGGAATTCTAGAACAGAAGGCCATGAAATAGGCTGTTAGATGCCAGCCACTAGCATACATTACTGCTTGAGCTAAATTCTGGTGATAAATAGTGTGTGCAAAAATCTTTTCCACTTCTTTTCTAGTCAACAAACTGATTAAACAAGAAGGACCAGTCTTTATGCAGATGCGAATAAAATACTTGATGAAAACAAACCGCCTTCGGCAAGCTGCTTCCCTATCCAAACTGTGCAAAGAGTCCACGGAAATTTCAAATACATTGCCATTTCTCCAAGCTTACATCACTTGCTTGTGTTCCATGCTTCCAACTGAAGAATCTATCAAAGAGGTGAGTGGGCAAGCTCTGATCTTGGTGGTGTTACCTGTTCAGTGCCTTTTAATTGTGCTTTGTATTTCTAAAATGTATTGTTTTATTGCTCTGGAAGTTTTTACCACAACAGTAGTTCCAAAGCTACTTCCAGACCAATAAAATATTGGTGATATATAAATATTAATAATAAAGCCAAGATATTTGCTGCGGAGAGATGGAGCAGAGGATTCACGTCTAGAAGTCAGCCTCTGCTGATATAAAGTAACATTCGAATTTTATTTAATGGATACAGTGGTACCTCGGGTAAATACTTAATTCGTTCCGGAGGTCCGTTCTTAACCTGAAGCACCACTTTAGCTAATGGGGCCTCCTGCTGCCGCCGTGCCGCCAGAGTACGATTTCTGTTCTCATCCTGAAGCAAAGCTCTTAACCCGAGGTACTATTTCTGGGTTAGCGGTGTAACCTGAAGTGTATGTAACCCAAGGTACCACTGTATTTAAAATCCTGTTCAAAGCAGCTAATAACAGTTTAAAACCCCACAGTGAGTGAACCATAGAAAGACTATTTAAGAAACAAGCTATTAAAAATAAAACACTGTAACTCTCGCCAATAAAGCAGTACAATATTAGATCTGAACTGCATTGCTTTTAGGTGCTTTTAGCACTTCAAGTAACAAGAGCTGGGCTATGCCTTTGTTGACAATATGGACTTTAACACAGCTACTGTAGTGGCACAAACTACTGATTGCAGAAGGATAGAAAAGTCTTCCTGACAGTATCTTTGTGCGTGCAAAGTGGTCTTGAATGAAACTATTTACAATAGAATTCTTCTGGATTCTTATTTTTGAAAGATTGCAAAGGTGGACTGCAAAGAGGTCCTGGATATGATATGTAATCTGGAAGCTGAAGGTCAAGATAGTACTGCATTCATTCTTTGTACAACATACCTCACGCAGCAGCTTCAAAATGGAAACGTGTACTGCTCTTGGTAAGTACTATGTCCAGATATTATTTTCAAATGCATGTATTTGCTATTCTGGCTCACATAGGCCATAGAAGTAGCTCACATTAAAGAAAATGTTTCATTCTATAGCAATGAAATTTATTTCTTAAAAACAAAGTATATTTGTTAAACATTACAGTTGTGTGAGCACATCTCTTCCATTTTTCAAGAACCTCTAGAGGCTGAACAAACTAATGTTAGACACAGAGAACATCAGATAATCCTCCAAACTACAATGTGGAGGATCCAGAATGAGCAGTAGGGAGCATTTGAAACTATAATTTCAAAACATGGTTTCCTCTCAGCCAGAAATGGAATCCAATGATGATCTCTACTTTGAGGGATTTCTGCTCTCCTTGTTCTTGTTTTCTCAAACTGTGGAGGTTTGACTGAATGCAGGCAATTATATGAAGAAGCATATATTCCAAAGGCAATCCTGTGTTTTTTTTACATTTAATTTATTCTTTACCCAAATTAATGCTCCAAATTAACGTCATCTTAGAAATAGGCTGTCCGTCAGTAATGTTGATGCTTGGAAACATGCTTGACAAGGATTTACAGATGTTAAATATTAGCCAAAAAATCAGGAATGGTTAGATATACAGTGGTGCCCCGCAAGACGAAAGGGTTTTTCGGTTTTTGCGACGCTTCGCTAGACGATTTTCCCTATGGGCTTGCATCGCAAGACGAAAGCCCATAGGGAAATCTCGGGGACCTTTTTTTAAATGCTGGCGGTGGGGAGCAAAGCCTTTCCCCCCCCCCTCCGGACTTCAGAAGAGGTCCAGGAAGGCCAGCGGGGGCGAAAGGCTTTGCTCCCCACCGCCAGCATTTTAAAAGCGGTCCGGGATAGCAGGGAAGCGCTTCCCGCTATCCCGGACGGCTTTTGAAGGCAGGCGGGGGGAGCAAAGACTTTTGCCCCCCGCCCGCCTTGGGAAGAGGTCCTGGACCTCTTCCCAAGGTGGGCGGGGGGCAAAAGTCTTTGCTCCCCCCTGCCTGCCTTTCCGGGAGAGCGGAAAAGGCAGCGCTGCCTTCCCGCTCTCCCGGAAAGGCAGGCAGGGGGGAGCAAAGACTTTTGCCCCCCGCCCGCCTTGGGAAGAGGTCCAGGACCTCTTCCCAAGGCGGGCGGGGGGCAAAAGTCTTTGCCCCCCCTGCCTGCCTAACCGGGGGCTTTTAAATCGCCCTGGGACTGTCCGGGGCGATTTAAAAGCCCCCGGACGGCTTTCGAAGGCAGGCGGGGGGAGCAAAGACTTTTGCCCCCCGCCCGCCTTGGGAAGAGGTCCAGGTCCAGAAAAGTCTTTGCTCCCCCCTGCCTGCCTTTCCGGGAGAGCGGGAAGGCAGCGCTGCCTTTTCCGCTCTCCCGGAAAGGCAGGCAGGGGGGAGCAAAGACTTTTGCCCCCCGCCCGCCTTGGGAAGAGGTCCAGGACCTCTTCCCAAGGCGGGCGGGGGGCAAAAGTCTTTGCTCCCCCCGCCTGCCTTCAAAAGCCGTCCGGGGGCTTTTAAATCGCCCCGGACAGTCCCGGGGCGATTTAAAAGCCTCCGGCTAGGCAGGCAGGGGGGAGCAAAGACTTTTGCCCCCCCGCCCGCCTTGGGAAGAGGTCCAGGACCTCTTCCCAAAGCGGGCGGGGGGCAAAAGTCTTTGTCCCCCTGCCTGCCTTCCCGGGGGCTTTTAAATCGCCCCGGGACAGCTGAGAATTCCTCCGCTGTTCCGGGGCGATTTTAAAATGCTGGCGGGTGGCAGCGCTGCCGCCCGCCAGCATTTTAAGATCGCCCAGGGACAGCGAAGGACTTTTCCGCTGTCCCTGGGCGATCTTAAAATGCTGGCGGGTGGCAGCGAAGGCTTCGCTGCCGCCTGCCAGCATTTTAAAAGCCCCCGGGACTGTCCCGGGAAGGCAGGCGGGGGGGGGAAGCAATCACTTTCGCCCCCGCCAGCCTTCAGAAGAGGTCGGGGGACAGACTGTCCCCAGACCTGGTCTGAAGGCGGTTCGGTTTCCATAGGAACGCATTAATTGATTTTTAATGCATTCCTATGGGAAACCGTGCTTCGCAAGACGAAAAAACTCGCAAGACGAAAAGACTTGCAGAACGAATTAATTTCGTCTTGCGAGGCACCACTGTAATAAGCTTAGATTGGATATAAAATAGAAGATACTCTTGTTAGAACAGTGTTTGATGAGGGTGGAAAAATAAATCCTCGAAGAGAAGGTTGTTTCTATCTCAAGATCATGGGGAGCCATCCGGTGTCTTCAGGATGTTGCTGGACTCCAGCTGCCAACATCCCTAGCCGGGAATGAAGGGAGCTGGAGACCAGTAACAACCAGAGGTCATTGTGTCAGGTATCACAGCTCAGGACCCCCATTTAAGGCCAAGTATGAGACATGGGGGCGGGGGGGTGGAGGAAGAGACAAGAAACCTCAGAGGTGCACTGAAAGTCATTTATTTGTTTTCACTTAGTTGTATGCCTTAGCTAAAGAAATTACTCTTGGTATAACTTTTCAGACGATCTCTTTCCTTTTTTCTTATCTTGGCCTTCTAGTTTCTCAGTATTGCTTCTAGCATTCTGCACGTTCATGTTTAAACCATTGTTAAGCTTGACTACTGGATCTCTAACTAAGCATTTGTCCTAAACTTTCTCCGTAGGGAACTGACTTTATTTTGGAGTAAACTACAAAAAAGAATTGACCCATCTTTAGATTCCTTTCTGGAGCGCTGCCGGCAGTTTGGCATCATTGCTAGGACATTGCAACACTTGTTCTTCCTAATTAGAGTCATACAAGCTGAAGTAAGTGCCTGTTTGGGAAACAGTTTATCACGGAATTAACCTATGTACTTTCAGCAGATAACGAAAAATCAGTAGCTTTTGGGTGCATCCTGTTGTTGGCTACCCTGGGAAGACATAATTGATGGCTGCCTTGTGTCATTCTGATGGCTGAGCACATGACAAGTTGAACACCTGAACTTCACAGCAGCAAGTCAGACTGGCTCTCTGGCCTTCTCACTTGCACTTTTCTTCCCTTTCACTTGCTTCAGCCCTTTATGTCTTCTTCCTGTTGGAGTTCCCGCTGATTCAGGCTGCCTATTTTCTGTTTTAGATAAGGAGTACTTCCACAGTGGAATTTCCTATCTTCCAAGGCTTCATATTCTAGTCCTTAGAGGACATTGGCACACAGTAGATTCAACTCTGCTTTTACTCTATTGCTGTACTGATGTTGCTCTTTTTGCTGTACTACTGATGTTTCTTCAGCGCCTCTATTTAAAAAGACAAAGGAAGTAATTCAGCAGCAAAACTTTTGAGTGGAAATAGGAAGTGATAAGGAATAGTATGGAAGCAAAGAAGTTAAAATCCTTGCCATTGTGCAACAGAAAACAATCTACAAGTAGATATCTTGATTTGATGCGGTTTTCAAACACACACACACACACACACACACTCATTCTCTCTCTCTATACAGTCATACCTTGGAAGTCGATTGGAATCCGTTCCGGAAGTCTGCTTGACTTCCAAAACGGTTTGGAAACCAAGGCGTGGCTTCCGATCAGCTGCAGGAAGCTCCTGCAGCCAATCAGAAGCCACGGATGTTGCGACAGACGTTAGGGTTCCAAAGAACATTTGCAAAATGTTCGACTTGCAAGGTGTTCGACTTCCAAGGTACCACTGTGTATATATATCTGAAACATATATAAATCTGCTTCAGAATTCCAAGTATACTTAGTTCCTAAAAACATGGGAATGACTTTCAAAAAATTGTGTGTATTTGCTGCCACAAAGTCTTTTATGCTTGAAACTGTTCAAAAAGAAGCTGGATGGGGCTGATGAGAGCTATGGTCTAATCTAAAACATCTGCAGGCCGCCAAGTTGGCAAATTCTACTCTGGCAATGCCTAACATGCCGGTAAAAAGAATCCCCACTGTAGTAGAGTGGTTAGAATATCAGGATGGCAACAGAGACTAAAGTCCAAATCCCTACTTATCCATTAAGGTTAACTGGTGACTTAGGGTCAGTCATTATTTCTTAGCCTGATCTACCTTACAGAGTTGTTGTAAAGATAGTATGTGCATCAGTGAACTCCATGGCAGAATTAAGCCTTCTTTAATTTTAAGAAAGTAAACCTCAGTATGTTTTTTTGGGTCAAACATTGAAGTTGATTGAAATAAGAAATGCCAGAGTATGTATCTATATATATCCCTCTAATCTAGGCGTGGGGAACCTGTGGCCATCCTAATGTTTCTGAATTACAACTCTTACCATCCCTGGCCATCGGCCATGCTTGCTGGTGTTAATGGGAATGGGAGTCCAGCAACATCTGGAGGGCCACGGGTTACTCAAATCTGTAATTGCTTCAGGATTGAGAGGGATAGCTCAGTCGGTAGAGCGTGAGACTTATCTCAGATTTGTGGGTTCAAGCCCCACATTGGGCAGATGACCCTTGTCCCTTTCAACTCTAAAGTTCTATGAAAACTTATCCATATATCTTGTCCAGTTTTTTCAGTTGTGTTTCCTTTGTCTTTAAGAGATGTCCCTGGTCGCTAAATTAAGATCTGACTTGTGCTCTCTTCTTTCCTATAGGCAGAAGAAGCAGGCCTTATTGTGTCTGTTTTGTTATGTGTGAGAGCCCTGCAGCTCCGATCAAATGAAAATGATGACATGAAGACCTCTGTATGCAAAACAATTGCATGCCTTCTGCCGGAAGACCTCGAAGTAAGAAGAGCATGCCAGCTCACTGAATACTTACTTGAGCCAAGTGAGGAAAGATACAGTCTACTAGAAGAGCTCTACCTGCAGCCAGATCAAAAATTGGATGAAGAAAATGCAGCAGTTCCAAACTCCCTCCGTTGTGAACTACTGTTGGCTTTAAAGGCGTATTGGCCATTTGATCCAGAATTTTGGGACTGGAAAACTCTGAAGCGACACTGTCTCAAATTGTTAGGAAAAGAAGTTTCTGAGTCAGAGGATGATCTGAGTTGCAATGAGATGTTGTTCAATGAAACCGAACTGTTGGATGGTCTCCTAAGCGATTGCGAAGATAATAATTTTGAAGGTCAAGATATAATAAATCAGCCTAAAGAGAGGGTGAGAGTTAAAAAGCCAATTGGATCCTCAGAAAGGTACCAGAGGTGGCTTCAGTACAAATTTTTCTGTGTTATTTGCAAAAGGGAATGTATAGAGGCCAGAATACTTCACCATTCTAAGATGCATATGGAAGATGGCATTTATACATGCCCAGTGTGTATAAAAAAGTTCAAGAGGAAGGATGTCTTTGTGACGCATGTGATGGAACATGTAAAAATGCCTCCTAGTAGAAAATACCGTAGTAAGAAGAAGTTGCTGTTGAAGAAAGAGAGGCTGGCAAAGAGCAGTCTAGCCAGAATTGCTTCTGTAGGCATTGGAGAAAACCAGCCACTCAAAATAACACAATGTGAACAACCCAGACTCAACACGCAGGATTTCGTCACGTTTAGTAAGCTAGAAAACTGCCACTTGCAGGACAGGGACCTGTATCCATGCCCAGGCACGGATTGCTCCAAAGTGTTTAAGCAATTCAAGTACTTAAGTGTTCACTTGAAAGCAGAACACCAAAACAATGATCAAAATGCAATGCACTACTTGGACATGAAAAACAGGCGTGAGAAGTGTGCATACTGCAGGCGGCATTTTGTTTCGGCTTTCCATCTACAGGAGCATGAACAAGTACACAGTGGCCCTCAGCCGTACATGTGTGTGTCAGTGGGCTGCTATGCTAGGTTTGGATCAGTAAATGAGCTGCTCCACCACAAGCAACAGCACGACGATCTGCGTTATAAATGTGAGCTCAGTGGCTGTAACATTGTTTTCAGTGACTTGGGGCAGCTCTACCACCACGAAGCCCAGCATTTTAGGGATGCTTCCTACGCATGCAACTTTAGTGGCTGTAAAAAATTTTACTATTCCAAAACTGAGTTTACAAATCACCTGTCGATGCATATGTCAAATGGTGAAATAAAGGAGATGCAGATTAAGCATGAGGAAAATGTTTCTGGGGACAGTCTTACTTGCCTTTCAGATTTGGAAGTGTTTGAACAAAAAGGTCCTTCTGATCTGCATGAGAGTCTTAATTTGCCTTCGGGATCTACAAATTCAGAGGCAATCGAGCAGGTTAAGCAAGAATCTACAAATTCAGAGGAAACCCAGCAAGTTAAACAAGAAGCTATATCTGATGGAGAGGTGGATGGCAAAAGTAATGGCAGTTTAGGAAGCAATATTGCATCCCTAGGCAGTGAGACTCAGTTGACACCTTTGACTGAAGCAGTGGACTGTGGCCAGGCAACTCCTGGGAGTGCTTTACCCCGTGAGAAAGTCTTCCTTCCATCCAATTTAAAAGAGCGGTATTCAAATGTGGCTGTATATTTTGATGGGAAAAGATTTACCTGTGGCTTTGAAGACTGTGGATCAACGTACAAAAATTCAAAGGGCATGCAAAAACATCTTCGAAGGGCTCATCCTTACCATTTCAAACCTAGGAGGAAGCTAGGTCTGAAAACTAAAGATACTACTCAGTACAGTGACAGTCATAATACTGATGGAGATATTAGTCCAGAGCTCATATATCATTCATGTAGAAATACAGACTCTCCAGGCATTATAGATTGTAATACAAGTACTAATAGCAGAAGCTATTTAAATGAAGAACTGTATCCTTCTTCCCCAGAAACCTCCTATTTTGAAGCTTCCAAAGTGTCCAGTTCAGAAGATGCAATGTTGGAACTTCTCCTGGGCTTGAAGCATTTAAGTTTAAAAAATTCCAGTGGTCATATTGGAAATTCTTCCAGGTTGTCACAGTCTCCAAACTCTGAAGATGAATCTACCTCAGACTACTTCCCTGAAGAGCAGCAAGGCAAACTACCAAAACAATACCTTACCCAATTGGCAGCCAAGCCATTTTTCTGTGAGCGTCAAGGTTGCACATGTGAATTTGTGACCAGGGAAGCGTTGTTGACGCATTATGTTAGAAAACACAATTATTCAAAGGAGACGGTGCTTCAGTTGAACATGTTTCAACATCGGTATTCCCCTTTTAAATGTCATATTTGCCAAAGATCATTTACAAGAAAAACACATCTTCGAGTCCATTATAGAAACAAACATAAACTTGGCAATATGACAGCAGCTCAGAAATTACTTGGTAATGAGAGTTTTGAGGATCTGGATGAGAGCGCTGAGGATATGCTGAATGATACCACGGGTTCAATGTCTGATTTCTATGCCAATACAGAGGAAGAACTTGATGACCAAGCTAATCTGGCTGAAGAAGAGCAGTGTCATTCAAAGAAAGATGAGCTTAGTTCTGAAACAGATCTGGAGTCTAGTGAAGAAGCAGAAAGTTGTATAACTGGCAAGCAGACGAAACTGTCTGCTCTGGAAAGCCACCGGAAAGGACTAGAAGCAAGAGAGGGGAGGGGGAGTAAAAGAACAGTTGCCAAAGGAAATTTATGCTACATTTTGCATAAATACCACAAGCCGTTCCATTGTATTCATAAAAATTGCAATTCTGCATTTACTAATCAGAAAGGTTTGATTCGGCACTACAGAACGGTGCATCAGTATAACAAAGAACAGCTCTGCCTAGAAAAAGACAAAGCGAGAACAAAGAGGGAACTTGCCAAATGTAAAAAAATATTTGTTTGCAAACATAAGGCGTGCAGCAAACGCTTCTTGTGTTCTAAATCGCTTGCTAAGCATTGCAGTGACTTTCATGGCCTGGACCATGTAGAGGATTCCAAAGTGCTTTCTGAAACAGAGTCCGTGAGATTTCCTTGTCACCATCCTCAGTGTCCTGCTGCATTTTATTCCTTCCACAAACTGAAGCATCACCTGATGGAAGAGCATGCTAAGGAAGAGGAAATAAATAAAGAGATTGAAATTCATTGTGACCTTAATGGTTGCAACCGAGTTTTCACAACTTACAGCCGCTATTCTCAACATGTATACTTCCGACACAGTGATTACGATGGGGTCTCGGAAGCTGCCAAAGAAAAACTGGCCCACCTTAAAGATGGACAGGAGCAAAGGTGCTTGAAAGATAAGTGCTTCGGGCATGAAGAGAGCGAGAAGAAGAAACGGATCCATGACAAATCTGAGAAGAATAATAAAAGCAAAGGAAAGCAGTTATATAACTTCAGAACAAGGGAGGAAGCCCTGCAAATGTGCAGAGACAACTGCAATCAGACACAGTATCCTTGCATGGTTCGGGGGTGTCCCTCTGTAGTAAAACTGGAAAGCAGTATTGTGAGACACTATAAGCGTACCCATCAGATGGCCAGTATTTATATAGAACAGCAGTATGAGGAGCTTGTACTATGTGTCGAATGTGGTACTGTGATAAATGACCCCTGCTTAGAAGAAAGCCAGGGTTCAAATAAAGAGCTAAACAGTGACTCTAAGCAGGAAGTTACAGTGCACCCTGCATATCAGCGTGAAAATGAAGGGCATCGTGTTCTAAACTCGGACTGCAATCATGATGATAAAAGCAGTAAAAGCGGCAGCTCCTGTGGGAGTGACAAGGCCCAGGAGGCTGGTGTCTCTTTGTATCCAGGCACTTTAAAACATACCCACAATCCAAAAACCAGGTGTTTTGTAGAATGTAGTCGATTGGAGTCACCTCGGTATAAAACAGACAACTTGCCTGGAAGTGATGGAAGAGAAAATCCCTCCTACTGTGTGAGGTCAGGTGTACAGCTACAAAGGGAGAAAGATGTAAACGACTGGCAGCGTGCATCAGCACAGCAGAACATTAAAAACCCTCCTCCCCTTTCTGCTGCAAAAGATAAAATGCAGAGGCAATCTGCGCCAAAGCCGTTTGATTTAAAGTCCTTCAAACCAATGGGGTTCGAGTCTTCCTTTTTAAAATTCATCCAAGAAAGTGAGGAACGAGATGACGATGACGACTCCGAGGATGAATGGGAGCCGGCTGGCCGATATGAATTGGGTGTGGTGGTACAAAAAGAGAAAGACTTCAAAAGGGATGACACACGGGGCAAGACTGCATATGAAACTGTCCCAGCAGCAGCTGTGTCCAAGAAAAACAGCGGCTCCAGAGCTCATGGGCAGCTGAGAGGGATGCAGCCTCTCTTATCCACGGACTCTCCCTCGATCCCTTCACTGGAAAACCTGAGGGCCATATTGGACAAGGCGTTAACAAAGTGTGGGGACAATGCCTTAAAACAGCTTCATTATTTGCGACCAGTAGTTGTTATTGAAAGACGTACGTTATCCTCGCCCCTCATAGACTTCTTCCCAACAAAAAAAACAGATCACCTTTGTGTGGAAAGTTCATAAATTGTTGTGTTTAATTTAAAAATAGAGAAGGAGGGGAGACTTCTTCCACTTCTGGGGGGGGCAGGGATGCTAATTGGTTCAGTGCACATGGTGTTGAAGTTAGATTAGGCTGTTCAATTCCATGAATGTATGACATCTGTCTACAGTATTGGCTGAGTTAATATAGCTCCCCTGTTAAATTAAGAGAGAGAGAACAGATATTTTGGTGCTAATTAACAAAATATGGAGCTGGGGGCTTCCTCTTGCAGAGTAAATGTGCATGATTGTATATGGAACAAATACTTAGGGTACCAAGCGGGGGAGGGAGGGGGGAGGGAGGGAGGATGGAACTTCTTACTTGACTTGAATGTGCACCTCTGGGTGCTTTGTGTAACATATTGTACACTACAGCATCTTATATTTTTTGAGTTATGAGTTTCAATAAAAATGAATTTTTTTCACCCATTTTGGTTGACTGTACAGCCAGATGTCCATAGCTTAAGACAAATTTTAAACTGAGTGTTGCATGTAGTAATTTTGAATCCTGACACATTACCTGAATGTGGCAGTGTGTTTTATGTCTGATAGGGGGTGGAATTGTCAGGGTAGCCTGTTGAACAGGAAACGGGGAAACTCTTAATAAGAATTGATGTAAATTTTTATAAGGTATGTCAAGAAGGAAGTGAGCAACTAGGTAAAGACATGATGCTCCTTTAAACAAATAAGAAATTTCCCGTTATATGGATATTTTTTAAAAAAATATGGAAAAAGACCAAATGTAGGTGGAAAGAACATTGTAATAAACTTTCATTTAGATATATTTTTGGGAAAGCTAATATGCCTAATTATCCCGCCATTTTTGTGGCTATCAGTTTTTGGTGTTAAAACATAACAAAACACTGAGCGCATTTGATTCTTCATTTATTGTGTCTAGTAGTATAATCTTAAAAGTATATCGTGATGTCTCCTTCTCCCCGCCCCCCTTTCCAAGGAGCTAAGAGCACAAAATCAGTTGATCAGTAGGGCATAAAGGATGCTTTATAAAAAAAGGTATGCTGTGTTATCTTCTCTATACATTTCTAAATTCTTACTATATAGTAAGTATTGATGGCCACCATTAAATTCAGTAAGAGTTTTCATATAACAGTTGCATACAGAAAATTGTGTGCTATTTCCCGCTAGTGCTATTTGTTGGAAGGATAAAATGATTCTCAGTTGTTAAAAAAAATATTATTATGTACAACTAATGTTCTCTTGAGGAACTGAGGCATCTATTATTTTTCCACTTCCCTTTCCTTAGGATGCTGCTTTCTCCTTTTTTGGAATGTTGCAATTGCATCATTGATTATATAAAGGGACACTGGTAACTATTAATATCTCTTTCCCAATTGCTTCTAATTTTATTTAAATTTTATGTTTTTAATTTTTTGAGTCTTCTGGACAAATGTCCTCTGCCCAGCTTGTGTGATAGCAGCTATGTTAAACACTGTGGGTTATAAGCATAAGTTGGAATAAGTTTCTCACTGATTATGAACTGACCGCACTGCATGTTGTGCAACAAAATGTCATATCGATGCCAGTTAGTTAACTAGCATGTTACAAGAACATGAGTGGATTTGCAAGATCAGACCAGATTCTCAAACAAGGCCAAGCCACATACCCTGACAAATTCACAATTGGGGCCTCGAGGCAGCTGTTCCTTATCTCCATCTTGTATGATAATCAGTAGTGTAACTGACTATGAAGAAGTTCAAAAAGTACAGCCCATTATTAATGCTAACCTGATCTCAGATTTATGTCCTCATGCCAGTTACTAAACAACAAAAACACTTCTTTTTGGCTCATGACCACTTTGGCATATTAAACAAGGAAGAAGGAAGCTAAACAGTTTCTCTGAGTGTCCAAGCTCATTGTGTCAGCATTCTTATGTGTGAAGCGTTTCTGCTTTTGCATGCCAAGTTGACTTCTCTGTTTCAGGGTTTCATAGGAATTCGTAAGGAATACAATGACCCATTACAGCAATTTCTAACGCTGTTCCTTAGTAATCTCAGGATTGCCACATTTATCTGTATGTTCTATGCATTTGTTTTGCTAAACTTTATGTGGTCAGCAGCTTACAATAAGCTGCTAGGAATTTCCAATAATTAAGGCTTTCTAGGTTTAACAGTATTAATAGCATTATAAATCATATGAAATAAGTGAAATACCTTCAGGGGCATCTTAGGCAACTTATTGCCAGTATTTGGCCATTTGATTTCAAAGCTGTCTCTATTTTCTGCTTAACTGTAGACCAGGCATAGGCAAACTCAACCTGCCAGATGTTTTGGGACTACAACTCCCATGATCCCTATCTAACAAGACCAGTGCTCAGGGATGATGGGAATTGTAATCCCAAAACATCTGGAAGGCCAAGTTTGCCTATGCCTGCCATAGACCATAAAGCAGAAAACTAAAAATACTGTATTAAATATAGGGAGCAGTAAGTGGGAGTATGAGCAGGAAACAACGTCCACTAGTGCAGTGGGACTTTTCAACCTGTGTCCTCTTCCCATAGTACCATAAGATTGTTGGAAGGGACCTTGAGGGTCATCTAGTCCAGCCCCCTGCAATGCAGGAATATCTGCTAGATCATACACGGCAGATGGCCATCAACCTCTGCTTAGCAAATAATAAAGGACCTTTCTGCTCTAAACACAAGTGAGTAGCAGGATTGGATAATTGAGTGAATGAGGCACCAGCTCCCCCTGTAAGGAAAGACAGCCACACTGCAGAGGAGGCAGGAGTGAGAGGTGTATTGTCCTTTCCCTATTAGCCACTTGGCCAAGGAAAATTGAAGCTGCTTCCAACAGTGACAGTCAAATAGGTAACCCCCTCAGGCACCCATCCCATTGTGGAAGGAGGGGATTTCTTATCAATCCTTAATTGCTGCTTCCTTTAACATACATTTTGGGGGAGTTAAAGTTTAGCCAATAAAGCTTCTGGGCCACTTACTCTCTTCTTGAAGAAGTTCTATTCTAGGATAAATTGGCGTATGAAAAATCTTCACTATTAATACTCTATGTGCCTTGATTTATATTTATAAAAACATTGACTGCAGTGCCCTGCAACTACCACCCCAAGCCATGTGTAGTTCTGCGGCACACACTAGGGTGCATATTCAGTTCATGAAAACTGCTAGACAGGTCTAGTTCACATACTCCTCAAACCTGTTTGCCAACCCTCCAGAGTAGTGCATATGGGGAGGGGGGCTCATTGCATGAGTGGACTTCATTCCATGCACACAACTTAGTCGAATCCCACCCTGGGTTTCCAAAATCATAGATGAAGCTGCATCTCTTTTGCTCTACTATGTAAGATTGAGAGAGCTCCTTCATGCTTCGGTCCACAAGGTACCTGAATTCTAACAGGAGTAAGTGAGGTATGCTGTATCTCCCTGATTCTCCCTGTGGCTGGAATGTGGTTTGTTTGGTTGTTGTTGTTGTTTTGCTTTTGTTGTTTTTTAAGGGATGGCATCCAATTTCGTTGCACTTGTGCAATGTTGCACTTGTGTAATGACAATAAAGAATCTATCTATCTATCTATCTATTCAGAGAAAAGAATTCAGAGGCCACAGTAAGCAGTCCGTGCCAGTTCCATCAAAGGCTTCATGACCACCTTAAAAACCTGTTTCTTAACAAATGCAATTGGCTGCATCAACTCTTCCACTCAGAGAAAATTCTTGCTACTCCAGAGCAATTCTATTCTAGTCAGCATTAATGCTGATAATCTATACTACAAAGAAAGAAAAATGGGCCTAAATATTTCAGGGACTTTGAGATGACCAGCATTTATTTTACTTTGTAAGGTTTCTGCTACAGTGAATATTAATAAGTTGCAGCATTTGATAATTTTATTCTTTCAAAACCTGTGTGTGTGGCATACATTTTTCTGACTTACTAACATTTTGACACTTCGTATGAACATTTTTCTAAATGTCTAAATCGGACAGATATTTTCTGGACTGAAAAAGAATGGATAGCAAACAAGTTTCATGAAAATGTAGATTAGCTAAATCTGGCTTTATAGCTTCTAGTATTCTCCAGTGGTCCTCTTAAATGTCGTGATTCTTCGACATGTGACCAACTTCTGAAACACCTTTTATTTGTTTCTTTAAGGGTCTGTCTTTAGCTGTCATTTTAAAAATCCTTCTTGCCTTACCTTATATTCCTGTCTGTAGTAACTTGCCAAAATCCATGCATTGTCTTCAGTTTTTCACTTAGAATCACTTTCCACTTCCCAAAATGATACCAATTTAATTGTAATAAATTTTTATACTGCTGTTTAGGCATTTTGGCATTCTTTTGGTTCTTTTACCTTGCACACCTACAGAAGTCCCGCTTTTAGCAAGCGATGCTGAAGATCTGTCACATCCTTGCATGTTGTGACGTCTTAGAGCTAAATAGGTCCGATTAATTTGAACTAGCAGCGCTAGCTACAGTTCACTCAGGAATTCTTAACTTTTTTTAAAAAGAAAGTGAGTTATCTTGGATGTAAAAAATGTATAGGATGCAAGATAGAGTTATTGCTCTGATGTAATGTGTCCTAGAATCTACCTTTGGAGTGAATAAGTGCAGTTACTAGAATCGGTATAGATTGGTTTGGAATTTTCATAAGCCTTGAAGGTGGCTCTCTGTTGGGGGAGCTTGTGATCTTTCAGATGTTTTGGGACTCCCACATTGACCCCAGCTGCATGACCTATGATCAGAGCTGATGGGAGTTTGGAGTCCCAGCTTTTGGAGGGCCTTGCTCTGTAAGGTGAAGATGGTGTCTTCTACCCTACCCCACCCAAAAAAGAAAACATGATGCTGGGCATCAGAATCCACTACAGTGGTACCTTGGGTTAAGTACTTAATTCATTCCAGAGGTCCGTTCTTAACTTGAAGCAGCACTTTAGCTAATGGGGCCTCCTGCTGCTGCCGCGCCGCCGGAGCACAATTTCTGTTCTCATCCTGAAGCAAAGTTCTTAACCTGAGGTACTATTTCTGGGTTAGCGGAGTCTGTAACCTGAAGCGTATGTAACCTGAAGCGTATGTAACCCGAGGTACCACTGTATATGAATTCAGAGTTGTTTCCCAAACCCAGGAACGGCTAAACTCTTGACTTGCTGGACTGCAGTTTCCATCATATCTGAAGATAGGCTATGACAAGGGCTAGTAGAAGTACAGCAACATCTGGAAGAACCCAGGTTAGCCATCCCTGCCCTAATCTATGATGATGGGAACTCGTAGTTGTGCATGTGGCAGATAAATGCACTCTACCTAACTCAGGCTCACATTCACCTGTTCTTACACTGTAGGGCTGAATCCTGGTCTAAGAATAGTGATGGTGGGGCTAAGCCTTAGAAGAAATTGCTTGATTATCATGCTGTGTTCATGCATTCGTCTAGGCATTGGGATGGAATTTGCTCTCCTGCACCGGTGGTTTTTGCTGCAAATTTTATAAAGAGGTAGACCTACAACATAACAGTGGGGAACCTCTGCTCTGTGGGCCTGATCAAACCAGACCTCCCCATTTAGCCAACCATGGCATTTTGTCTAAAACACACCTACCTGCCCTATCCCTGACATATGTCATCAGGTATAGGGCAGGTAAAAATGCCTATAGAGCTCTGCGCAAGCCCCTTTGCAAGCTCTGGTGATCAGCTGATCACCAGAGCCTGTGAGCCACTGTGTACAGGGCACTATAATCACTGACTTTCACAGTAAGAAATGTTCTGCTCGACTGTATCAAATTTCATATCCTTCCAGCAGGGCATTGTTACTTGCATGGTGGTAAATACTGCCCCCCAAGTTTCTCCACCTTAATTTTTCTACATGTACCCAAGGACCACTTGGGACAAAAAGAAAATTCCAAGAACACCAACTGAATTTTAATTTAGGGAATGCTTATTTTCTTCTCCTAATCAACAAAATGGTATCCAGTGGTGCAGTTTTAAGTGATCAACTGGTTTACTTTTTTAAAATGAAAAGAATCCTTGGACAAAAAAATCCCTTTAAAAGTCTGTTTTTTTTCTCCTTCCACAAGGGTTTGTTTTGTTTTGTATGCCAGTACATCAACATTGGTTGAGGTGGTGTTGGGGAGGATGTCCAATATCTTTTCCAAACAAAAACTGATGTAGGAAAGTAAACTTTGGTGCCTGTCTACCACAGCATACAACCCTTTAATACCCTGAGATGCATTGGAATTGAGCTTGAGATATTTTACTGTGAATATGGTATATTATGAATTGTTATAAGCTATTCTCTACTCCACATTGGAGGAAGAATGACTGGGCAAACCCAGCCAGATGGGCAGGGTATAAATTATTATTACTAATAGTAGTAGTAGAATGGGACATAACCTAAATAAATGAACGCAGCCCAACCCCTCCTGCCAAAGCCACCTCAATCTGCCAACAGCTGATTGACAGGCTGCAGAGAGTGCGATTTACCGTATTTTTCGCCCTATAGGACACACTTTTTCCCCTCCAAAAATGAAGGGGAAATGTGTGGGCGTCCTATGGGGCGAATGCAGGCTTTCGCTGAAGCCTGGAGAGCGAGAGGGGTCGGTGCGCACCGACTCCTCTCACTCTCCAGGCTTCAGGAAGCCTTGGAGCGCACCCTGGGCTTCGGACAGATATCCGCAATCCTGGGGAGCCCGCGGGAGTTCCCGCCGGGCTCCCAAGGCTTGCAGATAGCAGCCTGTTCTGGGGGCTGGGGAAGCTTGGGGGAAGCCCTCACCCCCCCCCCCAAAAAAAACTAGGTGCGCCCTATAAGGCGAAAAATACGGTACATTGTGATAACTCTAGAAAAGGCGTTGCATCTGACTAAATCATTGCGTGCTTGGAGCTGGACTCTGGCACACCCTTCGCCACACCATATCTGCCCTGGGGGTTTCCTTCAGGCATGGTAGGAGCAAATTATGTTGGGCTTACAGAAGTCATTCAGTGTCTGCAGTGATTTAGTTGGATATCTTGTGGCAATTTATAAACATCTATGTTCTTTGGAGATGCAGTTGTGGTAGTGTCTATTGGGGTACAAAATCTAGTGTGAGGATGTGTACTGATGATGAAGAAATGGCTACCTTGAAGAAGCACACCAGATTCTCTCCCTATGACGACTGGCAACAGGCGCGATGACACTTTTTCCTCTCATGCCGTTGGGCCCTCTCTCACTCAGATAAATTGCCCTCTCCTCACTGAACAACCCTTTACCCGAAGGTTTCTTTTCCTTTCCTCTTGTAATTCTAGCCCAGAGTATTCTGCGGGGAACCTTTGTGAGGAGATAACTAGTAAATTGGAGTCTCAGGCAGGTTTTCTTAAAATTAAATAAAAATTTAAGGCACGATAGTATTTAACACAAATGGATTAAACTTTGGTTACTTCAGGAATACAGTGCGATTTCACTTTAATCCTTTCTCTGTTGTTTTAGAGTTATAGGTTTGGTTCCTTTATACGGTGATACTTCCTTTCAGTTATCCACCCCCTTTAATAATCCTGCTCCTGAGGTATTTTAACTAACAAACCAAAGGGCCCTCCACACCCCCTCTCTTCACTGGGTTTGGGAGTTTGTTCTTTTCCTTAGAAGAATCCCCTCCAGACTAGATTTGAGTCCCAAGTAGGCTGTTCCTTGGGACTCTTACTTCTCCTGCCTCAACTTCTGTCTCCCAGTAAAATTCTAGTCTATTCTTCCTACGGGGCACCACACTCTGTCCTTCACTGCACGCTCAGAGTGGAAGTTGTTTTCCCCCAGAACCAACTCTTTCTCTCATTCACTCTTTTATACCTCAACCTGTCTCGTATCCTATCTCCCGATCTCTCCAACCTATATTCCAACCCTGTCCCTCACTCTACCTAACCAGCTGTCTCTCAATCCTCTCCTTTTAAACTCTCACTCATGGAACTACGGCAAATCAGAGGCTGCTGTTCATAAACCATTTGCTGGCAGGGAAAGAGAAAAAAAGATACTTTTTGATCCAACTGGTCCAGCAAAACCAACTTTTTCGTCGCCCCCCCCCCTCCCAAAAAAGTACTAACAAAACAAACATTAAAAGATGCAGAAAGTATCCTGGCACTATAGTACCCATGCCAATCCTAAATGAAACGCTCCCTTGTAGCAACATGGTATTGGCTTCGCTTCATTCTACCTGCTGCTCCTAACAGAAGAGCCCATGATAGTTTTGTCTTGGACAGGTGTCTGTCTTTCAACCATTACAACATAGGAACTTTTAGACTTTTAGCACAGCACATAGTTAAAAACTGTAGAATTTGCTTCTGCAATGTGTGATCGCCAAAAACCAAGATGGCTTCCAAAGAGAAATCATTCATGAATGATAAGGTTACTAGTTGTGATAGCTATCTACTACCGCCCTGAAGATCAGTTGCTGGAGAACCACAGTAGAACCATCAGCCTGGATAGCTCAGTTGGGTAGAGCATGGTGCTGATAACACCAAGGTTTCAGGTTCAATCCCTGTAATGGGCAGCTGCATTTCCTGCATTCCAGGGGATTGGATTCAATTATCCTCATTGTCCCTTCCAACTCTACAATTCTATGAACAGAAGGCAGTTCTGCTTGTGGCCTCTACAAGCCTATGGGCTGATATAGCAGGGCCTTTACGTTTTTAAATATCTCCATATCAATACTGCTAGTGGGTTCAGACTGTTGGAACATCCAACTTACCTTTCGTTTATGCAATACTCTGGGTCTGGGGGGCAATTGCAGGGAAGATTTTCATGGCAGAATTCTTGTATCTCAACACTTATCCTATGGCATGTGGAATAATTGAATTTTCCTGGGCTGTAGTGAAAGTTTGGCAGCCCATAATGCAGTTGAGATTAAATTGTGAATGGTTTGCTTCTGTCTGGGTGCAGAAATCTAATCACAGTAGCCTCTGTTGGCAACTTGTGTAGTGCAGTGACTGAGCTCAGGTAACCACCAGTCCAAAATATCTTATTTATTTTTTATTTTAAAAATAATTTTTATTAGTTTACAACAAAAACACAAACTAATTTCACATCCAATTTTTCACAAATTGTTTCTTTTCTGGACTTCCTTCAGCTTTTCCGTAAATCATCCATAGTCATTATTAAGTTACGCATTCCTTAGGTTTGTATTGTCATTGTTTATACCCTTCATTTCTATTCCCTTTAAACAATATTTCTCAATTTTTCAGAGTGCTTCTTTAAATCCCTCTAGCGTTATCTGTCCCTCACTTATACTTTCCAGATATTCCACACAAAATATCTTATTTAAAGTGCCTACACTCTGATTACCAGAGTGGAGCCAGTCTATGATGGCAGGAACCTTCTGAAGACTAATGCTGCTATCTCATTTCAGGTGATAAGCAGTTTTTAAAGCAGTGGTAAAACTGTAAAAACCTTTAAAACTCCTTAGAATAAAGTTTAAAGCCTGTAATGATAAGACACCAAGAATGTTGTTGAACTCCCTTTCAAACCACTTAATGATTCTTTGCAGAATAAAACAACACTAAAAATTAGACAGCTGCTGAGCAAGAACCAGCACTATCACATAAAAAAGCAAAGCCCAATTAAAGAATTTATGCAATGCTGTACCCCAGAGCTTTCCAGACTGCGTGTCGTGACACATTAGTTTGTTGGCTTCAGTGTGTAGGTATATCACATGAACACTCTCTGTGCTCCTCTCAGGGCTAGAAAGGGGTTAGTTTACTCTCCGGTTTGCTAGTAAAACTGAATTACTGTGTCCCAAAATGACGCATGTCTAAAAAGTGTTTCACTAGCATGAAAAGTTTGGAAAGCTCTGCTTTTCACGATTGAAACATTTTGCTTGTAAATGTATGCTTGGACTAAGAATGCATTGTCACTTCTCTCCCTCTTTTGTTAATATGATCAAAGTTTATTGCCGAAATGTGTCCTAACACATAATTCAAGGTTTGACACGGCTGTAACAGTGGGCTTCCCCAAGGTTTATTGGCTATATCAGAAGGTAACAAGACTAAAACTTGGGTTTTTTGTGTAGAAGTGCTACCTGCTCTGCCAAATAACTTTCTGCCTGTATCCAAATTGGATTCCTCTAAGACAGGAGTTCAAGCTATGGTTTTCCCAGTAGTGATGTATGGAAGTGAGAGCTGGACCATAAAGAAGGCTGGTCGCCGAAGAATTTAAGCTTTTGAATTATGGTGCTGGAGGAGACTCTTGAGAGTCCCACTGACTGCAAGAAGATCAAATCTATCCATTCCTGAAGGAAATCAGCCCTGAGTACTCACTGGAAGGACAGATCCTGAAGCTGAGGCTCCAATACTTTGGCCACCTCATGAGAAGAGGTGGGGAAAGATTGAGGGCACAAGGAGAAGGGGATGACAGAGGACGAGATGGTTGGGCGGTGTTCTCGAAGCTACCAACACATAGCTGTCATCTTTCAGATTTGAAAATAAGGGATCAGCAGCCTCACCTGTCCCAGGGACAGTCTACGGGATATCTAACAATGTGGGATAGCAGCACTGGAATAAGGGAATTTCCCACAAAAAAAGGGAAGGTTGACAGCTATGTACCAACATGAGCTTGACCAAACTGCAGGAGGCAGTGGAAAACAGGAGTGCCTGGCGTACTCTGGTCCATGGGGTCACGAAGAGTCGGACACGACTAAACGACTAAACAACAAGACAGGAGTGGAGACGCTGTGGTTCCTGCGATGTTGAACTCCCATCTCTGGTCATCTTTTTCCATTGCCCAGGCTGGCTCGTGCTGATGATAATCCAACAACATCTGAAGTTCAAAGCTTCCTCATGCCTGCTCTCATACGATTTTCTGCCTAATATTTTGTAATTCAGCATACCCATAAACTTTATGATGTGCAGCGAAGGCGCCAGTTGATGTTACACTCCCTTCATCTATGAAGCAGCATATTGGGGACTTCTTGTTTATTTATGGGCAGGGAGTTTCCTCCCTGGGAACACCTGCAGTTTGCTAATGTACACTCTGTACAGCAACACCAAGAAACACCAAAAATAAAAGGAACAGGCTCCAATGCTCACTGATGCAAACTTTGAGCTGCAATAGCTTTGCCTGGGGGAGCACCTGAGCCTCTCTTGTACACATTATACGGAGCAAACATACTATTGTGACTTGTTTTTGATTTTTTGAGGAAACCAGCTCTGAAATTTATACATCTAAAATGAATTTTATTGTACTTTCTTAAAAGTTATTTCATTGTTATATGTTATATGCAAGGTGTCTTTTCCATGTCTTTTGCCATCAGAACCTAACAAAGCCATGGTTGTACAGAGTGTCTTTCCCCTTTTTCTTCCCAGCATCCATTAGTGGTCTTTGTAGGTCGGCTTGTGCCAACCTGTAGCTGGCTGGGACCGATGGGAGTTGTTTTTGGGCTTTTAGCAAGGCCAGGAGGGAAGAAGACAAATTCCAGAACAAACGCCTTGAAACCTCAGAGCAGGGCTAGTCAATGTGGTGCCATCCAGTTGTTCTTGGACTATGGCTCCCATTAGCCACAGCAAGCATGCCAATGGTTAAGGATGTAGTCCAGCAACATCTAGAAGGCAACGGTTTGTTTCCTCTGTCTCTGCACCTTTGTTCCAGACAGGTGTCAGTCTTAGGTCTGCTGTTAGGCAGAAACAAGAGGTCGTTTAAGACAAGTACATTTACAATGCATGTCTCTACTTGGGCCGGTTTCCAAGGGGTACTCACTGTTGAGATTTATTTTTGAGCTGATGTTGCAGAATTGCATTGTTATTACCTGAGCATGCTGGAGGTCCCAGGCTTAGTCCGCAGCATCTCCAGTTGGGCGCGTAGAGACCCCTGCCTACAATCCTGAAGAGCCACTGCCACCTGGTGCCAAGAATACTGAGCTGGATGAAGCATTGGTGTGGCTCAGTATAAGTTATATTCCTACCTGCTGTTGGCTACAGTGCATCGGATGAAGATTCCCCCTCAGGTATGTGCCCCTCTTACCCACCTGCCAGCCAGACCTGATGGCCTCTAGTCCACAAAAGCATTTCACCACAATGCTAGCGTGTTGTTACTGTTATAACCTGCACAGCTCAGTTGGTCAGAGTGCGGTGTTAAAAATGCCAAGGATGCAGGTTTGATCTCTGTATTGGGATAGCTGTGTACCCCTGCAATTGCAGGGGGTTGGACTAGATCATGGGTAGGCAAATTAAGGCCCGGGGGCTGGATTCGGCCCAATCGCCTTCTAAATCGGGCCCGCGGATGGTCTGGGAATCAGCATGTTTTAACATGAGTAGAATGTGTCCTTTAATTTAAAATGCATCTCTGCGTTATTTGTGGGGAATAGGAAATTGTTGATATTTTTTTTCAAAGTATAGTCCGGCCCCCCACAAGGTCTGAGAGACAGTGGACCGGCCCCCTGCTGAAAAAGTTTGCTGACCCCTGGACTAGATGATCCTCAGGGTCCCTTTCTTCCAGCACTACAGTTCTAAGATCCTATTGAGATGTTGTGCTGCAGGAGCCAAAACAGGTTAAATGTTACGTGAGGTTTTTGCCCCCCCTCAAAAAAATACAGTTTCCTTAAAAAAACAGCCTTTTTTTGGAAAATTCAGTGCTCCGACCTTTTCTCCAGAGTTGCATGTCTTTGAACCTGGAGAACAGGCAGAGCTGAGTCTGGGGTAGGCTTTCCTATTATCCCGCTCCTTATATCTTGCTAAAACTTAGGAATCCCACCACATGTGCATCAATGTGCCTTCCGCCTCCCTGCATTTCCAACAGGTGTATGGCCTAAATCTGAACATTTTGGCCAGTTTGACAGGCGTTAAATACCACCTGTAGAGCATTTTCATGTAGTTCTCTTTACATCATAGCATGCCTTGAATTTTATATAATCCCTCCAAAGCCTCTCCCATGATTCCATTTGGATGTTGTAGCCAGAATCCCTGGCCCACTGCACCATTACGGATTTGATTTCTTCCTTCTTGACCTCCCAGTCAAGGAGTAGCCTATACATTTTAGTGTGGTTTATATTTAATTTGAATCAAATCTTTTTCAATCTTTTTTAGTTCTGGAAGGATCTGTGGAAAAACTGGTTTTAAAAAAATATTTTTGGAAGGTCTCATTCAATTGGAAATATTGCACCCAGTGTGTCAGGTGATTTCGGATTCCTTCAATTTTTTTGAGTTTTAGCCTATTGTCTAAAAGATCAGAGAATTTTGGGAGATGATCCATAACAAACTTTAAAAAATGTTTAACTGCTCTTTCCCCAAGAAGTCCGAAGCCTTCCTGCTAGGAATAATGAGTAATGAAATCTTAAAGAAATTCAGGAAAAATTTCATGTATGCTACAGTAGCAGCCAGAATTTCAACTGCAAAAGGTTGGAAAGGAGACACTATCCCATCCAAATTAGACTGGCAAAACAAATTGCAAGAATATGCAGAACTAGCCAGATTATCAGCAAGGTTCCAAGATGTTACTGATGAAAACTTCAATAGAGTGTGGGATGTATACAGAGTTTGTTTAAAAGAACATTGCAAAAATATAAATCCGTTGGCATGTCTGGATTTACTTTCTGCGTAGAATAGGAGAATCTTATAAAATTAATGTAATTGAAACAAGCTAGAGGAGACAAAATTTAGTGTGCAGATAAAGAATGTAATCTGGGAACCACAATGGGGGGACCGGCGGTCATGTTGAATCCAACTACAAATTATTACAGACAGCAAGCACCAACTATGGAATGAATTTTTATTTTTATTTTCTGTTGATTATGTTACACAGTTTTAAAAACCAATAAAGCATATAAAAAAGCAATAGCAAAAAAAAGTTTAAAAAAAAAGTTTAGGAATCCCACCAGAACAGGGAAAGGTGAGCAATTTGGGATTGACTAATTTTTTGGGGGGGGGGAAGCGAGAGTTGGAGGATGTGAGGGGATGGCGGCACGCATGACATCATCCCCCTGCGACGCAGCGAAGAGGAGCTCAGTTCAGACCCGCATCCTTTTCAGGCTTTTACTCTTCACCCATTTCCATTAATCCTCCTTCGCCCGGCCGGCCGCGGAACATCCCGCCTACAACCGTCGCGAACCGCAAGATTGTTTCAGCGGGAACTGAGGCGGCGGTTCCGATTGGTCGGCTGTCTGAATGGAGAGAAGCGGGGGGGGGGGAGAAGGAGGGGAAAAGGAAAGATGTTCCTTCCCTCCTCCTCCTGCTGCTGCCGGAAGCGCCCCAGGCGGAAGTGAGTGCCGGTGTCATCCGAGGAGGAAGCTGGCCGAGGGAACAGGCGTGCTGTCGAGCGGCGGATTTGGGGGCCCAGCATGGCGGCGCAGCGGCTGGGCGATCTGTGGGCCGAGACCCCCCTGGAGAGCCGGATCTTCTGCTCGGTGCTGCTCTTCTCGTGGGCCGTCTACCTGTGGGAGGCGCTGCTCGCTTGGCGGCAGGTCGGAGGAAACCTTTCCTTTCCCTTTCATGCCCCCCCCGCCCCCGTTGAGTTGCAGCAATTGGTAGCTGGCCGCGTTGGAAGAGGAGGAGGAGGAAGAACAGAAATCTCTCCCCCCCCCCCGACCCGGTGATTCCAGCACCTGAGGCTGCTGTCAAGGCAAGGGTGGAGGAATCTCCTGGCCCTTCAGACCCGCCTTTCTCAACCTTAGATTCCCCAGATGTTGGACTACCAACCCCCCCCCCATCATCCCTAACCTCTGGTCCCGCTTGCTTAGGGATGGCGGAGGTCGTGGTCCAGGAGCATCTGGGCCAGCCAAGGTTGAGAAAGGCTGGGTCATATGTTGCAGGGCTGCCTCTCCCGTTGCCTGAGGCCACGCACACACACCCCTTGCTGAAGTTAAGCAGTCCTGGGTGAGGAGGCAGCCACGCTGACGCTACCTTAAGTTCCACCCAGGGAGGAAAAGCTGGGTGTTAAATCTGTGGGCGTGAAATAACAGCCTCCTGACCTGAGAATTTTGTTCCTCCTTTTCTTCACAGCTGTCAACCCCACCCCTGCTTTGGCAGCTGGGAAGGGGGTGCCCATCCATTGCTGCTGATCTAAGGCTTTTAATACCGCGCATGCTTCCTAAGCCGATAAATGGTTTTATTAACTCTTCTGTAGTCTTTCCTGTATAGGATAGCTTTTGGTTTGCTAGCTCCTCTCTTTGTAGCAGTGGTGGAGAACCTGTGGCCCTCTGCATGCTGTTGGACTCTTATCAGCTGGAGCCATAGTAGTCCTCCCCTGTCTGTTGGTCTCCTATTGTGCCCTTTGTTTCTTTTCTCCATATATGGTGCTGAAGAGGATGTGATTATTTACTATTACTTCTTTGTCCCCTCTGTGTCTTCTTCAGCAAGGTGCCCCACTTTGAAAAGCTGTCTAATAGCAGGGTTCTTGGATTGATTTAGTACAGCAATTGTGTGTTAGTGTTAAAATAAATTAGTAGATCAAAGACTACAAACTTGCATCTTCCAAAGTACCCATAGCAAGCGGTTGATAAGAGCAACCATGCTGCTGTTAGACCTAATTCATTCAGGCAACCGTTCTGAGCGTGCTTACAAGGAAGTAAGCCTCATTGGATATAGTGCTATTGATTTCCAAGCAAACATGTACAGGATTGTTATGTGTGTAGACCTTATTGGTGTGTGTATGCAAAGCTTTCTTGGACTTCGCTCATTGCTGCTGTTGGTATCAAAATTTTGAAGGAATTTTCTCAGTACATTGCAGAAACTTGGTTTATAACAACAGGATCATTGAGAGACTACAGTAAAATCAGACCCAAGGACACTTTTACCGTACTTTTCTCAAAATATGGGATGTAAGGTTTGCCTCAAATAACTGAATTCTGCAAATTCCCTCCATTGTAGCTTAAGGCTATGTAGATTTGTAGAAACCACAATGAATCTGTGGTGGAAATTAGGGCAAGTTGTAGTGTATGGGATTTTCCCCATTTAAATTTTATTAATGGTATTAATTCTGAAGCTACAGAGACAGACAATACTTTAGCCACACCCACACATTTCTCATATCATGTTTCCTTTCTCACTCCCCCACTCTTGAATCAAAGAATAGGGAAGAGGAAAGTGTGGAGAACATTGAAGAGCCATCAAGTAGTCAAGTAGAACTAGGAAGTTTTGCCAGCTACTTTAAAATGTCTCAATGTTCTATTACTCTTGGCAAAAGTCACATTTTGCTGTTGGGCATAGCTTCTGCCTTCTATTTTTGTAGGCGTTTGTTTATTTACTTGTATGAAAATTTCTACCCTGCCTGCGTACATTGCTAAGAGTGCCCACAAGGTTAGTTCTTTAGGCCCATTGATTTGTTGTTGCATGCCCAGGCTTTGGAGGAGATCCCAATATCACCTGTTTCATTTTGTAGTCTTGGAAAACTTTGTCACTAACAATCCTTGGATAGAAAGAATAGGGGCTTCCTGTGACACCTGAGAACAGAGCTTTAGAAGGTATATGATAACTTGTATTTACTGCTATGTTTAAAATATTTCAGAGGACTGTGTACAGGACAACCACCCATGTTCCACTGGAATTAGGACCAATCATGGACTCAGAAACATTTGAGAAATCTCGCCTTTATCAATTGGATAAAAGTGCTTTCAGCTTTTGGTCAGGGCTGTACTCAGAGATAGAGGGCACAGTAAGTATCTCTTTTTCCTCCTAAATTCTGTGGTTTTTCTTTATTAGTTAGAATGTAAAATAGTATTTCAAAATGTAGTGGGAATGAGATTTTCATTTAAGCATCAGAAAATGCACAATATCAAGCCTAATCCTATGACAGGATGTAAGAATCTTCTGGTATTTCAATTTCTTAGGACAGTCTTCAGACTTGTGGGGTTCCTCCTTTTTTTACTAGAACCCCCACAATCCATCACTGGAGCCTCATATAAATGGTATACTGATAGATTTAAAGAATTATGAGCCTGGGAATTTGTTTTGAGCTGAATGAAACCCACAGTCTTTTTACATAAAATTTAATTTATGGTTACCTCTCTGCCACACCCACCCCACAAGCTTCCTTTATTTCAGCAGCACAATTAGGACAGAGACAGTCATTTTGTTGCTATTAAACAAATGGGAGTCATAGATCCTTACAAATCCACTGAAAATCACCCAGAGATCTACCTTCTACCCTCCCTTGTGCTAGAACACTGTTCGGCCAGTGACATAGAATTTAGGGGGTGCAATGCTTTTTCTAGAGATGCTTCTGTCAGGAGATGATGCATGCTGTCTGTAATGATTTTGCTGCTTATTTAATATTGGGGTCAGACTGAAACTGTTAGACCTTGTGACACTCAGGTGGTTTAGATGTGATACCAAACCACGGTTTGCTGCTACATGGACCATGATTTAACATCACATGAGTAAGCCCTGATTTCTTCTCCTACTGCACTTCCTCTTTTGCAGCAAACAATTGTCTGCCATTTATATTCAGATTGACAAGCGTTGGTTTTTGCTTTGCTTTCAGAAAAGAGTCTCATACAAAATTGAATGCTGTCATCTATCTATCTATCATCTATCTATCTATCTATCTATCTATCTATCTATCTATCATCTATCATCATCTGACTTGGAAGGCAAGCACAAACCATAGCTTACTGATTTGCATATAATGGCAAATGATGGCTTTCCATGAAAGGGAGGAAATTGCCCAAATTTTGTAAATACTTTTACCCATTTACCAAGGCCTCTTAGGCTGTGATCCTATAAAAACTTACCTGAGAGTAAGCTACAATGAATCCAGTGGGATTTACTTCTGAGTAGATATATAAGATTGCAGTTGCCTTTTGCTTTCAGTGTGAATTGCTGTTCTGTCTCCCTCCCTCCCTCCCTCTCTCTCTCTCTCTCTCTCTCCCCCTCCCCCCCGGTTTTCCATTTTGTTGATTTTAGTCTTATATTATAATCTTGATGGTTTTGTTTTCTAATTGCCTGCTACCCTACGAGTACTTCTTGACCTGAAGGCAAGGATAACAGGTGCATTCAAGTAAATACAAATAAAATAGACACTAAGCTACTAGGATTTTTTTTCTGGGTGCTTTCCACTTGGCTCAATCATTTCAGTTGTCTGGATACTTTTAACCAAACTATCTCTTGAAGTGGGGAAAGCAATGTGGCATAGGGGACTCATACTTTTGCTTGTGTTTCAGACTTTTCCCAAGCAGCTCAGAGTGGTGTTTCGGCTTCACAAAATCCCATGAGATTAGTTAAGGAAGGGAGACCATAGGGCTTTCCCAATATAGCTGTAAGCAGGATGGAACTTTAACTGACCAGATAGCGCTTCAGCTGAGTGGGCATTGGCAGCAAGATTTTTCATATCCTAGCTCAGCACACACTAGCCCCTGCACAACACTGACTTTCTGGCTCTGTGGGTGCTATCCAGCCCCCACATTCTATCAGCACAAGGATTTGTGCTTGTGCAGCTCAGCTTCCTCCACCTGCATGTGCCCCATGCTCTCCCCAAATCTGCTCTGAAAGGTAAGGGGAACCCCCCAGAACAGATTTAGTGGACGTACAGAGGAGGAGGAGCCTTGTGCTAACCAAATGAGTAACTTAGCACCACTTTGGATTCCAGCCATTGTAACTAGAGGGCAATGGGTTAGTGCAGTAGTCTTCAGCAGTTTTGCTGATCCTGGACCCAGCCTGCAGTATGGGACCCTCGTTTGCTTTAAAAAAAACAAAAAAGCCACAAATATGTCACTAGTTTAAGAACTAGCAGGCACGGTTCTTACTCCCTAATAGCTGTACCAAAGAGGGGATTCTGATAAGGGCAGCTTGCTGGGTGAGGTGTGAAGTGGCGTCGGCTGAAATTCCCTCTTCATGGCTATTAACAGGAAAGATGCTCTTTTTCTCTTATTTGTATCTCTTCTTCCCTTGTTAAGGTGCTCTTATGGTAGTGCAAAGGCAGAGGATGAGAGAAGCTTGATTTTGTTTTTCATGAGATTCCTAAACTTCGGGGCTAGCCTGTTCCATAAAGCTGTGGGTTGGCTTTTTACAGGTGATCCTTCTGTGTGGAGGAATCCCTTTCCTTTGGTCTGTATCTGGAGACATTTCAGCTCGTGCTGGTTTTGGGCCTGAATATGAGGTAGGTCCCTGTGTCCCCCACCCCACCTGTAACTAAACTATCCATTTTTAATAAAATTTCAGCTGCTATTCCCTTTGCCTTTTTAAATATGAGCAATAAGAACATGGAAAAAGCCCTACTGAATGGGACCAAAGGCTGATCTTGTTCAAGACTATGTTTTCCTGCGGTGGCAGGCCAGATGCCTTTATAGGAAGTCCCTAAGCAGTGCGGGTGGCGCAGTGGGTTAAACCACAGAGTCTAGAGCTTGCCGATCAGAAGGTCGGCGGTTCGAATCCCCGCGACGGGGTGAGCTCCCGGTGCTCGGTCCCTGCTCCTGCCAACCTAGCAGTTTGAAAGCACGTCGAAGTGCAAGTAGATAAATAGGTACTGCTCCGGCGGGAAGGTAAACGGCGTTTCCGTGCACTGCTCTGGTTCTCCAGAAGTGGCTTAGTCATGCTGGCCACATGACCCGGAAGCTGTATGCCGGCCAGTAAAGCGAGATGAGCGCCGCATCCCCAGAGTCGGCCATGACTGGACCTAATGGTCAGGGGTCCCTTTACCTTTACCTTAAGCAGGGCATGGAGGCAATGTTGGGATAATCCCCAGAGCAGTATGTGGGGGGAGGAGAGAGGCACTCATTCCATCTGGCTCCCACTAGCACAATGGGGATTGTTCCATCTGGAAAGCAGGGATGCTTACACTGATGGAACAATCGTAATAGCATGGCATTGAGTTCCTCCCAATATGTCTGAAGTTAGGGGAGGACTGACTTGTATTTCCCCCCTCCTTGCGCATAGATTGTTCAGTCCTTGGTGTTCCTGCTGCTTGCTACACTCTTCAGTGCTGTCACCGGTCTTCCGTGGAGCCTCTATAATACTTTCGTCATCGAGGAAAAACATGGCTTCAACCAGCAGGTATCTTATAGTATTTGTTGGCTTCTAAATTGCTAGCAGTTTTCCTTCCGTGCCTGCATGATTTGTGCTTATTTGGCTTTTAAATCTGTAAAGGAGTTGTGGGAAGCCTTTGGCCCTCCAAATGTTGCTGAATTACAACCACCGTCATTGGCACGCTTGCTAGGGTTGATGGGAGTTGTAGTTCAGCACCATCTGGAAGACCATCAGTTCCCTATGCCTGCTGTACCGATTCTCCTGTTTCATCTAACTGTTCTCCAATGGCCTAGACAAGTTTTGAGTGGGGCTAAACAGCCTGCGATTTTTGAACCTCTTATATATTCACATAGCTGGCTTCCAAACATTTCATCTTAATTATCTCTTCTTCTGCAGACTCTGGGATTCTTTTTTAAAGATGCAATCAAGAAGTTCATAGTGACCCAGTGTATCCTGTTGCCAGTAACGTCACTTCTACTTTACATCATTAAAATAGGTGGAGACTATTTCTTCATTTATGCATGGCTTTTCACCTTAGTAGTTTCTTTGGTGAGTATGTGATGCAGTCTGCTGTGTCCAGAATTGCTTCATGTGTAACTCTTATTAAATGGGGGAGTTGGTTGTCTCAAGTCACTAAAACGGCTTGCCTGCTTATCATGGTTTCCTTTCCATCTTGCCCCGTAAAACTGTAACTTTGCTAACAGGTCAGTTTAACTAAATTATTCTTATTTAGTTAACCTGGCAGCTGTGGCAGGGGCACAATCTAGTCCAGGTTAAGCGCTATTCAATATCTGGCTACAACATTTAATTAAAGAATCAAATAAAAATGTGTCTTGCTTAATCAGGCAGTTGATGTTTAAGTTTGATACACGTTTTAAAATATACCAAGCAGCATTTTAGAGGAGGCTGTTTCTTCTGTGTGTGACAGAAGGGGTGCCAACAGGATTTCTGGGGCCCACTGCAGTGTATATGGATCCCCGCCCCAAAAGAAGCTGTTGAAGGCGGTCATTAGGAAATTTTGAGCCGGGTGTCATCAGTATGTTGACAATAATATCCGGACCTGAGGTGCACCACCACTGCATTAGTAACTCTAGGCTGGATTACTGCAATTCTCGCTTATGTAGAAGTGCCTTTGACGTTGTATTGCGCATTCCTGGAGTTAAATGTTAATGATGAATAAACTGGCCTAAGGTGTCTCTGTTTTAACAGTTGTGCTCCACTGTAGGTCCTTGTCACAATCTATGCAGACTACATTGCTCCCTTGTTCGATAAATTCATCCCACTCCCTGAAGGAGAGCTGAAGCAGCAGATTGAGGAGATGGCAAAGAATATAGACTTTCCCCTGACCAAAGTGTATGTGGTGGAAGGTGAGAGTCCGTACATCTCTGGGACAGCACATGTCACAAGGCAGCTTGTGATGATAGGAAAACAGCAGAATATATTATCAGGATCCAACCCCAATGCAACTTAAAATGCATTACACCCTTACAATACGTTACACCCTTACATATTTATCATTTTACTATATTTTTTACCATATTTACCACAATCCATTTTAGATTGTAAAAATTTGGGGTGATAGCCAATCTTCTTCATAGAGTAGACCCACTGAAGCCTGTGGATGCAAGTACAGTGGTACCTCGGGTTACATACGCTTCAGTGGGTACAGACTCCGCTAACCCAAAAATAGTGTTTCAGGTTAAGAACTTTGCTTCAGGATGAGAACAGAAATCGTGCTCCGACGGTGTGGCGGTAGCAGGAGGCCCCATTAGCTAAAGTGGTGCTTCAGGTTAAGAACAGTTTCAGGTTAAGTACGGACCTCTGGAACGAATAAAGTACTCAACCCGAGGTACCACTGTATTACTTAGTTGACTATCGCCCTTGGACTAACAGGGTAGACAACATGCAATGCCACCAGTCATGCTTTCCTGGGGAGGGACAGAAGGATCACCATTATAGGGTACCATCAAAGGAAGTGTCTTTTATAAGAAGGGCCCTGCTGGGTTGGGCCCAAGGCCCATCTACTCCTGCAGTCTGTTCTCACAGTGGCCAGCAATAGTCACCCACCTGACCTCCAAGGGCTGGGCCAGCTGACGATCTCGGCTGAAGGACAGATTCATGTGGACTTCCCTCCCCAGTTAAAATCTGTCCCCAAGATAAAGGGGACATGTTCATTTGCTTGCTTCTGTAATGTGACTTCGTTCCCACCCTTCTCCCACCTGCCCCAGGTTCCAAACGGTCTTCCCACAGCAATGCTTATTTCTACGGCTTCTTCAAGAACAAGCGTATCGTGCTGTTTGACACTCTCTTGGAGGATTATTCTGCCCTTAACAAAGAGCGCCCTGAGGAGCCTGGCTCAGAGAACCAGGTGGCTGGAGGAGACGGGGAAGATGCCAAGGCAAAGGCTAAAGCCAAAGTAAGCATCCAGATTGGGTGGGGGAAGGTTATATCACTAAGGTGCAGCCGATCGGATCTAAGATTTCCTAGGTGGACTGGAAAGAAGGCAAGGGCAATTGTTCAGGGAGTGCAAGTGTGCACATCAGATCATTGGCAATAAATGCTAAAGTGGTTGTAGGTGGCTGGGGAACCTGAGGTCCAGAGGCCAAATCCAGGCCTCTCTATTCTGGCCCTCAGGGCTATCCCCAGGCCACACTCATCACTGACCCTGTTCCTTTGCATTACGTTCCTTTGCATTGATGGTGGAATGTAGCCTTCTGCACAAAGAGAGGTCACCCATGTTCCCCCCCTTACTTTTGCCTCTGGCCACACCCACCACTGCCACGCAGCCCCTGGGAGGTCGCTTGCGAGAGAATGGTTTCCCATTTTTGCAATAACCCCAAAGCCAGAATGTGGCTCATAATTCGTTGTAGCTATGAACTTCTGTTACCTGCTATTCTGCACATTTCTTTCTAGGACAAAGCTCTAAGCAACCAGAGCTTTTCTACAGTAGCTCCATTACTTCGTAGATCTCTTCCCAGGGAGTTAAGCATTGCTTCCTCTCTTATTTATTTTTAGGGAAACCCTATTTTAAAATCAACTTTTGAACTACCTTAGTCTTCTGATGCCACTTGGAGCTGTTGCTGTTATTGCATGGCTAGATGTGTTTTGCCGTGCATTAGGATAATATGCTTGAAAATATTTATATTATGAGCCATCTTGAAAGGGGTAACCCTGACCGGAGGCCTACAGATACAGTATTATGGATTGATTAGATTGTGCAGCGGGGGTGACTAAGGACCCAGAGAGTCAATAGAGTGTCAAAAATCACCCAGGAGTAGGAAAGCCATTCACAAAGTATCATGTGAAGAATTTCTGCTTCCTGTCCTGCATTCGTGAGCTTGGAAGATGGTCTTTGCTCATGCTTGGATAACATGTTCCTTCTCTCTCCTCCCTCCCCTTTACTCTAGAATAAGAAGCAAGGTTGCAAAAACGAAGAAGTCTTGGCTGTGCTGGGTCATGAGCTGGGGCACTGGAAACTGGGCCACACGATTAAAAACATCGTTATCAGCCAGGTGAGCAGAAAGCACCGAGGAAATTCCCATGGGTTTTGTTTGAGTGTGCTTATATTGACATGCAGCGCCATTCCTTTAGTTATGGAAGTAGTGAAAAGGAACGTGGGCAAACAAGAGTGTAAATGGGGAGGCGTGTTAACGGAGAGGTGACTTAGAGCTGAACAGCCCATTACACAGAAATCTGATTGACCTCCCACTTTCCCCCTTAAGACTTTAAAAGCAGTCCTGGAGCCCAGGGGCGGGGGAATGGAAACAGACTGCATCAGTGCTTAGGTGCATTGGGGTGGAGGTTAGCTTTTATCTTATTTCTCCCCTGCACTGTGTTCCTCGGAAGCTGCTTTAAGCCACAGTGGCTGGGGATGTATTTACCTGTATTTTGGTCCCAGGTGTGGAAGCTCCAGCTGCTGCTGGATGTAGTGCCAAGACTGCTGATGCAGGCAGATGGCTAACAGCATGTGATGCCTTTAACATCTACACTGCGCTACTGGACCAGGTTCAAGACTCTTGTGCTGATCTGCAGAGCCATGAATAACTTGGGTCTGGGACATCTTAAGGCCCGCCTGAGCCCTTATATCCCAACCCGATCACTGAGATCATTTGGAGGAGCACTGTTAGTTGCCCCGCATGTTACAGAGCCCCGGCTGGCCTCCACTAGAAGTTGGGTACTGAGCGTCACAGGCCCTATGCTGCAGTACACTCTTCCAACAGATTCAGCAGGCATCTTCGCTTCTGAATTTCAGGTGCCTATTCAAGGCTTTTAAAGCCAACTCTGCAGTTCCACATTTTCTAGTTTTAATGATCGCTCCCATACCACTTTAAAAGGTTTAGTAATTTATTTTTATATTGTTGTACACCGCTCTGATATTTTATGAGGGTGGTATATAGATACTTTTACAAATAAAAAATGGTCACTAACAAATTATTAAGGCAACACATGCTACTCTTTTTTTCTTTTTCTTTCCTAGATGAACTCCTTCTTGTGTTTCTTTTTATTTGCCGTGTTGATTGGTCAAAAGGAGCTCTTTGCAGCTTTTGGATTTTATGATACTCAGCCAACCCTGATAGGCCTGTTGATCATCTTTCAATTTATTTTCTCTCCTTATAATGAGGTAAAGTTCTGCTTTTGATTGCACACTCAAACCATTATTGCTGAAATGCTAGTAGTTTCTTTGCGGACTTAAACCCTCCTGTCCCACAATAATGCTGTCAGAATTCTGATTCATTTTTTAATAATTTCCTCAGTGGTACCAGTTGGTGTAGCATTTCTTTGTTTTTATTTTGCAGACTTATAAACTGCTTCACACCCAGAAGCTGTTGAAGTAGTATACAATTTAAAGAATTGTCTTTACCATGCAGAAGGCTAGCGGGTACGAGGCTGGGGTTTGGAGGATTCTGAAACATGTTCTGAGTTCTTAATGTAACTTCCCTATATTGTTTCCCTTACAGGTTCTCTCCTTCTGCTTAACTGTATTAAGTAGGCGATTTGAATTTCAAGCGGATGCATTTGCCAAGGATCTTGGAAAGGCTACAGACTTGTATTCCGCTCTGATCAAGTTAAACAAAGATAATCTGGGATTTCCTGTTTCAGACTGGTTGTTTTCAATGTGGCATTATTCTCATCCTCCGCTGTTAGAAAGACTTCAAGCACTGAAACAATCTAAGCAAGACTGAATGAAATAACTATTGGCTCAAAGGAGCTTCCATCCCAAAACAAATTTCCAGTTTTTAAAAACCATCTATACATATATATAGTCATTCCATTCCTGAGCACACCATTCTGCATAGCAACATGCGCTGTTCACCTTATTTGAAAGTAGCGCCCAAAAATCCTGTATCCAATTTACAGAACTGAATTTTAAAGAGAAATACCTTGCGGGGACTGAATTGGAAAGGAATGTAACATGTAAAGTTTTATCTGAAAATCTTAACAAAGCAGTACTTGAGGGGAAAGTTTAACTTGTCACAACCTGAAGTATCCATGCTTGAATTTGTGAAAGCTTTGAATGTGACTTTTGTACCTTTTAAGCAGTTTGTCTGGGTGTTCTTACAGTACGATAAACTTCTAGCTTTCCTACCTCATCCAATGAGGGGGTCTGATCCTGGATAACTATCCTTCCCCCCTCCCTTTCTGACCGTTGGATTTCAAGCATTTAAACCAAACGCTCTCTGGACTGAAAGTGTGAACTTTCCCCTTTAGGTCCAAGTTCATACCTGCAATGAATGAAAAGGCTACTTTTTACAGAGAAAATAAAGTTGCCTCTCTCCCTGTATGGGGAATGGAGAATAAATTGCAGCTCATGAAACATCCTGCTTATGTGTGTCCCATATATTGTGTGTATGATGATGGTTTGGAACTTGTCTGGTCTCATCTCCCCCTACCCACTGATTTTCTGGATAGCAGGGTTTGGAAGGAGTAACAATGTAACAAAAGCTATACTCTTTGTCAAGAAAAAAGAAACTGACGTGATTGACTTGCATCATACAGTCATACCTCGGGTTACAGACGCTTCAGGTTGCGTTTTTTTTCAGGTTACAGGCGTGCTGAAACCCGGAAATACCGGAACAGGTTACTTCCGGGTTTCGGTGGATGCGCAGAAGTGCCAAATCGCCATCCACATGTGCGCAGACGCGGTGCTGCGGGTTGTGAACCGCTGCAGGTTGCGAACGTGCCTTCTGCACGGATCATATTTGCAACCCGAGCATCCACTGTACAGTGGTACCTCAGGTTAAATACGCTTCAGGTTACATATGCTTCAGGTTACAGACTCCGCTAACCCAGAAATAATACCTCGGGTTAAGAACTTTGCTTCAGGATGAGAACAGAAATCGTGCTCCTGTGGCGCGGCAGCAGCAGGAGGCCCCATTAGCTAAAGTGGTCTTCAGGTTAAGAACAATTTCAGGTTAAGTACGGACCTCCAGAACAAATTAAGTACTTAACCCGAGGTACCACTGTATATTCAATCCCTAAAGTGGGTGCTGTGCAGCCATTTCCTAGATGTGGCGCTTGCCATTATCTTCTGTCTCCTTTGTTTCGCAAGTCTGTATCATACAGGCAGCAATTCAACATTCTCCTTTCTCTACTATGGCACTATAGAAAGTGGGGAGGGGGAGCACTGCCTGTTCATTTAGCTATTCAGTGCACACAAGTACGGCCAGAAAAAGGTGATATTGCGCGGCATCTATAATTGCAAACGATGCAACATTTGAAAAAGCTGAGTTCTATCACCTGCTCTAGGAAGGCTATGTATTTCATGTTATGTAGGTCAAGAGTTTCAAGAGCCATTTAATAATTATGACTCGTAACTCTTGGATTTTTAGCATACCTTCTCTATTCTCACCAAAACTGCTTGAACTATCCCACTTTAAGTATAATTGCTAGGAAACAAATCTACTTCAGAAAAAAAACATCCCTGCATACTGCTGGATAAAATGCAAAGCTGCATTCTGGTTGTTGTGTGCAATGGTGCTGTGATAATAGGCATGTACTAAACATGTATATTTAGGTTTTAATTATATGCTTAATTTAATTACATTAAACATTAGACATTTATTTTTCTTCCTATTCTGCAGTTACTAGTCTGGCCTTTGTCACTGGCCTATGCAGCAGGGGCATAGCCAACAGCAGATCACACACTTATAGCTTCCTTAACTATGAACTCTGAAATTTGAGATCCCTTCCAAACTGGTGATACATCAAACCTGGATTCCTAGTTAATGGCACTCAAAATCCAACTTTCTCCAGTTGACTCCAAACCGTTGCCAAGTGTTTTGCAGCATTTTGCAACACAAACCCCAAGATGTGCAGCACCCCAAAAAGTGTGCTACTACTGACTTTCAGGAAGGCCTAATAGTCTCATCCTATCCAACACTTGGATTCATCCACTGATGATTCCAGTGACTACAATACAGAGCACTGATGAAAGCAAGGATAAACAGTCCTGGAGCAAACAATTCAATTATGGTAATTTAAATTGGTTCTAAGCCTTCCTGATTTTGACATTTTCCAAATGTGTGTTGTTTTTGTTGTTTTTTTAAGGGAGAGGGAGAGAATTCTTCTGTTTTAATTTATTATTACAATACATGTAATCATTTTATTATGTTTTATATATGCTGTAAACCAGAATGGCTGGGGAAACCCAGCCAGATGAGTGTGGTATTATTATTATCAATAATAATAATAATACCTGGGCTTTTCCCCAAACGGGGGCTCCAGGCGGCTTACAGGTAAAAATAGGAAGGGACGCTTGGCAAATCCACACCGTGATCAACTCCCGCCCGGAAACCAATGTCCCCACTGTGGAAGGACGTGTGGATCCATAATTGGCCTCCACAGTCACTTACGGACTCATTGTTCAAACCGTGTTTATGGAAGACAATCTTCCTCGACTACGGATGACCGCCAAAGAAGAGAAGGTAAAAATATGAACCGCTAATAACATTGGGGGGAGGGAGAAACGTAGCCAGGATTAAAAATACATTCATATATAAAACCTATTAAAATCATGCCAATACTATTAATCAATCACATATTAATGGAGAGCCCCATTCTAGCTGAGGGCGGCTGTCCCAGCGGCACGTGCTACGGCGGCCGCTACGGGACTAAAAACGGTTCGCTGGTCAAGAACAGCGCCCCCTTCCTCCCCCTGGGAATCGCGCGTTCTTGGGAAGGGGGCGGGGCGTCGCGGGCAGTGACGTCGCGCCGCCGCCGCCGCCAGGGGCGGAGCTTCTCTGCGCGTTCGCTCCCTCGCGCGCGCGGGGGCCGCCTTTGTCCCGCGGCCTGACTCGGCTCGTCTGAGGGGATGCTGTCTGCGGGGAAGAAAGCGGCCGCGGCGGAGGCTCCGGTAGGCGGCGGCGGCGGCGCAGGCGGCCCGGCGGGCGATGGCTCTGCCGAAGCCCCGGCGCCCCCTCCGCCGCCCCCACCCCCGCCGCCTCCGCCCCCCCCTCCGCCGGCCCTGTCGGGCTCCCTGGGCTCCTCGGAGGGCGGCGGCTCGGGGCCCCCCTCGGAGCGCACGCCCCGCAAGAAGGAGCCTCCGCGCGCCTCGCCGCCGGGGGGCTTGTCCGAGCCGTCTCCCCCCGCGGGGCCGGGGGGGCCCGTCGGGGGCTCCGAGACCACCAGCATTGCCGAGACCCCCGAGGGCCGCAGGACCAGCCGCCGGAAGCGGCCCAAGGTGGGTGCTCTTGCCCCGGCCGCTGCTCCCGACCACCGGGGCCTTGCCTACCCGGGGCGGCGGAATGGCTGGGTGGGCCGGGCGTCGTCTCACACGAACCGGTTTGTGAGGAAATCTATTCCTTTAAAACGGTGGAGGTTCAAAAAAGCGGCTTCGGGCTCCCGGAGCCGGTTAGTGGTTTTTATTTTTATTGTTTTCGCTGCACGCCATTGCAGAAACCGAGCGGTTGCTTCCTGCAAGGAGAAACCTAAAGGCCGGGCAGGCCTGTAAATTCCAGTTCGCTGGGTGGCCTTCAGCCAGTGAGGATGTTTCTCAGCCTGACCTACTTCCCAGGGCTGCTGTGGGGCCGAAATGGGAGCGGGGAGCGCGCCTTTTATTTGGGGGGAAAGCGGGGAGTGAAACAACCATGAGAATAATCGCAATAAGTAGAAGGTTGGCATTGTAGTCTTTGCCCGGTAAGTGTTGGATTCCTCCTTATTGGCGGAGTCCAAACAAAAAAATTCCAAAGTGAGATCTCAACACCTAAAGTGGTACAGCCCACTCTTAAGGATTTAAGGGGGCGGGCGATGGTATTGTGGCACACCGTGAAGAATGGCAGTCCTTGTGGCACAGGTTTGTATAGATTAAAGCTCATATCATCAGATGCAGCTGGGATCTGGTTGACGAAACAGGCCACAAACAGTCTACAGGGCTTGCTTGTGGGGGTTGTGTGTGCTGGATTGCTACCCCTCTGGTATCTCTTGGGCATATACTACCTTTTGCTGTATGTATATTGATTATCCATTATTGTTAATTAGATTTTTTATTCCAAAACGGTACACAAGGTTGATGTGACGTCAGAGAGTAGCTAGAGCCTATGTTGCAAGGCACTAACGAATGTCATTTATTGTTTGCTTCTTAATGTGTAGGCTAGACTGCTACCTTTGTTTTACAGAAGCAGATTTAATAGTGTGCAATGCAGTAAATGCCCCAAAGCCATCTTAATAAGGAAGGGAAATAGATCCTAACAAAATCATTGGTTTTTTCTTTTGGCTCTTGCTTTTCTAACACAAAGGGTCCTTTGTGATCAAATAAAGCTTTGAAATGTGTATATTTGTATTATGTAGATGCACAGGGAAGATGTTGAATATAGCTTTGGAGAGCATCATATATTTAACAATTAGACATGGATTTCATTATGCGATCATCAAGACTTGAGGGTTCTACTTTCTTTAATACATGGAAATGCTTGTAATACAAGGAAGTATATAACACATGGCTTGACTAGTTTTTAGCATTGATTAATTTGGGCCCTATTCCATTCTGAGTTCTCTGCATGGCTTACAAATAGGAATGCTTTTTTGAAATGAGGGCTTACAGTTAGATCTGTTGGTCCTTTTTAGTTTACTTGTAAAACTTATAAAGAATTGTTATTTAATTTACTTGAATCAGTTTGTACAGTATAGTGGGCACAGGACTTGAATTTTGGGAGGGCTTTGAAAACATAAATTATGCTGTCTTTCTCCCAATGCTTCCTTATTGATGGCTAGCAGCAGCTGCATAGGAGTTGGAGCTGCACTTGTGAGGCTCAAGAATGCTTTCCATCCCTTCCTGGAATCCTATGACTGCAGGATTTCATATATAATGTGTAGCCTACTTTAGTTTGAGTTTATGTGACTTAGGTTGCTACAGAACCTGTACAGATCCATATAAGAAAAAGCTTCAAAACACATTATAATGTACATAGACTGTACATAACGTGAAATCAAAAGCCAACTCATTTTTATGGCATAAAGCTTTTGTGGATTAGAATCCAATTCATCCAATTTTGTGAAGTGCTATTCTCAGGTGTGTGGGGGGATGCTAAACAGAATAAATATCCCAAATAAATTTAAAAAAATACAGACACAGAATATTCAGTTAAATATGTATAATAATGATAAAAATAAATAATTTAGTATTATTTATACCCCGCCCATCTCGCTGGGTTTCCCCAGCCACACTGGGCGGCTTCCAACAAAATATTAAAAATACAATGAAACATCAGACATTAAAAACTTCTCTAAACAGAGCTGCCTTCAGATATCTTCTAAAAGTCAGATAGTTGTTATAGTTGTTTATTTCCTTGACCTCTGGTGGGAGGGACAACCACACAACTTTTATGCAGACTATTTTGGTTTAAAATTTGCTCATGTATGTGAGATAGGAAGTGGTAAAAATAATATGTCACTCAGGGTTCAAAATTAGCAGGATGTTAGGCGCAAAATGCGCCTGAAGATTTTCCATTTACGAGCACCTAAAAAAGCCTTAGTGGAATTTTTTGCACCTGGCTGACACCCAAGGATTACTGAAATGTATGTACTTTGAAGCCTTGAAGTATATGTTAAAGATACACAATATGTTAAGTTTAACAATAAAGAGTGGAGTGTTTTGAAAACTAAAGTATGGTAGTGATATTTTTTACAGTTTTGTAAACACCAAATTAAAAATATTAACAATTTCTGTTAAAATGTGATATTAACAATTTGCCACTTATGTGAATTATTTTCATGATTATCAAAATAATAAATAAAAAGTGCTGCCGACCCAAATGGCAACTAGACATTCTGTTTTGGTGCCCACAACCCAGATTCCAGGAACCATTTGACTGCTAGCTTTTCTATCCCACTTCTGTCACTTCCCAGTATATGTCTGCTACTATTATACACAATTTAAAAATGAATTATGCTTTATCACCTATACAGATGTCTACTATTTGTGTCAATTGTCACATGTGAAACCTGATAAATGTAGCAGCTTAAGGGGAAACTGAAGGCAGGCTAGATTCTTTTCTAGGGTGGGATGTGTGTGTGATGCAGGACACAGTTCATATTGTATGTAAAAATGCTGTATGCCAGGCATAGGCAAACTCTGCCCTCCAGATGTTTTGGGACTACAAACTCCCATCATTCCTAGCTAACAGGACCAGTGGTCAGGTATGATGGGAGTTGTAGTCCTAAAACACCTGGGGGCCGAGTTTGCCTATGCCTGCTGTACTCAACGCAGCACTATATGTTTTACTCCCCCAACTACTGCTCTCATTGGCTGAAGTGCCCCTCTAAGTATGGCAGTATAGTAGTGCTGTATTAGAGGAAGCTTTCTGTACCTGTGGCTTTTGAAGCAGACTGTATTTTCATTAGATTAGGTTATAAAAAAGGATTGTGCTAAATTAGCTGATAAATCTAGGGGGAGAACTTAGTGGTAGTTGAGAGAAAGCTCTTAGATTTTTATTTTTTGAAATGTTTGTTAATTTCCTGGAACAGTGATATTTATGGTGTGTATTGGTTATTTGTTGTGCTGCTACCATCTAGGCTGAGAAGTATAACTGAGAAAGGTTCTTCAGTATTTTCTAAATATATTAATAACTGTCAGGAAACACTTACTAATTGCACTGTACACAAAAACTAAGTTACAGACTAATGTGGACAATGTTAGAGTGAAATATAGTGTACTTTGCATTGATTTATTTTTAATTTAAGTGGATGAAATGAGGTATTTAGTGGATAGTGGGTTAGTCATAGAAAAAGAGAATTGCAAATTTGTAGAGTGCAATAATGCGTTATGGCACTGTCTTCAGCTTGTGTGTCAGGAACCACTAGTAGGTTGCAGCCTGATCTAAGGTAGTTGCAACAGGAGCGCTACCACCATGCAAATATATAGTTAAAAAAAAAAGGGGTCCCCAAATGTATGTTTGTATTAAAAGTCTTGGAAATGAAAAGGTTGACCAAGGTATAGACCCAAGATTCTGCTGAACCACAACCCCCATCATCTTTGGGGTTCAACAACATGAGGTCCACAGGTTCCTCACTTTTGCATTAAAGTGAACCCTTCAATTTACCCATGAGAATTCATTTTAAAAGTTTGTTATGTTAATCACTCTACTGTGCCAATTTGCTTGTTCTGTATTGATTGTATTTGGGGGGGCATTCTGCTTACAGGTAGAATATAGAGAAATGGATGAAAGCCTTGCTAATCTTTCTGAAGATGAGTATTACTCTGAAGAAGAAAGGAATGCTAAAGCAGAAAAAGAGAAAAAGCTGCCTCCTCCCCCTCCCCCTCCCCCTCCTGAGGAAGAGAATGAAAGTGAGCCAGAAGAGCCATCTGGTGAGTAAAGCGCCCCCCATCCAGCAGAACAATGGTCTTGCACATTTGAAGGCAATATGGTTGCACAGACACTCCCCCTCCACTGAGTTTAGCTTAGATTAGCTATGGCATGAATGACTGAATGCCATGTAGAAAGTATGGGTGATAGGCCACACATGAGCAGCATTAATGTGACTCTGGAAAAATATTATTTGGTTTGAACACGTATCTTCAGATTTATTAATCAACATCCCTAATAGAGTGACTTTACTGACTCCATTGCTTCCTTACCTGGCCTTAGATTTTCTATGCTCACAATCATCTTTCTGTGGTCTGTTGAGAATCCCAGAAATTGGCTGATGAAATTTTCTAGCTTTGCTTTGCTAAATTGAGTCATTCTTATCTCACTCTTTTTTGTATTCTGGGTTTCCCCCTGTACATTTTAGGTACTTGGCAACACATTCAGTTGCCTTTAATCCTGTTAATAAAACTGGTTCTGCCTGGTCTAAAACTACTGTGAATCTTGATTTCTTAATAAAAGGGCCACTTTTATTTTTGTGTGAATCTACTAGCTTTGTTCTGCCTTTATTAAATGTCAGAAGTGTAGCTTGAGGAGAGTAAAGAGTCTCGTTTATGTCCATCCCTAAAATACTGCCTCCAACTTGTAAGAATTTGTGGTTTGTGAGCCAAAGCTGCACCCTGGGGAAGTTCCTAGCTGGCTGACACAGAGTATACCCTCTGTGTTTCTAAAGCTGCCTATGCCAAGCTTCAGTTGTAGGATGTTATGGTAGTATGAATGCAAAATGGCAATTGACATACCACCGTGTGCTTTTTGTGGTGGAGCAGATTGCATTCATTCTGCATAGCACACATCCTCACAGTTTGAGCAGGGGCTGACGAGAAGCCTAAGTGGAGCTGTAGCAACCCTTTACAGTGGTGCCCCGCAAGACGAATGCCTCGCAAGACGAAAAACCCGCAAGACGAAAGGGTTTTTCGGGTTTTGCGACGCTTCGCTAGACGATTTTCCCTATGGGCTTGCATCGCAAGACGAAAGCCCATAGGGAAATCTCGGGGACCTTTTTTTAAATGCTGGCGGTGGGGAGCAAAGCCTTTTTCCCCCCTCCGGACTTCAGAAGAGGTCCAGGAAGGCCGGCGGGGGCGAAAGGCTTTGCTCCCCACCGCCAGCATTTTAAAAGCGGTCCGGGATAGCAGGGAAGCGCTTCCCGCTATCCCGGACGGCTTTTGAAGGCAGGCCCCCCCCGGCATCGTCCCGATGCCGGGCGGTGGGGCAGGAACGCCTCCCCCAGCCGCCCGGCTTCGGGGCCCCCCCCGCCCGCCTTGGGAAGAGGTCCTGGACCTCTTCCCAAGGCGGGCGGGGGGCAAAAGTCTTTGCCCCCCCTGCCTGCCTAACCGGGGGCTTTTAAATCGCCCCGGGACTGTCCGGGGCGATTTAAAAGCCCCCGGACGGCTTTTGAAGCCTCCCCCCGCCGCCCGGCATCGGGGCATCGTCCCGATGCCGGGCGGCGGGGCAGGAACGCCTCCCCCCGCCGCCTGGCATCGGAACCATGTCCCGATGCCGGGCGACGGGGCGAGAAAGCCTCCCCCCGCCGCCCGGCTTCGGGGCATCGTCCCGATGCCGGGCGGCGGGGCAGGAACGCCTCCCCCCGCCGCCTGGCATCGGAACCATGTCCCGATGCCGGGCGACGGGGCGAGAAAGCCTCCCCCCGCCGCCCGGCTTCGGGGCATCGTCCCGATGCAGGGCGGCCGGGCAGGAACGCCTCCCCCCGCCGCCCGGCTTCGGGGCATCGTCCCGATGCCGGGCGACGGGGCGAGAAAGCCTCCCCCCGCCGCCTGGCATCGGAACCATGTCCCGATGCCGGGCGACGGGGCGGGAAAGCCTCCCCCCGCCGCCCGGCTTCGGGGCATCGTCCCGATGCAGGGCGGCCGGGCAGGAACGCCTCCCCCCGCCGCCCGGCTTCGGGGCATCGTCCCGATGCCGGGCGACGGGGCGAGAAAGCCTCCCCCCGCCGCCTGGCATCGGAACCATGTCCCGATGCCGGGCGACGGGGCGGGAAAGCCTCCCCCCGCCGCCCGGCTTCGGGGCATCGTCCCGATGCAGGGCGGCCGGGCAGGAACGCCTCCCCCCGCCGCCCGGCTTCGGGGCATCGTCCCGATGCCGGGCGGTGGGGCAGGAACGCCTCCCCCCGCCGCCCGGCATCGGGGCATCGTCCCGATGCCGGGCGGTGGGGCAGGAACGCCTCCCCCCGCCGCCCGGCATCGGAACCATGTCCCGATGCCGGGCGACGGGGCGGGAAAGCCTCCCCCCGCCGCCTGGCATCGGAACCATGTCCCGATGCCGGGCGACGGGGCGGGAAAGCCTCCCCCCGCCGCCCGGCATCGGAACGATGTCCCGAAGCCGGGCGGCCGGGCGGGAAAGCCTCCCCCCGCCGCCCGGCTTCGGGGCATCGTCCCGATGCCGGGCGGTGGGGCAGGAACGCCTCCCCCAGCCGCCCGGCTTCGGGGCATCGTCCCGATGCCGGGCGGTGGGGCAGGAACGCCTCCCCCAGCCGCCCGGCTTCGGGGCATCGTTCCGATGCCGGGCGGTGGGGCAGGAACGCCTCCCCCCACCGCCCGGCATTGGAACGATGTCCCGAAGCCGGGCGGCCGGGCGAGAAAGCCTCCCCCCGCCGCCCGGCATCGGAACGATGTCCCGAAGCCGAGCGGCGGGGCGAGAAAGCCTTTGTCCCCCCTGCCTGCCTTCCCAGGGGCTTTTAAATCGCCCCGGACAGCGGAGAAGTCCTCCGCTGTCCCGGGCGATTTTAAAATGCCGCCCGCCAGAAGAGGTCGGGGGAAGGCGTTTTCCATAGGAACGCATTAATTGATTTTCAATGCATTCCTATGGAAAACCGTGCATCGCAAGACGAAAAACTCGCAAGACGAATAGACTTGCGGAACGAATTAATTTCGTCTTGCGAGGCACCACTGTAGCTATTGATCTCCTGGCTCTATTATTTGGGTTGAGGAGTAGGCATCAGCTGAGTGAACACAGCTTGTTTTAGGGCACTTAAGTAGGTTTCAGACAAAATATTTTCTAATTGAATTTGTGTAGGTAGACCTCATACTTGAAAGATCCATGTGCTTACTTTCCTTGTTACATGTCATTGTCATCTGTTGCAAAAGGGGAGAAATGTCCATCTCATGCAGAATGCAAGTCTTCTGCAATTGGATATTTTTGTCAATATTTTTTTCTGCCACAAGTTTTTTCATAGCCCACATCTGCTAAGAGTTCAGCTTCATGGAGTAGCTAGGGACATTTCCTCTTCCTCTGGTGAAGAGGGGAGTAGATGTTTGTGCCTCTTGCTATGAGAATGGACTAGTCATACAAGGTGCGACTTCCAATTGGCTGCAGGAGCTTCCTGCACTCAACCGGAAGCCGCGTTGGACATTTGGCTTCCAAAAAGCGTTCACAAACTGGAACGCTCACTTCCGGCTTTGCGGTGTTCGGGAGCCATAATGTTCAAGTCACAAGGCATTCCTGAACCAAGGTACGACTGTATTTATGTTCAGTGCCTTTCTGCTGTCAGTTATAAACATAATTATTTTGGGTTTGGTTCAACCTAAATTAGTTGAATTTGCGCACTGATTTCAAGTTAGTAATGACTTAATTTAGATTGACTTTGAGGGGTTTAGTGCAATGAATATTGTAAATAAATAACTTAGTTTGGCTCAAACCCATTATCTCAATTTTATGAGTATTTTCTCCCCACTTTAAGGCTCCATTCTTTCCCCATTATTCAATTTAGACATTTTGCCAGCTTTAGTCCAAAGTGCTACATGTCTGTACTACACTAGTTCACCTGTACATTTCTTCTTAGTGACCTATTTTGCCTCCTTTTTATAGCAGATAACTAGTCATGTGCCAGCCTAAAATGGTAAAATCTTCAACCTCACTGTTTTTCATACTGCCCTGGCATGCGTGCCACTCCTAAGCCAAACCATGTCCTAGTGAGAGTGTGCAGGCTCCCGAAGTGGAACTCACAGTTGCCTCCCTAGTTATTTTTCCTGACACGCTGCGCTGAGCTAAGCCAAGGTCTGGTTTCACATTTTGTTTGAACAGGCACTCATGGTTAAGTATTCTCTGGACCAGGGTTCCCCAAACTTGGGTTTCCAGCCGTTTTTGGACTACAAGTCCCATCATCCCTAGCTAGCAGGACCAGTGGTCAGGGATGATGGGAATTGTAGTCCCAAAACACCTGCAGACTCAAGTTTGGGAAACCCTGTCCTAAACTAACCATGAGGAAATAACAGACCTTGGCTACAAGTGGTTGTTAGTCTGGAGAGTGCTTAACTACAAGCCTAGGTGTGGACAACACACTAAACCAAACCTTGCCTTAGCTCATAGCAGCAAAAGGATTGGGAGCCAACAGGTTTGCATTAAGCCATAGCTTGGCTTAGTGTGTTGTGCAAACCCAGGCTATTGAGATAGGGACTTCTTTTTTGGCTCCTTTGTCAAGAACAGCCACCTTCTTATGTTAATAGGACAGCAAGATGTTGAAATTATTGAGCACTTCAGTGTTCTGCAGATAGGCAGGAGAGCCAGAAGTAGAAAAGTGAGTTGTTTTGTATGGAACATAAATTTGCTTTGTGATTTACTGAGAGAAGTTGTTTCAAAATATCTGAATAAAACATTTTAAACTCTCCACCTGCATTCTTGTGGTTTTTGGAGCTTGCCAGAAATAAATCAAAACTTTATATTCATTTAAATAAACTTTTTGAAATGTATATTTTATTTTATTTTTATTTTTTAAGACCCCAACATATTTTGTGTCATTTCCCTATGTGTGAACATGGTTTTAGAGAGAAACGTTACAGAACGTTTTTATTTTTTTTGCCAGCAAAAATTTAAACTCTATAGTTATAGTTCAAGCACATGCTTTTATATTTTCCTTGCCACAAAAATGGAATGCAAATGAAATATGTTGACTTTGAAGTGAGAGTACTCTTACAAGGTCGTTATGAAATTAATGGTACAGAAAACTTTGGTTCAGAGATAGTTTGGTGGTAATAGATAGAGTGCCAGTCTAGGGCTGGGAGAGCTGGGTTCAGATTCTATGCTAGCTCCATGCAAAACACAGTTGGCTAGTCTATGGTTTAAGCATTGCTTCCTCTGCTCTTTCTTCACAGTAATGTCCCCTGTAATTTCACAGCTTTAGTCATCATTTCACATTGCGTATGCTCCAACATAAACTATAGATAAGACAACCCATTATTGAACTAGTTTGCACATTACAGCAAACCATTGTTAAACTGTGGTTTAAGAAGTCTGAGCATCACGATGGTGCATGCTACTTATTAACGCCTGCTTTGCTCCTCTGTTCCTGTCTTTGCTGCGCTGAGAGGAAAACAAAACAGAGGCTGGCTTTGCAATTTGTATGAATCCACTTGCTTTGTTTGTTTCCTCCAAAACATCATAGATGTTAAACCAAGAAAAACCTTGCCTTTTGCTCGCGGTTTGTTTGCAGAGAAGCAAACCATGAATACTAGTTTGCACATAATTCTAAGCTAGCCTCTAATTTGGTACAGCAAAGGCAGGAATGAGGAAGTGGGCACTAATGAACAACACACTACTCATTCTTTTGTAATCAGAGATTGAATTTAGTATACACATGGTTACAAGGCAATGTGATATGTATTGGTGCGTTTATAATGCAAAATCATGTTTCATACTGGAAGTGGGGTTGGTTACACACGTGATCCTGAGGTCAGCTTCCAGTTTGCAAACAACGTCTTGCAAGGAACTAGCATTATGTCTGCACAGAACCCAAGTGACTTTAGCCAGTGCTAGGAATTGGGATAGAAAAGCTTGGAGCCAAATGGCTTCTGGGACCTGGGTTGTGGGTGCCAGAATGTCTAGTCGCCACTGGGGGGTGGGGTGGTTGGCAACACACTTTATTATTTTGATAAGCATGAATTAATATGTAATTCACATAAGTGACACATTGGGAGGGTAAAATGTGGGGAAGACCGTAAGGATAAATAATGGGTTACCTAAAGGACATAAATTTAAACACACAGATTTGCTGTGTGTTGGTTTTTTTAATAAAATCCTTTTGGGTAAAACAAATGTTGATGAATTTCCCCATTATGGTTGGAGAAATATGCTTGGCTAAGCAATTAAAAATCCTGTTTTACAACTTCAAATGCTTCATAGATATGTGTGCGATAGTATAGTTTGCTAAAAAGAAAACCTTTGCATTAAATGTGTTCTGTATTTCTGTGAAGCCCATTTTAATTGAGGGGCAGAGGAGAGTGTTGGTTAGAATTGGAGTTTGCAGGAGGCACAAGGTGTGCCTCTGTTTTCATTTTTTTATGGTCTGTTTTCATTTTTTATGTCAGTAGTCAGTAACTGTTGTGGCTGAGGAATCAGATTGAGTACCACTGTTAAGCAGGAAGCCAAATCCCAGGACTCTCCTATCTTCTGTGCTTCCTCTCTGCCTTTGCATTCCTTTTTTAGTACATGTGTCTTTCACTGTGCTGCCCCTTCATGGCCCATATGGAATTTTTCTCGCTGTTACTTCATTGGCAACTAAAAAGGGCAAAATGGGGCGGGGGGGGGGGATAATATCTGTTCTTTAAAAATTCCAAGCATAATAAAGACACATGTCCATGTGGCCCTTGTATTTTATTGTGATCCCCTCTTCTGAAAAAGGGAGACTGAGAGCAAAAATGAAACAGTGCCAGGAGCAGGTCAGAAATAATTCACATGGCTTCAGTGAAGTTAACTCTTTAGTCATAGAAACAAGGCAGCTTAGGAGGTCAGGCCTAGAGAGCACAGCAACACTGGGTAGCTCAGTTGGTTAGAGTATGGTGCTGAAAATGCCAAGGATGCAGGTTTGATCCCCTTAAGGGACAGCTGCATATTCCTGCATTGCAGAGAGTTGGACTAGATGATTCTCAGGGTACCGTATTTTTTGCTCTATAAGACGCACCAGACCATAAGACGCATCTAGTTTTTGGAGGAGGATAACAAGAAAAAAAATATTCTGAATGCCAGAAGACAGAACAGCAAGAGGGATCGCTGCGCAGTGAAAGCAGCGATCCCTCTTGCTGTTCTGGCTTCTGGGATAGCTGCGCAGCCTGCATTCGTTCCATAAGACGCATACACATTTCCCCTTACTTTTTAGGAGGGAAAAAGTGATTTATAGAGCAAAAAATACAGTACCTTCCAGCTCTTGTGATTCTATGATTATCTTTCCTGATAGAACTTGCCCCTATTTGCAAGCACTGAAGGTCTTCTTCACACAGCTCCTTTTGTCTCCTCTTCCCCCAGTTCCTTTCCAAGCAATCTGAGGCTCCTTTGTCTTCAGCCTGGCTTCCTAACCAGCCTGACTCATTACCGCCCCTATGCCCCCCTCCTCTTCAGCCTCCTTTTTTGCCTCTTGTTCTGGACTGCTCTCTGCCACAGACTCTTCCTTCTCACTAAACCCTGTTAACTCTTCAGCTTCTAACACCTCCTCCTCCTAGTCTGTTCCCTCTGACTACCCAGCATTGTCCAACCACCAGTACCCTGGCTCTGAGCCTTCTTCCCTTGGGGGTTCCCCAGCTGATGCCTCTCATCACTCCTCTGCATCCAGTCAGTCTATGACAGACAGGTGGTACCCCGGACTACTATTTGCTGGCCATTTAAACTTTGAATTTTTAGTAGTTCAGCATTAGGATTCAATAAATCCTCTCACCTTCTCATCATACGTGAGTGCCTTTTTCCATCTGGTGAGCACCCATGCTTCAACTCAAAGCCCTGCTTTTCAGAAACTACATTTCCCTTCCCACTTGTAGGTGCATTATCTCCTACAAGTTGAGCTTTTGTACTTTAAAATAATAAAAAGTGCCAACAGCATGTTGCTGCTGCTTTCTGCAAAAATCTGATGGGAATGGATAGATGTTTGTCAAAGAAACAAGACATAGTCCATTCCTCTTACCTTTTTGCAAGCAACAGGGAGAAGGTGCTGCTTTCTCCCAAATGCCAACCCACAGGGAGAAAGTCAACACTGGTTCTCTGCTGCCCCAAGCATAGGAAGGAAAGGTGGTTTCACTCTGTGTTGGGGCTTTTGCAGAAAGCCCCACCTTTGCCTCTTTGTTGCCTCTTGTAAAAACCTAAGGGGAAGAGTGTAAAGTTGCTTTTTTCATTAACTGACCTCCATTGCAAAAAGAGCCAGCTGTTGCTTTCTCTTTCCCTTCTTTTCTTCACAAAGAATGGGGGAAAGTGAGAAGTGGCTTCACACCTACAGATTGTGCTTTTGCAGAATATGCAAAGCATTGTCTTGCTGCTTCTGCCTCCTGGAAACTCGCAACAGAAAGCAAAGAAGTGGGATCTTGTCTTGGCAGAAGAGAAGGGAGGGTTTCTCTTGCTTCCTATTGAGCTTTTAGAGGTGCGTTCTGCTGGTGTTTTCTACAAAACCACAGCTTGTAAGATGAAAATCCTCTTCTTTCTCTACCCCCACCCCCAGTCAGTACAAAGAAAAGGAGTGTTTTTTTTCTCTTTTCCCCTTGTGCTTTTGGAGGAGGCAGCACTTGGGCTGATCAATACCCTTCTTTTCTCTGAGTTGAAGAAAAGAGGGTTCAGTACAAACACAGTAATAGTAAGCCAGCCAAAACATGTCACCACTGTTGAAAGTGCCCTCTTCACCATATGAAACAGAAAAGATGGGTATAGTAGTTCATTGAGAATAGATAGCCATGATATGGCTCCCACTGGGTCTGATTACCAAAACTTTTGTTGAAGTTTTACTGTGTTCAGAGTAGGCCAGAATGGTATGGTGAGCTGCTTACTGATATGTTAGTATATGGTTCAAATATGCTCCCCTGTTAGCTCCCCTTGAGTCCTGAAGGTTATTTTGCATGTAGGAGACCTTTATTAATCATACTCGTTCAGAGAATTGGAGCTTCCCATAAGGTACTGTTTTGGAGGCATGTTGATGTAGGCATAGCCTAGCAATGTGTAGCTGAGGAGCAGCAGTGTATTCCCAATCCTTTTCCTTTTAGAGATGAATTACATAGTTAGAAGCAGTAGAATGAAGCTCAGGCCTGGTGTGTGTGGGTGGGTGCACCCACCCACACCCACCCAGACCCACCCAGATATATAGATATATGCCACTATAGTTTAGTGGTATACATACATATAACACTAAACTATAGTTTGATATTACAAGAATGATCCTGCTTCAACTCAAGTTATCCTATCTCCCATTCCTCCTCCCAGGCACAGCTAAGGAGATTTGAAGCATTCAGTTCTGGTTTAAATGAACTGTAGCTTCTTATTGCCTTCACTATGATTTATTGAAACAAGCATGGATCAAACCATGGCTTCTCACCCTGGCTTGTTTCAATAAATGGTAGTTGAAGCTAATTACAGTTTGCCTTTATGACCCACAGTGACAAACTGCTGTCACTTTAAACCAGCTCATCCTGGTTGTGTGCCTGGTTGTGAGGTGGGCTTACTGGGCGTGCTCATTCCCATAATGTAGGGGAGAGATAATTTAAATACTTGCTTCAGGGGCATGTTTTTCATGCTTCTTTCTCAGGATCTGTTGAAAGTTCTAAATCCTGCAGTTCAGTTCTTTATATGTGTCAACAGTACGCTTATGGGTGAATGCTAGAACAGTCAGCGTAAAGTTATTTAGTATTTGTGTAGTTGTAGCCTGCATATAGAGTCAGTGAGTTTCTAGCCTTAATATGTTTGTAGCTTGTGGAAGAGAAGTAAGATAACATCAGATTGGTTCATGTTTCCAAGCAAGACTTGGCTAAGCCTTAACAGATCCTTGGTGTTTCAAACCCTTGGCTAGACTGTCCATCTACATATTCTTCCTACTGGCCACAGGAAGTATTTATTTTGTACTAATCTGTTTAAAAAATTGTTTCATAAATTTTTAACAGCTAGGTGCCCTTCAAATACGGTGTATATCTATTGCTCATGCCCCGCAGGAGTCTGACAAAGGGTTCCAACAACAAGGATGAAGCATTAGAAGATTGCAGAGTGTGATGCCCTTGACCCACATTCCAGAAGATGGAATTCTCAGGAAATGTCCCCCCACTAGTTGGTGAACTACTAAACCTGAATCGCCAGCTATCAGGCCTTCATGTCCCCAAATGACTTGAACTTGTGGAGCAAGGTCCCTGAGATCTCCTCTTTCCTTCCACAGGGCAAGCAGGAGGACTTCAAGACGACAGTTCTGGAGGGTATGGAGACTGCCAAGCATCAGGTGAGGGTGGCGTTTGATGCTTGCCACTTAGTAGCAAGAGCCCCCAAAATCAGGGATTGATGCTTGCCAAGTGCATGTGTGTGGGGTGGTGGTCAGGTTTTAGCATGAGGTGCAGGAGAAATGCATTTGCCCACTGAAAAGGAGGGATTTCTATTGCAGCTGGAGAACATGATGGGAAATTAAAAGAACTCTGAAATTCATTGGACAGATTTCATAGCTTCAAACCCCCCTCCCCCATTCCCTGTGTTTGGTAGAGAAAACAGAGTCACTTTACAAGTTGAAGGGGCAGTTAGACTCCCTCCTTTCAGACCTGTAGGACCTTTTGCACAGTGTGACTCTGTGGGATTTCAAGGAATGATATTGAGAGGAATATCCTTTTTCTAGTAAGTTGCTGTATGTTTACATAGAATTAGGGAGGAAAGCCCCAATGAACTTTGTGAGACTTAATTCTCAGTAAACATGCAGAGGATAGTTCTGGAGGGCATGTGGATTCTCCTTCCTTGGAGGTTTTAAAGCACAGGTTGGATGGCCATTTGTCATGGATGCTTTAGCTGAGATTCCTGCATTGCAGGGGGTTGGACTAGATGACCCTTGGGTGCCTTTCAACTTTCAGATTCTATGATTCTATGCATAGGATTGTATTGTAAGTGATATAATAACCTCAGAGTATGCAGACTGTTCTAGTTTGGTTTCTTTAAGAAACCTCATATACTTCCAGTTGATGCACATGGGCTAGAATTTATGTCTAAGAAACCACAATTTTGAAAGCTCTTTTTGGTTCATGAAACAGGATCTATGGAGTTGGCCCTAGGTGCATTTGAAATTGTAAAACCAGTGCCGATAAGACATGGTTTCTAGATACGGTAGATTTAGGGGTGCATAGTTTTCAATTTTTTCTTCAATTTATTTGCAAACCAATGCATGTGTTAGATATATCACTTCTTCAGCTTCACTTATTTGTGTGAGTGGTGGAGCAAGAGAGCAAGACGTAAATAATTAGAAATTCAGCCAGAAATCTCCATGGTAGTTTAGATATGTCAGTAGTCAGACTGTTCTTACTTTGAAATGTATTGTAAGCATTAGAAGTACTTCTTGAAAGGTCTGCAGTGTTGGCTTTTGAAAGAGTGGGCAGGGAAAATGCTTGGCTGCATTTCTGATGCAGTTTGATGACGCTTTAAAGATTTAAGGTTTGTGTACAAATATTTCAACGGGTTGCTTTTTTTTAAATGTCTCAACAAGGTGTTATATTTGTATGTTCGGTTATTTTGGTTTCTTAAGTGGAGACTGCCTTAAATATTTTTTTCTGAATTTGGGGTGAGTGGGTCATTTATTTGTTAAATTGTATCCTGCTTTTCTTCCATAGAGGAGGAAGATCCAAGATATTTGGGTTTCCCAGGCAGGCTGCTATTCAGTGCTTGCCTGGCTCACTGTTAAGCGTCAGACTTCAGAAATGGAACTGTGTCAGTACGTTTGTTTAGTTTTCTGGGCAATCTTTTGGAAGGCAGGAGTTAACACACATAAGCCAGATATGCACCTTGATTCAGGCCACATGATGGTATCATTTCCAAGTTATGCATTAGAAGTGGATTTCTGTCATTGCCAGAGATTGGTGTGACTGATTCCTACCCTCAGACTTTAGGACCCAGCCAGAGATGCAAAAACTCAAGCTCAAGGGCCAGCCAAATGGTGATCTCCAGGCCTTTGGGTTTCTGCCCAGACCACAGCCCTCACTGCTCTACACCCTCCAGTGATTTTACCTGGCTGGAATGTGTGCTTGATCTGTGATAATACCTCTTGCTCTCCTGGATGGAGAGTATTGAGCATCTAGCCACACCTACACTTCGGCTATACCAACCACTTTGTATGTAGCCCGCAGAAGATTACACATAGAGTGTTGCCCTCAGGCAGAAAGGGTGCCCCAGCTCTACTTCAGACCCATGGCACCCTGCTAGCATTTTCTTTTTCATATACAGTACTTGCATTTTGGTTGAATCCTGCTAGGGTATATTTTTGTCCTTGGCGTAACTGCACACATTGACACAGAGGAGCTTGCTTTATGAATTGCTATTCCAAACAAAACATTTGAAAATAGTTTCACCTGTATCAGGATTTATTTAGCTGGCTCCACACCAGGAAGACTTTCTTAAGTGAACTCTGAAAGCTGTTCATCATATTGATCTATATTAAAAATGTGCACTGTGTGCTGTTTATTATATTCTACACACTTTTGACTTGATTTACAAGTCACTTCCTCGGTGTACAATGAGTTCCTGAGCAAGATAAAGTAGACGAGCCTCTAATATATGGACTTGGAAACTAGTTCTTTGATGTTACACTGAACTGTGTGTTGACAGCTGCTCTGTGCTAAAGCACCCATGCTTAAATAAACTCTGCAAGTTTGCACACTTCCTTATTTTGTGTGTTTCTGCCGTACAGTTTTAAGCTTAACTGCAAGTATAAGGCCTAGAGATCTGATTACTTAAAATAAAATCGAAACATCTCAAAATACTGAATTATGTGGCAGAAACCAAATTTCAGCAATTGCACTCTGTGGCAGCAAATAATTGAACATTGTATCAAATACCTTTCCAAAATATGTAACCATAATGCACTTGCAGCTGAAAGAGACTGATTTTCATAGAGGAGAACACAATGCTGGTCTTAGATGGGAAAATCTAGCACAACTCCTTTCTGTTTAATTTGTGTAACTAGTAGACTGCAACTTCTCAAATCTCCTGGCTGGATTTATATATTTTTTAAATATAAATGTGCTCTTCGGAGCTTGCCGTGTTATGAATATTTATGTAGTGTGTAAACCACCCTTCAGGACAAAACTGCCGGTGGCTTAGGTGGCTACAGCAGACGGTTGCCAATGTGCCTGCATGCCCATCAGTACCTCCTCTGGCACCCATGAAGGGTCTAAATAAATATCCCCTCAAAAATCCACAATGCACGGGAGATGGTTTCCTCTTGGCACTAGCTTGACCTCATACACATGCTCCCATTTCTTGGATGGCAGTGTTAGTCACCCACTTCTGTTTCATTCTGAACAGAGGAAAACTACAAAGTGCTTCTCTCTGTGAAGCTGGTGTACATTTCATTTCCCCATTGATGCGGGGCATGCTGGTACCATTTTGTTGTCCTGTCTTTATTCTGTTCTTTTAGATGTGGCAGCCATTTTGTGTTATGCTACCACCACCACAATTTTGTCCTATGCCATGCCCTACTGAAGCCATTTTCTGACTGGTGCCCTTGGCACTTCCTCAAAATTCCAATTGTGCTCTGTAGATTTAGTTGGCAAAGGCAATTGCTCCATCCTCAGGATGCCCACTGCAAAGTTCTTTCCTGATTTTCCAGCATATTTGAGAGAAAATGAGGAGGAAGGGAGTTCCCCTCCCTTCCATGTTGTGGTTTTCCAGAAAGCAGAAGCTTTGAGGGCAAACTGTGCCGGAAATGAAATAAGACCCTGTTCCTTGACCAAGTCTATACAGCACGGGCAGATAAGAGAAGACAACTGGGATTGGGGGCTGTCAGCGTGGCCAGGAAGGGACTGGTGACTACTATGAAGTCAATGCTTCAGTGTGGATATATGTTTGAAAGTACAAGGTTGGAATGTAGTTACCTGAAGCAAGCTTTAAAAGGTACAGAAAACTTGCAAGAAGAAAAGGTACCCCTAGGAGAAACGGTTACCAAGGGAAAGGAAGGTGGAACAAAGCTTGTGGTGAGCAGGAAAAGGAAAGTTTGCTTACCCAGCCACAACTACAACCCAACATTATGGCCATATTTGCAGGCACATACCTACTGTATTCACTTATCTGAAAGGTAGGGAGGGCTGCCATACTTTTTCTAACCAACTGAGCTAACTGAGCCCTATTGTTTTAGATTTCCATTCTGTTGTTCCCCACAGAAGATTAAGTTAACTAGTGGGGTATAACACCCATCACTTCAGTCACTTTTCTTCCTTAGTTGACTCATTTTCTCCCAGGTTTAGTTTGTCCTCTGAATGCGTTTTCGGCAATGCCAAACTGAAATGCGTTTTCAGTTGTCTTTTGTCAGTCTTAAAAGCGTGGTCTGTCTATTCCTAACTCATCATTTAGAGCTGTCATTATTGCTCTTGCAGGAGACATTTATCAGTGCACTTGTCACTACATGTCTGCCACCATCTCTTAGGATTGTTCTTCACAGATATTGGCCAGTAGCCTTTACACAAGGCTTGTTCTTAGTCCTGCAGGTGTTGCTTATTGTCCAGATCACTCATTGTATAAAGGCACAGAGTATTTGGACAGAATTCAGTAACTTAGCCACTGAAATTTCAGTTAAAGCTATTTTGTTTTTAAGAAACTTGCACAAGTTAAATTTAGCTTTAATGGCATAATATGTATTAAAAAAGCAATTTATTTCACTCATCACATTACAACTTGTAAGTCCATACTGTGTTTCTAACACTGTTAAGATGCCAAGTTTTTCTACTTTCGGTGTAGTGCAAATACTTAGGCTGTCATTATATGTTTGTATATTCAGCCTGAATTCCTAGAAATACATACTAGGGGATACAATGGACCTTATTTGGATACAATGGACCTTACTTCTGAATAAGCATGCATAGGAGTCTGCTTTCAGTTGTATTCCCATTTATTGCAGTGGATAATGATCTACATGCAATTGCCTCAATGAACATTTGAGCAATCATGTAAATTATTTGTAGGATTTTAATCTTATGCACTCAGATCTGTGTTGAAGCATCAGTGTAGAATCAATGACTAGATCTGTATTTTGTGATCTTTTAGCACTTTACAGGATTTAGCTGTTTTTATTTCTGAAGAACTTAATACCTAAATAATGCTCATTCTTGCAATAGGAATGAGTGTTATTTTTAGGGCATTTTATGAATTCAGGGAAGCCTTCTGTTAATTGCACATGAAGTTGTTGCAGAGTTTTAGCCCACCCACCTTTTGGTAGGTGGCATTAAAAACAAAAAACATTTCAATATAAACCTGCAGTTGCTTTTACTTCAGTCTTTATTTCAGTCAGCCACCTTCTCGGCCTTACTAAAATCTGGAAATGTCAACGATAGCTGAACTATTTTTGACATTGTGAAATCGGAAATGAGAAATTTTGTGCACTCAGCACAAGTTGTTGTAGAAGGGAAGGGCTTTTGCCATAGAGACATTAAGACCTCATTCCTAAACCCACTTATCTTTGGGTGAGCCCCATTGAACTTTCTGTGACTTACATGTGGGTAAACTTACTTAGGAGTGCCCTGTAAAAGGTGGGGTTTGGTAGGGCTGTCTCCTGATATTTAGAAAAAAATGAAATGATAAAAATTGTAAGTAAATCAAATTAATATTTGTGAACATTGTGCATATGATTAAACAGATGTTGGATGACCATCTGTCACAGATCCTTTACTTGAGATTCCTGTTTTGCAGATGGTTGGACTAGATGATCCTCAGGGTCTCTTCCAACTCTGATTCTATGTTAAATTAATATTTTTAATAGAAAAAGTATACTTTGGGTGGTTGTCAGCTAAATTAGAATAATCCCACTGAAATTAATGAACATGAGTTAGTTAGGGACATTAATTTCATTGGGTCTACTCTGAGTAGAACTTCGTTGGCTATAATCCATAGTTGTTGGTTTTTTGTTTTTAAATGATTGCCCAGTTACAGATGCCTATTGCATGTATTGAAAAAGTTTTAAATTGGTTAATCTTATGTATTAATCAATGAAGGATTGCGTTCCTAGATTTTATTGAAGATGAGTTTCATTGCCTCCTTTCATTCCAATCCAAAATGCCTGTAAAATGCAAGGGTGTAAAAATGAAATGCCTGGGTATGGAATTAGTGTTGCAATGTTGCCGTCAGGTTAATAGTCAAAAACCTGTTTGGGGGACTTGGTCGGTAGTGTGAGGAAAAGAACTTTGCTAATGTAAACTAGAAATGTAGCAAATACATTTTGGCATCCTTGATTAGATTGTTGAATTGATGCTGCTTGCATATCGCTTGGGTTTCTAGGTTAACCATTACCTTGACGTGATAGCCTTCCTTCCTCAGTCTTCATGATCCTGGAGTCTGACCCCTTTTTTTACTTCCACCATTCTGTCTTCCCCCTATTCCTACAGATGTACCAGACAACTTAACCTCTCCTGAGGTCTGTGATTGCCTCCTGGTCTCAGTGGGTGGCTGCTGTTGACCGAACTGCCCTACACTCCAGGTCCTTTTGTGCTCCTTGCCTCCTGCCATCCCATACCTGGTCATGCCTGACCTGATTCCTTTGTTCCTCTGTGTCCTTGCTGTTCCTGAGAGGCAGCTGTGCACTCACACAATGAAGATAACTCACACAATGAAGATAACTCCTATCCACTATTGACAGCAAAAGTGCTCTGCTTTCTGTACAAAGCACTTTGGTAGTTGCCTGCTGTTAGGCTGGCTATATGAATGCTTGCCCAATCCCCCCACCCCACCCTGTTCCACAGTGGATAACTTTTAAATGGACAATTATTGCATTCTCTGCACTTTACAGTATAAAAATCAAGAACTTTGCCATCGGTTGATCTGCCTAACTGCACTATGACACCGTGAATGTGTTCATACACATTTGAGTGCTAGCCTGTTAAGTTGTGTCTTGCTTTAATATATCAAAGAACTAAGTTTTAAAAAGTAAGGAGGTCCAAATATTTTGCAGGCAGACACAGTTTGAGGTGACACACTTGCACTTCTTAGGCAAGGATGAAAGTGTCTCCTGGGTTGCAGCATCCTGGCTTCCCAGGTGTTTCAGCAGTACTTGTCACATGTGGGTTCTTTGATTGTAGGTGTGGAAGGTGCAGCTTTCCAGAGCAGACTTCCACATGATCGGATGACGTCACAAGAAGCTGCTTGTTTTCCGGATATCATCAGTGGGCCACAGCAGACTCAGAAGGTGTTCCTTTACATCCGAAATCGGACGGTATGTTGATTGCTAAAAGTTTGATGGAATATTCTCAGTGGTCTTTGGTACTGGGGTCTTTAGTTTTAGGTTGTTGTTGTTGTTAATTGAATTTATATACCGCCGTATACCAGGAGGTCTCAGGGTGATTCACAGAAAAGATTGTGTATGCACTATATCTTCAAAGCACAATCTTTCCCTCAAAGAATTCTGGGCACTGTAGTTTGTTAAGGGTTACTGTAAATGGTAATTCAGAAAGGCTTAACCCACAGTGCCCAAAATTCTTTGAGGGAAAGAAGTTTTTTTGTTTTTGTTTTAAAAGCATAGCGTTTACACAGACTAAGACTCCAGAGTGAGGAAGCCACACACAGTCCTCAGGGCCAAATATTCAGATGCACCAGCTTCTTAAAACAACAACAACTAACCAGTCTCAGGAGGTCTGGCTAAAGGAAGCTGGTAGGCATGGAGACGAGTTATGACATTGCCAGGAATTAAAATGTTGAAAATATTTCAGATTCTTTAAAGAAGCCCATTCTGTTCCAAACCCAGCTGTCCAAATACTGATTGTTGTGGCACATCCTGACAAACATTCATTTTATTAAGAACAGAATTTGTAGCCTTCCATGGCATTTGCATTTTAGGGCATTGACTACTCGGATGAACTATGCACCCCAATTAACTTCTGTTTCATTAGCCATATTCTTTTCTGCACATCAGTGGGGAAGCATGCCAGTCATTCCACTTCATTAAGAAAGGTACCCATAGGCAGCACGATCACTGCACATTAGAATTCTTAAGTGGCCACAAAGCATATATATGAAGAGTTTTCCCCCTCAATGCTTTCTAGTAATTACTAGCTCAGTTACAGAATTTACAACAGTTTTGTATGTTTGTGTCATTCAAATAGTTGCAGCTTTGGTTGGATAACCCAAAGATTCAGTTGACGTTTGAAGCAACACTACAACAGTTGGAAACACCCTATAATAGTGAGTTGCCATTCTTACTTTGCTGGGCTTTGGTTTTCAAATGTTTTGGAAGTTGAACGGACTTTCAGAACTGATTCTGTTTGACTTCCAAGGTACAACTGTAAATCCAAACTGCTGTTACAAATAGACATTTGTACAGTCAAGTCTCTTCTTCAAATGCTGAGCAGAAAAAGCCTCTTGTGACTATTAAAAACATATTTTGCTTATGGTTATTTCTAGGAAGGAGTTTCCCAATTTGTGTGTGCAGTGGGGAAGTTCGCTCTGAAAATGCCTTATGTACATGCCATTCAGAGCCCATGACTTCCCCATCCAATAGCTCAATATGCGAGCTATTACTGCAGGGAGATATCTAAGGATATGAATTCAAACTAAAACATGGTATTTCAGAATAAGCGTTCCGCCACTACAGTGAAACTAACAGCATTATAGGTCTGCTCTTCAACAGTTTGTATATTAAGAGACTTTTCTATTTCATAGGTGATACTGTACTAGTTCACAGAGTCCACAGCTATCTGGAACGCCATGGCTTGATCAATTTTGGCATCTACAAAAGAGTGAAGCCCCTACCAAGTAAGGAGTTCAAGTCAACACTTGTTCTTTGAATCAGAACGTGTCATTTGCTTCATCATTACAATAAAGATTTGGCAGTGGGTGGGATGGTTAATTGTTCATTTTCAGGCTTGATCTGTCATACATCGCTGTCTGGAGTGCAGACTCACCTTTGTGGTTTATGCCATATATAAATTCAGTTTGAAGCCCAGTGCTCTTTCTGCAGCCCAGCATGTCTGTTTGCCTCCTATGTTGCAGTCCTTCATCTGAAGCTGTTTGAAGAAAGTTTTGAGACTAGACTGAACGCTTCAGCTGCTAGTTCTCATCCCTAATATATTGCTCACTCATTGCATCTTGCCTTTCTTTCACTAGAGAAATTCAAGGCAGTTAACTATAAAATCAAAATGGTTCAAAGCAGTTCAGTGGAAGGAGTCTCATCCTTTCTTTTCTCCTGCAAAATAGTCAGTCACTGATGAAGCAAGAGAGGGGAGGGGTTGGAAGGCAAGCAGGCAAATGACCTTTCTGATAAACTTCATCATCTGGCTACTGTGTCCTTCTGTAGATCTGAGTGCCTGGCCTTGTGGTGCTGTGTGCCCGTCAAGTTCAGAGGGTTACTACGTATGGAATTCTGACCCTTTGGAACAATTACGTTTCTGTCAGGGTTCCAGGTTTGATCCAAGAGTTCTTTCCTGGTTGCTGATTTGGTAATATTTTCTGATGCATCTGACAACTTAGTTCAGGGATTTGTTCAGACAGGGGCTTGGTTTGCTTTCCCTCCTAGTGCAGTGTTAAGCAAATTTCTTAATCTTGTAACCTAAAAATGTATTCCCAGCTGACAGAGAGGGAGAAAGAGAAAGAAACAGAAACAGTGATCATAGCTCATATTGGTCCTAGCCTTGCTCATTTTGCCAGAACCTAGCCTGGGCTAATGAGTTCACTAACATACCATTGTTTATCCATGCATTTGTGCTTTTAGCTAAGAAGACTGGCAAGGTGATCATTATTGGTTCTGGGGTCTCCGGCTTAGCAGCAGCTCGCCAGCTACAGAGCTTCGGAATGGACGTCACACTATTAGAAGCAAGAGTGAGTGTCTTGCGCAGTATGTCTCAGCCTTGTAATTAAGTCCAGAAGTTACTGGTCTACAGTATTTTTACTAGGAGCCTGCTTACCCACACATACCTGTAGAGATCATTTGTGGCCTACTGACAGTTCACATGATGGCACCACACATCAAAACCAGTAGAAAACCTCTGCTGAATGAGAAGGAGGAGGCTAAGATATCCCTGGAAACTGCCTGAACATCTTTGCATCGCGTTTCAGTCCCTGTCACACGTACCTTTGAGCATGGCCTCTTCTGCACATCTATGTTCTGTCTTATGCAAAAGTGTAAGATGCAAGGGTTATGAGGACAGACTTTCTCTGCAGTGGCATTTGCAATCTGTGGTCCTCTCAGTTATACTAGGGGGTCCTTGCTGATCATTTTTCATCACTACATAAAAACCTGAGTTTTTGAAAAAGCCTTCCATGCAGGCTGATATATGCTGTTGTAAAACAGTAATCGCCACCAGCTTGGATGGTTTTGATTAGACAAATCCATGGGGTATAAGGCTATAAGCAGCAATTAGCCACGATGGCTGTGCTCCGCCTCCATGATTTGAGGCACTATGCTTCTGAATACCAGTTGCTGGAAACAGCAGGAAGGGAGATTGCTATTGTGCCCATGTCCTTGCAGGTTTCCCACAGGCATCTATCTGGTTGGTCACCATGGCAACAGGATGCTGGCCCAGATGGGTCATTGGCCTCACCCAGCAGCCTCTTCTTATGTTCTTAAATGGCTGTGTAGCACTTTAATAAGTCATATTACCTGTTTTATTTTACTGTAAGATGGTTTACCATTTTTATCATAATATATATATAGATACTTTGATATTTTATTTTGTAAGCTGCTTTGGGGGCTGTGTGAAGAAGAGAATGAGGCACAATAATAATTTGAATAAGCACATGAAAAACTTGTTTGTTCTTATGCAGACCTGTTTCTTGTTTACAAGCCTCTTCATTTCCCCACACAGGATGCTACAGGGCCTGAGAGATGGATTTGATTAGACACAAATTACAATGAATTCAGGCAAGAGATGAGAAATGTAGAATGATTTTGTCACCAAGGGTATAGTAGTGTAACAAAAAAACCCCCAAAAGTCTTATGATTCCCTGACCTTTTATAACTGCTTCATGTTTTTAAGATACACACCTAAAATACTTTCTGTATATCTAAAAGTGCAGCTTGTATAACATGGAGTTAGGATAACAGTGGCTCCCAATAGTGGTTTTAGGCATTGGAACTTGACTTTGCCACTGAAAAAACTGTGAAGCAGCCCACATTAACATTCATTTTTATGACTGAAGAATATCAGTGTTAAGCTTTAACCAATAACGTGGCCTTGAGCCCTCTTGTTCAGTGTGCTCTTATCCTTGACCTTACCTAATTCTTCCCGTGCCAGAGCGCTATTGCCAGTCTAGGGTAGACAATACTGAACTAGGTAGACCAATAGTTTGAAATACAGGCAACTCTGTAACTACTTCCAGCAGTGCATTAGAAGTTAGATAAATATCTACTCTTAATTAATACTGAAATGGAGTTCCCAGATAGTTTTCCTATTCATGCACTGACCAGACTTAGACTTAGTTGTATTACGTGCCTTCAGATCATTCTTGGGACTGATGATAAGTTCAGAATGTGGCTGCAGGGACATAGTTAATAAAGAGAAAATTAAGACAGGTGTCAGGGTAATACTTTACAGGTACAATTCTCCATCAAGCTGCTGCAGTCTGTTTCCTCTCAAGGGGCTTCCCGTTTAGTTTTAAAACGTATTTGGATTTACTAACCTGTTAGCCAATTTCAACACTCTTGTTTCCTATTCTGTTTTTTGTGTGTTTTTTTACAAGAGGGTTCGTTTTATTTAAAATTCGCTGTCCAACACTTTTTGAAAAAGAAAGCATTACTGCTAGTGTTTCAAAGGGTTTACTAAAATTAGCATATAGTTCCAGTGAAAGCCCTGTAAATGTAACCCCTGGAATTTTTCTCTCTTAAAGGATCGTGTAGGGGGCAGAGTTGCCACTTTTCGCAAAGGAAACTACGTTGCAGACCTAGGAGCCATGGTGGTAACAGGACTTGGTGAGTCTTTAAAAACAAGTCTGAATTCAAACTCTGCATCTATGGGCTTATTACTGAGTAGTTTTGCACATTCCTTGGCACCCAATTTTTATGATTGGCAATAGCAGTTCTCCATGGCTTCCTCATATGAATATTTTTTCTCTCTTTTTCTCTCTCTGGCCTTACTTGGTGGGCCTGTGGCCTAATTCAGATTTTTAGCTTATTTCATCAGACAGTTGATCAGTCCTAGATCATTCTCTCTCCGAAAGGGGAAAGGTGAGAGAAAGCAAAACTAGAAGGAGAGAAGGAGGGCCCTTCCTAATCTCACTACTGGGACTCAGTAAACTACCCAGTATTTGTGATTACAGTGGTACCTCGGGTTACATACGCTTCAGGTTACATACACTTCAGGTTACAGACTCCGCTAACCCAGAAATAGTACCTCGGGTTAAGAACTTTGCTTCAGGTTGAGAACAGAAATCGTGCAGCAGCGGCAGCAGGAGGCCCCAATAGCTAAAGTGGTACCTCAGGTTAAGAACAGTTTCAGGTTAAGAACAGACCTCCAGAACGAATTAAGTTCTTAACCCGAGGTACCACTGTAGTTTTATCTAGCTGTATTTTAAGAATGAGATGTGTTCCTTCTGCAAGTTTTCCAGGTTTCAGTTCCTTCATTTGCTAGATACAATCCCTCTGGAAATGGGAATCGAAACGATTATATTCTTCTCTGTACAATCTCTCTCTCTCTCGCTTTTTAGGAGGAAACCCAATGGCTGTGGTGAGCAAGCAAGTAAATATGGAACTGGCCAAAATAAAACAGAAGTGTCCACTCTATGAAGCCAATGGACAAGCGGTAAGTTTGATGTTTCTTGGAAACATTCACTTGAGAGAATAGTTTGGAGCAAAATTACATACTGGCTTGAAAATATAAGTCTGTTGCTAAGCTGTTGTTATACTAGATAATATTTTCTTACTGTTTAATCAAACTTTTCCTCCTACAACTTAACGCCTTTAGCTATTCTGTCCACATTTTAAAAGGTCTGGGTGGTATATAGTGTGTGAGTGGAAAGTGCTTCTTGAGCTTTTGTTGCTGCTTTACTTATGATTAACTTCAAGGATCCTTCTTGCAGGTTCCAAAAGAGAAAGATGAAATGGTAGAGCAAGAGTTCAATCGTTTGCTGGAAGCTACTTCATATCTCAGCCACCAGCTGGACTTCAATGTCCTTAATAACAAGCCTGTCTCCCTGGGTCAGGCTTTAGAAGTCGTCATACAGTAAGTGAGGTTACATTTCATTGATAACTCTGAAAATGTCCTCAGCTGTTGCTGCTGCTGTTGATGAAATTTATCTGTGTGAAGAAAGAGGTCTAGATTAAATTCAGTGGATCTGACCACTGTGTGTTAAGTATATTTTGCTGGAAACATGTCTTCAGGTTTGTAGTATATTAACTCTCAGATCTCACTTTTGCCCGCATGCCTTCAGAGAAGCTCTGTATAAGCAATGACAGTGACCATTCCACGTGGGGGTTCTGTTCCAGGCCCCCATGCGTGTCGGCAAAGTGGGTAGAAGCCTGCCCCGCTTCTTTACACCCCACCCCCCTTCTGCTGCCTTAAGGGTCCAAAAGGACCTGTGCGTTGGCAATCACATGTCAATTTGACGCACCTAGAATGGTTGCCACTTGTATTCATGTTTGATTCTGCCTTGAACCAAGGAGGAGACTGCCAGTCAGTGGGCTTTACAGCTTTCCTTGAGTGTTAAATACGGGTTTCTTGTGTTTTTGAAATGCTTGCCAAACGTTTCTGTATCCCCCACCACTTCATCTGGGAATTTGATGGAGTTGGCTGCTGACAGAAGGCAGGTTCACACGTGACCTGAACAGTCCTTTGAGGCAGCTGCTTGAACTTCTGTCTAGCAAGTGTTGCAATATGGCCTAAGCCATGCGTGGAGAACTTCATACCCAGGGGGCAAATGCAGCTCTTGGGGGTCTCTCTTTTTGGCCCTTGGGGCTTTCCCAGACCACCCCCTCACCAGCTCTGCTTTGCACCCTCCTTGAGTGTTTTTGTGTTGGTAGAATACATCCTTGAACTCTGACAATGCCTCTTGCTTGCTTGTTTGTATGTATGGAGGATAAGAATGTGTGTGTGTGTGTGTGTGTAGAAACTACCTGATACAAAGGTAATATTTGAATTTGTCACTCAAACCACTTTTGCCTTTGGACCTGCCCACAAGAGGCATGTGGCTTGTAGAAGGTTTGCAGAAGGGAATGTGGATCTTGGGCTGAAAAATGTTTCCCTATCCCTGGTCTAGGTCCTAGATGCTGCTGCAGCCTGAAATCCTTACTCTACCTCTTGTTTTGCCATCTGCCATTCTTTCTCTTTTCCTTACGTAGATTGCAGGAGAAGCATGTGAAAGACGAACAGATTGAACACTGGAAGAAGATAGTGAAAACTCAAGAAGAGCTTAAAGATCTTCTTAATAAGGTCAGATGCTTATCCCAGCTTGAGACACGCACAGCTCCGTTCCCTTTACGTACAACTTACTTCTTGGTGTAGGAAGGTTTTGGCCCCATTTTGGGGCCATTGCAGTGGCTTGGAAGAGCCCTTTATCTGTGCAGTCCTACATATAAGAGTATGATACGCTATTGCTGTAGAACAGAGCTTTCCAAACTTTTCAGGTTGGTGACACACTTTTTATACATGCATCATTTCGTGACACAGTAATTCAGTTTTACTAGCAAACCGGAGGTTAAACTGACCTCCTTCCAGCCCTGGGCAGTGCGTGGGGAGCCTTTTCCCAACAAACCTACAGTACACCTTGCAGCCGACACACTATGTCGTGACACACAGTTCAGTAAGCTCTCCTGCAGAGTCCTGAAAGGTACAAAAGGGCTTTTCCCCTCTCTTCCTGCTAAGTGTTTTTTCTCTCTACCCCACCCGCCTTTATAGATGGTGAACTTGAAAGAGAAGATAAAGGAGCTCCACCAGCAGTACAAGGAGGCATCTGAAGTAAAACCGCCTCGAGACATCACTGCAGAGTTCCTTGTGAAGAGTAAGCATAGAGATCTTACTGCTCTGTGTAAGGTAAGGATCAATGTGAAAATGGCTTTTCCTACTGAATATATATATATTTTTTGAAAAAGAGTCCTCCAGCTGTTTTATATCACAGCTCAGGTGGTTTGCACTGCTACATATGACTGAATTTTGCATCTCATTTTTGGATTGGTGCGTAAAAAAAAATCATTTCATGAATCTGTGTGTGTGTGTGTGTGTGTGTGTGTGTGTGTGTCAAGGCAAGTTACAAAGATGTCATAGAAGATAGTTAAGCATTGTTTCAAAAAACATCAAAAATAACAGAATGTAGATTAAAAACAATACAAAATGAACAACTGAGGCAGAATTCTTTTTTATCCAGCTGAAAAAGCCTGTTGAAACAAAAAATGTTTCCAGAAACTGCAAATGGTGGGCTGGTCAGTGCTAAAAGTTATAGTAGAGAAGGAAGATGATCTCCTATCCTCCTCAAGCTTAATAATTACAGAGACCTGTCTGGCCTCAACCAGAAATCAGACAATTTAGTGTTGCCAGGCCCATGCTATGGAACATTCTTCCAGCAGAAATTCAGCAGCTTTCTCACCTTTGACTCCCTGGGTCTCTTAAAGACTCTTTTATACTGAGAACACCTATGCAGCTATTTAAAACCTCTTGACTCACCAATCATTTTAATGATTTCCTTGATCTGTTTTTATAGTTCCATGTGTGCATATGGCTGTATACTAGCCCAATATTTTATCAGAGGGTAAATGCTATTATAAACACTAAATAATAAGATAATTCTTCAACATTGCTCTTCAGTAATGTTCTCTTTATCTATGTACTTATCAGGAGTATGATGAGCTGGCTGAAACACAAGCAAAGCTGGAAGAGAAGCTTCAGGAACTAGAAGCCAATCCTCCAAGGTATATATCTGAGTGGCTGGATGCTAGTGAAGGTGTTGGGGTTTTTTTGCTTTTAGTTACGTCTTCCTTGAGTTCTGCTTGTCAAAGAGATGCAGTGGAATAGTTCAGGTGATGAAGGATAAGCCAGTGGTTCTTGAACTGTGGTCTGAAGACCGACCAGAGGGTTTTGGTGTATTCACAACTAGTCCCCAGGTTCATGATGAAAGTAGCATTCTGAAGAGTTGGTGGTTTCTTGGAGGCTCCCACCGCATGTCAAAGAGGAAATTCGCTTCTCAGCCTAATGTTACAGTTTTAACCAAAAGTGGTTTGCAGTGGTGGAAGCATCAAAGAAAGCTTTGCAGTGTGCACTGTTCTCTGCTGTGTGCACATAGCACTTAGTTCAGTTGCAGCAGAAGGCAAATGCAGCACTTGAGCTCTAATTCATACTGCCTTTCACAGTTGGCCGTGTTTTATTTATTTCATAAAATTTGTACACAACTTGATTTTTAAAAAAACCACACACCCAAAACCTCATAGTGGCTTTAAGGGGAGTAAACGTGGTCCTCGACAGAGCCGTGTTTAAGGAAAACTCTTAGTAAGTTTATTGTAAAGCAAAAAGCCATCACGGTAGGAGCAAGCTGCCATGGCACATAAAATCTGGAAGCTAGAAGTAGATATTGAAATGTTGACAACTTGAAAGAAGAGGAGGATGAACAATGGGGAAAGGAGGTCAGGGGGAGGGTACCCTTAAGAAGGATAGGGAGAATTTCAGTTGGCTGACCATTAGGATAGTGTGGAAGCTATAGGACTGGATGTGAAAACGGAAAGAGGAGAAGGATATGAAATGGTGAATTGTACATGGGAGAGAGGGTTTTGGCTGCTCTTCAAGGGACTGGATGAGTCCATATTTCACCTTCTGTTTTTTCTGTGCCTTAATGCTCTTATGAGTCTTGAAGGCAGAGATCGGTCTCTTCCTGCTTATAAAACCACTCTGAGCTGATAGGATAATATGCAGTGCAATAAAATTAATAAAAAACTGGGTGCTGTCATCAGCAACATTGGATAAAATCTGACTGAGAGGTGACCTTACAGCAGTCTTTCTTTCTCTGGTCAGTAACATTTCAGCCATAAGGTGAAAAAGTAGTGAATGAGCTCCTGTCAAAAGTGGCTGTAAGCACAAGGGATTTTCAGTTGTGTTGAAGGGCAAGGTTTGCAGACCCACCTGATACAGGACAATGCACTGGTAGCATCTCCCTAACAGCATGTTTTGTTTTTCTGTCAAATTTATTTGCAGTGATGTTTATTTATCATCAAGGGACAGACAGATCCTTGACTGGCATTTTGCAAATCTTGAATTTGCCAACGCCACACCACTCTCTACTCTGTCATTGAAACATTGGGACCAGGTAACTCCATGTTTTCTCCATACTGACATTTAAGTGAGTGTTTCAAAAGAAGTTTGAATTTATCCGTATGGAAAGATGGAATTGTGGAGCAACTCATGACCAGGATTGTGTATATTCTGTCCTGAACACAAATCTGCTCCAGGGTAACACAAATTCTGTACCTCCAAAGAGCCTGAATGTTGATTTTGCAAAATTCTTTTTTTAAAGTTATTTTGCAAATAATTATGTAAAGCACTGAAGTCCCAACCTTTTATCACCGAAAGTGCTCTTTCCAAATGTTTCCTCACAGGCACACACACTTTCTATGGCTTAGCATATGATTGCAGAATATACACAGCCCTGGCACCGTTTCTAAAATGCAGCTTTGAGACACAGTACACACTCAAATACAGACTGAAAACTCCACCTGCACTTTATTGGTTTCTTTTGCAACGTTGCCAACCATAGCAGATTAGATGCTACTTGGATTTATTACTTCAGCATTCTGGTTTCCTCTGGGCTGGATGGGATGTTGCCTGGATCAGCTCCCCTATGCACACATGGTGGGGAATGAGAGAGCACCTTCCTCCCCACTTATCTGGTGCACCTTCAACACTACTGGATGTCCATGGTATAACATTCTTAAAAGGGATATATCCCAATAAAATCCAATAAGGAATATAGCCAATAAAATCTAAAGCACACAGGTCTAATCATGCAAATGTTATTCCAAATAAATTATATGAACCCCGACAATACAATCTGGGTACGGGAATTTATACTTAGCATGCCTTTTAAGAACATTGTTCCCTTGTGTAGACGCTCACAGGTGAGACAAGCACGCTGGGTGGGCAGGAAGGAAAGACATGCTCTTGCTGCTGCAGCTGCTTCCGCCTTCCTAGGATATTCCTCCCTGATTTGGCTCAGCTTAGGCAATTTCCACTCTTTTCAGAATGCCCCCTGCTTCCCCCCAGAGAGACCCGTTCACTGCAAGTAGCCAAATGTTCTGTTTCACATAAGCAGTAGGCTTTCGTCATTGCCATCCGTGGGAATTTGTCACCACTTTTTGTCCATGGGCAGCGTGAGGGGAATTCACCAGGACCAATTAATTGCCCTACAAATTCACTAATGGGACATCTGAATCTCCCCTTCTCCATTTCAGGATGATGATTTTGAGTTCACAGGCAGTCATCTGACTGTGAGAAATGGTTATTCCTGTGTGCCCGTGGCTCTGGCCGAAGGATTGGACATTAAACTTAACACAGCCGTTCGGCAGGTTCGCTACACAGCCTCAGGTGAGCAAAACTTGCAGTCATCTCTGATGGTCCCATAGTTGTAAGGCTGCTGTTTGCTCACTACCTCCAGGGAAAGCCAGTGGATGGTGTTGCACCCACTAGTCATGTGCCTTCCGTCACTGTTTGGTGATGAAGGATATTGGAATGCTGACAAGGTCTCAGGATGTGATGTACATACGAATGAAAGGGAAAGCCACAGCTTGAAAGTGGGTGTGACAAGGATGGGTGAGGTTTGTGGTGGACAAAGACACAAAGAGACCACAAATACTGTGGTTTGGGGGGAGTATATAGAGGAGAAGAGAGGCAGTTGAAACTGAGAAAGGGTGACAATTCAGGTATGAGGAGTCATGTCCAAAGATGTGAAGATAAATAGGGGCTGCTGTGGATGAGCTTGCATGGAATGAGGACAGCCAAAATTGGGAATAAGGGGAGATGTGCAAAAAAAACCTATAACTGGCTGTCATTCAGTGGCTTCAGGGCAAAGACAATACAGTGCCAGTAGGAGAGTTTGGTTTGGAGAAGGGAGAGGCAGATTTGAATCCCAAGTTAGCTCTAAGCCTATGAGATGGCTATGAAAGCTGCTAAGAAATCTTACTTTGCAGCTTCCATTGCATCCGCTAGCTCTCACCCGGCACAACTTTTTAAAATAATTAGGTCAATAACGTCCTTAGGAGGACAACCAAATTTAAGCACAAATTCGACCCACAGCTGTGAGGCATTTGCGAGTTTTTTTGAGGAGAAAGCCCTGTTGCTCCGCCGTGACCTCCCTGCCAATTTAGATACAGTGACTGAACTGGAGGCCCCTCGACTGACTTCAGGTCCAGTGTTGGACCATTTCGATCGGATACTCCCTACTGATGTGGATAGATTCCTCCAAGTTGGTAGGCCCACCACCTGCCTCCTTGATCCGTGCCCGTCTTGGCTGATTAGGGAGTGTCCAGATGTTGCGCGGACCCCCCTGGTTGAAATTATCAGTTTGTCCCTTGACACGGGGACATTCCCAGGGGAACTGAAGGAAGCAGTGGTGTGTCCACTCTTAAAAAAAACTTCATTAGATCCCTTAGACCTATCCAATTACCGCCCAGTTTCAAATCTTCCATACCTGGGTAAGGTAATTGAGAGAGCGGTTGCTGAACAGCTTGGTAGGTTTCTGGAGGAAACATCGGCATTAGATCCATTTCAGTCCGGTTTCCGTCCTGGTTTTGGGACGGAGACGGCTCTGGTTGCCCTAACAGATGATCTCCGTAGACAACTGGATCGAGGTGGGTCAGGACTGCTGATCCTTTTAGATTTGTCAGCAGCCTTTGACATGGTCGATCATGATCTTCTGGACCACCGCCTCGCAGACGTGGGGATACAGGGCATAGCCCGTAACTGGTTGTGCTCTTTTATCTCTGGTCGGGGACAGAGGGTGGCACTAGGGAGGGAAATGTCGTCGCGCCACTCCTTGGTGTGTGGAGTGCCGCAGGGCGCAATTCTCTCCCCGATGCTTTTTAACATCTTTATGCGCCCCCTTGCCCAGATTATCCGGAGCTTTGGGCTGGGCTGTCACCAATATGCTGATGACACTCAGCTCTATCTGCTGATGGATGGCCACACTGACTCGGCCCGAACACACTGACCAGATGCTTGGAAGCTGTGGCTGGATGGTTTCGTGGGAGCCGATTGAAACTAAATCCTTCGAAGACAGAGGTCCTATGGCTAGGTCGGGATGGCATGGGGATGAGGGACCAACTCCCTTCTCTTGCGGGGGCCCAGTTAGTGCCATTGCCTTCCGTTAAGAGATTGGGTGTAATCCTTGACGGCTCCCTTTCCAAGGAGGCGCAAGTTACAGCAACAGCCAAGGCGACATTTTTCCACCGTCGCCGCATCAAGCAGTTGGTCCCTTACCTTTCCCGCCCCGACCTGGCCACAGTGATCCATGCGACGGTCATCTCCAGGCTTGACTACTGTAATTCGCTCTATGCGGGGCTGCCCTTGAAGCTGTCCCAGAAACTCCAGCGGGTACAGAATGCTGCAGCGAGGCTCCTCACGGGGTCTCTGCCATGGGAGCATATTCACCCAGTGCTTTTCAAGCTGCACTGGCTCCCGGTGGAGTACAGGGTCAGATTTAAGGTACTGCTTTTGACCTTTAAAGCCCTTCACGGCCTAGGACCCTCGTACCTACGGGACCGCCTCTCCTGGTATGCCCCACGGAGAGCCTCAAGGTCCATAAATAACAACACCCTAGTGGTCCCAGGCCCTAAGGAAGTTAGATTGGCTTCAACCAGAGCCAGGGCCTTTTCAACTCTGGCTCCGGCCTGGTGGAACGCTCTGCCTCATGAGACCAGGGCCCTGCAGGATCTGATTTCTTTCCGCAGGGCCTGTAAGAGAGAGTTGTTCTGCCTGGCCTTTGGCTTGGAGCCAATTTGATTCCCTCCCTCTCTTTTTTTCTTTCTTTTCCTTCTCCTCTTGCGATGAGGCTACATTTTAATATTTTAATGTTCCATTATTTTAATGTTGTATTTTATTTTTGTTTTTAAGTTGTAATCATTCATCTTGTTTTTATTATTGCTTGTAAGCCGCTCTGAGCCCGGCCTTGGCTGGGGAGGGCGGGGTATAAATAAAAATATTATTATTGTTGTTGTTGTTGTTGTTGTTGTTGTTGTTGTTGTTGTCCTAAGGTGGAATTGAGCAAGCAATTTTGCAGAGTGATTTTTGAGGCTCTTGGAGATGAGGATTGTGAAGCGAGTTGTACACTGGAAGGACCAATAGACATGATGCTAGGATTGTGAGCCGGCAGAATCTCAATCTACCTAATATTCAGGAACTAAAAAAAAAAGGGTTACTAGTTAAGATGTCTGAGCAGCCATTCTTTCACCCCTATAAACCTACCCAACAATACTAGTGATTTTCTTTCATGGCATTCTCTCCTCTCCCCCCCCCCCTTCCTTTTTCATTTTTCCAGGATGTGAAGTGATAGCTGTCAACACCCGGTCCACTAGCCAGACATTTATTTATAAGTGTGATGCTGTTCTCTGTACCCTTCCCTTGGGAGTGCTGAAGCAGCAGCCTCCTGCTGTACAGTTTGTTCCTCCTCTTCCGGAGTGGAAGACATCTGCTGTGCAGAGAATGGGATTTGGAAACCTTAACAAGGTAGCTTGAAATGTACAAAAGTGGAGCAGTGGGGGGTGGGGTGGGCAGCAAAGAGCAATTACACTAGCTATACCCTTACCTGCTGTGGATAGGTGGAAGCTTTCTTCCTCAATTCATTTCGGTGTTCCATAGCTGAGAATAGAGCACAAAACCATTCATATATAGCTTTGCCTTTTTTGCTTCAGGCGGGGCCTAAGTAGTGCACTGTATACCACATGCTGAAGAAAATTATACCCTAGAAGAGATGAATCAGTTCTAGCAGCATTGAATCAGAAAGCTTAGCTTGCTTTCCACTTACACTTGATAGCGTACTGGGGGTGTCAATGAACGTTGGCTGGAAATCGGAGAAACACTTCCCAAAAGCGAATCTATCTTACTCTTATAGTCTGTTTCATATATATTAATTCATACGTGCATGTCAGGGTCTGAAGTATTTTCTGAGTTTATTTTGTGAAAACATAAAACTTGTATATAGATTTCCTGTGACATGAAAGAAGGGGAAATTATTTAAAGCACAGCTTGGAACTGGTGAGAAATGTAAAGCGCCCCCCTTCCCGTGCGATCCATGTGAAAAAGGCAAGCGGCAGCAAATCTTAAAACGCTGAACCAGACCAGAGTCTTTCCTGAATCCTAACGTTTCCTTCCTTTTTAGGTTGTGCTGTGTTTTGACCGTGTGTTCTGGGATCCCAGCGTAAATTTGTTTGGTCACGTTGGCAGCACAACAGCCAGCCGAGGAGAGCTTTTCCTGTTTTGGAATCTTTACAAAGGTAGTTGGCACCAAAGCATGTAAATATTTTCATGGGCGCCTTTGGCTGAAATCCAAACTGTGGTGGTGGAGTTGGATGGGGTGGGACTCTGCCCAGCTCAAAAAAGCTCTGCCAGCCCTCAGGGGGACACCAGTGTCCTGCCCTCAAAATTGTGTGCTGAAGTACAGGAATCCCCTGTTCTGGGATAGGGCTGAGCTTGCCTGGCACCCACTGAATCCTGCGCCAGTCCTGTTGCTGTTAGCTGACTGCATTTGATCTGATCCAGCCCCCTGCCCCCTTGCAATGCCAGCTTCTGGTTGCATGTCTCACCATAGAAACTAAAAAACTATAAATCCACCTTGCTCAGTGTTGCTCAATGTCACTGGCAGCAGCTCAGCTGGGCAGTGAGAAGTCTTCGCCGAGGCGATTTTGGTTGACGTGAGCTCCCTTTTCTCACTTCTCAGTTGGAGACACTGCGTTTAATGCCAGATATGACCAAAAGCAATATACGTAACTTCAGAAATTCCTAAGTGGTTAGAAATGACTCCTACTTGGCACTATCTTTGCCTTCTGTGCCCTCATAAGATGATAAACTCTTGTCTCCTTAAAAAACAAAAGCCATCAGTTTTTGTTTGGCTCTTTATCTCAGTGAGAAATCTTGTTATTTAGGCTGTTTGCCAGAGAACCTTAATAAAGCACATTCCTGTGCAGGATGAAACTAAAGCTATTTGGCTAGCGCTTGCGTTCTGCTGATGTCCCAATAATCTTTTCCACAGCACCCATTCTTCTGGCCTTGGTGGCAGGTGAAGCAGCCGGAATAATGGAGAACATCAGTGATGATGTCATTGTCGGGCGCTGTCTTGCAATTCTCAAGGGCATTTTTGGCAGCAGTGCTGTCCCTCAGGTATCACGTTGATTTATGATTAGGGATTTATGATTAGAAAAAGCCTTCCAACAGAGAAGGGCCATTCCTATAGGTTAGGATTGTGTACTTTAGGCTGGCTATTGGCTGCAAAGAGAATCACTTCCGTATGCTTTGTTTTCACCACCTGCTGCCCTCAACTAGAACTGCTTGGACTCCCTTCCCTCACTCTGGATGTTCCTGCTTTCCATTCTGCAGACATGGGCCAACCTTGAAAGCATAGCTGACAGGAGAATAATTGGGCATTGCTTCCAGGCTTTTCAGGGCTTTCTGTTACTTGCAGTTTTCCTCAGCCTAGGAAAAAGCATGTGGATATGTGTGCCTGCACACATCCTCCTAGTATGAGGGACTTCACCAAACGTTACACACTTGCGTAACCCTCCCCCCTTTGTCCTCAGCCTAAGGAAACAGTAGTCTCTCGCTGGAGGGCAGACCCCTGGGCCAGAGGATCCTATTCCTATGTAGCAGCTGGATCTTCAGGAAATGATTATGACTTGATGGCTCAGCCAATCACCCCGGGACCAGCCATTCCAGGAGCTCCCCAGGTGAGAACTGCATTCAGATTAGCACCAAGAAGCAGCAGGAGCCTTTGATGTTGTACCACATTTTTTTCCTGGAACGTTTCATTATATTTATAAATTTATTTTGATTATTAATCTCATCCCACTTGGCTTCCTTGTCTAGCATGCAAGTACCATGGCTGGGAGCTGCTTTTTTTCTTAATTACAAGTATCAGTACAACTCCTCATGAAAGCAACCTTTTTACTTTTCTTCAGCATTTTTTGGGGGGGGGGATCAAAAGGGAAGATCAAAAAACCTGGCAACTTTGCTGGTTGTTAACATTGACTAGGAGCAACCCATAGCTGGGTGCTATTCAGGCCATAGAAAGATCTGATGTCTGCCCTTTGGGCTCACTCTACAGTAGGTGTAAGGAATTATGAATAATGGGAATGAAGTAACAGTTCCCTCTTGCCACTCCCCGCCCACCAAATGTGTTTGTTTGCAAACTCTAGAAAGGGGGAGATGAGACTAAATTTAAGGTGCAACTTGGGAATTGGCCCTGCTATCTGCTTCTGAAACCAAGCAAGCGGCCGTACCCCAGTGCACTTGGGTCATTCAATTCAAGCACACACACAGAAGTAAGTTTAAACCAGCTTGAGATGCTGAATATGTTTTTCAAGTTCATGACAAAATTTGCACTCTGCTTCCCTTTAGACCACAGGGAGGAAAACTGGTCCTCTGCCACATTGAAATGCCGAACACATTTCTTCTACTCTCTCTGTGGGCAATCCATATGGGATGCTTGATTCTGGGAGAAACAAACAAATGATAAAATTATTCCCAGGCGTCACTTGGAGTGACAGCTTTTTAGCAAACCAACCTTGTATTGCAGGTATGCTATATTCAGCAGGTAAACTGGGGCTCTTGTAACATTGCCAATCTCTTATTTCTTTTCCAGCCAATTCCTCGCCTGTTCTTTGCAGGAGAGCATACAATTCGCAACTACCCAGCGACTGTTCACGGAGCTCTGCTGAGTGGACTGAGAGAAGCTGGACGCATTGCAGACCAGTTTCTCGGTGCAATGTACACTCTGCCTCGCCAAGCTACTCCTGTTGCAGCTGCGCAGCAGGCTCCTGCCATGTAACAATGCAGTGGGTTATGAATGCCTTGCATGGACTCGTGATTAGAAGCAAGTGGCCTTCCTGGTCTGTAGCACTACCAATTATAAGGTGTAACCAGGAGCCAAAAGCATCGCCCCTGTTGAGCGGCCTTCCTAGACTTCAGTCGTCCAAGAACGCAGTTCCTGACTGCCACAGCAGCCTCGATTCTCTGGAGCGGTGCACCTTCTCCCCCAAATCCAGACTTCTGGTCTCTCTTGACAGAGATCTCTTTTGGTACAGATGCATTTTTGTTTGTTTCTTTCCAGGGTTTAGAACTCTTGTAAGTTAGCTGCTGTTAGTCACTAAGGTAAGATTGTCTTATGTGGGTTTTGTTTTGGGAAGCAAAAATAAAACTTCCTTTTTTATAAAAACACGGACAACAGAAACACAGTTTCTTTTCATTTTGAGTATGTTGCAGGATGCAATGCTCTACTCTCTGCTATATGCAACTAAAAAGTTACAGATTAGACGCCAGTTAAGGATCCTCAGAGATGTGAGGGGAAATGGCTGAGTAACTCAAGGCACTTAGAATGGGTACTTGGAGGAGGCACATTGAATCTGGGACAGTTACAGATAAATGATGGTTCTTGCTAGGAAGCTAAAGGGGTGGAATCAGTTTTGGTGCAGGCAAAGTATGTGCTGGGATTTGGTGCTAAGTAAGGGGATATTCAAAGGCCAGGACAAGGAAGAACAAAATTGGAGGGCACCAAGGACTGAGAAACTGTATTTATACTTGTTTTGTAGTGAGATTCCACTCTCCTGGCCAGGCTCTGAATCCTGTGTTTCATGGCCCAGTGTCTCATCCAGTCCTGTCTTCATTTGACAGGGTTGCCAGAGGCCAGCGGCGAGAGGTACCTGATATGCACAAGGGCAGGTTTTCTTGTAAATCCTATTCTATTATTGGGCTCAATTTCAGGGACAAAAATTGTATTGTGCAGGTCCAAAAAATGCCTGGAAAAGTGCTAACTATTTAGCATCCATGTGGATCTTGAACAAGTCAATGCAGTTCTCTGTACTTAGAGCTGTTGCCAAAACACTGTGGGTGGGGCATGCAAAATTGGCTGGGCTTTCTTCTTCACAAGAAGCAAAAGGTTTTTTCCATCTCAAAGCAATTCACACATTTGAGTAACATACAAATAGTTTTATTGATTAAGTACTGTAGAACAGACAGCATTAGTCAGAAGATAACATGCGGACAAATGTTTGCATTTAAACATAGCATGCAGACTTGTTGCTCTGTGACTAGCAGGCTAGCACCACCTGCTGTCCCGTGTGCAGGCAGGTTTGGGAGGCGAAAGAGCAGGGCCTTTCCCCAGCTGAACATACTAGCACCACAGTGCTTCCTTTTGAGTCAGGAGTGGAGTGATTGGGACAGTGCTGGTAGCTTCCTGGGTTCTGGAGGGCTGGCAAATGAGGATCTCTGAACACATTTTGCTAAAAATTGCACTTGCTTTCTCTTAACCTGAAAGCGAGGGAATGTTAAGGCAGGAGATGCTCATCTGCCTGCAAGCACACCATGTCAGGATTCGACAATCCCTTTCCACCCAGTCTTAACATTAGCAAGTAGAAAAAATATATTTTCATCTCTTAAAAATACATTCCACACAATCTGAAGGATTCTCAAGTGTTTATAAATGGCAGGAAGACCGGCGTGCCTTCCCCCTTGTGCAGACGTGGAAGGAGTAGACTGTACTCCCAACAGCCACAGAAAGGTTGAGCAAATCCTTTGGTCTCTAGCCAAGAGGAAAGAGAAAGGGGAGGAAGGATGTGGGCCCTGCACTGCAAGTACCTTCACCACTTTATCCCTCTTTGGATATAAAGTTGGGGTTTCAACTGAAGCAGCAAGATCCTTTGTGGGGTTGTCTTCCACTGATGCCCAGGGTAGAGGGGTGGCATCATGTAAGCCTCTCTCATCTCATATACACATTTTGAGAAGGAGAAATGTCAATTCCAGAAAGCCCGTGAGACAATAAATGTCCTGGCTGCTTGCATACGTATGGGTCCCTTCTGACAAATCTATGGCTAAAACTCAAGGTTCTTGGCACTCTTGACATCTTGTCGTAAAACCAGAGATGCACTAATGGCCTGAGGAAGTATGGCGTTACCTTACACTGGGCTGGCCTACCCAAGTATTGTCAATGGACTGGACCTTGTGAATCCAGGACTGTCTGCATGCAAATCATCTGCTCTACCACTGAGCTATGGTCTCTCTCGCTTTTCATCGGAGAAGCGGTTCTGCTTTTTGCAATGCAGGGAGGTGAAGGAGCAGATCTTACTAGGTTATGCAACATTGTGCGGGCTGTACATGAGGGCAATTCTGATCTCCAGTTGGAAGAAGTTGCTTTTTTTGTTTCTCGACATAAAAAGGAATAATCACATGCAGCACATATAATTACAACACTGGAACTGTTTTTTTGTTTTGTTTTTTTACACACAAATTTTCAGCATTAGAAAGTCCCTGGGGGATTCCTACTGTATTTATATGCTACAGTTAAAACAAAAATTAACTTGCCAAAATGCTGGCAAATATTTACAAATACACTTTACAGCTGTTTATTTTTAAAGTGTGCAACTTGAGCCAAACAGTCTCTTGTTTCCTGAACTCACCACTGCTAGTTCCATAATACAATCAGCTCCTATTGCACTCAGGGTTAAGGTCTCCTTAGGGTTTTGTCATCCTTTTTCATGGGGCCATCAATAAAATAACCCCCAACCGATACTGTAACGGATATTTACATTCATTCCTTATGCTTAGTGAAATGTAAGACTATCAACAGACCCCAGGCCTGAAAAACATTAAAAAGGGGGGGGGGTCCTCTGCCCTGAAGCAATAAACTAGCTAAAATAACTCAGGGCAAATTCATTTCTCTTTTACAGGGAGGTGGGGGATCCATAACGTGCCTTCAGAAAGGAGGCAGCAACCTCATCCATCAAGCCCTATTGCCGAAGCTGAGGCAGATTCCTTGGTTAAGCAAGGCCAGGTGTTACTGTTATAAAAGCTTCCTATCTAATCTGAAGGGGGGGGCTTGTATTCTTCCTCTTCCCAGCTGCTCAAGTATGTTCTAGGAATGTGGAACCTGTGGCCTTCCAGCAATAGTTGACTCGCAGTTCCCCATCAGCCACACCCAGGATGGTGGTCAAACTCTAGCTGGAGGGCTCACAACGCTCCCCATCTAGGGAACAAAGGCCTAAGACACAGATAACTGGTTCCTTTAAGTTTTCCCTTTTTGTAAAAATCAGCTGTATCAGTGCAGCTTTCAGAGGTGCTATCAGCCTAGGAACAAGGGACACTTGCCCTCATCCTTCTGTGTCTGGCTCAAATGCCAAACCCTTTATTCTTGGGCGACTTTTACTTGGACCCAGATACCTAGCTTTCTGACCCTGAGCACTCAGTCCTGGAGAAAGTGTCGTTCAGAACGATCTGCGTGTAGGGTTAAACTTGTGAACGCATTAGTCATGCAGAAAATAGTTTCAAATTCAAGTGAATAATCTCTAGCTCTTATGGTAAATGGAGTGCTCAGAGGGGGTGGAGCATTTTCCAGATCCTGTGAGAAGTTTGCAGCGTTGAATGTGGTCAAGCCAGCTTTCCAACAGGGGAAAAAAGTTGCCTGGGTTGTCGTTTGCATGTTGGGGCTTCTTTTGCACCAGAAAATCAGGCAGGGCGTTCTAAGGGCACTCAAAGTGTCACTGCTTTGAACAGGCACAATGAAAATGGCTCCAATTTCATCATGCAGAGGAGGGGAAATGTCCATTAAGGCTGCATTCCTAAGTATAATTACAGACAAACAAGTCCAAGAGGAACTTATTTTCATATAAATAAGTTTCAGTAAGGGGCTATTTTATCACTTTATGAACTAGTGGTCTTGGAGCTGGTGCACGTCACAGGAAATTCTAGGCATTTATGACCCAGCCAAACAAACGGCTCAGATAGCAACACCCTCCTCCCCGTTGGTTGGTGGCTTGCTTTAATTTTCAAGTAGGCTGAGATCCAACATCGGCGTTGAATCGAACTTTTCAGGTGCTAAAGTGCTTTCTTGAATCAACTACGACATGGCTTTTAAAAATTTCTTTTAGCAAAAACAATCACCATCCTACTTTGGATTAAATCACAGCCCCCCGTTGAACGCTAGACGGGCACCATCTGAGCATAACGGGGCGCGTCAGTTCAAAATGGCTGCTTACAGATTAGTTATTGCTGAGACCTTTATGTAAACAGACTACCCATCAATGGAAGCAAGCTAAAATCTGTGAATTGGCCCCCCGGTGAGAGGCCTGTAATTGGTGAATGAAAGTGGGACCACAGATATGCTGTGATTACATCACAAAGAGACGGGAGCATGAAACACAAGGTTCTAGACCTCAACACTGAAAATATGCGTGAAAGAGCGTGGGCAATACTTGAGATGATCTCATTGTTTGGCTTCTGTGCCTTCCCCAGTCCACTGACAAGCGGGAGAGCACGTGAAAATGTGAATGATTCATACAAGTTGCAGAAGTTAACTTTTGTTAGCACAGTTCGGGTAATAATAATTTTGAAAAGATGGTGCACACCCTTTGCCCACCTCTGTGAGAAATCAGTACGTAACAATGGTGCCTTTTATAGCACTGCTAGCCAAACTCGGGGGCATGTAAACTTATTCTTAGAACACTCATGCTTCAAGGTGAAGCTTGTGAACACTTTTAACCACTTGGTCCGATAAATGGCACCATTGCCCACATTCTGTGCCTCTCACATCTGAATCAGTTAAAATATGTTTTTTAAAACCTTTGGCTGAATTAAAAACTGTTGGGTAAAGGATAGAGTAGGAACCACAGCAAACCTCAGTTATTTCTAATGGTTCACAATGTATTTTTTTTTTATATAAAAAAGGCAAAGAAGTGAATCCGGGGTGTTTTTTCCCAAGCCAGGTTTTCCATCTGAAACCCTGGAAGCCTAGCCTGGAAGCTCTTGGCTTTTCGCAGAGTCGCAGGCTTCACCTAACTGTGCATGTGTGAACTCCGGTCAGAATGAATATGCTTTATGCACCAAACCCATGTGGCGATGCATTGCTAATGCACATTAAACTCTCTACCTAACTTTTAAAACATTGTTTTGTTCCCAATTCCTTTTCATGGGGAGTGAAACTGAGCTGCCTCCTTCTTAAGTCTGAATGGATTCCCTCTGCTTGGAGGGAGAGTTGCAGGGGCATTGTTCCTCGAGGGAACAGTGCTGTCCGATCTGCCACCAAATGGATAGCTAGAAAGGCCTGGCAGGGGAGGTGGGTACAAAACACTTACGTTTACAGCAGCATCTAAGCCTTATGTGCCAAATGCATGGGGGAAGACTGAGAAGACTAGGCCAAGGTGAGCAGATGCCGTGGCACTGGTGGGGTCCAACGTTCTGTCTGCTGACTCGGGTGCAGAAGAGGGCAATCGCTGTGCCTCTGGATGAGTCTCCGCTGGTCCCTTTGCCCATGCAAGTGAAGAGTGAGGTAGCAGAAATAAAGGAATAACACCCCCCCCCCCAGATATGTTGAGGTGCTGAACAAAGGAGCCTCTTCTTCCCCACTTTTCTGAGCAGGTTGTGCCAAATGCCCAGTGGCTGCCCCAGTCCTGAGGTGTGGTGCAGCCCACACTGAGGCCTCAGGCTGTTAGTTCAAGTAATGCGCCACAGGCTCTTCCAAGCAAGCAAGGCCCCACGGAGCACTCCGCCTCCTTTGGCTGGGATGACAATGGGCTCAGGGTGTCGGCGAGGTTTCTTGCTCCGCCTGATTTGAGTCCAGCCAGAGTTTGGATCCTGCGAGGCTTGCGGGCAAGGAAGGAAGCGAAGGCAAGAACTCAAGCGCTTGGGGAGGGAAGGGGCTGCTTCTTCAGCACCCAGCCTGCAGAGCGGGAGATGAGCGAAAATCTTGGATGTCATGCTTATTGCTTATGTGTCAGGCTCAGGCAGAAGTACTTGCAAATGGCCACGCATTGCAGTGCAGGTATGCTGCGAGAGAGCTATGGCTGGTGGGAAGCAATGGCCTTGGAGTGGGGTTCCTGGAACTATGTCATTCCCCTCCCCGCACCATCCTTTCCGGGGCGGCATCTCAGAGAGTACTTGCAGCACACGGAAACCAGCTTCAATGTAAACTTCTTTCTGAAGATGGAACAGCAAAAATCTGGCAAGGAACAGAAATTCTCAACGTGCCGTTCTGGGCTTTTGAGATCCGGCAAGCAGGTGTGTCTGGGGCAGTTCTTACTTCTTGCAGTGGTTACCAACACACATCCGCACACACAAAACCACACCTCTTGCTTCTCCAGGAAAAAGCGCGGCAGATGGCAGAGGTCAAGGTTGTTCGCCTCAAAGGTTTGTCCAACCTGATCCAAAGTTATTGGGTACCTCCTAGAGAGATGCAGAGCCGTTTACCAGCCATGGGTTACCATTGATTCAAGCTCAATAAGATTTCAGAGTGGGATTCCCCTGAGCGAAGTGTCTGCGGCCTCCTCCAGGGAGGAGAAGGAAAACACAAAGCCACCTTTTAAAAAATAAAAAAATAAAATCATCCACCCAAGGCTAGTGGGCAGAAAGGACCTTGAGCACTGAAGGGGTTAAAAGTCAGGCACTGTACATGTCCCTGTGTTGGACTGGCTGCAGGGAAGAGACCAGTGTAGGGATGAAGAATGAAGCTCAGCTTCTGGAGGTCATGCAACTGGAGGGGGAAAGACCCTAGGGAGAGAGAAGGGGGGGGGGAGTCACCACATTAAGCCATCAGACAATAATTCTTTTTCACAGATCTCTACTGCTTTGCTCTTCCTGGTCTGCGCAGTCACACCTACGGGGGTGGGAAGAAGAGTACTGCAGGGTCAGATCAAATCGCTATCTAGTCCATCTAGCGTCGTTTCCACAATGGCCAACCAGAAGAGAAGCTTGGAAGCAGGACCTGAACACAACAGCACTCTCTCCACACTTGTGACTCCCAGTAAATATGGGTCACGGGTGGCGCTGTGGTCTAAAACCACTGAGCCTCTTGGGCTTGCCGATCAGAAGGTCAACGGTTTGAATCCCCAGAACGGGGTGAGCTCCCATTGCTCTGTCCCAGCTCCTGCCAGCCTATCAGTTTGAAAGCACGCCAATGCAAGTAGATAAATAGGCGGGAAGGTAAACGGCGTTTCCGTCCACTCTGGTTTCCACTCTGGTCACGGTGTTCCATTGCGCCAGAAGCGGTATAGTCAAGCTGGCCACGTGACCTGAAAAGCTGTCTGTGGACAAACACCAGCTTCCTTGGCCTGAAAGCAAGATGAGCACCGCAACCCCATAGTTGCCTTTGACTGGACTTAACTGTCCAGGGGTCCTTTACCTCCCCCCTTTTTTTTACTCCCAGTAAATGTTATGCATAGACAGACTGCATACATTTGCAGGCCCAATTCAAAGTTCCAGTTCTAAACTACAAAGCCTCTTTACAGATTGGGATCCCAACATCTTAGGGAACATTTCTCCCAGTATGCATCCACCTCTCGGACCCTTACATAATTATCTGAGCCTTCCTCTTCATGTCTACTCCAGGAGAAGTACGGAAAGCTGCCAAGAAAGAGGGACTTGCCAGGAGTGGCCCCTCCGACTGTGGATTGGTCTCCCCAGGAGGCCCGCCTGGCATCAACCTTGCAATTCTTTTCAGTGGTAGGTCAAGATTTACCTCTAGGTGGTCTGCTGATTTTGTTATTAGCTGTTTTGATGGTGATTATGCTAATGTTTGTGCGGGTGGTTGTTGGTTTTCAGTTATTTGAAGTTGTGGTCAGTTTGTTCATGGTTTCCTGAAATGGAATCCATTTTTATACGACTTCTGTTCCACACACACAAACCACCTTGAAATCGCACGGCATGAAGCCATACATGGAGCAATACATTACCATCACCATTCATGGAAAGCCTGTGACATTTTTGCATATGCAGGGAGACTTCGATCAGATGCTTTCAAGCAAGTGATTTGCATGCTGCCCCGTCCAACTTAAGCACATGGCTGAGATGACACAGTTAGGCACTACCCATAAGAGGACAAAGTGGGAACAAGGACCTCTTGTTTAAAACAACACAAACATACCTCAACATCAAGAGGCTCAGTTGTCTTCTGAGCAGCCTTTGGTCCAACGCCTCCGCTCCTCAGCCTTGCTGTCCGACAGCTGGCGTGTGGCCTCCAGCCTGGCGTCTGACCTTTTCCTCGGTGTGTCAGCCCGGGCAAGCTGCTCAGAGGAGCCAAACGGTTTTCTTCTGGAACTGGGAACAAAATCTTTGTTTTCCTCCTGTACCAGAACCAGGAAAAAGGTTGGGTGCTTTAATATGATGGAGCCTCGCAGGAGTTGCTTCCAGACACAGAGTCTGGGTAAAGCCATCAAGCCCTGCCCTCTCACTTCCCCCAGGGTGAGTTTTCCCTCCCCAAAGCCCGACTCCATGGCTTGGTAGGAAGGCTGTGAGCTTTCTAAAAACATAAGCCACACAGTCCCCAAGTCTCCCTCTCCAGCCCTGCTTTCCCTTTTGGTCAGCAGCCACAGGGCTCTCTCATTTCCTTTCTTCTCGTTGCAGCTAGGATATCAATAGTGGGAAAGTGAGAAACATCCTCAGCCCCCTCCACCAAAAACTGGTACCAGGCCTATTTGATGTCTGGCTTTGATGGAGAAACTTACTCATAATTTGAGACTGGCCAAAGGCCAAGCCAAACCAGACAAGTTGGAAAATGTGCGGTTTCCATTTCTGACTTTTATTAATTCCACCTCCAAAGGTCTGAAGCCCTCTGCTCTGTATGCTGGCTTTGCGAGAGACTCTGCGCATTTGCATGACTGGTTCACCGTTTTTCTTGTTCTGTATTTGGCACACTGGCTTTGTAGCCCCACCTACCATGTATCTTAATTCACAGGGGGGGAGGGAGAGAATGATATGAGATCTGCATTTGTTCAATTGTACTTTACTGATCTTTTCTTGATCTTGGATGAAAAATTACTAAAATGCCTTAAAAAGCAAAAGAAACAAAGAAGGGTAGCAGCAGCCAGCAAGGAGCCTCCTCTCATTGCCTTCCAGTGGATTTAGAAATGCCTATCTGCGCCAACACATTGTTGAGACACGGAAGTTAAGAACTGCTGCAGCACTCACAGAGTCAAGGTGCACTTCCTGAGAAATAGGAAGATCAAAACATAATAATAATAATAATAATAATAATAATAATAATAATAATAGTTGTTGTTGTTGCAGCATGTACATCCCACCTTTTTCTGCAAGGAGCTCAAGGTGGCAAACTTGTTTCTCCCCTCACCTCATTTAATCAACAACAACCCTGTGAGGAAGGTTGGGTTGGGAGGCAGTGACTGGCCCCAAATCACCCAGCCAGTTTTATGGCCGCATGGGGATTTGAACCCTAGTCTCTCAGGTGCCAGTCCAACCAGCGTACCAATGAACCGCTCTGGGCATAACAGTCTGACAATTTACAATTTATGAAGTGGTCCAATATTTCCCTCCCTCCCTTTTTTTAAAAATCATCTTCAACTTCTTTGGAGCACCTAGTAAGTGAAGCACAGCACCACGCACAGAAAATGTCTTTTAAAATGCTCTAGGAAGCAACCTAGGGACGCGGGTGGCGCTGTGGGATAAACCACAGAGCCTAGGACTTGCCAGTCAGAAGGTCAGCGGTTGCAATCGCCGTGACGGGGTGAGCTCCCGTTGCTCAGTCCCTGCTCCTGCCAACATAGCAGTTTGAAAGCACGTCAAAGTGCAAGTAGATAAATAGGTACCGCTCCGGCGGGAAGGTAAACGGCATTTCCGTGCGCTGCTCTGGTTTGCCAGAAGCGGCTTAGTCATGCTGGCCACATGACCCGGAAGCTGTATGCCGGCTCCCTCGGCCAATAAAGCAAGATGAGCGCCGCAATCCCAGAGTCGGCCATGACTGGACCTAATGGTCAGGGGTCCCTTTACCTTTACCAAGCAACCGCACATCATATTGGGCAGGCCCCCTCCTGGGGTATTGTAAGGAGAAAAATATGTACAGTACCTTTTAGGGGCCTTGTATTGAGGGGGGAAGGTGGCTGCCTCCATAAATTCAAAAGGGGCAGCAATCTTTTTCTCAGGAGGGCATTCTGCAGGGTGGATAACAATAACCAAAATTTCCCTGCAATTTCACTTCTTACAAAAGACGGAACTGCCAGAAGGCCCTCAGAGCTAGACCTTGGTGTCCAGGCTGAATGATGGAGGTAGAGATGCACCTTCAGGTATACTGGGCCAAAGCCATTTAGGGCTTTAAAGGTCAACATCGACACTTTGAATTGTGCTCAGAAACGTACTGGGAGCCAATGTAGATCTTTTAGGACCGGTGTTATGTGGTTCCAGCAGCCACTCCCAGTTGCCAGTCTAGTAGCCACATTCTGGATTGGCTGTAGTTTCCAAATCACATTCAAAGGCAGCCTCATGTAGAGCGCACTGCAGTAGCCCAGATGGGACTTTGTTGGGGTGTGCGTTAAAAAATAATAATACTGCACTTGCAGGCTACCACCAGCAGAGGGAACTACAGCACAAGGCCGAGCTTTAATTTCAAGCTGGTATTATTCAAGTAGGGGCAGTAGCCAAACCCTACGTTCAAAAATCATTCCGTATGCGTCCCTCAGAATCACATGTCCTTTAAAACAAAAAGTGCATGCACGCACGCACTTTTAATTGTTGCCTTCTGCTTCCTTGAGCATTCGGAAGGCTGTGCGCTTGAGGTCTGCTAAGTCTTCGCTCTACCAGAAATCATCTCCGTGTTATGAATGTTTCGCTGATTATATTATTCGAACAAATGGCTATCACCTTAAAGGGAAGACCCTCCCTAATGTCAGGGCTTTCCCATTTCCAATTTTTCCTGTACACACGCACACAGGTGGACAAAAGCAACAGGATTTGATTCTCATCTTCCATGTGTTCAAGAGACAGCTGTGAAACTAGAGCTCGTCACTTAGGAACATAGGAAGCTACCTGATACTGAGTCAGGCCAGTATCCCCACGTTTTTAGGGGAATCGGACAATCTCAGCAGTACCTGGAGATGCTGGGGACTGAACCCGAGACCTTCTGCATGCAAAGCACGTGTTCTACCACTGAGCTATGGCTCCTCTGTTAAAAGCTTTTGTTCAGGAAAATGGCACAGAAGTGAGTGGAACTACGCGGCCTTTTGATTACAATCAAACTATTTCACTGGAATGTGATTTGTCAAACTGCCTGGTCTTAGTACTCTGCACTACCTGTGACAGTACTTTAAACGGTCATGATTTCCACCAAAGCATCTTGAGAGCTGTAGTTTGTTTAGGACGGCGGGAGTTCTGAAAAGGTAAAGATACCCCTGACTGTTCGGTCCAGTCGCGGATGACTCTGGGGTTGCGGCACTCATCTCGCTTTACTGGCCGAGGGAGCCGGCGTACAGCTTCCGGGTCATGTGTCCAGCATGACTAAGCTGCTTCTGGCAAACCAGAGCAGGGCATGGAAACGCCGTTTACCTTCCCGCCGGAGTGGTACCTATTTATCTACTTGCACTTTGACATGCTTTCAAACTGCTAGGTTGGCAGGAGCAGGGACCGAGCAACGGGAGCTCACCCCGTCACGGGGATTCGAACCGCCGACCTTCCGATCGGCAACCCCTAGGCTCTGTGGTTTAACCCACAGCGCCACACATGTTCTTAGGAGACCTCTATTCCCCTCCCTCATAGAACTACAATTCCCAGAGTTTCCTGGGAAGAGGGACTGTTAAACCACACTGAAAATTGTAGCTCTGTGAAGGGAAAAGGGATATATCCTAACAAGAGAGTCAGCAAGAGATTCCCCCGCTTCTTAAGATCTTCCAAAAAAACTTTTGGCATATCTCAGTGTCTTTTGCAGATACAAATTTCTTAAAAAGTGATAAAATTCAACAAATAAATCCCAGGGCATGACCTTGAAGGGATACGATGCAGCAACTTTGCTGAAGCTAAGCAGGGCTGGGTCTGGATGAAAGACCCCCGTGGATCACAGAATCGTGGCGTTGCAAGGGACCCTAAGGGTCATCTAGTTCAACCCCCTGCAATGCAGGAATCTCAACGAAAGCATCCGTGGCGGAAAGAAAGGAAAGCTATAAATGAAATACCGTATTGGCTCGAATATAAGCTGCACTCGAATGTAAGCCGCACCTTTAAAATTGGGGGCGGGGGGGGGGAGAGAAAAAAAGAAAAAATACCCATAAGGTTGTGAAAGAAGCCGCACTTTAACTTTTCAGTGTCGGAATTTGGGGGGAAAGTGAGGCTTATATTCAGGCCAATATGGTAAATGAAATCCTTCGGTAGCCAATGCTGATTGCGCTTTATGATTCAAGTTGTTCTGAGATTGATCAGTTTCCTGTTGAGCTATATAATGCACTGTCGTTAGACCCATTTTCCTATCGTTGATTAATCCGCAGATAACGCCCTTGTAAGCTGGGCAATTAAGACTCTTGTTACACTATATTTGCTAATGATTTTGAAATACGTTTACTTGTGTATCAGTGTATCCTTAATGCACTTATATTTGTGTGTACTTAATTTTTTTTATTTTTTTGGTCCATGCATTATGTATATATGAGGTGTCGCTGTGTCTGTTTTTCATTTCCACTGTCAGCAGGTGTTTAAGTTTGAGAAACGATATATATCTCCTACCTGTGACAGTATTGGGGCAATGGAAGAAACTGCCTAGGAGAGTCACAGGATATTTATAGTGCAGGTGTAAAAGAGCACAGAAAGGCAGCAGAGCTGATTTGGATAGAATTAGTGCTTCCTGCCTTGCTGCATTCTAAATTTAAGGTGCCAAAAGTGTAAGAAGGGTTTAAAATTTCATTTCTCGCTGACATGGTTCCTATTAGCACTGTAAATACTGCCTACATCATTTATTTTTAACAGATGGGATGGGAAGTGCTGCAGTCTGGAATGCTTCTGTTCAGTCACGCCCTCTTCCAGGAAACTCCATTCCACACACAAACACACCCCCATAGTTTTGTGTGAACACCCAACAAATGGCCGGTCGTTATTCTGTGCCCAGTGGTGGGGTGGTTTTTTTTTACATTCTTCTCTTCTTCAATTGAATTTATAACCCCAAGGCCCATTGATTTCAGTGAAACCTAGGCACACTTTGGGCTGGTTAAGGCAAGCCCCCCTTCACATATTAGTCACATGATGGGAGATCATGTGATTACAGGGCCTTGGGACTGCACTGCCACCACTGCTGAAGCGAGGCTCCCCTTGGCTCTCTACCTGCCTGAAGCAAGGAAGCCTATGTGCATAAAGGTGTATAGGTACAGGGTTCCCCACCTCAGAAATCCAAATGCAACCCCATTTTGAATACCATTCTGATCGCCTCGACTCAAAAGGGATATATTTAGAGTTGGAAAAGGTTCAGGAAAGAGCAACCAGAATTATCAAGGGATGGAGCAACACTTCTGGGCTGCATCAACAGAAGTATAGTGTCCCGATGAAGAGAAGTAAGAGTACCACTCTATTCGGCCTTGGTAAGACCACACCTGGAAGACTGTATCCAGTTCTGGGAACCACAATTTAAGAAGGATGTTGACAAACTGGAATGTGTGCAGAGAAGGGCAACCAAGATGATCAAGGGTCTGGAAACCAAGCCTTATGAGGAACAGCTGAAGGAGCTGGGTATGTTTAGCCCAGAGAAGAGGGGACTAGGAGGAGATATGATAGCCATCTTCAAATATATTAAGGACTGCCATGTGGAGAAGGGAGCATGGTTGTTTTCTCCTGCTATGGAGGGCAGCACTCGAACCAATGGCTTAAATTTGCAAGAAAGGAGCTTCCAACTAAACATTCGGGGGAAAACTTTCTGATGGTAAGAGCTGTGTGGCAGTGGAATTGACTCCCATGAGAGGTGTTGGACTCTCCTTCCTTGGAGGTTTTTAAGCAGAGGTTGGATGGCCATCTGTCAGGGATGCTTTAGCTGAGATTCCTGCATTGCAGGGGGTTGGACTAGATGATCACTGGGTCCCTTCCAACTCTTGGATTCTATGCTGCTATGCATTTGGGTGGGTTTTTTTCATTTAGAGGAAAGCCAAGCAAGAGGTGACATGATAGAATTTTATAAAAATTATGCATACCGTGGAGAAAGTGGGCAGAGAAGAGTTTGCTTTGATTAATGAGTGTTAGAAAAATGTTGGAATGAAGTTATATGGCTTTAGTAGAAATGTTATAAGGAATTAAGTATAAATAGATTATTAGACTATTAAAGGAAAAAATAAGGTTAGAATATGTTAAAATAATTATAGGATAGAAAACAGAGGAAGATGGAAAGGAATTGCTGAAAAAATGAACAGAAGTGGAATACAAAAAGGGAGGTGTGAGGAGGTCGCTGAGATAAGGGAATGAAAGATAAGATATTGAAATTGTTTGATGTGTTTTAAATTGTTTTTGTTTTGTGTTGTTAGTTTATTGTGTTAGTGTTATGTAGTGTTTTTGTATTGTATTGTTCTTTTTTTGTAGTGTTTAATTTATTGGAAAAGTAATAAATATTATTTTCAAAAAAAGAAAAGAAAAAAAGAAGGGAGCCAAACCAATTTTGAAAGCGGCTAAAAAGAAAAAAAGAGAAGAGTTTACTTTGCTCCCTCCTAACACTAGAACAGGGACGCGGGTGGCACTGTGGGTTAAACCACAGAGCCTAGGACTAGCCGATCAGAATGTCAGCGGTTCGAATCCCCGCAACGGGGTGAGCTCCCGTTGCTCAGTCCCTGCTCCTGCCAACCTAGCAGTCTGAAAGCATGTCAAAGTGCAAGTAGATAAATAGGTATCACTCCAGCGGGAAGGTAAACGGCGTTTCCATGTGCTGCTCTGGTTCGCCAGAAGCGGCTTAGTTATGCTGGCCACATGACCCAAAAGCTATACGCCGGCTTCCTCGGCCAATAAAGCGAGATGAGAGCCGCAACCCCAGAGTCGGCCACGACTGGACTTAATGGTCAGGGGTCCCTTTACCTTTAACACTAGAATTCAAGCACCAATTAGTTATCTAAATATTGACAAGAATACCACTACATTAGGTGCTACACTGACACCCCATCCCCAATCAACTGCACACAGAGAATATAAAGCAACTGACTGGATAGGAAGGGCCTGGGATATTTTGGTGCCTGAGATAAACAATCTAAATAGAACTCATTTCCCACCTCCTCCACAGAGCACAATCACTGTATAATGAAGAAAACAACTCATTTCAGTTCATCAAATAAAGGTGAAATTTATGACAACTCAGTGAAATAGTAAGAATTATTTAAAAGTGTGCCCATCTCTCTCTCTCTCTCTCTCTCTCTCTCTCTCTCTCTCTCTCTCTCTCTCTCTCTCTCTCTCTTTCTCTCTCTCTCTCATTAGCATGGATTATGCTGGAAAGTTACCCAAGGACCGTGCCTCAACAGGTCAGATATGTTAAGAGTACAATTCTATAGATGTCTATGCAGAAGAAAATCCCACAAGAATTCACTGAAGCTTAGTCCCAGGTAAATTGGTACAAAACTGTAGCCACAGTCTCTCTCACTTGGCCATCGATGAGGACATCCAGGGTTTGTGCTTAGCCAGGCTTCCTCAACTTCAGCCCTCCAGATGTTTTGAGACTACAATTCCCATCATCCCTGACCACTGGTCCTGCTAGCTAGAGATCATGGGAGTTGTAGGCCAAAAACATAGGGAGGGCCAAGGTTGAGGAAGCCTGTGCTTAGCTAAGAGATGGGGACAATTCAGTACAGCACCTGATCCAATGAAGAGGTATGGTTTGCTGGTATTTAAATTCCTATTTGGTGTTTATTAGAATCTGGGTGACTCTGCTACTTGGGGTGAGATAAGGTGGGTAGTGACAGGGCAGGAGGCCTTTTTCAGACGTGACAACCCATTAACAGAATTCTGTAGCCAAACAGGTTTGCCTTACACTCACTTTGTTGTCTTTTGAGAACCAGGCAAACCCAAGAAGCTTCCTTTCCACTGGATTTTTTTGGGGCAAGAAAGGAACAACAGGGCTCCCTTCCGAGCAGTGGGAGTAACTCCCTCTGTTTCTTTCATCTCCCATATCCCACGGAAATGAGGAAAGCCCCCATCTCTCCCCAATGCCAAATAATGCAGGGAAGGAAAGTGATGACGAGCACAAACGACAGCTGGCTCATAAGCCAAGTCAACATTTGTGGAGCCCTGCCCAAGGTCATGTACAGTGGTACCTTGGGTTACATACGCTTCAGGTTACACACTCCGCTAACCCAGAAACTGTGCTTCAGATTAAGAACAGAAATTGGGCTCCGGCGGCGCAATGGCAGCGGGAGGCCCCATTAGCTAATGTGGTGCTTCAGGTTAAGAACAGTTTCAGGTTAAGTACAGACCTCCGGAACGAATTAAGTACTTAACCCAAGGTACCACTGTATTTTATATTTTACTATTTGACCGTTTTTATTCTTTAAAAGAACTCTGCAAGTGGCCTTCTATGAAGCTGCAAAAGGCAAATATATTATACAAATAAACACATACATAAAATATGCCAATGTTATTATTGTATTATTACATATCAAGGGGATGGGGAAGCCAAGACTGAGACAGTTTCCTACTTTCATAGCAAGCGTAGCCCATACCCTCAAAAAAGTTTCATCTTCTCCTTGAATTTTTTTTAAAAAGATATTTCCCCGCCTGTCTTGATTTAGGAATGCAAAAGTTTTACAGTAAAAGTTCAGAGCACACTTACCGGTAATACTGTGCAGCTCCAAGGGGAAGCAGTCGCAGGATCACTAATGCCGCTTCTCTGGCCAAGCATCTCGGATGCAGTTAAGCTACTTTTGGTCCTTCTAGAGTCTAATTCCAGAGCATTCCAAGAGTTTATACCAGCGCTGGCCCTTCTGGAATTCTGCTCAATTGCATATATGCGTGCACTAGTCCCTTCTGGTTTGTGGGGGTCGGTAGATGACCTATATGGATTTCGAGGGGTTGCATTTTCAACCGCCTTCGTCGCAGAGTCCTCCGACGATTGCAAGCCCCGCCGCGTTCGCCACGCGCTTCTCACCGTGACGTGTTTGGTGTCGGGCGAGTTGGCCTCTGAAGCACCGTGGCTCTTCCAGTTGATTGTCTCCACAGGCGGCTCGCTGTTCTTCTCGCCAAATTCAGAAGGTTTTATCGTGATGCTGCTTTTTGAGACTACCGTTTCCACCCTGCTCCTAGGAGCAGGGTCCCCGTTCTTCTCAGCCTCGGGTAACTTCAGGGTTATATTGCTCTTGTTAATCGGTATCTCGTAAGGTGTGCTGGTTGCGTTTGTCCCCAGCGAAAGCTCGTTCGGAAGCACTCGGATGTTGCTGGCAGATATGTGCTGCTGTTCTTTCGCGGCATCGCTCGCGCTGGTCCTTTGAGTGACAGGCTCAGATGGGTAAATGGTGATGCTGCTCGTCATTTTGTGTGACACTGTCTTGAAGACGGGCTGCTGCTTTTCAGAGCTGGCTTCTGGCCCTGTGCCGCCCATGATTTCCTTCACGTCCTTTTCCACAATCGCAGGCTTGATGACGGCTTTAGACCTCAGTGCTTCTCTGGGACTGAACTGCCTTCTCGATTTCGTCCCTGTAAGGGCAGCGGCTGAAGAAGCCCTGGAGGACCTGCTGAGCTCTTCCTCGCTGCTAGTACTTTTATCGTTTTCAAAAGGAGATGTTCGAATACCCCGCTTGGAGCTTGCGAACTCTCTAGATGCAGGTTCCCTTTTCAGCCCTACGTCAGCAGCAGCAGCAGCAGAAGCGGTTGCCATTTTACTTGTCTCTTCACTGGTGCTGAATTTTTCATGGCTGTTGTTGTTGATAGCTCTGGCCCTTGCAGAAGTGGGTTTCAGGCCCCCGTTGTTAGAGTTTGCTGAGGCTGAGGCAGCGGTCTGATCCATTTCTTCCTTCTGAGGATCTGAGGGACTCTGCAAGAGATCTTCCTGACTTCTTGAAATGAGCCAAGACTTTGCTAAAGGTGAGGGCTTCACCATTCCGTGTGGAGGTTCTCTTTCCTGGGAGTTTACTGCCTTTGGAGAGCTCTCTTCCAAGTGCTGCCTGCGAGATGAGACCAAAGCGGTTTCCATCTTTGAGGTGGCAGGTTCAGCAGCTAACGTCTCCGTAGAGAGATAATTCCTATAGGACAAAGCAGTTCCATTGGAGGCCCCGCGGTTAGTTTTTGAGATGCGAGTCTCTGTCGAAAGAGCAGGTTGTTCTGCAACGTGCGTCTTAATTCCCTTTTCAGAAGGCGATACGGAGGTTTCCGTTTTGCTGGGCTTCTCTTCAAGTTCGTCAGACTTACAGTGATGAGCGTCGTTTGGTGATTGGGAGGTTTTTTCCACTTTGCTCCTCAACGCACTCTCGTTCTTGGGTTTCGAAGAGGCTTTCCAAGACTTGTGCTCCTGTGCTGCAGGTGGGTAACGACTAAGCACAGATGGCTGCTCTCTAGATTTCTTTACTTCCGCCGGTGGGTTTCCACTGTCTTTCTGCGAGGAAAAGTGCATGCCCAGCGTGGATTTGTCTTCTGTCCGTTTAGCATCAGTTGCTAAGGTGTCCAATAACGCTGATGTGCTCGATGCTTTGGCTGCTCTCCTGCTATTTAGGTTAGGGCTGGTGACCCTCTTGCTGCCTTGGCTCTCGCTATTAAATGAGAATTCTCGGTTGCGTATCCTCTCCCGCCTGTGCTGAGGAGAAAGTTCCCGAGACTTATGCTTAGAAATAGCTGACTCCGCTGTGACAGCTCTGTGTTTGGGTCTGTCGTGCTTCACTCGGCTAGGTAAGTTAATTTCCTCTGTTTCTGCCTCACCATTCTCCAGTTCTTTCTGCCTCTTCAAGTGCGTTTTTATTTCTTCAAGTTGGCCTATGAGGAGCTTATTTTTGTTTTGCTCGCTCAAGTAGCTGTCATGCAGGTCATTATTCTTTGCTCTCAGGGTTTTGAGCTCTTCTTCTAAAGACTCAAAGTGTTTGATCTGAGTCTTTAGCTTCTCAATTTCTTGGTTGAGGTCCTTCACTTTGTTGTCTTCTTGATTCTTATTCTTCTGATTTTCCGATTTGTTCCGAGTTTCGTTTTCCACAAGCTTTAGGTATTCCAAACTCCCTTTTCTCCTCGTTTCCTTCGAGGACAGCGCCGAAGTTGTCAAGTCAACTTCAATCCTCAGGTCATTTCTGTCCAGAATACTATTGGATGATCTTTCCAGCAGGTTAGATGTGTTTCGCGTTTGATCTGCCCGGTTCAGTTTATTATTTTGCTCAAGCTTTTGTGTCAGCTCTTGTATTATTTTCTCATTCTGCTTCTCCTTCTCAGTGAAGTGTTTCTTTTCGTTAACAAACGTGAGAGCTAGCGACTTAAGCTTTTCCAGTTCACTCACTAAGCTCTGCTCAGTTTTATCCAGCCTGTCTTCAGATTGCTCAAGTTCCTTTACTTTAGCCCTAAGAACTTCCAGTTCCGTCGAGATTTTCTTCGTCAAGTTTTTCTCCTCGTTGAGGCTGAGGCAGAGCTGAGTACAGTCATTCTTGCTTCTGCCAAAAGCTTCCTCCAGCTTTTCCAACTCTGCCATTCGCTTCTGAAGCCGCTCGATTTCGGATTTCAGCTCCCGAGTGAGACTTTCCTCCTCCTCCAGTTTCTCCTTCATCAGCTGGCAAAGCTCTTCCGCTTTCCTGATCTCCTCATCCTTCCCTTCAATTTTCAAGACTCTTTTGCGCAAAACTTCCACATCGGCCAGCATGCTCGAGTTGCTGCCTTCTGCCTGGATAACTTTGTCCTGCAAGTCCAGCAACTCATCCTCAGCTTTCTGGAGGTTTTTCGTCGCTTCCTCTAATTCATCGAGACGGCGGCCGAGACTCTGGAGCTTGAAACGTAAGTGGCGATTCGACGTCTCTTTATAAGCTGAATAGTCCGCCATGTTTGTTCTACTCCCCTGCTTTCAGTTTTGTTTTGTTTTTTCAGATGGGAGCGAGGAAATGGATTTTTAAAACTCTTTATTCTTCTACTTGTTTCATTAAGTTCCTTGGGAAGATGACCAGCACCTGGAAAGAGAAAGCAGGTGGTAAGTATAATGGAAAGGATATTTCTAATTGCTTTTCTTTCCAAGAGCTGTGATTCAAATTGATCTGATTGGTAGAGGAAGGGCTACTGCACAGTGGCAGAACACATGCTTTGCATGCAAAAGGACCCAGTCCCAGTCCCTGCCATTTCAAGGTAGGACTGGGAAAGACTAATGTACACTCCCCTCCCCAAAAACTGCTGCCAGTCAGTGTGTAGACAATGCCAAGCTAAATAACACTTTTCTGTCACACATGCAGAACAGGTCCCGACGAGCCTGGATAGCTCAGTTGGTTAGAGCGTGGTGCTGATAATGCCAAGGTCACAGGTTTGGTCCCTGTAAGCTGCATATTCCTGCATTGCAGGGGGTTAGACAAGATCCTTAGGGTCTCTTCTAAGCCTGCAATTCTATGATTCAAGGTTTGTTATATTGTCACCAAGGATGCTGGACAAGGGCGATGCAGAAGCAGCCAGCCCTTATGTGTTTATCCTCACAAGACTGTCATGAGGCGCATTAAAGACCATTGTGGTGCCTTTCTGCGAAGCCTGTTTAGAAATGACTCACATCCCGCAGGCAGAAGGTCATTTAGCAGCAACTCGGCCACCTGCGGCCTCTGCGAAAGCAGGCCACGCTCTTTTCCTGAAGTTGCCACTTTGAGCAGAAGGCATAGGCAGTGTTCCATGTCCAGAATTTCAAGATAATGCAGCCCCTTGCCTCCCCAACTCAGCCTTGAAGGGGTGGGGGTGGGCTGCGTATTTCCAAAGGTATGCAACATTCTCAGCTCTGATCATAATGAGTCCCATTATGCCAAGGGGAAGGAGGAAAACAACAGAGAAAGTCCCCCAAAAAGTGACAAAGGGGGAGGGAAGAGAAGGGAATGCCCAATTTTATGATGACACAACATATACGAGCAAGCCAAAAATATACTTCTGTATCCTCCTTTTATCTGGCAGCGACCTTCCTTTCCAACAGTATCCTGATGCCATCTGTTTGCAAGGGCAGAAGTCTCTGTCCCAATTCCCACCTCAGGTGTGAGTCACAAGGTTATAATGCAGTTCTCCAGTTTTGCAAAGGGGAGCTGCTGTTCTTCTCCCAAAATGGTCAGGAATTTCCTCTTCCCTGCCCGTCACTCAGTACCTGGGGGCTGAGGAAGGTGCAGAAACGGGGCCTGGTGGAAATGAGAAAGGGGTTGGAGCAATTTGCCTATTGGGAAAGGTTGCTTTTTAGTTTTAGGAACATGGGGTATGTGCTAGAGGTGCATATTGTTTTACGTGGCATGGAGAAAATGGGACACAGGCCTCTCACGTAATCCTAGATCCCAGGAAAACCCAAGTTGCATGTTGGGTGGGTATCACTCAGCTCATAGCTAAACTATGGGATTCAGTGCTGCAAGGTGCGATGGTCCACCAGCACAGATGGCTTTAAAAGGGGAAACAGACAAATTCATGGAGCGTAAGTCTACCAATGGCTACCATTCATGACGGCTGTGTACTACCACCTCATGTCTGATCTGAACTCATGGAAAACCACTGCCAGTCATTATAGAAACAACAGTGGTCTTTAATAGTCCAACTTGGCAGAAGACAACTCCCTGTGTCCGTATGTCAGAAGGTGTGCAGCAGTGCTCTGTGACAGCTGAAGGTTCCAAGTCATCTTCATGGGTAGTCCCATGTGAAACCAACTGCAGTAATCAAGGCTCAAAGTTTCAGAAGCATGGATTGGCATGTAGCAAGGTCTCGCCTTGCCATAAAATGGCCTCCTAATTAGGCCAAGATTTTTTTTGGGGGGGGAGCACCTCCTGGCAACAGCACTGGGATACAGTATTACTGGATCCAGTATTACTGGATCCTAGGCTCTTAACATGAAAACCGAGGATCACAAAAACCCTATTGGTCACTGGTAGGCTGATCCCCTCCAGAATAAGGCTATTTTTCAACCATCCCCATCTCCAGCTTGTCTAGGTTCAATTTTAACTTATTCACCCCGAGCCATCTGAACATGACATTCAAACCCTGTTTCAGGACAAAGATAAAGCTTGTTCACACATTACACTGAACCCAGGTACAAGCTGTCTCTGTTCATGTTTAAGTCGTTGTGTGAAAGAGTGCAGCTTGTTCGTTTGTGCATTTCAACTATTTGTGGACAGTGGTACCTCGTGTTATGTACCATACTCCTTACGAACGCTTGGGTTTCGCCCTCCACTAACCCAGAAGTAGATGCCCCTTGTTGTGAACTTTGCCTCGGGATGTGAGCGGAAGTTGCGCTCCAGCAGTGCGGCAGGCGCCATTAGTGAAAGCGCACCTCATGTTACGAGCGTTTTCTGGTTACGAACGGACCTCCGGAACTAATTAAGTTCGTAACCAGTGGTACCACTGTACACAGATTGTGCACTCACTATTAGCTGTAAACAACCCTGTAACTTGATCCTGAATGTTCTGTTATTTTTAATTGTTTCATTTATGGGTCCCTTTACACATGAACAGTCCCAAAGCAACTCAAAATATATTTAGAGTGAGGTCTCATCAGTGTAGCAATATATATTGATCACCCTCCTATCAATTCACATTGACAGATGAAATCAATCGGATCATTCGGTGGAACTGCTAAAGCAAATCATTTGGAAGGCATTCCCCTAAACACTTGTTAAATGTAGCAGGCAACGCAACAGAAGATCATGGTCTATGGTACCAAAAGCTACAGGCAGATCCAGCACGACCAGAAATGAGGAATTTCCCTTAACAAGTTCATAGAATCATGAAACTGTAGAGTTGGAAGGGACTCCGAGGATCATCTAGTCTGACCCCCTGCAATGCAGGAAACTCAGCTAAAGCATCCATGACAAGATGGCCATCCAACCTCTGCTTAAAAACCTCCAAGGAAGGAGAGTCCACCGCCTCTCGTGGGAGTCTATTCCACTGCCGAACAGCTCTTACTGTCAGAAAGTTTTTTCTGAATCTCCTTTCTTGGAACTTGAAGCCATTGGTTCAATACGAAGCTCAATACAAAGATCACACACCGGGTCACCTAACGTCTTCTCCATCTCACAGACGGTGCAGAAACCACACGGGAAAGTATGACTTTCGAATGTGACCTAGAAGGACTCAGCACTTAACAGACACCATGGGAAATGTAACTGCAAGGACCTTTACTCCTAATGTGCTTCTTGACTGAAGGCTCCTTCGCACAGCTATCCCAGAGGGATCTACCAGGACTAGTCCTCTGCAGCAAATCCTCATTCATCCCTACATAATAAAAGGGGCCACGCTAGCCTTGTGGTCTGATTAGCCCTGCTGCGATAGCCTTGCGACATTTTGCCTTCAGTTGCCAAAGAGCCAAGTGATGCTATCCCAATGAGCAATCTTGTGGTGCAAATGGCTATTTGATGTTATTCACAGGGTTCCTTGTCTGCAAACCTTCTGACTACTGAAAGTCACTGAGAGCAATTATGGTGTTTATCTTAAGAAACGTGGGTAATGATGGCTGGCACCTGTGATTTTAGTAGGAGCCTGTCACAAGTCCATTGCTGTCTGGGCTGTTGTTTCCTTAGGACCTTTGATCTCTTCAAGTGCTAGACAGGGAAAATTCACAGACAATGAAGGGACGAAGAACAGAGGGAGAGGGGGCAGGTGATGGACTTGTGACATGCCCCCACAGACACCACCGCCTCCTGGCTCCTTCTTTTACAGGAGGAATTCAAGTGCACGCTGGTACTTTAGGTTTGTGCATTTAAAGTGGATTGAAGCACGACAAACCCACTTTTTAAAAATAAAAATAAAAAGTGTGGTTTGGAAAGTGACAGGGAAATGCATTGAACTAATGATTAACAGGATGGTGTATAAACACCCCACAAGCAAATCAGAATGAATGAAAGATTGTAGAGTTGGAATAGAGACCCCAAGGGTCATCTAGTCCAACCCCCCGCAAAGCAGGAATCTTAGCATGAGCTCCTGCATCCAATTTGAAACCATATCAGACCCTGCTTAAATTTGCAAATGCACTAGCAGTTTTTGAATGCTTATTGTTATGTAAGTGCCCTGTAAACAAATCAGAACAAATGCTCGATAAAGACCAGACATAATCTAACCACCATGTAAGCCTTGTGCAAGCAAATTAGGATGAATACTAAATAAACAGGTCGTCTTGAGAAGCCCTCTAAAAATAACCACCATCTACACACCAACTCCACATTAGTTGAAGGCAGCGACTGATGTTTACACTCTATGAAGCATGAATGCTATTCAACGTTACTATTTCCAACTACGTTTTACTCAAAGTAGTCCCATTGAAATTAATATGCCTAACTTAGTCGTTGTTCATTAATTTCAGAAGGTCTATGCAGACAAGGACTACCATAAAATACAGCCGGTCCAGTATATCTGAAGGAGCGTCTCCACCCCCATCGTTCTATCTTGACACTAAGGTCCACCGCCGAGGGCCTTCTGGCGGTTCCCTCACTGCGAGAAGCCAAGTTACAGGGAACCAGGCAGAGGGCCTTCTCGGTAGTGGTGCCTGCCCTGTGGAACGCCCTCCCACCAGTTGTCAAAGAGAACAACAACTACCAGACTTTTAGAAGACATCTGAAGGCAGCCCTGTTTAGGGAAGCTTTTAATGTTTGATGTATTACATTATTTTGATATTTTGTTGGAAGCCGCTCAGAGTGGCTGGGGAAGCCCAGCCAAATGGGTAGGGTATAAATAATAAAATAATAATAAATTAATAATAATAATAATAATAATAGTAATAATAGTTATTGTTATATTCCCTCTCAATAGGAGGAGCATTCCCAGGATCATCAACACTGGGCTGCTCCAGTCACTATAAGTCACAGTTCTCTGGCGGGGAAGGACAGTCTGGAAAGGCCCCCTGTACTTCCACAGTGGTGGCGAAAGAACCATCTTCCATTAGCCACACACCAAATTTCACTTGGAATATGCAGGGAATAAGCATATACAGTGGTACCTTGGGTTACATATGCTTCAGGTTACAGATGCTTCAGTTTACAGACTCCGCTAACCCAGAAATAGTACCTCGGGTTATGAACTTTGCTTCAGGATGAGAACAGAAATTGCGCAGTGGCGCAGCAGCAGGAGGCCCCATTAGCTAAAGTGGTGCTTCAGGTTAAGAACAGTTTCAGGTTAAGAACGGACCTCTGGAACAAATTAAGTTCTTAACCCGAGATACCACTGTATATAGGCTTTGCAGCCACCTTTCTTGTTTGTAAGTCCTTTCACCCAAACAGAATTCTACCAATATTGATCTGCACATTCTGCGCGATTGTGCAATATGCATCCCTGCAAATTTCAGTTTAATTACTCTTCTGGCTCCTTTTGATTTGATCTGGCACACCTTTCAAAGTTACCAATGCACCCTTAAAGGACAGAAAATAGACAAAACAAAAAAAATTCCTTCCAGTAGCACCTTAAAGACCAACTAAGTTAGTTCTTGGTATGAGCTTTCGTGTGCATGCACACGAAAGCTCATACCAAGAACTAACTTAGTTGGTCTTTAAGGTGCTACTGGAAGGAATTTTTTTTGTTTTGACTATGGCAGACCAACACGGCTACCTATCTGTAACCAGAAAATAGACAATAATGCTGAGGATGCTGAATTCTTCACTAGCATGGTGTGGTCCCAGAACTGTGGAATACACACAGAGCCCCAATTACTATAGAAAACTGTAGTATTAAAGACGGTAGAACAGAGGTAGGGAAATGGGCCTGGGCTGCTCCCCTGTCAATCACCTGGCAACATAATAATGCCAGGTGAGTGTGCAGCTTGAAATCAAACTGTGTTGACAGAACAGTGAGCAAAACACCAACCGTCAACTAGCTGGCAGTGTGTGCAAAGCCCTTTGCACAGCAGGTCTTCTCAAATGTTGAAGATCAGCTGATTGTCAGTACGTGAGAAGCCTTACATTGCTTCCCAAGTTCTGACTATCAGCTTGTGCCTAAGGCAGTGTTGGCCAAACTTGGCCCTCCAGCTGTTTTTGGACTGCAACTCCCATCATCCCTAGCTACCAGGACCAGTGGTCAGGCATGATGGGAATTGTAGTCCTAAGGAGTCTTGCAGGCACCGCCAACCAGCTGATTGGTGGTGCCTACAAAGTTCCTCTTGTCCAAGCCTCTTGTTACCTGCCCCACACCTACTGTTATATATGACATTAGGTATTGTGCAGGTGGAATGACTTGGTCATAGGACCACATGTTCCCCATCTCAATTCTATGTAAAATACCTATTTGCTGTTTCTCTGTCCAGCAGCTGGTCTCTAAAGTAGCTGATGATAGCTCAGTTGGTTAGCGCATGGTGCTGATAATGCTAAGGTTGCGTGTCTGATCTCCATATGGGTCAGCTGCATATTCTGGCATTGCAGGGGGTTGGACTAGATGATCCTCAGGATCCCTTCCAACTCTACAATTCTATGACACAATAAACTTAGCAAGATTTAAATTAAATATAAGGCGGCAATGACTGATGGAGGCAGGGGTGGGAATGGTAAAAAATGTCTTTCTCCCCAGCCCTTAGATGTTACTGTTCATGCTCTTTAAAGATTCCATGAATTCCAGGGGGAAACAGACTTGGAAGTGTTCTATTTAACAATCCAGGCCATGTACCACCTGATCTTGTCATCCATGGAAGGTGGGGCTTCCCCTCACGAGTCTATGGCTCTTCCCTTAAGTTAAAGGCAGCTAGCAGAGACACCCCCAGCCCAATATTCCTTGTCTAGCTTTCTCTCTTATCCTGAGAACACCAGGAAAATTTGCAGTCACTTATGTCCTGCAAAGGGTGGCACTGTGGGTTAAACCACTGAGCCTAGGACTTGCCGATCAGAAGGTCGGCGGTTCAAATCCCTGCAACGGGGCGAGCTCCCGTTGCTTGGTCCCTGCTTCTGCCAACCTAGCAGTTTGGACGCATGTCAAAGTGCAAGTAGATAAATAGGTACCACGGCGGGAAGGTAAACGGCATTTCCGTGTGCTGCTCTGGTTCGCCAGAAGCAGTTGGCCACATGATTCGGAAGCTGTACGCTGGCTCCCTCGGCCAATAAAGTGAGATGAGCACGCAACCCCCGAGTCGGTCACAACTGGACCTAATGGTCAGGGGTCCCTTTACTTTTATGTCCTGCAAACGTAGGCTTAACTGCAGCAGTTTACAGATGATCCATGAAAAGCTAAGTTTTCCTGCTGATCTGATGCCCTTGTAAGGGGTGGGGGTGGGGAATAATAACTGCACCCAAGTTTTTTTTCCAGCTATATGCACACAGCTGCAGCCAACATGGCTGGCTGCAGGAAGAATTTTGGTTGGGCATGTCAAGGTAAGCCGGGCGTTTAAAAAGAGAAGGTACTTTCCCGACAATGGAAATAGCCAAGAGATATGCATCCAATCAAACGAAATTGACTGGGATGTTTCACAATGTCATCTCCTCTTAGCACATTCCTCCCATTGCTAAATATATTTCTTGTAAACACACACACACAAGAGGACTAGGAACTTGTTTACAAAACCAGCTTCCCTGCGATAACCTCTTCAATCTTCATTAGAAGGCAAAAGAGTTCAAAGGACTTTAAGGGCTATTTAGTCCAACCTGTGTCGCAAGCATAGCTATTGTCTTGTCTCACACCCCATAAAATCGCCCTTGCAGTGCAGGCTAGAGTATACAGTGTTACCTCGGGTTACATACGCTTCAGGTTACAGACTCTGCTAACTCAGAAATAATGCTTCAGGTTAAGAACTTTGCTTCAGGATGAGAACAGAAATCATGCTCCAGCGGTACGGCAGCAGCAGGAGTCCCCATTAGCTAAAGTGGTGCTTCAGGTTAAGAACAGTTTCAGGTTAAGAACAGACCTCCGGAACGAATTAAGTACTTAACCCGAGGTACCACTGTATCTAACACGAGCAGAGAGCAAGCACATCAGCAAAGAGAGTTTAACGGCTCCGTACACATTAAAACTAAGTGAGCCAAACCAGTTTCCAAAGCAGTGAATGGCCTTGTGCTGACTCATTGGTCCATGTAGCTCAATACTGTCTACACTAACTGGCAGCAACTGCCCAGTTTGAGGCAGCAGCTTTTCCCCTGCTCTTCCTGGGCTTGAACTGGGGACCTTCTAATGCAAGGCAGACACTCTACCACTGAACTAACCAAGGAGAAGGCGCTTTACCAAGACCAAAAGAATGTGAGCGGCCAAAAACTGTGAGCGCGCACAGTGCTCAGAATGGCTGGCAATGGTTGAAGAGGAGTGAGGGAGATAACCCAAGATGACCTCTAAGCACAGAGCCAGCTCCTCTTTGAATGCCAAGTGCAAGCCCTGGGAGCTCGTAGCAGTAGAAGCGACAGAGCAAGTTGCTACTGACTTAAAAAGATGAGCCCAAGCAGCTTGAGAAAGGTGCTGGGGCAAAGAGAGCACCTGCTGGATCAGATTCAGGGCTCATCTAGCCAAGCCATGCACTTCCAACATGGCCAACCACAAACAGGGCACAGAGACAAAACATTTATGTTTGCTTTAGACGCCACATAATCTTTTTCGAAAACTCTGCCATGCTGTCCTCCCCGCCCCCTAGTATTCAGATGTTGACAGCAATTCAACATGGAAGTTCCATTAAGCGATCTAACAGCTGTTGACAAACCAATTCTATTCCATGGGTAGGCAAACTAAGGCCCAGGGGCCGGATACAGCCCAATTGCCTTCTAAATCTGGCCCACAGACGGTTCGGGAATCAGCGTGTTTTTACATGAGTAGAATCTGTCCTTTTATTTAAAGTGCATCTCTGGGTTATTTGTGAGGCATAGGAATTTGTTCACTTTTTTTTCTTCAAAATATAATCTGGCCCCTCACAAGGTCTGAGGGACAGTGGACCGGCCCCCTGCTGAAAATGTTTGCTGACCCCTGGTCACTAATCCCTTAGTAAAACCATCAAATGAATCAGGGTCCATCTTCACATCTCGGGGCATTTCAGCAAGCAATAAATTATTCCGTCACCAGTCCAGCCTGGAACCTAAGACAGCCCTGAGTTAGCCTAGAAGCCAAGTCAGGTGTAGGCCGGTGTACTATGGTCTGGCCTTGAAGGATGTTGTTCTGTACTTTTTGTGTTTGCACAGTGACTGGGTCGAAGCAGCATTCCCCCTTCATCGCAAAATGTGCTTTATGGCCGAGCTGGAATTTGAGGTCAGGTCTCCCCACTCCTAGTCCACCCCTGAAACAGGTGGGGGTGGGGAACCTACCTCAGCTTTAGGGCCTCATTTCCTTCTGGGAAACTTTACGGGGGCCACATGTCAATGCTTAAAGTTGAACGCAGCAGCAAATGTGCATTTTACTCTTGCATTGTAGGACTGTTTCTACACACATTCCCACATCCCTCTCTATCCACCACTGAGGCAAACAAGAGGTACGATCAGAATTTAAGGACATATTCCAGCCAGGCAAAAACACTCAAGGAGGGTGTGAAGCAGGGCTTGTGAGGGACCTGGCCTGGGGAGAAGGGGTGTGGTCTGAGGAAGGTCCTGGGGGCCAGATAGAGAAGCTTGGGGGCCACATTTGGCCCCTAGGCCTGGGGTTCCCTACTTCTGGTCTAATTCAACTTCAGTTTTTGCGCTGCGTGATACCAACTGCACAGAAGAAACACTTATAGCAGGATTCTAGGCTTGCTGACTGAAAAGGAGGTTACAGTATACTGCATCTGTTGGGGCTCATTCCCAAATAAGCATGCATAGGATTGCAGCCTTTTGACAGAAACATGGGCTGTTAGCAAGAAGCTGTGTCAGGGTTTTTTGTCTTCAGAGAAAGCAGGACATTCGACAAATAGCGTTTGTCTCTGTGATAGATCCTAAGTAGTTAATGCACCAGCTTTGAAAGACGAGGAAGGAAGACGCTGGCCATTTGAGGTTTCTCAAACCTGAACTTTGATTTGTTCACATATTATCATCACTTTGGACTGAGCTCCATTGGCAACCTTCGTTCATTGGCTGCAGCCTAAAGGCCTACTGTCACCTTACATTTCTCCTAAACCCAAAATATACTTTCAGAAAAGGGAAATGCCCCGGTTTGTAACTGTAGTGATCTCACAATATTAAGCACGAGTCTTTCCTGTCCTCCAGGCCCAATTTGCATGCTCAGCCCCTCTGCAGGCTGTTTGAGAGGGCCCTCTGGCCCCTTGTCTTTCTCCCCTCTAAAGTTTGTTGTGCTTCCGCAAAGCTTGGATTTCCCACCACAGCATGCTAATGCCTAGTTTCTTCTGCAAGATAGTGCTGTTTGGGCTACATGAGGATCCAGACTTGGCAGGAAAAGTCACTATTAACACATTGCTGGGATGGGGAAGCTGTGGCCTTCCCATCAGCCCTAACTGGAGTGACCAATGGCAAGAAATGATGGGAGTTGTAATACAACACTGGGATTGCAGGCGATTCAGGTTTTCTGCCCCTGGTATATGGTGTGACCACTAGAATTTCTCAGATACTACTGCTTACAGTGCCTATTCTTATTATTTATTGCAAGAATGTCTAATCCACCTTTCTGCAATGAAATGCATCCAATGCAGTTCACAACAACAACCACTAAGTCAATTCAAAGATTTTAAAAGCCAGCACATGCATTTTACTAATTTGGCCTCTTTTATGTCTACTTCAACTGCTGTTTGCATTTTTTGTTCTTTTAATATCTGCACCAGCTGCTTCAATTGTGTTTTGCTGCAGAAAGAGTGGGTAGAAATCCTGGCCCCAGATGAACTTCTCAAAACAAGCCGATCCAAGGTCTGAGTGCCGTAACTGCAAAGGCCAGCTCTCTTGTTTGCTGTACTGCAAAAGCCACTTTTTAGCTGTACATTGAATCAAGGCCACAGCTCCCATCACCTGCATCAAAGCACCCTATATATTCATTATCATCATCAATATATATCCTACCCTTCTTTCCGAATGAGCCAAGGGAGGCAAACAGATCCACATATTTTTTTGGGGGGGGGGGACACACATTCTAAAGCAGTTATAATATCGAAATGCAGTTTATGTGTTTGACTTTGACCAAGAGCCTGCTGCAAGTCTTGAAATTCTTTTAGGACAGGGATAGGGAACCTGTGGTCCTCAGGACGTGGTTGGACTATAACTCCCATCACTCTGTGATCATGGGCTGGGGCTGATGTGAGCTGAAATCCAGCAACATCTGGAGAGCCACTGGTTCCCCGTTCCTGTCTTAGGGGCTTCTCACATGCAGCTGTTGACGACAACAAGATTGCAGGCCTCTCTCTTCTCTTCTTAGCCCAACTTGAACCCTTCTCCTTCTTCCATTCAGCAACTGGTTGCCTCTGGGAGTGAAGGACAGGCCAAGGGGACAGGCAAGTCAAGTTATGATTTGCACGTCAGGAAGCCCTGTCGTCGAGTTAATCAGAAATGACAGATACCCCACCCATTTCAGCCAGACACTGAGTCACAGCTAGGCACCTCACTAGCTAAATGCCCTCCCACAATTTCACTGGGACTGCATTTTCGTTAGGCGGGGGACATAAAATTATGTGCTATGGCAGGGTGAGGAAACTGCTGGATTCTTGACACTTTACTGCTATGCTCCGGAACTTGGTCGCTTGGCTCTCAGCCTCACACACTCTGCTTATTGTTCTTGTACTTCCTTGTGGCATTCGAATTCCTACTGCGAAAACAATGCCAGGCCCTTGCGACGCAGCTTTAGAAGAGGCAGAATTCCTGTCTACATGTTGCTCAGGGCTGGACGGCTGCAGGGGACACAGACCCACAAGGTTCCATACAGGCAGAAATGCAAATCACAAGCAATGTTGCCAGTGGAACAACAGGGTCTTTCGTTCGCTTCTGCCTACTTTTGGGTTGCCTGTGTGAACTAACCCAACAGATGCATGGAATTTAGTATCTGGAGCAAACGACAACAACCTCGAAACACACAGCTCTTAGGTATTGTTTCTTTAAGACCTGCTGGGATTCAGAACATTCGAAGTGCTCACAACTCAAGACCCCAGCCAGGAACCTGTTATACAAAACAGAAAAGACAAACCTAAGGTATCACAGGTCCATTTTTAGCCTTCCTTGCAGGCAGCAGGCAGTGGCTGAATGTGCTTTATTCACAGGACACATCAGAAGGTTGTAATGGCACCCTCACTAAGTACCCAATATGTAGCTTTTTTTATCTACCATACTGAAAACACATTTAATTATTCCACTGAAAAGGAAACATTACATAAGTGAATGTTATGTGTTAAAATTATTTTTAACTGGTAAATGTCCTTAGCACATTACGGTTTTATCAATAACTATAATTAATTGCAAATATTATAAGCCATACTACGAAATACAAAGGGAAAGTGTTGCCCTGGTGAAGACATGTTAACTGCCAACTCATAACAAAGCTATGGATTTCAGTTCTTAATGCATTATAAACTGATACTTTACATTTGTCCACATCTGTACTTTTTTTTTGCTGTACTTTGCTTTTTAAAATCCATCTTACCACAAAGCTTTCATACCTTTGTTTTTGTTCTCTATATCTAAGATACTGAGTTGATTTAGCCAACGCAACAAATGCCCAAAGTTTCTCCATTCATTATTTTGATAGATGCATGCATTGCATGCTGCTTTTATTTGAATCGGCACCAAGCAGAGAGGTGAACAGTGGTGGGCCAGGGCATCTCATATTCCACCCTGTGCAATGCCAAAATCCCGCCTGCTCCCCGCCTTCCATTGGATGCCGTAGCTGTGCTTCCTGCTGTAGCACCCCAGAAGCTCTGTGTCTAGGGCCTAGATCTCCATTTGTGGTGAAAAAGCAGTGACAAGGTCTTGGGAGAACAGAACTCTGTGTGTCCTATGGCCTGCCCTGAGCCTGTGATAGTCTACTGCCCTTACATGTGGGTGGGTGGTGCTGCAGTGCACCAGTGTTGAATTAAAATTCAACAGCCAGGCCAATTGGTTTCTAGGAGAGGAAGGAGCTCCATCTTGTCTTCCCCAGGCAACAAAATGACTTGGGCCAGCCCTGCAAATCCTCACATGAAGCTCACTGCATGGCCCTTGACCACCTAATCATCTCTCAGTCCAGAGGGCTGCTGTGAGAGGGAAAAACAGAATGAGATCACCCACGTCCGCTGCCTTCAGTTCGTGGGAGGAAGGGCAGGGTAAGAACATAACTCCCAAAATCAGGTGGAGAGTGAGAGATGGGAATGGCTCTAATAACCCCGTGACACCTACTAGTTTAGAAATCCACGGCCTACTTTATCTAGGTTTATAAAACTCTGACTAATCGGAATGGAAGGCAGTTGTTGAGAGCAGGAGCGTGGGCCTGGCCTGTTGTTCCTGTCTTACCATTCACTCTGTCTGACATGTCATTGTTGTTGACGTTGCTACTGCCCTAGGCCAGAAATGATGAGTCTGTAACCTTCTAGATTGTTGTTGGACTCCAATTTCCCTCAGCTCCAGCTGCCGGGCATGGCCAACAGTGAGGGTTGAAGGGTGCTGCAGAAACCATCTGGAGAGTGACAGATTCCCGTAGCTTGGTGTAGGTCTGTACCCGGTAACCATCACTGAAATATCCAGGACTGGCAGAACATCATAAGAAGTGGCCCTTCTCAGCATAAGCTATAGGGCAGGAGCATCCAAATTTTTATTTTTTTCCCCAAAGAGGGCCGGATTTGATGACATGAACATGCGTGAGGGCCGACCGAAATTGTTGAGCTTTTTGGGGGATGAGCTTTTTTTAGGATTGAAGTTGTTGACCTTCTTTTAGGATTTTACCCCAAGAAATAAACTGCCACAGGGGCCAGAATAAACCGACCAGTGGGCTGGATTAGGCCCCCAAAATGGACCTTGGACATGCCTGCTGTAGGGGCTTCAAGGTGAGAGAGCAGAAATCAAGGTAAGAGAAGCAAGCACTTGCATCCTCAACTTGGCATTGAGGGCAGATCAGGGACAGGAAAACTATGGCCTTCCAAATGATAAATAAAAAAATTGTCCAGTAGCACCTTAGAGACCAACTAAGTTTGTTCTGGGTATAACCTTTTGTGTGCATGGACACTTCTTCAGATACATGCACACGAAAGCCTATACCCAGAACAAACTTAGTTGGTCTCTAAGGTGTTATTGAACAATTTTTTTATTTATTTCGACTGCGTCAGACCAACACGGCTACCTACCTGAACCTCCAAATGATGTTTGACTACAGCATCCAGCATCCCTGACCACTGGCTATGCTAGCTGGGGCTGATGGGAACCGGAGTCCAGTAACACCTGGAGAGCCACAAATTCTCCATTCCTGGGTTAGCATGTTGGAGTAGCCCAAATACAAATCTCCTCGCAGCCGCAAAACTCAGAAATACACTTGAGAAAGTCACCCATCTCTCAGCCTCATCTGCTTCACAGGTTGTTGCAAGGATAAACTAAGGAAGAACAATGTCTACAGCCCTGAGCATCTGGGATGACTATAAATATAATAAATAACTACAAGTGAATTGGAAGCCTATCATCTCCCATCATCCAGCAGAACCAGTGAAACTGCCTCCAGAGACAGATATCCAGAAGTTTTCTGATGATTTCCAAAGTCATCATGTCTTTGCTAATGGAAGCTGAAAATCACGGGGCATGCAATATTTGCAATCCATAGAAACAGAGGTTAGTCCAGGGTTGTGTTTCGTTTTGGCAAGTGGGGTTCTCCTGAAAAGCAGTCTCATATTAATTTACCTTATTACTGCAAACGTGAAACATACTTGCCACCAAAGCCAGCTAAAAATGCAGTTTAGATTTTGTTTTTATCTTTTTGCAATCATGCGCCTTGTTTTGATTTTTTTATATATAAAAAATACCAACATTTTTTTTCTAAGCAGAAAAACTGCATGTGGAGGGGTTGGATGTGATGACCCCAGCTGCTCAGAGACAACTTCTTTCTCCAAACTGATACAACTACAGTGGTACCTCGGGTTACAGACGCTTCAGGTTACAGACTCTCCTAACCCAGAAATAGTACCTCAGGTTAAGAACTTTGCTTTAGGATGAGAACAGAAATTGTGTGGCGGCGGTGTGGCAGCAGCGGGAGGCCCCATTAGCTAAAGTGGTACCTCAGGTTAAGAACAGTTTCGGGTTAAGAACGGACCTCCAGAACGTTCTTAACCTGAGTTAAGAAGTTCTTAACCTGAGGTACCACTGTAGTTTGTTTCTCTTGAGCTCAGTCCTCAAGATAATAGCATTGGAGAAAGACTCATGGGCCATCTGATCCAAACTCTCCCACCCCTTTCAAGGCAGAAAACCTAGTGCCTGAGCATCCCCAAGAGTTGGTTCCCATGAGGAAAAGCCCACAAGGAGTTTTGTCCCTCCATAGAAGTCCTACTACTGCTCAGGTTATCTAGGTACACACTCCAAATTTACTTACACCAATTATATAGCTCACATTGCTCTGGGCCGAATCAAAGAAGGGGACCTATTTGGCTAAAAATAATATTTGATCAAAGCCCTTTAGCTTTGTCCTTGGAGGCTACCACCTGCAAAAATCTAATTACATCCATCCTGTTACATTAGTCTTGACCTTTGAGAGCTTGGAAAAAAATGAAAGCTGTTAAAAATACAAGGGCAACAACAACAAAAAGGCTTATACCTACTAGCCGTCAAAATCAGAATTAATTCTGCTCCGTGTTTCCATCTTCAGATCACCCTAGAGCAGGAGTGGGAAAACTTTTCCAGCCCTCATTCCCTCCTGGGCAAACTTCCGTGGGTCACATGCCAATGTCGGGTGGGGCCAGAGGCAGAATTGGGAAGAGCAATGAATGCAAATTTTACCTTTCTACAGGAAACCAGTTTCTACACACACTCTCTGGCCTCCATCCAGACAAGCCTGAAGCATTCAAAGAGGCTTTCTGACCAGGCATAAAAAACTGGGGTGTGAAGCAGGGCCAGAGAGTGGCACGGCCTGTGAAGGGTTCAGAGGGCCAGGTAATGAAGCCTGAAGGGCCACTTTTGCACTCCAGGGTCTGAGGTACCCCAACCCTACCCCACAGTTTGTGCTTCATTGTCAAAGATACTTGTGACCAAGCTAAACACCTGCCATTTCACATCTTGGCCAAGAACAATCTCCAGGAAGACAAGACTGATTTTTTTTTTAAAGGGGCAAGAGGGAGAGAAAATGAATTATTGCCCCGTTGTATGATAAGTAACAAAAACAGTCTTTACCCCAATAAGCATCAGATATAGGCTTCAGGCGACTCGCCAAGGGTCCAGAAAACAAACCACAAAATCCCCTACCCCTAGTAGCAGAAGGCAAGTTCAAGCAAGCTATCTGCAACCAGATAATGCCCCCTGCTGACTCATCAGAAAAGAAGTCCTCTTGTTTTCAGCAGGGACAGGCACTCTATGGTTTCTGGCTGGAGGCAAAATACGTTTGCAAAGCAAATTGCTCTTCCTGAAGTGAGGAGCGTTTGGTCTTCAGTGGGACGGAAGAGCTTGGCTTCAGCTTTATTTCATATCAGTCAGATGCCTGCTATTCTCCTCCAGATGAAATGATTAATCTCTGATTTCCTTCTCGGGCCTACCTCATGGCATCATGTTGTTTAGTCGTTTAGTCGTGTCCGACTCTTCGTGACCCCATGGACCAGAGAATGCCAGGCACCTCTGTCCTCCACTGCCTCCCGCAGTTTGGTCAAACTCATGCTGGTAACCTCGAAAACACTATCCAACCATCTCGTCCTCTGCCGTCCCCTTCTCCTTGTGCCCTCCATCTTTCCCAACATCAGGGTCTTCTCCAGGGAGTCTTCTCTTCTCATGAGGTGGCCAAAGTACTGGAGCCTCAGCTTCACGATCTGTCCTTCCAGTGAGCACTCAGGGTTGATTTCCTTCAGTATGGAGAGGTTTGATCTTCTTGCAGTCCATGGGACTTTCAAGAGTCTCCTCCAGCACCATAATTCAAAAGCATCAATTCTTCGGCGATCAGCCTTCTTTATGGTCCAGCTCTCACTTCCATACATCACTACTGGGAAAACCATAGCTTTAACTATACGAACCTTTGTTGGCAAGGTGATGTCTCTACTTCTCAAGATGCTGTCTAGGCCTGTCATTGCCCTTCTCCCAAGAAGCAGGCGTCTTTTAATTTCGTGGCTGCTGTCACCATCTGCAGTGATCATTGAGTCCAAGAAAGTAAAATCTCTCACTACCTCCATTTCTTCCCCTTCTATTTGCCAGGAGGTGATGGGACCAGTGGCCATGATCTTCGTTTTTTTGATGTTGAGCTTCAGACCATATTTTCGCTCTCCTCTTTCACCCTCATTAAAAGGTTCTTTAATTCCTCCTCACTTTCTGCCATCAAGGTTATGTCATCTGCATATCTGAGGTTGTTGATATTTCTTCCGGCAATCTTAATTCCGGCTAGGGATTCATCCAGCCCAGCCTTTCGCATGATGAATTCTGCATATAAGTTAAATAAGCAGGGAGACAAAATACAGCCTTGTCGTACTCCTTTCCCAATTTTGAACCAATCAGTTGTTCCATATCCAGTTCTAACTGTAGCTTCTTGTCCTGCATAGAGATTTCTCAGGAGACAGATGAGGTGATCAGGCACTCCCATTTCTTTAAGAACTTGCCATAGTTTGCCGTGGTCGACACAGTCAAAGGCTTTTGCATAGTCAATGAAGCAGAAGTAGATGTCTTTCTGGAACTCTCTAGCTTTCTCCATAATCCAGCGCATGTTTGCAATTTGGTCTCTGGTTCCTCTGCCTCTTCTAAATCCAGCTTGCACTTCTGGGAGTTCTCGGTCCACATACTGCTTGAGCCTTCCTTGTAGAATTTTAAGCATAACCTTGCTAGCGTGTGAAATGAGTGCAATTGTGCGGTAGTTGGAGCATTCTTTGGCACTGCCCTTCTTTGGGATTGGGATGTAGACTGATCTTCTCCAATCTTCTGGCCACTGCTGAGTTTTCCAAACTTGCTGGCATATTGAGTGTAGCACCTTAACAGCATCATTTTTTAAAATTTTAAATAGTTCAGCTGGAATACCATCACTTCCACTGGCCTTGTTATTTGCAGTGCTTTCTAAGGCCCATTTGACTTCACTTTCCAGGATGTCTGGCTCAAGGTCAGCAACCACACTACCTGGGGTATACGAGACATCCATTTCTTTCTGGTATAATTCCTCTGTGTATTCTTGCCACCTCTTCTTGATGTCTTCTGCTTCTGTTAGGTCCTTTCCACTTTTGTCCTTTATTATGGAAATCTTTGTACGAAATGTTCCTTTCGTATCTCCAATTTTCTTGAACAGATCTCTGGTTCTTCCCATTCTATTGCTTTCCTCTATTTCTTTGCATTGCTCGTTTAAGAAGGTCTTCTTGTCTCTCCTTGCTATTCTTTGGAAATCTGCATTCAATTTCCTGTATCTTTCACTATCTCCCTCGCATTTTGCTTGCCTTCTCTCCCCCGCTATTTGTAAGGCCTCATTGGACAGCCACTTTGCTTTCTTGCATTTCCTTTTCATTGGGATGGTTTTCGTTGCTGCCTCCTGTATAATGTTACGAGCCTCCATCCATAGTTCTTCAGGCATTCTGTCCACCAAATCTAAATCCTTAAACCTGTTCCTCACTTCCACTGTGTATTCATAAGGGATTTGACTTAGATTGTATCTTACCAGCCCAGTGGTTTTTCCTACTTTCTTCAGTTTAAGCTTGAATTTTGCTATAAGAAGCTGATGATCTGAGCCACAGTCAGCTCCAGGTCTTGTTTTTGCCGACTGTATAGAGCTTCTCCATCTTTGGCTGCAGAGAATATAATCAATCTGATTTCGATGCTGCCCATCTGGTGATGTCCATGTGTAGAGTCGTCTCTTGTGTTGTTGGAAAAGCGTGTTTGTGATGACCAGCTTGTTCTCTTGACAGAACTCTATTAGCCTTTGCCCTGCTTCGTTTTGATCTCCAAGGCCAAACTTGCCAGTTGTTCCTTTTATCTCTTGACTCCCTACTTTAGCATTCCAATCCCCTATAATGAGAAGAACATCCTTCTTTGGTGTCACTTCTATAAGGTCTTGTAAGTCTTCATAGAATTGGTCAATTTCAGTTTTGGCATCATGGGTTCCCCCCAAATATCAGAGGGACAGGCAAGACAGTACAGCCCCTTCCCTCAGCCTGGCGAAGACCAATTGCCAGGTAGCTCCTACCCTCCCAGAACTTGCCTTCATCTTCGACCATCTGAGTGGAAGTGAGACACTGAGGCCCTCTGCACAAGACTTCCTGGGTCCACGTGACATTTGTCTCCTCCCCTCCCAGAATTGCTTTCATCGTCAGCCATTCCACAGGTCGTCATGTCACTTCATTATATAGCAGGATGAATGTTTTGGGAACCTACATTTGCTTATTTTGCCTCTTCCCTTCCAAGTCCTTTTCCCTTTCATGTCATATCCCTTGGATTGTAAAGACATCATTTTATATTGTACAATGCCTTGATTTCTGTGGCAGAATTAGTTATTCATTCATTCATCCAGCCATTTAAATTTACAGACTGTATAATATTTTTAAAAGTCTCTGAGTAGCTCACAAAGTAACAAAAACGGAAAATCAAGACTAGAATACAAATAAAATGAAAATACATGATGTCAGTAAAAACCCAGAAACAAAATATTGACACAAAATACAGAGCAAGCTAAGAATTAAGTCAGAACATCAGTCTAGAAAGTAAATAAACACTATCTGGCAGTCACACATATTCCAATCAGTAGAGCCTTGCTACATAAATTTTAAGCAAGTCTACTAGCATGATTAGATTTATTTATACACACGACTTAATCCTAACCAGTCACATCCAGTAGGTAGATGATGGTCTTGTAAGATAAAGCTGAAGCCTTTTTCTGAAATCCACCAATTTTTCTAACAAAAACCGGCAATTTATTTAGTGGGGGGAGGGGCAATTCACTTGTGCACAAGGTCAAGTGATGATGTATACATGCGCAAGAGCCACTCTAGATTAAGCACAACTTCACTCCGAGCACAATGCTTTTCAACGGGGGCGGTTCACATCCGTGGCTGCGAGTCATCAAGTGGATGAGGCATTAACTGATGTACACTTATGTATGAATCACTCCTTAATTACCAACAACTCAAGCTGTGGTTATTACGCCAATATACGGGTGGGCGGAAGCCACTCTCCTGTTCCTGGTTTCATGCACAAGTGATGCCACCCAAAAGTCAGGTCTGGATGAAGAAGACAGGAAAGCCAGGCAACCAATAGATCAGGACACTGCCTGTAATCCTAAATGGCGGGTTGCCATATCTTCGTCATTTGTATGGGCTATTTGCGCATTTCAAGAAAACTTACTTTGGCCAGAATTTGTCCAAAGTTTAAGCTTTGCTTTGTTCAAAAGATGTTAAGGACACCTTCAACCAGAAATGTCAGGGCAGTCTACAGCAAAGGGACCCCTGACCATTAGGTCCAGTCGTGACCGACTCTGGGGTTGCGGCGCTCATCTCGCGTTATTGGCCGAGGGAGCCAGCGTACAGCTTTCGAGTCATGCACAAGGTCAAGTGATGATGTATATGTGCGCAATAGCCATTCTAGATTAAGCACAACTTCACTCCGAGCATAGTAGTTGCATTTTTTACTAACAGGTTTCGCTGTGGGTTAAACCACACAGCCTAGGACTTGCTGTTCAGAAGGTCGGCAGTTCAAATCCCTACGACGCGGTGAGCTCCCGTTGCTCGGTCCCTGCTCCTGCCAACCTAGCAGTTCGAAAGCACATCAAAGTGCAAGTAGATTAATAGATACAGCTCCGGTGGGAAGGTAAACGGCTTTTCCGTGCGCTGCTCTGGTTCACCAGAAGCGGCTTAGTCATGCTGGCCACATGACCCGGAAGCCGTATGCTGGCTCCCTTGGCCAGTAAAGCGAGATGAGCACCGCAACCCCAGAGTTGGCCACGACTGGACCTAATGTTCAGAGGTCCCTTTACCTTCTGGGAAGTCATCAAAGGTGGCCGGCCCCATGCACAATACACTGCAGTAGCGTAGCCTTGAGGTTACGAGGGCATGAAAAAGAGCAGCCAGGTAGGTTCTCTTTGTGCTGTTATCCCATGAGCTGCCAGTTGGCTAAAAGTTAAGACAAAATGCTTGCATGTTCAATGGAGTCTGCGGTTGAGAAGTGTGTGCACGGGGGGTGGGAATTATTTGGCCCATTCCATGGAATACCTTGAAAGTGAATGAACAGAATACTTTCACAAACCAAAGCAGAATGATTTATTTTTCCCTGCCAGGAGGTGGAGGAAAGGCAACAATGAAAGATCACTGACTTTCCAGCTCTCCGTTCTCCTCTGGTATGTTTTGCTAAGGATTACCACATGTAACAACAAGTTCACAAAGAAAATTCATCAGCTATGCGCGTGCACAAACACACACCACACCCCCCCCCTTCCAGGTTGCTTTGCACACTTCCATGAGAAAGGGGATGGGCTGGCAAGACATCAGCGAGCAGCTGAAAAGTACTGCAATGGAATCAGGTGACTTGCTTGCATTCCCAGTGTCTGCAATCACCTCTGCTGAGAAAGTCTTTCTCCCTCCCTCTCTCTCCCCGTCCCCCCACCCCGGCAAATCACACATACGCAGCAGGCATCCCTTGGCTTTTGGAAGACAGAGTGAATTAACAGCTTTTAATACAACTGATGACTAAAAGGGAAATAAACAACAACAACAACAAAACAACAAGGGCAGACCCTGGTGTAGGACACAACAAACTCGCGGCACTGCAGCAAAACCAGCTACCCAGAATGCTAAATTGTGTTGCTGAATGCAGAACAGCTACAGCCTGCTAGGAGACAGCTGTACTTGCACAGCCAGCTTGGGAGGAACTGTGCCTTTATATCTGTTGACATTTATACGAAAGTTTGCCTTCTACAGTGAGGTGTAGTGACCATGTCTGTGTCAGTGTCTTGGGTTCCAATTCCGACGCAGCCGTGAAGCTCGCTGGGGTGACCATGGATCGGTCCCACCCTCTTAGCCTAACTGACTGAGCCTAATTGTGGAGGGATGGAAACATTGCAATAACATGTTTTTAAAGCTATCCGTGCACAAATAACTGAAATAAAAAATAGTTCCCACTTTTAATTTAAGGTGAAAGAATTGCCACTGGTGAACTGTACTGCCATCTAAAGCAGGGAAGAGTTCTCCAGATGTTGCTGGACTCCAACTCCCATCATCCCTGATCATTGGCCATGCCAGCTGTGGCTGATGGGAACTGGAGTCCAACAAGATCTGGAGGGTCACATATCCCGTCCCCCTTCCCGGTCGGCCTAAGTAGAGTGTTGGTCTATGACCAAGGAGTTCTGGGTTGAATTCCTATAAAGATCTCTCTGGATGACCTTAGTTGAGTTTCTTTTAGCAGCCTAATCTACCTCAAAGGGTTGTTGTGAGAGAAAAAGTGGTTTTAAGTTCAAGGTAGGTAAGTTGGGAGAAAAAAAAATGTCATTTATAAAGGCGGAACAATAAAGTAAGCATAAAACTCTGGATGCAAAGGACTGGTTTAGAGACTACCTACACACATTAATCCAGTATTGAATTGGTTTAACTATGGCCCTATTTGCTCCTAACAGTTAAAGCAGTAGGTATAACATCACTTTAACAGTCATAGCATCCCAAAAAAATCTTGGGTGTTAAGAGTGCTGAGAGTTGTCAGGAACTCCCCTATTCCCATCTCTGAGCTACAATTCCCAGTCATTTAACAACCAATCCCTCTTCTCAGAGAACTCTGGGAATTGTAGCGCTTTGCGATGGGAATAGGGCTCTTCTAACATGTCTCAAAACCCTTCACAAACCACAGTTCCTGTGATATTTGGGGGGAAGCCATGACTCTTAAAAGTGGTGAAACACTACTTTAAATGTAAGGTGCAGATGCACAGTGTTTCGGATTCTCAACCCTGGAACCCTGGCAATGTCAAGTTCCGTGAAGTCTTTTAAATAAATTTTAGCACCTATTCAAGGCTATAATTACTAGGGTCAAAGAAACCACAGGCAGCGAGATGAGTTTCAAAGCAGTTTAAGATTGTAGGCTATAGACACATCCTCAAGATAAAACGCATCAGCCCCAAAATAACAATTTTCTCCTGGTGCTTCCTGGAATGATGTGAATAAACCTTGCACCAGAATGGATTCCTTTCCCCCTGCATTTTCCATTCTGGTGGTATGTTTATCCATATCATACCAAAAAGCATCCCCATGGAGAGATTTATTTATTTTTTAAATCCTGTCTCCCAAACACACACACCCTCTCCAAGCAAAGGCACTGACAGCCTCACCCCTCCTTCCCATTTGCCTTTGCTTGCTGCTTCCCAGATTAGACCAGTTCAAGGGAGGCAGTTCAGTGGCTTTCCATGCAGAAGGGTGCAAGCTTCAACCCCAGGTATCCCCAGGTAGGACTGTGAATGTCCCCTGCCTGAAACCTTGGAGCGCTGCTGCCAGTCAGGGCAGACAATACTGAGGTAGATGGATAAGCTTCCTGTGTTCCTTGTGTTCCTATGTATCCCCCATCTGCTGAGATCCTGTTTGTTGCAATTTGGACTGCAATTTGGATTTCTCGGGCAAAAGAGCCATCCATGAACTGATCAAATGATGACTCACAGCTCAATACATGAAACTCCCTTTTTTACAAAATACTGCATGCGTATGTACATATGTATGTGGGATGGGGACAGGAAGGCCTCTCTGTCTGCAGCGTCTTATCAGTATCTCGCAAATGCAAGTCATCCCACAATGTAACAGTTACTGACCACATTCAGACAAACACATGAGTTTTCTAGCCACAAACACACACAATCCATCCCATCCTCCCTTTGCATGTGTGTCTTCCATTCACTATAATTTCCCAGCTTATTATTGGAATACAGTGGTACCACGGGTTAAGTACTTAATTCGTTCTGGAGGTCCGTTCTTAACCTGAAACTATTCTTAACCTGAAGACCACTTTAGCTAATGGGGCCTCCCGCTGCTGCCACACTGCCAGAGCATGATTTCTGTTCTCATCCTGAAGCAAAGTTCTCAACCTGAAGCACTATTTCTGGGTTAGCGGAGTGTGTAACCTGAAGCGTATGTAACCCGAGGTACCACTGTAAACCAATATACTAAATCAACTTAAAAACCATGGTCTTACTATTCTGCCTTGTTTGGAAGTGGAGTAACCATAGTTTCCCAGCTCATATGAAACAGGAAACCATAGTTAATGGGCAACATCCCTGTCTGTTGGCTGGTTTGTGCAAAGGGGCTGTGTGATCAAAAAAAGCTCCCTCTGAACTCTCCCACCGAGTGATGAAGATGTGAATGGCTCAGCTTTCCTAATCTGCCAAAAAAAAGAGGGTGGAAGGTGGCCTACCTCACAGGGTTACTCTGAAAGTGAATTATTATCACTCCATCCCCAAACCTCTGGGATAGGACCATCTGTAGGTCTAAATGAGTCATAACATTCCTGTGTCACTCCCTTGAGACAAACGCAGGGAACATCCTGTTCTCTGCAGAGGTCAAGCAGGCAGGGCTTGATGCTGCTTAAAAAAATTAACTGCCCCCTTCCCCAACTGAATGGCAAAGGCTAGTGCATTCTCTCCCCCACCCAAAGTCTCACTTGTCTGTGTGTGCTGAACTTTAAACTTGCTCTGAATAATGCAAAAAAGGAAATGGGAAGAGGGGGGGGGGTAGAGGTGTCACGATCCAACCAGTTTGAATTATCCTTGATTTCAATGGGAAAGCTATAAAAGACACACACTGCTTCTTCAGTACAACTTCAAAGTGCTTAACTAGGGCTGAAGCATGCACCCACGTCATATTCTGGGTGTGTTTCAACCCACTCCCGATTTTTCATGCCAATCAAACTAGCAAGTTGAACAACAACAACCTGGTAGCGGGCAGGCAGAAGAGCAAAAGCAAGGGGCCAAGAATGGTACCCAAATTACTGGGTGGGGAGGAGGAGAACCAGAGGGGAAATACACCCCCCCAGCTGATGTTCTTGGAAGGTTACAGGAAGGCTAAGATTTGGCTTTAAAAAATGGAGGGGGTCAAGAGAATGGGGCTTGTAGATTTCACTAAGCACCCCCTTTCCCCCATAAATGATGCACTGGCCTAAAGGATGGCGGGCATGTTGTGAACTGTATATTACATGCACTGCACTAGGAATACACTGAATTAAAAACAGGGCACTGCAGTTGTGCAGGAGACAAGTTGCCTTGGCTCTCTCCAGTTCCTCCTGGGAAAGACCCACTGAGCTCAAACTCTGGACTGGAGCACAAATGCAGAAGAGTGAAGCGAGGATAAGGCGGCGGAAAGGGAGGGACGGGCAAACCTAATGATTTTGGCTTCTCTCAGTTTCTCATTTCTCCATTTTTGGGTTCAGATCTCCACATTTCTAGATCAGTTTGCAGTGGTGTGCTTTTTTTTAATTTAAAAAAAAAGTATTCATGAAAATTCACCTGCATTTTAATGAAAACTTCTCCTACTTTCGGAATGCTACTTTGCCTAATATACACACTTTTGCAAGGCAATTTTCTGTAATGTAATCATGCTTTTGTATGCTATCTTCATTCATATACACAGTCCCCAGAATGTGAATTTTTGTTTTGGATGGAGAACTGTGCTGCAAAAGTCAGAGAAGTGTGAATTTTGAAGCATGACTACACTTTGGTTTGCGTATTTTTTTGGAGAGTGCAAATTAGGTAGGTTGAACTTTAAATGCAAACTGAACCGAATGTCTCTCCCATCCCTACACAATGGGCCGCTACAAGTGGAAGAAAGCATTTTTTAATACTACACAGAGAGAGAGAGAGGCAGGCACACAAATAAAAAAACCCAGCACAGAAGGCAAAAGCCTGGGAAATAACCTTCCTCCCTGAGATCCTAGTTTTCTCTTTGCAAGGAGTTTATTATGCACTGAAGACCACTGAGATGCTAAACGCTTTCTGCCTTCCAGAGTAAACAACATATGGCTCGATGGACAAATATGTCACTCTTCCCCCAGCGCAAGCAACAAGCTACTATTCCTGACTCAGTTATGCCCAAAATGGGGATCATTGTTTATTTCACTCCAAACAAACCACAATGTTAAGCCAAGGTTTACTCTTGGCTTGCCAACAGCGGTTTGAGCTAAACAAACCACACACTTCAATTCGGACTTAACGCTAAGTTGGGGATTGTGGGTTTGACGGAGGTGTGAACTCCAGCCTGGTGGAAAATGGTTTGCTATGGTTTCCTATGGCGTGTGAACTGTGCCACTGCCTTGCCTTCAGGAATGGCCACAGCTCAGTGGCAGCAAAGTGTCCCAGCTGCTGGCATCCTCAGTCTGGGAATACTGTCTGAAAACCCTGGAGAGCCACTAAGTGGAGAACTGGGGTAAAACAAGGGTGGCCAACACACTTCTATTTTGTTATATTGTTGTATACTTCCTACTGTGAACCCCAGGAAGTTCCCATCTAATGGGGTAAACCTACAACAGCACCACGAGTAACAAGTTTAGCCACTGAATCATGAAGCTTGCCACCTCTGAATGTTCTCTGATCCAGCTGTGTCTGCACCACTAATCACATTTTGGGCTGAGCTGAAACGTTTGGGTTACATGCTCCTAAAACTGCACATAGTCGCAGGGACAATCCATGCTTGCATCCTTCCTTTGATTTTTGCAGGAACCTCCATTCAGCCAAGCAAATGTCTCAAATTTTCAGCTGTTGTGTTGCAGAAGCCTAATTAAGAGCAAATGCTCACATGGATCCACCATGCTTGCAAGGCTGTTAGAAATGTATTTTTGTTTTCTGCTGGGGGGGGGAAACCTCGGGTGAAGCTCCAAGCGGATAATTAAAACTCAACTTTAAAATATTTATTTTGTATCAGATTACATTACAGCATAAGCCTGATACAGCCTATTAAAATCCATTGAGCTATATTACACCACAAAGCGCACAGACTCATAATCCTCCACCCAGCAGCAAATTTACCTGGTGAAATGACATCATAGTGCAACATGGATGGCACAAAGGCCAAATGACTATGGTGGGACCTTAGTGGAAGAACCAGGGCAGCCTGTTGCTTTCTTCTAAACTGCAGTCAACAGCAAAAAGAAGATGGGATATGTTTGTGCATGTATGTTTGCGCACAAGAAGGCAAAGACTTCTACTCTATATAATGGATGGCACAAGCATACAGTGGTTTATGAACCACCAAGGCGATAGAGGGTTTAGTGTTTTGAACTAGGAACAGGGAGATCCAGATTCAAATTCCCACTCAACCATGAAGTTCATATTTGGTCTCCCCTTTCAGAGTTTGTATGGGACACAGGTGGCGCTGTGGGTTAAAGCCTCAGCGCCTAGGACTTGCCGATCGAAAGGTCGGCGGTTCGAATCCCTGCGGCGGGGTGCGCTCCCGCTGCTCGGTCCCAGCGCCTGCCAACCTAGCAGTTCGAAAGCACCTCCGGGTGCAAGTAGATAAATAGGGACCGCTTACCAGCGGGAAGGTAAACGGCGTTTCCGTGTGCAGCTCTGGCTCGCCAGAGCAGCGATGTCACACTGGCCATGTGACCCGGAAGTGTCTCCGGACAGCGCTGGCCCCTGGCCTCTTAAGTGAGATGGGCGCACAACCCCAGAGTCTGTCAAGACTGGCCCGTACGGGCAGGGGTACCTTTACCTTTACCTTTACCTTCAGAGTTTGTAGGGGTTTTTGAATGTCTTATGTAGATTTTTTAATTTCATTGTTCTGTATGGGACAATGACAATAAAGATATCGTAAATCGTAAAATTTTATTGAAGAAGAACAGGATATTTTAATGCCATCATCATCACAGAGGTGTCTGTGGAGGGGATATATTCACTGAAAATGTTACCTTGTTTTTCTTTTAATTTTTTTTAAATGAACCCATTTGTTAAGTCTGGCACCAGACTTCTATATATATCCCTGCCACTCTGTAGGTTTCCTGACTGGGTTGCCTGGAGAGCCATGTTTTAGACATTTTCATTCATATATATCCCAGGATTTTAACTGATACCTGCTGCTTTTTGTATTTTTACTGTTGCTACGATAACTGCTTCTGTTTCTGATGTTTCTGATCTGCTTTATATTTGTTTTATGGTTCTCTTTAATTAAAGATTCATTTATTTTTAAAGTTCAGCAGCTGATATTTTGGCAGTCACTATCTCCGCCTCATTTCCCTCACAGGAGACAAAACGGAGTATCCCTTTATTTAATTTAGCACGGAGATTTCTCGGCTTGTGGAAATTCCTGACTAGGCTCAGATCACATGTAAGCTACCTGGTGTTGCCCTGCGATTAACAACTGGTGCACACAAGGTATGTCACGCCTTCCACATAACTGGTCCAGCCATCCTTTATTGCACACATGAATGAAGAAAGTGAAAGGTAGACATATTCAGGTGCCTATATCGAGTGATTAGGAACCCCTGGCCCACCTGGCCTCCCCACTTGGCTTGCAAGTTCCTATGACTGATGACATTTATAATGGCAAGTTGGGGGGGGGGCAGAGAAATATGCAGCTCCCCCAAGAACAGATTGGCAGGCACTGCTGATCATCAGCAACTGCAAAGGAATATGGGTTGCTTGATGTCACTGTGACATCATGTGACTGACAGGTGCGTAACCCTACCCAATGGTCAAACGTGGCCTGTGGGAGTGGCCTACCAGTTGGACCCCATTCCACTCCCTGCATTCTTCTGAATCAGATTATCTGGCCTGTCTAGCTCAGCATTCACTTTTCTGACAGGCAGAAACTCTTTCACCTGATCCTCTTATAGCTAGAGATGCCAGCGGCTGAGCCTGGGACATTCAGGATGGAAAGTGTGGTGGCTAGCTTTGAGTTACTAGGGGACCAACAATGGGATAGGTCGGTTGGCTTAATGTCCCACAACCTCCACTAAACTCTCTGAACACCTGCATGCCAGCCCTATAAAATTCATCCGATGCAGCATTCTCACTTCCAAGTTAATAATAATAATAATTTTTATTCGACTGTGGTGTCAAGTTTGGTTTCCTAGAATAAACAAAAGTACGAATTCAGCTCTGGCGACTTCCATATGCAACAGCAGTTAAGTGCTCTTTCACTCCACTGAATTGAATTTGCTGTTCTGAATGAAGCTGACTTCTGCCTGATCATGCGAATGAGGACTGAACACAAGTAGTGACCGGAAATAAACACAAAGGAGTCAATGATTGCACCAACAGAGCTCTGAAGAATTACAAGGAGCGTATAAGCGTAGCTCACTTTAATGAAAGTGTAGGTAAATCTAATTAAATAGTCGTGATTGAGAATCTCCCAGCACCCACACACATTATTATTATTATACTATGGTGCCATATGGCCTGAGTTCACATTTACTAGGGCAAAAAGTCTTACCACTCAATCTCCTGAAATTTCAAATACATCCACCTCGCCACAAAAACACCTGATTTTCAGTTTCTAGGGGGAAAGACTGAGTTGACCACTGTGAAGAAAAGGTTACTAAACTGGATGGTTCACTGTCTGATCTTGTGTTCTTCCAAATTATAGCTCCTCCCCAGTACTGATGTCTTGGTCTGCATTCTGTTTTTCTCTAAAACATTTCTTTCGACTGAAGATTCCAAGGCAGCTTGTAGATGATTCTGAGTGGATGTGCCCAGGCCCAAATGCGTTTTGTGAAATACACTTTTAAGAAAACAAACTATTTGATTCGCTACCGTATTTACTCGAGCCTAATGTGCACCTCACTTTTCAGAACCTCGAAACAAAAAGGAAGTATTTGCTGGCAGATGTAAATGTGCCGTCAAATCTAATGTGCACCTTAATTTTTGCAACCTAATTTGGCCAAAAAAATGTGAGCATTCGATTCGAGTAAATGCGGTATATTTTTAGCCTGCTTTCTACCACATTAATCAAGAAATAGGAACACAGGAAGCTCCCTTACACTGAATCAGACCATTGGTCCACCTAGCTGAGTATTTTCTACAATGACTGGTAGTCGCTCTCCGGGATTTAAGACAGGAATGTCACCCAACCAACCCTACCAGGAGATGCCAAGGTATAAACTATGAAGGATCTAATGTCTGCTCAAATCACTAACCCAGTGGCCTTCAGCAAGCTAATCTGCCCCTACCCTAGCCTGCAAGACAGTCATCCCTCGTGTTGCATCCGGGTTTCGGCACACGCACATGTGCAGAAGCGCCAAATCGCACCGCGTGCCTGCACAGATGCGGCACTTTGAGTTGTGGGCATTTCACGTTACGGACAGGCCTCCGGAACGGTCCATAACATGAGGTACCACTGTATGTGGATGGTAGTAATAGCAGCCTACTTTACAGAGTTGTTGTAAGAACATGAAACCCTGCATTACATACCAATATTACTATTCTAAACACATCTGGCCATCTCCCCACAACTAAAGCAAAACCCTTGCACCAGTGAAGCACATTTATAGTGTAACTACTCTGTTGTTTCTGCTTCGCATTTGCCCCGAGACGTGTTCAGTTATATACAATATTCGCTCTTATGCAACAAATACCAGAAGTATTATATTACCCACATTACCGCAGACAGGATTGAAAAGAAATAAAAGCGAAAAGGGGGAGATCAAGTGTTGCAGAACCAGGGTGCTGTAGAGATGAAACACATTAGAAAACAGGGAGCCCACAGAGTCTCCTAAGCTAGGTTCCCTGGAACAAATGAAAAGTCCTGCAAGAGCATGGTTCTGTGCCATTTGCACAGAGTGCATGTTGGAGACATAAGAGACATCACAAGAGAGCAATAGCTGTGAGTACCTCTTTGCTGGCCACACAGACCTGCAAAAAATACATCTCAAAGAGTTAAAAAAAGGAGGGACTGTAATGACTCTTGAAGGATTTAGAGTCCAGGAGGAAGATAAACTCCAACCACATCATGTGAATTCTGAGGATTATGCAGATAAAGGCGTCCTCACCCAATATCAGGAATGCTTCTGTTCAGGGGGCCAGCCAGTCAGCCATACCTTCCTCTGGAATACAAAAGGGGCTCAAGCTTTCAACTCACTGTTCACCCACCTCCATCCAGGTAGTCTTTTTCAACTGAGGGCTGGTCCGCACTTCCCCTTGTCCCGTGCCTGAATAGCACAGGTCCAAGCGGTTTCCCTCCTGCTTTGCTCCTTTCCTTGGGAAAATCAGCTCTTTAGTGCTAAATTGCAGTAAAGGTCAATCCAGAGAAAACCCCAATCGCTGCTTGTTCAGCCTGAGCACTTTTCCTTGGTGGAAAGCAGGGGGACAAGGAAGTGCGGGTTAAGTCCCGAAACACAACATCCTTTGCCTTCTGGAGGCCACTTTGAATTCTTTGTTCTCATTTGGGGTTTTTTTTGGGGGGGGGGCAGAATGGCTTTTGCTCTTTGAATGCTTTTTTAAAAAAGCACGTTTCATACTTTTGCATACATCTCTGCCTGATATCCTGGAAGACTACTGCTCCAGGTGGAAAAGCAATACTGGCCATGTATAAAAAATGACAGGATTGGCACTGGTGAGGAAAGATTTGGGGTCTTGCTGGAGACCTCCAGGCTCAGAATTTGAGGCAGAAAAATACCTCTGTGAAGCGAAAATAATAATAATGCTGTTCTGGCTTTCAATGGCGTTACAGACAGAGAAAAATAAATGTTGCTAGCAATAGCCCAACTATTCCTTGATAAATTGCAGAACTAGAGCTGTTTTGGGGAAGCTGGGGGAGGTTCTTCAGTTCTCAGTGATGGGACCTATTTTAGCCTTGCATTTTATTAATGGGAAACAGTAGCTTGCTGAAATCTGCTGGTGACACCAAGTTTGTAGGCGGTCTTGTTACAGAAAGAGATCAGGAAGCTTCCTACACAACAAGTTAGGTGACCTCATGAATGGAGCAAGAACAGAACGAAAAGCAAAATATAAGGTCATGCACTTTTGAGGACTAATGGCAAATGGACTCAACAAGAAACTGAGGAGGATGGAATTGTAGAAGGCAACAAAGATGGTGAGAGTCCCAGAGACCAGGGCCACATTTCCACCATCCATTTAAGGCATTATAATACTACCTTAAAAGTCATGGCACCCCCCAGAGAATCCTGGGAACTGTAGTTTCAGGATGCTGCAAGTTGTTAAAGGTAAAGGGACCCCTGACCATTAGGTCCAGTGGTGGCCGAATCTGGGGTTGCGGCACTCATCTCGCTTTATTGGCCGAGGGAGCCGGCGTACAGCTTCCGGGTCATGCGGCCAGCATGACAAAGCCGCTTCTGGCGAACCAGAGCAGCACACGGAAACACCGTTTACCTTCCCGCCGGAGTGGTACCTGTTTATCTACTTGCACTTTGACGTGCTTTCGAACTGCTAGGTTGGCAGGAGCTGGGACCGAGCAACGAGAGCTCACCCCGTCACGGGGATTCAAACCGCTGACCTTCTGACTGGCAAGTCCTAGGCTCTGTGGTTTAACCCATAGTACCACCCACATTGTTAGCAGACCCCTACTTCCCTCATGGAGCTACAATTCTCAGAGCAGTTTAACAATCAATCCTTCTTCCCAGTGAACTCTGGAATTGTAGCTCTGTGAGGGAAATTGGGGTTTCCTGACGCGTCTCAACACCCTTAACAAACTACAGTTCCCAGGATTCATGAAGGGGAAGCCATGACAGTTAAAGTGGTATAATAAATCTCTAAACATCAGGTATGCTTGTGGCCCTAAGTCCTACTAGGAAAGGTTGAAGGAGCTGAGTGTGTTAACCTGGAGAAGAGATTATCAAGAGATGATATGATTGGCATTTTCAAATCTCTGAAGGCCTGTCACACAGACAAAGGAATATGTTTGTTTTCTGTTGCTCCAGAGGGAGAACTGATCCAGCAGGTTCAAATGTCAAAAAAATGGATTTAGGAGGAACCTTAGGAAGAACTTCCTGAAAGTATGACCTGTTTGACAGTGGAACAGATTGGCTCAGGAAGTGATGGGCTTTCCCTCATTAGAGGTTTTTAAGCAGAGCCAAGGGTGTTGAAGTAGCAATTTCCTGCATCAGAATGGGGCTGGTCTAGATGTCTTGTGAGGTCCCTACCAACTCTATGGTTTCGTAAGTTCTACCATATAACACTTCCGTTTGGGCCCAATTCACAAAAGCCTTCCCACCCTCCATGTTCTGTCTACATACAGTGAGGTGTAGAAATGAATTTGGGCTCATATCCAACGTCCCCCAACACAGAGCATATGTGTTAGAGCCACATGTGAGGTCACAGGCGTCACTCATGAGATCCAGCAACCCCTTTAATAAACACCATGAACTGATCCAGCTGCCACAAGACGGAATAATGAAATCAACCTGCAGCCCCATCCCTAAAATTCAATCACAGTCTCCAACAAAAAAATATCATTACCAGACCTCATGATTAAAGCAAGCGGGTGCAACAAGGTGATGAAACGAATATCAAATGAACCATAGTCATTCTGTTTCTTCAATTCACAAATTTTTATATCCATTTGCTGGCAAGATTCTTCAGGGGCAAATCAATGAGTGCTATTCAATGTCAGTGTTACGCAGCACAGACCCAATTAAATTAATAAAGGTAAAGGACCCCTGACAGTTAAGTCCAGTTGCAAATGACTCTGGGGTTGTGGCAATCATCTTGCTTTACTGGCCGAGGGAGCCGACGTTTGTCCACAGACAGTTTTTCCAGGTCATGTGGCCAGCATGACTAAGTGGCCAGCATGACTAAGCCACTTCTGGCAAAACCAGAGCAGCGCATGGAAACACTGTTTACCTTCCTGCCGGTGTGGTACCTATTTATCTACTTGGACTTTGACATGCTTTCAAACTGCTAGGTTGGCAGGAGCTGGGAATGAGCAAAGGGAGCTCACCCTGTCGCGGGATTCAAACCACCGACCTTCCTATCGGCAAGCCCTAGGCTCAGTGGTTTAGACCACCCGCGTCCCCGCTAATGAAATTAATAGACATGACTAATTTAGGTTCATTAATCTCTACGGGCCTACGCTGAGTAGGCCTTAGCTGAATGCAACCCAATGTTTTCGACATTCAAAAATATTCCCGAATAAGATTATGCAAGTAATGCAATGTGTCTACAGCCTGTGGACATACCCCATTAATCAAGATGGAAGCTCTAGGTATGTAATTTAATAACTCTCTAAACTCTCAATTATTATGTTGGCAAAGACAGCCCCATACAATTGTTCCAGTAAGACTGACTTCCAAGTGAGTGTGCTTAAGATCCCAGCTGTGAGCCACCAACCATATCTTTTCTCTTACACATTGGGCTGATCTGCCCTTCCACCTTCCCATCACTGCAGGCAGCCAAGCCCTGGAAAAATCCCAAACATGCCTGGGAGGTAGAGAGAGTGGAGTCACAGAACCACCACCAACACTTCCCCATTCCTGGCTGAGATGTTTTGCAACTGGTTGAACCAGTCACAACAGCCCCCAGCCTAAGAATAGGGTGCTGCAAGCCTGCAGCTCATGGAATTTTGCTTTCCTGCCCACAAGGCCACAACTCAGTAGTAAAAAGCATGCTTAGCATACAGAAGGTCCTAGATTTGGTCCTTTGCTTCCACGGTCAAAAGGATCGATGATGTGGAAGACATCATCCTCGGAACTTGGGAGAGCCACTGCCAGTCAGATAATACTGGCCAATATGGACAAATAATCTGACCTGGTATAAGGCAGCTGCTTATGGTTCTAAGTGTTGCTAGAAGAAGCCAGGCCACGCAGCCTCTGGATCCGAGATACAGCTGGGTTTAACTGGTGAAAGGGGCATCTGCACAGGACCTTTCAGTGCTGTGTGGTGCAACAAAGCCATGCATTAGAGCCTGAGACTTTCATTTGACGAACCATAGTTAAGATTGAAAACCGTTTTCTGGAATTAAGAGGACACAAAAAACCCTGCTTAATCGAAAACATAACGTGCAACTGGCTTGTTTCCACAAACCATAGTTAAATTAAACCATAAGGTTCGTGGTAATTTTATCAGGTGTTCCTCAATGACAACATCAGAAACAGCCAACAAGCTTGAAAGTGAGCCCTAAAACTCTTCTGCGCTATGCAAGGGTTCATTGGCAGAAACACCAATGCAGAATGTGCCACTGAAGATACTAAGTTCTTCTTTCTTGAAGGAAAGAAAATGCTGCCACCCCCAACACCATCTGTCCACAGATCCTTAAGGAACTAATTCCAGAGGTCTAGCCAGGTGAGTCTGTTACAGCAAACATTAAGAGAGACTTGTGGCACTTTAAATACAACAAATGTATTAAGTCTTCAAGGTGCCACAGGACTTTTTACATGTATTTCCTTAGGCAAATCCATCTCCTAACACAACTCAACTATGTGTGTTTGTGTACACGAAAGAGAGACTTCTATCTACACCTATCACAATTGTGACCTCTTTGCTGGGGAGGAGGCATGGAGAAATGAAGTGATGAAAATCTGATCCTTGAACGGCCTAGGAACTACACACTTCAAAAGCTCATCCAAGTTTCTTCAATCTGATTTAAAAGCTCCTTCAGCAGAACATCTAAAAAATATTACCAAAGGCAGAGGGATGAAATTTGAACATGTTCCTAATTATAATCACAAATACTTTTGTGAATATCCAGATGATGATGATGATGATGATAATAATAATAATAATAATAATGATGATGATGATGATGTATTCTTTATATCCCACCTATCTGGCTGGGTTTCCCCAGCCACTCTGGGCTGCTTCCAACAAAATATTAAAATACAATAGTCTATTAAACATTAAAAGCTTCCCTAAACAGGGCTGTCTTCAGATGTCCTCTAAAAGTCTGGTAGTTTCTCTTTGACATCTGGTGGGAGGGACTGGTGAACAACATACAAAAGAAGGGATATTGGTATTGCCCTTGTGTCCCAGTTGTGGGCTTTCTGGAGGCACCTGGTTGGCCATTCTGGGGTGTGGGCTTCTGGACAGGACATTGGTCCAATCCAGCAGGGCTTTCTTATATTTACTAACAGAGCGCTCAAGACCCATTTCTGGCTGGGTGCCTGGACTGCTCTCATCCCTGCAAGCCATCGTCAGCCTCCTGCTGCCCACCACTTGAAAAGTGATGCTAGCATAACTCCACTGTCACAAACTCCCCATTCCACCCAAGCATGCAAGCAGAAGCGCCTCCAAAAAGCCCTAAAATGGGGCTTTTCAGGGGTGGGCTGAGCCAGCCCTACTCCCATCATATGATTGCATTGTGCAACAGCTTCAGTCTGGCACAATAATCTGCCTGCCCACCACTGTCTTCCACCCCAGCCACTGTGCATGGAAGACGTGCAGATGAAGCGATGACTCCATCAAGCCGTGCTGGCCTGAAGTGGTGTGGAAAGGAGTTAGGATTGTTTCCTAATAACTCAATGGGACACTTCCAAAAAAGGATGTTTGGAATCAGGCTATAAAAGAAAGAGCGCTAATAATTTTGTCGATTATTTGTGTGCTTGCAGTATTTCTTGCTAGATGGATCTTTTAGTCTGATCAAGCAGGACTCTTCATTGAGTTCTTCCATGGTGAAGATGCCTATAATCCACATTGCACAGTAGCTAGTTGTACGGGTGCCATGCCAATGTTTTCCATTATCCTCTCTTCCACGCCGATTTGATTTTGTGGGGTTAAACCATGATGATTATTTTCTTAGTATTTGGAATGCACAATACCTGGAACCTTTGTTACTTCAGCCAGCAAGACTGGACTTGTCCACTCTTATTCATGCAGATTGCTAAATACATGAAGGGAGAATAAGTCAGCTCAGGATGAGTTTGCAAGACGCTGAACAAGCTGCCTGCCCCTGAAGTGAAGATTAATGAAATAGATTTCCACGTTGTATGACTGTTCACCCCTTAAGTCACAGCAGAGCAAGATGCCCAGCCAATTAGAAGAGGCCCCCTCCAAAAAACCCCCAATGAAGTTCAAATATCCCTTGTTACCCAATGCACGAACTACATGCTTGAAGTTCCCAGTTCAAATCTCATTAATGCAACCACTTAGGCAAATCCAATCCCTCGCTTAAGAATCTTCAGTCCCTGGAGTGGGCAGATGAAAAGTCACTGGGAAATGGATCATAGTGCAATAGTAGATCATTTGCTTTGAATGCAGAAGGTTTCAGGTTCAACCTCTCCAAGGATGGCTGGGAAAGATGCCCTGGAGAACTCTTGCAGTCCATTTTCCTTTAACCTCAGTGGTGTTTACCAATCTCTCTCTCTCTCTCCCCCTCTCCCCCCCCCTCTCTCTCTCTCTCTCTCTGTGTGTGTGTGTGTGTACTATATATTTTGGAACTTTGTCCACTGTCTTTGGGTACCTCTTAAGAAAACCTCAGTGGTGTATACCAATCTCTCTCTCTCTCTCTCTCTCTCTCTCTCTCTCTCTCTCTCTCTCTCTCTCTGTGTGTGTGTGTGTGTGTGTGTGTGTGTATGTACTATATATTTTCAAACTTTGTCCACTGTCTTTGGGTACCTCTTAAGATATTGTAACCAAATTATGCATGCTGGTACCTGCTTCAAGGAGCAGGATTTCCTATGTTTGGAAACAACGGGATACTGTCTAAACCAGGGGTTGGCAAGGTTTACCTTTCCTGGGCAGGTTCACTCCAGCAGAGATCCCTCTGTGGACTCGCCAAGCAGGCGGCTCGGTTCGGGGGCGGCTCGTGAGCCGGTTAAACGACCCCCATGGTCCGCTTGTGGCCCATAGGCCTTAGGTTGCTGACCCCTGGTCTAAACCAAGACGGTGGACTGAATCTTTCAAAACTGCACTGATTTTTAACCACTGATTTCAAAACTGCACTGATTTCCTCGGCTTCGTAGAATTCCTAAGTAACACCAGGTATGAGGCTACATGAAACGTGGGCTAACCCTATCTTTCAAAACTGATAGAAGCTAGAGGGATGAGAGGTGGGGGGGGGCAGAGACTTGTGGTATGGAGAAAGAATAAACGTTTTCACTCTTTCCTTGCACATTTTTTTTGTATGCACCATTATTCAGCCCTGAAGTCAAGATCCTTATGTGGCACTGGCACAAGCAGACTGACGACTGACAAATGTCATATGGCAGAAGCTTTCATGGTCTACCAACCATGTCATCAGATGAACTCTGAGCAACACAGAGTACAGGGCCTTAAGTGAAACTTGGGATAACACTCCATACATCTGATGAAGTGGTCGGTCCTCCCTGAAAGCTACTGACCAAGTTCAGGCATGTTCATGGGACTCAGAATTGAAGTAAAACTGTCTCGTGAGTGGTGCTCCTTGGAGGCATCAAGCTGAAGGAGGAAAAAAGCTGGTAACTCTACTTTCCCCTGCAAATGGCCTGAGGCTTTTTCCTGGAATACCTGGGAGCAGAAAGGATTGCTTCCTTTTTAAAAACCACCCCTGCTCCTATGAGTTTAGCAGCAGCAGCAGCAGCCTGATATGCAAAAACTAAGCTGCTGAAACCATGTTCCTAGTCTAAAGAGTGAATCCTCTTGAACACAGTGGGACTAAGATTAAGGTTTTTTCCCATGCCACAAATAGCATTGCTTGTTTAATTTCCACATGTCAGGCTGCTGTTAAAAGTAGAGGAATGGGACCAATAGGGGAAAAAATGGCAAGGGGTTGGGAATGGTCACACCTACTGCTGGCTCTGCCTATTGTAGTTTCAGGTTCCCCCTACAATTTTTTGCCTACCTTCCATTCCACCAGGATCAATGGGGACCAGCCACCACTGACATCTACATTTGCTGAACTTTCCTATTTAAAAGGCACAAGAGCCTTGTCCTCTTTTGCAGCAAGCCGCCCTATCCCTTCTGGGTATTTAGTTGAACAATAAAGGCCTGTCTTTTTAGAAGGGCATTTGGCCTCCGGCAACTGTACTGTTTTCGTAGCCAGCTGATAAGGTTTTATGTTGTTGGGATGAGGTGCTAATATAGTTATTTTATTTTCTGCTGCTGCCCTTATCCTTTTATCAGTTGTGTTTTATCTCACGGTTTCACCTTGCTTAGCCTTTGTAACTAGGCTTCCCACCCCCAAAGAATCCTGGGAAGTATAGGTTGCCAACGGTGCTGAGAGTTGTGGGAGACCCCCTATTCACCTCAGAGTGACAATTCCCAGAGTTCCCTGGGACATTGGATTGACTGTTAAACCACTGTGAGAATTGTAGTTCTGTGAAGGGACTAACAACTGTCAGCACCCTTAACAAACTACAGATCCAAGAACTATTTTGAAGCATTCATAACTGTTTAAAATGGTATGATACTGCTTTAAATGTGCAGTGCAGATGGGGCTTAAGTTAGTTAACTCAAGTTTTGTTTGATTTCAATAGGAATGAAGTTCAACTAATTTAGCAGCCTTGAATTGTTTTTCTAGGCAAAGAAGGGTATAAATCCTGTAGAAATATTGGGATCAATGAGACTTAGTCCCAGGGAAGTGAGTATAAAACGGCAGCCTTAATTAAATAATTAAAGAAAAGTAACGTATGCCCACTATTATTACAGTAGATCTTCTGAAAAAGTCGTATTTTCTTAGATTTCTTGCCAAAACCCCAAGAAGTTTAAGCAATTCTTCAGAACTACATCTCAAAGTGTCCATGTCGCAAACCAAAAAATACAATGACTGACATTTAATCGCAGATGGAAGAGAAAATGAATAATGGGGTAACTCATATAGCCTTTATGATTAGATAATTTAAAGATAACTACCATTTCAGAACAGCTGGGTGGATTAATTTAGTCATTGTTGCCCACACTACGGCATAGATTCCACCAGCAATCCAGTCCGAGGATATTGGTTCATAGCTACCGAGCATGTTCAGTCATCACTGGGCTTTTGGGGTGATTTCCCCCCCTTCTCACAATGTCCCCCCAAGAGCTAAAAAAACAACAACACTTCTACAACCATATACTTTCCTCTTGTGCCCAGATGGTGACAATTTCCCCTACATAAACATGATTCCCTACATAAGCATCAGCACTCACACCTTGGCACTGGAAACAGGACGAATGGAACAGATAATTTCAAGACTACCAGTTCAGAACAAAATGAGTGGATTTTCATTGCCTACATAATTGTGCAGCTTTGCCCTTATCCTACCCCCAATAAAGATCATGTCCAGTATCTATAAGAAGTGTCTCTTCTGTGATCACTTCAAGTGCTTTGGAAAGGTTTTCCAAACACGTGACAGCTATCCCAACAAAAACGGTTGTTAAATTTCAGTTTCTGTTTTCCTTGATTCCTACAGTTAAGATTTTATTATTATTATTCTTGAATGGGCCTGTTAACTTATGGACACACATACACACCCAGTTCCAAGCATCCTATCACCAGCAGCTACATATTTCTGTTGTCTGGTGGAGATCAACTGAGGAATTACTTTTCCATTCCTTTCTCTAATCCTAAAGCCTACCCTTGTTCTCTTCTGGTCCTTGCTTTCGCTATTTCCCACCAATCTACTTGCCTCCACACCTTGCAAAACAGTTGGCTTTATCTTCATAGCACAGGTGGGTTGGGATCAAGCTTTTGTTTCTTGACTTAGGAAAGGCTTATTGCAAGAAGGTTTGAAAAGCCCAGGTATAACTGGTTGCTGTCCTACAGCCTTCAAAGAAGAAAAAATTCAGAATAGCTATGGAAACATCTTGTTACTCAATCATCCTCTCTTATGCTGAACAGTTCAGCAGATTCAGCCAATGTCAAGATCCCTACATAGATGCTCAATCAAGCACTTCAGAAGCTTTTCATCTAGACCCCAACACTCACCTCATCCTCACTATGAATAGCTATACCAGCTTTGGGGCAAAGGCCTTTAGTCATTATGGACCTCAGCTGGCCAATATTCTTTACCCCCTCCTCCAAACTGCTGATAGCCAAAGCATCTGATGCTGAGCCCTTACATTTTCCATGCATCTGAGATGCTCGCTTTCATTTGCTTCTGCTCACACACAGGAAGCAGCAGCTAAGCGGAGAAGGGAGGCCTTTGCCCAAAACTATCCACACCAGGACCAAAGGGGTTAAAAGAGCCCTTTGCCCATGTCTCAGCTTGTATAGGACCCAGTCAGCAAGTGAAGCCAACTGAAAGGGGCTGTGGACTCAAAATAAAGTGACTGCCAGTTCCCTGTTGAGCGTACAGAGCTAGGGTAGCCAACACGGTGCTCCCCTCCCCCCAATGTTTTAGACTACACCTCCCATCAGCCCCAGCCACCATGGAATGATGGAAATTGTAGTCCAAAACAGCTTGAATGCACCACGTTGGCCATCCGCTTGCATACAGCAATCAGTGCAAATAAAAAAGTGAAAAGAACTACAGGAATCTGGAGCCTGCCTTACGTTCCTGCCTCCGTACAGAAGTATTCAAACAAAAACCAAAAACATGTTCCTTTGTTTCATCTTCTACCAGCCAATGCTTGTGGCCTTCAGTACATTGCTCAACTAAAAATATGATACATGGAACAGATAAATTCAAGATAACAGTTGAGGGCCAGTTAAGGAATACACACATTTTGGGAATCCACCCTTAACCAATGTGCCCATATGTATTGGCAAACAATACCTGTAGAGACTAGCTGCAGGGGAAGCACCAGCCCCCAATATTTAGTTGCCTAGAGTAGAGCACAAACGGTACACATGTACACTCACGCTTATGATTAGGACCAACACTGCTTTTTTAGAAGTCTTGCCACATCTATCATATACCAGTTCCTGCTTTCAAAGAGGCTGCCTTATATCGAATCAAACTATTGGTATCATCTCCTTCAGTGCTGTCTGCACGGACTGGCAGCAGCTCTCTGGGGTCTCCGGCAGGCATTTGTTCCCACCCTACCTGGAAAATATGAGGTTTGAACCTGGGACCTTTCACATGCAAATTACATGTACTACCACTGACCTACAACCCTTCCCTATCATCCCTTGCAGCCTGAGGGCAGAATGTGTTGAACGAGAGTGGGGAAAACACCTAAGAACTTTCAGTCTCACAACTGAAATGTGCATGCATGAAAATGATAAAACAAGCAACCAGTTAATGTGGTCCTCAAAATGAGAAGACCCACGATCATTCCTTGCTTAATATGTGCACATTCCTCATTTTGTATTACCAGAAAACAGGACACAGAACATATGAAGCTGCCTTATACAATGTCAGATTATTTATCTACTGTTGCCTACACAACTGGCAGCAGCTCTCCAAAGCCTCAGACCAGAGGTGAAGAATGTGTGGCCTCCTAGATGTTGCCAAACTACAACTCCCATCACTCCTGGCCACTGACCATAGTGGGCTGGGCTGATAGCAGTTGCAGTCCAACAACAACTGGAGAGCCAGATGTGACCCACCACTGCTCTATGCCATCAGTTCCATAGGAACATAGGAAGCTGCCTTATATCACATCCGAAACCAGTGTTAGAAACTGGGATAGAAAAGCTAGGAGCCAAAGGCTCCTGCAAACTAGCTTGTGGGCGCCAAAACAGAATCTCTTGTCGCCATTTTTTAGAGCAGGGTAGGCAAGACTTTTTATTTATTATTTTGATAAGCATGAACTAATATGCAATTCACATAAGAGACACATTGTTAATATCACATTTTTATCAGAAATCATAAATGCATGTTTAATTTGGTGTTTACAATAAAGATATTGGTACCATACTTCGGTTTTCAAAACAGTCTACAGTCGTACCTTGGTTCTCGAACAGAATCTGTTCCGGAAGTCCGTTCGACTTCCGAAAACATTTGAAAACCCAAGGTGCAGCTTCCGATTGGCTGCAGGAGCCTCCTGCACTCAATCGGAAGCTGCGGATGCCCCGTCGGATGTCCAGCTTCCAAAAAATGTTCACAAACCGGAACACTCACTTGTTCAAGAACCAAGGTACAACTGTACTCTTTATTGTTAAACTCCTTAACATAGTGTCTATCTTTAACATATTCTTCGAGGCTTCAAAGCACTTAAATTTCAGTAATCCTTGAGTGTCAGCCGGGCGCAAAAAAATGGCACTCAGACTTGTTGAGGAGCTCACAAATAGAGAATCTTTAGGTGCAAAATGCACCTGGCGCCCTGCTAATTTCGAACCCTGAATCAGACCTCTGATCCATCTAGCTCAGTACTGTCTACACTGACTGGCAGCAGCTCTCCAAGGTTTCAGGCAGCATCCTGTCCCAATCCTACCTGTAGATACCAAGGTTGAACCTGGGGCCTTCACATTGAAAGCAGATGCCATAACCACCGACCTACAGCCCATCCCCACAAGCCTGCCTCTTTCATCCACTGCAAGTGATATCCTTAGGGTCGAAATCCCTACCCTGCAACACCCATTTTTTTGTCTTGACTCCAACATTAACAAACGGTAATAAAGAAAAGGTCTCTTATGTGACAAACACCTGTCCTTCTAGCTATGAGAGTGAGGGGGTGCAAGTCTGGGAGGCATCACCCCACCACAGCCACCCCCAGCCTTGCCTACGGCTTGCTGAGTACCTGTAGTTTACTCCTGTGGCCCTGATTGAGAAACCAGATGCAATTAATAATTAAGGAAAGCAGAAACCCTTGGCCTGCTTTTGCTTGCAGACAATAGCCCAGCCACAGCCAAAAGTGCTAAATTCCATTGCTCTTTAGTGAAAACAAATGCCATGTTTCCTCTCGGGAGTAATGAGTCGTCAGTCGGCTCGCTCGTCAGCCCCAGAATGAGCAAAAATGGACTTACAAGGCAATAAACATTGCTTAGCTTCACACCCAGAATCTGCCCCTGTGTGCGAGGGAAAGATGGTTTCATTTTAGAAGAAGCTGGAGAAGAAGAAAAATTCCTCAGAGTAAATTGAGCAAAAGCATCTCTACCCTGGGGGTGAAGTCTGATTAAAATAAGTCTTTTTGACGCAGAACAACTCTCGGCTCTCTACTACATTTAAAGATTCCCTGCTCTGCCAGGCACCAAGAAGATTTGCTCTCTCTTTCACGGCAGACCTATTTTTTTACATTTACTGTATATTTCACCTTTCCTCCAAGGGGTTCTAAGTGGTGAATAAAAATATAAAAATAATAATTTATTATTTATACCCCGCCCATCTGGCTGGGTTTCCCCAGCCACTCTGGGCGGCTTCCAACAAAATATTAAAATACAATAGTCTGTCAAACATTAAAAGCTTCCCTAAACAGGGCTTTCAGATACCCCCCTTCCCCATTTCCCCCTCAAAACAACATTGCACAGGAAGGTAGGCTGAGAGACAGTGAACTGGCCCAAGGTTACCCCGTGAGCTTCATATTCAAGTATCAATTTTGAACCCTTGTCTCCTAGATTCTAGTCCATCACTGTAACCACTACACAACACTGCCAACCAAGCAAAGCAAAGACACGCAGACATATCCTACAACTGACAGTGCCTTGCCCAACCAACATTTTCCAGTGCTTTTCCTTACTCCAAAGTACTCTTCTTTGGAGTAGTCCAGCTTCTGTGTTGATTTTTTCTTGTTTAAATGGAGGTTGTTTGGAACTGTATCTGAGAGCAAAGAAAACCAGGAGTCCTCACATGTCATTCTGTGTTTGTTTGTTTGTTTGTTTATCTTAAACCTTAGAGCAAAAGCTGCAGTCACCAAGGCTGGGGCAAGAAGCAACAGGTCTCTCCACCATTTTCACCCAAATCCTTTCCAAAATTGGTGAAGGGAAAGGTTCAACTCAAGTAGGTGAAGACAAAGTTTGCAGCCCCCACTCAGAGTTTGGCAAGATGTATCAAAGAAGAGTGGGGAACCTTGGACCTTCAGTTATAGTGAGGCTCCAGCTCCCATCAACCCCAGCCAACATGGCCAGTGGTTGAGGATGATGGGAGCTGTAAAACAACAACATCTGGAGGAACACAGGCTCCCCACCCATTGACTAAGAACCTTGAGTGGCATTTCTACCGTGGGCAGTGTTGCATAGTGGTTAGACTCTAGCTGTTAATGGTGTCAGACTGATCCTGAGTTTGACTCCCTGCTCAACCATGAAGCGTGTGACATGACTGTGCAACATTTGCTTTCTTCCACCCTAACCTACTTCGCAGGATTGTCACAAGGATAAAAGAGTGGAGAAGAGCCATGTGCCCCGAAGGTCCTTGGAAGAAAGGTGCGATAGAAACACAATAAAGACAGCAGTGCAGAACTACAGAAATATAATCCAGATGAAAAAAGTGTTTCAAAGCCACACTAGCGCTAGCAATGACAAGCCTACCACAGGGAAATCCATTTCCCAAATTCTTAGGCACACAGGCCTGATTGCAAGAGTCCAAACACAATTCAGACAGTAAGATTTAGCATCCTCCTCGTAGCCGTGCACCCATCCTACATTGCAACCTTTTTTCCAGCTCAGCTTCCCTGTACTTTTAACAACTGCATAACAGGCAGAAATTCTACAGATGCAGCTTTTGCTGGCACAGATCTGCATTCAATGAGGGAAGCCATATCTGCTGAATGTCTATCGCAACCCTGTGAAAGGCACCAACAGAAAATAGAAAAGGTGGTGGAACCCATAATGTTATTCCACCCGCACTAATGTTCAACAAACCTGTGAGGTATGAAACACAATTACTCCCCTTTTCAGGCCTGGGAAAGTTCGTCCAAGACAAAGGGACTTTTCCAAGGGTACTCAGGAAGTCGATAGCAGAATCACAATATGAGGCAGAAGTTTTTTTCCAGTAGCTTTGTTCAAATGAGAAACAACACCCCAAAAGGGTACTTCCTCTGAACCATATTCACTGGATTGCAATGAGGAGTACTGGAGTACCAGTTCTGGGCACCACAGTTCAAGAAGGACACTGACAAACTGGAACGTGTCCAGAGGAGGGCAACCAAAATGGTCAAAGGCCTGGAAACGATGCCTTATGAGGAACGGCTAAGGGAGCTGGGCATGTTTAGCCTGGAGAAGAGGAGGTTAAGGGGTGATATGATAGCCATGTTCAAATATATAAAAGGATGTCACATAGAGGAGGGAGAAAGGTTGTTTTCTGCTGCTCCAGAGAAGCGGACACGGAGCAATGGATCCAAACTACAAGAAAGAAGATTCCACCTAAACATTAGGAAGAACTTCCTGACAGTAAGAGCTGTTCGACAGTGGAATTTGCTGCCAAGGAGTGTGGTGGAGTCTCCTTCTTTGGAGGTCTTTAAGCAGAGGCTTGACAACCATATGTCAGGAGTGCTCTGATGGTGTTTCCTGCTTGGCAGGGGGTTGGACTCGATGGCCCTTGTGGTCTCTTCCAACTCTATGATTCTATGGTTCTAGGACCTGCTCTAAATTTAGTACATTCAGGATTACAGCCCAATCCTATGCATGTTTATTGAATTCAATGGGGTTCAGTCTACATCATGGTGTGCTGTGATGGTGGGGAGATCCAGGTTTATATCCTGCTCTGCCTCGCAGTTTACTGGGTGATCACATGCACACACACACACAGTCTCAGTCCAACCTACCTCACAGGGTTGTTGTGTAGATAAAGTGAAGGAGCCATGTCCATTCCAACTCAACAATTACATATTTTTTTCTCTAGAGAATGGGAATAATAATGATACAAATCTAGTCCAACAAGAAGTCTTAAGAAGATTCAACTGAAGCCAATCCCTGTGTAACCCTAAATATCCTTCTAGAGTTAAGCTTCACTGAAATCAGTGGGGCTTACTTCCGAGTAAACCCGCTTACGGTTATGCTGCCAAAATGAAAAATCCGATGCGCACCTCCTTGCTCGCAACTCCCACTGCGTGACATTTACTTCTGAGTAAAGCATGGCTAGGATCGGGCCGGAAGCCGATCCCTTTCGCCTGCGCTTGCATCCTTGGGAACGGTGCACCATCCCCGACTCTTACCGCCAAGCCGTTTTTCCTACGAAGCATTTCCTCTGCAGGAAAGGGCCCGGCCTCTCCTAGAGACACCCGGGGAGAAACTTGGATGCTTGGGAAGTTCCCAGAGCGAGCGAGAGAGAGAGATCCTCAGCCTTCTCTCTCTCTCCTCTATCCCAAGCTAAGATTTCAGGGGCAAAAACTCGAAACATAACAAAAAAAGAAGAAAAGAAGTAGTCATCCTTTTTTAAAAAAGAAAGATGAAAAAGAACCCAGCCACAGGAAACCCTCCCAGTTTCCAGTCGCTAATTAGTTTTTTTAAGGGTCTGTCTACACACACTGGCAACTTGAACAAAGCGGATGCCTTGAATTCCTTCCCAGCCCCAGCTTGGTTTTGGCAGCGCTCTTGGAGCCCAGAAATCAGCCCAGGAGGAGGAGGAGGAGGCGGAAAAGGGCGATCTGGAGGCAGGGAGGAAGAGCCCCCCGCAACTTCCCCTCCTGCCCTGACCCCCAAAGCGCACCCCGATCCCACCCTGACCCAACTCACACATAGCAACCCCCCCCCCAAAGAAAATCAAAATCGCCTCGCCTACCTCCTTCTTCTCCCCGCCGAATCCGCCACCTTTTTCCTTCCCCTAAGGAACTTAGCCGGGAATCGAAGGATCCAAGTCCGCCAAGGACTTTCTGGAGGAGCGGCGAAGGCGGCGGTAGCAGCCGCGCCACCAACCAGCAGCAATTGCAGTTGCAGCCCAGGGTTTCGTCGCCTCAGGCTGCGGCAGCGGAGACCCCCGGGGCCCCCCACTCCGCGATGCGCGGCGGCGGCGGCCCGCTTGGATCCGGCCCGCTCGCAGGGCTGCAGTGCTGGGGCTCCTCCTGACAATGAGAGGCGGGGAGCAGCGGCAGCAGCAGCCCCTGCTGGCGGGCGGGCGGGCGGCCCTGACGTCAGGAGGAAGGAGAAGGGTGGCGAAGGAGGAGGAGGAGGAGGAGGAGAAAAGGAGGGCCTGGCCGCTCGCCTCGCCTCCGCAGACTTTCCCCCAGCCGCCTTCTCTTGCTTCCCTCGCCCGCCAAAGTAGGGCCTGGCGAAGGGCCGCCTCGCGCGTCGCATTCGAGCCAGGACTCGCAAGGTCCCGCGCAGAAGCGTGGTCGTGAGGAGGGTTGCCCTCCTCCCCGTGTCAGCGCCACGCGCGGACCGCGGCTCCTTAAAAGGCAACGCTTTTCCTCCTCCTCTGAGGAAGGTTTCGCGCGTTCCATTTGCTGCCTTTCCTAAGCCCGCCTTTCCCCCCACTCCCTCGGCGTTGCTTCTTTCTTGCTCCTTTCCCTTCCTCGCGCGTTTGTCCTCAGAGCAACCCTGTGAGGTAGGTTAGGGTGAGCGAGACCTAGCCGCAAAGTCACGCAAGCGAGCGGGGGGAGGTTCAGCTCAAGGCTCCTTACTCCGGGGACGCGGGTCGCCTGGATCTCCAGGTGTGGGTGGTTTCCCCATCATCCCTGACCATGGATTGGCCGGTGCTGATGAGAATTGGAGTCCAAAGGACACCTGGTTCCTCATCTGCACCCTGCTATTCAACCAGCAGTGTGGGCACTAAAATAAATTGGTACGGTGTTATCTATCACCACTGTGGCAGGTGGGTGGCTACTCTCACAGCTGCAATATCTGGGACTGTGGCTATTTCAGATCAACCCACTGAGTTTAGAAGAGTAGCAAAAGGTATTTTTTACAGAGAGAGACACCTTTGATTAAACCTCCCCCCCCCCTTCTTTTCATACATCAGGAAAGCAGATAGCAAATTTCTCCCACCGTTTTTGGAAACCTGTCTCTGGAGTGCCTATGAATGCTCTAGGATTATGTAAAATGACAGTATAATCTTAATGCTATGTTTATTTTTGTGTGGAGACTGTATTAAATTTGATTTAATAAATAAATAAGAAAAGGTGCAATTGTGAGATACAAGAGGCAGAGGCAGACAGTTCTATGCAAAGCTTCAGTACATACCAGCTAAGCACAGTGACCTTTGTTGTATTTGTTTACCGTGGGGGGGGGACACACCCAACTTAATTTGGAACAGAGCCTACCTTATAACCTATTTCTAATGTTGCCACTCTTACCCCAGAGTCGAATTCTCCTACATCTTCCCAACATTTTATACAGTATATGGAAATCATTCATTTGCCACACCTATCCTCACATCAAGATTGATACCTGAGACCACCAACCCTTTTTCTCCATCCTGCTGTGGTTTGTGCTACCCTGCCTGGCACTGGCTTCTGAAACTGGCCATAACTTCTTTTCTTTTAATAACTTTAATAAAATGATAGAACAATTAGTCACAGAAAGGAAAGGAAATCCATATTAGGGCAAAACCTTTATAGGATGGCTGCAGGTCAAAATATACTCAACAATATTCACTGTTTGGATAGGTGATTAAGGGGAGGTGGAAGGGAGGCAAGATAGAGCAGGGGTATTTGGGAAGGTACCATAGCTCAGTATCAGATCACATGGTTTATGTGCAGGAAGTTTGAGGGTCTATCCCTGGCATTTCCAATTAGAAGTCATAGTACATAGCATTGAGATAGATGGGACAAACAGTCTCATCAGTTAATTCATATTACTTCATGTGGACTAGAGGCAAGATGCATGCATTACTTATTTGGAGATTTAACTGCTTAAAGACCCAAGAAAAGGGGCTGATGGGGAAAAAAACTTCCCCAAAGACAAAACACTGTTTTGCAAGTGGCAGATAACAGAAAGCAGATGTTGCCCCCATCAAATAGGAGCAATGTGTACATTTTCTATCACTTGATATTCCATCCTTGGGACTAAAATTTAGTACACATAAGAAATTCAGCAGCATTTTGGCAATTGAAAACAACATTAGCAATTGTTAGCATCTTCCATCTATTGTTTTTGAAATTCAGCTCTTAAGGGACACTTTAAAAAAAACAAAACCCCTGCAACCTTGTGATTATTATTCCTTTTCCTGTTCATAGAAGGAAAGGGGTGGGAATCTTGCATAAGATTGTTGCTCTGACAATATACACTGCCCATGAGAGTACAGCTGCTCAAATGAGTAATTATTTGCAGAAGGGAGCAACAAATTGATAGTCAGTGCAAGAAGTGAGTTTGCATATTTCTACTCTTCCCTCCACATCCTGATTTTTAGATTGTATGCTCCTTGAGACAGGGTCTTGTCCCTCTTGTAATTTGTAAAGCACCATCTGTATGTCAGTTTTGAGTCCAGTGGGACTTACACCCAGGTAAGCCCTGGATCTTGAATGTATTAATACATTACACAAGGCAAGAGGTATACATTGGTTCTTAATACATTTCAAGGAGATGCTTATATCAACCTGTGTGACATAATGGTTGCCACTTTTACACAGATGTTACACACCATGTTGCACTAGTAACGTTTGGAAGGGTGAGACTGTGTGGGACAGGAGAAGATGTTATGGTTATTTCCAGGCCAGTGCTGTCTGTCGCCTGGGAGTTGAGGCACTGGAGTAGAAAGTTACAACTTCATTCATCTATCCCATGTGATCTCCCACGTTCAAGCAAGACCTGTTTATTGCATATCTCAATCACACGCAAGCAGCTATTGTGCTATACCACAAATGGTGTAAGAATCAGTTCTCAGGATCCTTCCTGTCCTGTTGCAAGTTGATTTTTCTTAGGGTGGCAATAATTGCTGCTGTTATCATGCAGTTCCCTAGACAAGGGATCCAGCCCTGAGGTCTCTCCACTGCCTCTAGGGTCAGATCCTAAGTTGGCTGGCCAAATATCTTCTATTTAGTTCTGGGATAGGAAAGCTAGTGCCCTGTGGGTGATTTGAGGAGCAGTCCTTCAGCACCTGCAGGTTCCCCACTCCCTGATTTAGTTAAATAAGTACATGCGGGTCAACTCCTGACATCCAAGAATCATAGGGAAAAAATCAGTAACAAAATTCTAAATATGTAAAGTGTATCTTAGCTTGTATTTCTTTATTTGTTGATACTTTATTTTAAAAAAATCAGTGACACGCATCAATATATTGGAAGCTCAGGTGAGTACCTGAGACAACACCTAAAGCAGCCCAGGTGACTATATAAACACAAGTAAGCCCCAAGCTAAGATGGGACCTAATATCAGCATCACAACGTACAAAAAAGTGTCTGTCTTCCCCCACCCACCCCCAAAAAAGCCTTGTAGGACTGAACCCTATTGAAAATGTTTAGAAACTTTTATCAAAATACAAGTTATATTTTAGTCTTGGATGCATGCAGTTCGACAATAGATCCTTCTTAAATTGGTACAGAATTTGTTATGCACACCACGATGCCATCATTTCCCAAATTGAGAGATACAGCACCAAGGAGACTTCTTACCAGAACTTTCCCCTGTTCCCTTTCCCTATCATATATATATATATATATATATTCCTTTCATTTACCTTCCTTATCTCATTATAAAAGCTCACACCCTTCCACTCATGTACTGTAATAGCAGACATGAGAGGAGGAGGGGTGGGATGCAGAAGATAATACGTTAGGTTTGCAGAGTATTAGAACAATGGCTTTATTCAGCATTGACAGAAGAACGTTGCACTTGTCTTGATGCTTTGTAGTAGCTTTAGTTACATGTTAATAGAAGGTTAATAACACTTAACAGCAAAAAAGGGGGACTAACATTATGACATAGAGACTTAATTTGACACTTATCCCCCCCCCCAGCCCGGTATCCCCCATAGTACTGACTGCATGAACTAAGAAAGCATGTCAAAGAGGCAGCTATAATGTTTCTAGAGAATGGGAGGCATTCAATAAAAGCAACGTCCTCTCATATGCAATTGTCCCATAAAATGTCCCAATTTTTATTTTATTTTTAAAATAACCTATCCAGAAATACACGTGGGACAGAAAAATGCATTTAAATATTAGCAAATCCAGATCTTTTTGTATGAACTGTCTTGATTTGCTATGTTGAGGTGCATTGTTCCATCCTTTGCTAATTCAGCATTATTATTATTTATTTCTCTACTTCTCATTCTTGTTGTATAAGCCATGCAACCCATTAGGTGTTTTAGACTGCATTCTCAGTCTGATAGAGGAAAAGATGCTTGAAACGAACCTAAGTATTAACTGGGGGAAAATACAGCATATACTCCATAAGCTTCAATAATTTCAGTTACATCCATATTACACTGGGTGGATAAGCAATCCAAGGTAGTTTTCTACTAAACCATGCTTGCAAGGTGGGTGGAGTGTATTATTTTATGAAACCTCTGAGTTCTGAAAATCTCACTGGCAAACCTGTGCAGATAACTTAAGCCATCAAATCCAAATGACTTTAGAGTAGTCCCACTGAAACTTACTTTGATATATACGAACTGAGGACTGCAGCCTTTTTCACTAGGGAGAATTGTTCCTAAGAGTGCAAACCTACCTGAAAGTAAATCCCATTGAAATCTGTGGGATTTACTCCCATGTAAATCAGGATATTATGGTGCAACACATAATCCTTGGGAGGCATGCTACTGAGTTCGATTGCAGCCCTGGACTCCTAAATCCCATTCGCTTGGAAGCAATTCTCATTGGCGTGTCAGTCACATATAGCTCTAAGTGTGCTGAATCACAGGGTTCTAAATGGCTCATACAGTATAATATCCTGCTCAGATTGTGTGTGTGTGTGTGTGCGCGCACACACACACACACACACACTGTCGCTACCGTCGTATATTCATAGCATAATGCAGCACAAGAAAGCACAACAGAGAGAAACCACCAGATTTTACAAAAGCCTGTTTTCAACTTGGCAATAGGAAATAAATGGGGGCGGGGTGGGGGGAAAAGCCTCAATAATACCTGGAAGTAGGGTGAAGAAGTCTTGCTTCTAGTCATGCTGGGGCAGGCTGCTGCTGCTGCTGCTTTTGTGAAATGCGGCATTGCACAACGGATCCCAGTATGGAGGCACGGGTGCGCTGCTGCAGTGCAAAATCCTGCCAGCAATTACTTGGTTAAATCTCTGCTCTGCTTGCTGATTCCAAAGGCTCAGCATAATTTCTGAGGAAGGGAAAGACAGTCCCTTCTGACTGCTTTGCCAGCTTTTGGAATCCGGATAATCTTCAGAATGGGCAGGTTAGGAATGCACTCACAAAGCTGGGATAGGACAGCTCTTCTTGCCCTGAACTCTTCCCAAAGCATTCATGCTTCATCCGGAATGAGGAAATGTGCTAGCTCTGGCAAACAGGATGCTCTCCACCATTTGAGAAGCAGTGCATCATCACACGCTCCCAATACTTGAAAAAGCAAGGAGCATTTCTTGATGACATATATGGTGGCAATGTTGCAATTTGGCTTCCTTTTGGCACCTCTGCTTTTTAGAGGATTCCTGGTTTTGAAAAATAACCATGATCCCATGGCAATTATGAGGAAGTGTGATCAGCATGAGGGCCGCATACAATTCTGGGCAGCATTCCAAGGGCCACATGCTATTGGCAGGCAGAGCCAGAGGCGAAAATGAGCAGAACAATGAATGCAAACGCAACCTTTGTACAGTAGGCTGGGATATTATCAAGCAGGAGGTATTATCCTGATTTAAGGACACATTCCAGCCAGGCAAAAACACTTGGGAGTGCAAAGCAGAGGGGTGTGGCCTGGGGAGAGGGGTGTGGCCTGAAGAGCATTCCAAGGACATGATAGAGAAGTGTAGAGAGCCGTATCTGTCCCCGCTGCCCTATGGATTCTATACCTGTCTCTGGCTCAGTTTAAGGAAAACCTATTGTCGCATGATCTCTGGGACAGATAACATGCCTTCATCCATGTTTGTGGCAGCTTGCCATCTATGCATGATGGCACATGGAGACATGTATGCTGGTGTGTGGAATTAAGCAATGAGGTTTGAAAATAGGGGAACCCAGCATGTTTACTGTTTATCGAAGTCCTTCCCAGCTTCATCAGACTACCCATAACTTCCCCTTCTCAGGATAGCAGAGCCCAGGATGTTAACAGAGAACTACTGGCGGACATTGTTCTCAACCTGCAAAAGATACCATGTGAGCAATTGCAGTTGGGAAAGATATACCCAAACCTATGGAAGTTGCAATTCTACCTCTACTAGTAAATCCCACCTTAAGAGTAATGGGATTGGGCTGGATGGTGCATTTTATGTTTGCTTAGATGAAATGGTTGTGCGGCATTTATGATGGTTGACATGGACCGGGTAAGGTAAGCAGACAGAAAAGTACAGAGATGTGAAAGTATGTAAATAGCCAAATGACGTTCACATCTAGCAAAGCTCTCAGAAAATGACTCATGTTGGATTGCTGATGTTTTGCAAAGTTGTGGGCCTTCAGCAGTTCTACATTCTCCTTACTTGGTTGTTGTAGTTGTTGTTGTTGTTTGCCCGGCCTTTTTCCTTGACAGGACTCAAGGCAGCTTACAGATAAAAACAAGAACCACTAAAAACATAGGGAAAAAACCACCATTAAAAACAAACAAACATTAATAGAATGAAAACTATTTATATATAGTATCTGTTTGAAATGTACAGATAATTACATTAAAAACTGCATGACACCAGCCCTTTCATTAAAAGCAGTCAATTTTCAAAGCCCGTTGGAGAAGAAGGTCCTCACCTGCCGGTGGAAGGACAAGGAGGGAGACAGTCGAGCTTCTCCAGGTAGGGAGTTCCAGAGACTGGGAGCAGCCACTGAGAAGGCCCTTTCCCACCAAGCGGGCCTGTGTGGGTGACGGCACTTAGAGAAGTGTCTCCTCTGAAGATCTCAAAACCCCAGCGGGTTCATATGAGGGAATATGATATTTCAGATAGCTTGGACCATGTAGGGCGTTATAGGTCATAACCAGCCCAGAAACAGACTGATGGAGCTCTTCTGACAAGGGGGTCACCTGCTCCCTAGAACCAGCCCTGGTCAGCAATCTGTCTGTAGCTCTTTGAGCCAGCTGATGTTTCTGAGCACTTTTCAAAGGCAAACCCACATAGAGCACGTTACAGTAATCCAAAGTGGATGTAACTAAGGCGTGTGTCATTGTGGCCAAATCAGACATCTCAAGGAACAGGCGCAGTTGGCACACTAGACTTAAGTGTGCAAATGCACTCCTGGCCACTGCAGAAACCTGGCCATCCAGGTTGTTGCTTCAGTTTTTTGTTCACCACTTAGATATGTTTTTAATAATAATAATAATTTACTATTTGTACTCCGCCCATCTGGCTGGGTTTCCCCAGCTACTCTGGGCGGCTTCCAACAAAGATGAAAAATACACTAAAATGTCACATATTAAAAACTTCCCTGAACAGGGCTGCCTTCAGATGTCTTCTGAATGTCAAGTAGTTGTTTATCGCTTTGACATCTGATGGGAGGGCATTCCACAGGGCGGGCACCACTACCGAGAAGGCCCTCTGCCTGGTTCCCTGTAACTTGGCCTCTCGCAGTGAGGGAACCGCCAGAAGGCTCTCGGAGCTGGACCTCAGTGTCCAGGCAGAACGATGGGGGAGGAGACGCTCCTTCAGATATACTGGACTGAGGCTGTTTAGGGCTTTAAAGGTCAGCACCAACACTTTGAATTGTGCTCGGAAACATACTGGGAGCCAATGTAGGTCTTTCAAGACCGGTGTTATATGGTCTCGGCGGCTGCTCCCAGTCACCAGTCTAGCTGCCGCATTCTGGATTAGTTGTAGTTTCCGGTCACCTTCAAAGGTAGCCCCACGTAGAGCACATTGCAGTAGTCCATGCAGGAGATAACCAGAGCATGCACCACTCTAGCGAGACAGTCTGCAGGCAGATAGGGTCTCAGCCTATGTACCAGATGGAGCTGGTAAACAGCTGCCCTGGATACAGATTTGACCTGTGCCTCCATGGACAGCTGTGAGTCCAAAATGACTCCCAGGCTGCACACCTGGTCCTTCAGGGGCACAGTTGCCCCATTCAGGACCTGCCTCCTGTCCCCCAAAAACAGTACTTCTGTCTTGTCAGGATTCAACCTCAATCTGTTAGCCGCCATCCATCCTCCAACCGCCTCCAGACACTCACACAAGACCTTCACTGCCTTCACTGGTTCTGATTTAAAAGAGAGGTAGAGCTGGGTATCATCCGCATACTGATGAACACCCAGCCCAAACCTCCTGATGATCTCTCCCAGTGGCTGCATGTAAATGTTGAAAAGCATGGGGGAGAGGACAGAACCCTGAGGTACCCCACAAGTGAGAACCCAGGGGTCTGAACACTCATCCCCCCCACCACTTTCTGAACACGGCCCAGGAGGAAGGAGCGGAACCACTGTATGACACTGCCCCCAGCTCCCAGCCCCTCAAGATGGTCCAGAAGGATGTTATGGTCGATGGTATCAAACGCCGCTGAGAGATCCAGCAGAACTAGGAAACAGCTCTCACCTTTGTCCCTAGCCCGCCGGAGATCATCAACCAGTGCGACCAAGGCAGTTTCAGTCCCATGATGAGGCCTGAATCCCGACTGGAAGGGATCCAAATGGTCCGCTTCTTCCAGGCGTGCCTGGAGTTGTTCAGCAACCACTCGCTCAATCACCTTGCCCAAGAATGGAAGATTTGAGACTGGGCGATAATTGGCCATCGTGGCCGCATCTAAAGATGTTTTTTTAAGAAGCGGTTTAATAACCGCCTCATTCAGCGGGTCTGGGAAGGCTCCCTCACGGAGGGAAGCATTCACCACCCCACGAAGCCCATCGCCCAGTCCTTCCCAGCTAGCTTTTATAAACCAGGATAGGCAAGGATCCAGGAGACAGGTGGTTGGCTTCACTCGTCCAAGCAGCCTGTCCACATCCTTGGAGGTAACAGATTGGAATTGATCCCACACAACTTGACTAGACAGGACTCTAGCACTCTCCCGCCCTGGCCCTGCTCCCACGGTGGAGTCTACTTCTTCCCGAATCTGAGCAATTTTCTCTGCAAAAAACTTTGCAAAATCATTGCAGGAGATCATGTGGCCTGTACTGGGCCCCGATGTCGCAGGTGGTTCCGCTAAATTGTGAACCACCTGAAAAAGTCTCCTTGTGCTGTTTTCTGTTTTTGAAGAAGAAAGTCTTCTTCGCCACCACTATCGCCACTTGGTAGGCTCGACGTTGAGCTCTAACCTGTGTCCGGTCAGATTCGGAATGAGTTATCCACCACCGGTGCTCTAGCCGTCTCAACAATTGTTTCATTGCCCTCAGATCCGTGGAAAACCACGGGGCTGTCCGGGCTCCATGCAATCGGAGAGGGTGCTTCGGAGCCAAACAGTCAATAGCCCTGGTTAACTCCACATTCCAGCGGGCCACCAGGGAATTGGCTGAAAGGCCATCAACATGGGATAAAGCATCCCCTACCACTCTCTGGAAAATTCAAAAGAAAATTTTTATAACATTTTAAAAGCACTCTGCACCCCTCCAGCAGTAACAGCAACTGTCCTAGTGCGGCCCGTCAGGCCCTGCCCTGGGCCAGGTGGTAAGTGGCAGGAAGGATCAGGGCCCCCAGACACTCACATAGGAGAGTCCTCCTGGGCAGCAGAGCGCAGCAGTCCCTGTGAGGCTTCAGGCCCCGCCCTGAGCCGGGTCATAATATATGATGCAGTATAGAAATTAAATAAATAATAAAGAAAGTACTGATGACAAACACTGGTTCAGAACCAAGATACTGTAGCTTCCTTTGATTTACTGTATTTAGGTGGAAAGGAAAAATAGAGCCAGGTGTCATCATCATACTGGTGACACCGAACCCTGAAACTTGGGACAACCTCTCCCAGTCCCAGCTCTAATTCCCAAGCCAAGATTAATATAGGTATGCTGTGAAGCTACCGTAATTCTTTCACCAGTACAAGCTGCTCAATAAAGGAATCTCCTCACTCATATATAGGCGGTTCCCTCACTGTGAGAAGCTAAGTTACAGGGAACCAGGCAGAGGGCCTTCTCGGCAGCAGTGCCCGCCCTGTGGAACGCCCTCCTACCAGATGACAAAGAAATAAACAATTATCTGACTTTTAGAAGACATCTGAAGGCAGCCCTGTTTAGGGAAGCTTTTAATATTTGATGAATTATTGTATTTTAATATTTTGCTGGAAGCCGCCCAGAGTGGCTCGGGAAACCGAGCCAGATGGGCAGGGTATAAAGATATTATTATTATTATTATTATTATTATTATTATTATTATTATTATTATTATCTCTCTATAATTACATAATAAAAAAAATAAGGGACGTGGGTGGCACTGTGGGTTAAACCACAGAGCCTATGATTTGCCAATCAGAAGGTCGGTGGTTCGAATCCCAACAACGGAGTGAGCTCCCGTTGCTCGGTCCCTGCTCCTGCCAACCTAGCAGTTCAAAAGCACGTCAAAGTGCAAGTGGATAAATAGGTACCGCTCCGGCGGGAAGGTAAACGGTATTTCCATGCGCTGCTCTGGTTTGCCAGAAGCGGCTTAGTCATGCTGGCTACATGACCCGGAAGGTGTATGCCGGCTCCCTCTGCCAATAAAGCGAGATGAGTGCCGTGACCCCAGAGTCAGTCACGACTGGACCTAATGGTCAGGGGTCCCCTTTACCTTTTTATAATTTTAAAACACAGGTGTGCGCATATGCAATTTAAGATGTATGCAATGGCAGACTGGAAAGTGCTTTATGCCAAATCAAGACTGTCCACCAAGCCCCATATCATCTGCCTAACAGTGACTCTCCAGGCTCTCAGATCACTAGCTCTTTGCCTGATGGCCATCCTTTTAAACTGGTGATACCTGGAGTTGAACTAGGGTCCATCTGCATGCAAAGCACATGCTGTACCACCACTGTACTATTGTTCCCCCTGTAGCAAAGCAGGGCCAGCCCTCCTATTATCCATCCTGAACCAGTTGCTTCAGGTGGCAGATTGCATACTGATCAAAGACAGGGGTTCTGTGGCTTCAGAGCCAGGACCTGACATCCTTGGGCAATTGCTGGGCCCCTGCACCCTGACATCACCCACAGATGTAGCCTGCCCTGCCTCTACCCTTTCATGTTTAACCCCAGCCTGGCATTCCAAGCAGTGCCAAGAGCCTGAGATTTTAATTTTCCACAATCCCCCAATACAGCATTGCTCCAGGATATTATGGGAAATATAAATGGTAGCTAGACCCAGCATCTTAAAACTGTTCATAGCACGGTCACTTTCATTCTCCATGAAAGTAAGATCACCTGGTGCCACTGGTCCTACCTAAAATAGACTCCTGGGAGGCCGGAGGGACGTTGCTGGAACAACTCTTGGCTTGGGGCAACACACAAAAAAATGTTTTAAATGGCTCTAATTTTGGTTCCTCTATTTTGATTTTGTTGGGTTGATGTTAGTTAAATGTTTTGTTGGGGTTGGCGATTATTTTAATTTGTGTTCAACTGTAAACTGTTTATTCTTGTTATTCTTCTTGTTATTGTTATCTATTGATTTATTGGTTTGTTTGTTGCTTGTATAGGATATTTTGGTTTTTTTTAAATGTTTGATGCTTTGTTGTGTTTTTATATACGTTGTAAGCCGCCCAGAGTGGCTGGGGGAAACCCACCATGATAAGCGGGATATAAATTTAAAAAAATATTATTTAAAAGAAGGAACCTCACTAGAAAGTAAGTTGTGCAGCCACCCCCCTTTTGCCACATGTCCACTTTTTAGTGAGAAATCTATATTCATATATGTGGCTGTGAACACACAACATTTTATTTCAGAATCAATGGAAGCTGGAGAATCACTGGAAAAGAGACTTCTGTTTTCTACATAATCCACACACAATCTAGATCCATTGCATATATCTGTTGCTCCTGAAAAGCACTTCTTGAAAAACTGGTTTCATTCAAAAAAATAAAAGCTCATTGCAGATTGAGTCTGCATTTCCTCACAGTGTGTCCATTTGAAGAAGAAAAAAGATAAACACACACAAAGGCGGTCCCAGTAATGAGAGGTGTTTCCACGCCTGCCCAATAAGGTTGTGGGTGGACGCGAACCACGATTATTGCAACCGCCACTTCCTCCGTCTCTCACCTGGGGCACGTGCAGGGAAGAAAAGGCATGCATAATCGAATCAAGGTGCGGGCTTTCAAACACGTACCAAACAAACCACACCCACCCTTCTTTGGACAGAGGTATCTAGAATCAATCTAGATTAAGAGCAGCACGGTGAGGACGAGCTCGAACAATTCCAGATGGAGGAAAAACTGCATTTTTGTGCTACGGACGTATTAGCGTGCACACAGCTTGCGTTAAGCGTGATACCCTGTTTGACCTTGGATTTGCTTTGTAAGGCAGACATGCCTCGCTGTATCTTTGGAAGATAAATGGCAGAAAAAGGATCTATTAACCGCCTTCAATTTTGTTATCTCTGTTTCTCAGTGGGGCACCCCGGCTTGGTTGGTTTCATTTTTCTTTTCTTTTTTGTCCTTTTCAATCTTGGTAACATTCTTCTCCCACAGCTTGTAGAACAAAGGAAGCCCAGTACTCAAAATGCATGAATATACCGCCCTCTCCTGATATACGACTATTATTACGTTAACTGACAGTAACTTCTTTTCTCAATGTACAGCGGTACCTCGGGTTAAGTGCTTAATTCGTTCTGGAGGTCCGTTCTTAACCTGAAACTGTTCTTAACCTGAGGCACCACTATAGTTAATGGGGCCTCCCACTGCCACCGTGCCGCTGGAGCACGATTTCTTATCCTGAAGCAAAGTTCTTAACCTGAGGTTAGCGGAGTCTGTAACCTGAAGCGTATGTAACCTGAAGCATATGTAACCTGAGGTACCACTGTATTTTGTTTTCTGTTTCACAGACTCAGAGAATCATGGAATCACCTAGGCCAAGGATCACCTAGTCCAACTCTCTCAGTGCAGGAATATGCAGCTGTTCCATACTGAAATCAAACCTGCAACTATGGTCTTATCAGCATATTTCACATGGGATCAAAGGCATACAAATACAGGGCTCATGTATGTTTAAGAGCATAGGTAGGCAACCTAAGGCCAGGGGGCCGGATCCGGCCCAATCGCCTTCTAAATCTGGCCCGCGGATGGTCCAGGAATCAGTGTGTTTTTACATGAGCAGAATGCGTCCTTTTATTTAAAATGCATCTCTGGGTTATTTGTGGGGCATAGAAATTAGTTCATTTCCTCACCAAAAAATATAGTCTGGCCCTCCACAAGGTCTGAGGGACAGTGGACCAGCACCCTGCTGAAAAAGTTTGCTGACCCCTGGCTAAGAGGGATGGTTGAACCTATCAGTTCTGGTTTCTCAGTTTCTAACTTTACAATCTTAGGTTCAGTTTCCCATATTTACACATCAGTTTGGAAATCTATTTGCTTAAAGTCCTCATGAAAAATTGTCAGCATTTTACTGCAGATTTCCTCATGCATATATGTGTGTGTGTGTGTGTGTGTGTGTGTGCATCCATTTTTGTCTAACATGCACAATTTTGCAAAGCAATTATCCCCTAATACAATGCATTTCTCTTGGTTTCTCATTTTTCCAGCCTTCAGCCTTCTCTGCTTTTCTATGTCTGTTTGTGATTTTAAAAAAGTTCTCATGAAAATTAATTCACACTTTAGCATAAATTTATCCTGATATACAGGATTATGCAAAGCATTTTTCCATAATATAATCCATTTTTGTGTTTCCCCCCAATTATATATGCATTTTACATGCACTTTGTGTATTTTTGTGCACATCAGTTGGCTGAAGAACTGCATTGCAAGATTTGGAAAAGTGTGGATTTCAAAGGGTGGCTGTGTTTGAACATATTTTCTGAAAGTTTGCATTAGGTAAATCCAGCTCTAAATGCAAACTGAACCAAATTTCTCCCTCATCCCTATTGATGAATAGTTGGAAGAATAAATTTTATCAGGTATGACTCTCTTAAGCCATTTTATTATGCTACACAAGAAATACAGAAATGAAACCAAACTTCAGACACAGAGTACTATTTGAAAGTTTATGAACTAGATCTCATAGTCAGATGGAAGCGGTTGCCTCAGAAATAAATTAAATGCTTACCAGGAAGGCCATGGGAGATTCTAAAGGTTTCTAAGAGGTATGGGAATTTGGGAGTACAAATGGATGACACTGTGTTGAATACAGTATTGTCTAAACCTCTGCTGGAAACCACATCTGCCAGGGTCCAGGAAGCATCTCTGAAGACACTTCTTCAATGGCATTGGGCTCCCTGGAGTCTATCTCAGATCAATATGCCCATCTTTCCCCTTTGCTGAGGAGGCTGCAATGCTACAAGGACATTTTTAACATGTGCCCCAAAGTGGCAACATTTTGGGAATTGGTAATTTTGGAAATTGCCAATATTACTTGCTAACCATCAACTCCAGGGCTCAAACTGCTGTCACTGGGTACTGATTCTAATCAATCACTATTCCTGGCTGCTGCAAGAATAAAAGTTGATGGATGTTGGAAGACGGTAAAAAGCCCTCTGGGGAGGGGTGGCTAAACAGTGTTTGGGCTATAGCCCTATCTCACGGGTCAGCAAGGTTTACCTCGCCTGGGCCGGTTCACTCCAGCGGAGATCCCTCTGTGGGCCAGATTGTTCATGCGTGTCTGTGCGTGCCCGCGATTTCCGGCATCTGTGCAGACCAAATTTTTGACATCTGCACATGTGCAGATGTGTTTTCTGTTGCCATGGAAGCAAGTCCCCACACCATGCTGTGCCGCTTTAACACAGCGCGCAGGGACTCGCCAAGCGGACGGCTGAATTTGGGGGCAGCTCGTGGGCTGGTTAAATGACCCCCATGGGCTTTAGGTTGCATACCCCTGCCCTATCTGAACACCTCACCCCTCACCAGAGAGGGTGATAAAAAGCGATCAATCTCATAAGAGCATGGCACTCATTTTTCTGCTTTATGAATAAAAACAGGGAAGCACGTCCACCTCTGCTAACCCAGGTAACCTTCTGGAGGGGCTATTTGAATATGATCTGATTTGGAGGGGTTGACAACGATAGCATAAAGGTAAAGGTAAAGGGACCCCTGAGCATCAGGTCCAGTCGTGGCCAACTCTGGGGTTGCGGCGCTCATCTCGCTTTATTGGCCGAGGGAGCCGGTGTACAGCTTCCAGGTCATGTGGCCAGCATGACTAAGCTGCTTCTGGCGAACCAGAGCAGCGCATGGAAATGCCGTTTACCTTCCCGCCAGAGCGGTACCTATTTATCTACTTGCACTCTGACGTGCTTTCGAACTGCTAGGTTGGCAGGAGCAGGGACCAAGCAACAGGAGCTCACCCCATCGCGGGGATTTGAACTGCCAACCTTCTGAATGGCAAGTTCTAGGCTCTGTGGTTTAACCCACAGTGCCACCTATGTCCCAACGATAGCATACTACTTTGCAATAGGGCACCTGACCTTATCTTCTGTCTGCCATATGTATGCAAACAGCATTGTGACTAGTGTTGTTCGTTCACAAAATTAAATCAACAGCTGGGGGGGGGGAGGAGACATATAATAAAGGGAAAGGATGGCTTTTGTGGGCTCGACACAGCAAGCTGCACCTGCCAAGATTCCACCTTCTACACACCTGTACAACATACAGCAGCTGTGAGTCATAGGGAACAGACCATGGCTCAGGAGCACAACACATGGTTTGTTGTTAAAGGTTCCAGGTTCTAATCCTTGGTATGAGGAAAGACCTCTGTTTGTGAGACACCCTGGAATGCTCATGCCACTCAGTGTGCCTGGTGTGCCTGTAATGCTTTTGAGGCAGCAATGCTTCTAAATGCCAGTAGCACAGGAGGGGAGAGAGCTCTTGTGCTCATGTTCTGTTCCCTTGTTTCCCACTGGCATCTGGTTGGCCACTGCGAGAACAGGATGCTAGGCTAGATGGGTTATTGGCCTGATCCATCAGGCTAGTCCGGCTTGGTGACATAAATATATTCTTATATATTCGTTGGGGGCGATTAGGATGTATCCCTGGGCCCCCTTTCTAATTCCTGGAATAGCCAGGCAAGTTTACTGGTGAGCTAATGGACCATGAAGGAAACAAAGGCATAGCTCTGGCTGGTAGTTAGAAAGATAAAGGTGAGAGCTGAGCCAGAAGCTGGAGGCAAAGTGGCAAGCTGAGAAGACAGAGAATAAGAGAGGCAAGGTCCTTTTGGAGTGTTAATGTTGTGAACCCATCATAGTCTCAAGATGAATATACAGGATGTGTAAATAAACCATTTATGGTAGTGATGTATGGAAGTGAGAGCTGGACCATAAAGAAGGCTGATCGCCGAAGAATTGATGCTTTTGAATTATGGTGCTGGAGGAGATTCTTGAGAGTCCCTTGGACTGCGAGAAGATCAAACCTCTCCATTCTGAAGGAAATCAGCCCTAAGTACTCACTGGAAGGACAGATCCTGAAGCTGAGGCTCTAATACTTTGGCCACCTCATGAGAAGAGAAGACTCCCTGGAAAAGACCCTGATGTTGGGAAAGATGGAGGGCACAAGGAGAAGGGGATGACAGAGGACGAGATAGTTGGACAGTGTTGTCGAAGCTACCAGCATGAGTTTGACCAAACTGCAGGAGGCAGTGGAAGACAGGAGTGTCTGGCGTGCTCTGGTCCATGGGGTCACGAAGAGTCGGACACGACTAAACGACTACAAAACCATTTATCTTAAAAGACACCACTCTGCTGTATCTCATTCCAAAGGAAACATGAAGCCTGGGTAAGCATCTGGAAGCTCTGGAATCTTGCACTGCTCAGAGATTGGGGTAAGGTGCAACAATATTAGTATTTTTTATGGATCTTTTGTGCAAATTTTCCCATAGGATTCTGGGACCCCAACACTTTTGCTCTCACAAAATCCTGAATGAATAGTGAAAATTGTTCAAAGCTGCGTTGGAGGAAAAGAGAATTTGGGATAGCCAGGAGCAAAGCTTTATACCCATTTCTCAAACTGTAATCTTCCTACAACCAACAATGTACAATTTCTTCTCATAATTTGTACAATGAAATAACAAGAGCAGCAGCAGCAGCAACAACAACAACAATAATAATATATAGTTCTTTGCCCAGATGCTCAAAAGCACTTCATATAATTTGCTCCGTAACCCTTAGAAAACAAACCCTGAAAATTCGGCCAGTGTTTCATTCCCAAATTACAAAAGTGGGTAGGTGAGAAATCTGAGACAAATAATACAGATTTGTTAATTTGTAGTAAAGCAAGAATGAAAAGATTGTGTCGAGCGACACAGTTCATAACAACTCCATTATTTATTTCATCCTGCTTGTTTTGAAATCTTCTTCTGGTTTTGCAGATGCATGTATTCAATGCACAGACTAGTAAGTCTTAAAAGTTATCTTTATCACAGAGAACAAAATAAAAGACAGTGAAAAGTCACACGCAACAATAGACTGGTTTGTTCCACCACATATTTGCTTACTAAGATTTAAATAAGCCTTGTGGGCATGCATGCATACAGCCCCTTTTCTCCACCCTTTGGAAGAGGAGTGAACAGACAAGGAACCCTGAAAATAACTATGGTTTCCTGTTTCAACTGAACCAGGAAACTATGGCCAATGGCTTCAGAACAAGCCAGGATATCAGGGCTGAAATCCTACACCTGCTCACGTGGGCATAAGCCCCACTGAAATGAATGAGTATTACTCCTGCATAAGGCTGCACTGTAGGGCATCTTCACGAATTCATACATACTGGTTTATTCTGAAGTCATTAACCATAGTTTCGTGGTTTGGAAGAAATGGAAGACTTCCATTCCGTTACTGTAATACTTCCTAGTTTGTTCAGCTGGAGAGGAAAATAGAGGGGCTGCATGCAAGTTGCCAAAAAGCGTCATTAAGCCGAGTTATAATCAGCTGAATACAGTCAATGAGACCATCATCATCTACCCCATAGGAGACTATGAGTGCAGGTGGGGTACAGTTTATGCATTGGCAGCTATGTCAAACCCGGAAGGAGTTTCGGGACTAGGAGCACTTCTTAAACCGAATCATTTTCTGAAAAGCCTGTTTGAAGTCTTCGTTAAAGGCAGTATATATCACGGGGTTGATCAGTGAGTTCAGGTAGCCTAGCCATGTGAAAATGTCAAGCAGAATGGGATGAGACCAGCAAGCTTCGTGACAGATAGGCAGAACTAAAGACACCACAAAGAACGGGAGCCAGCAGAAAATGAACGCTCCTAAAATAATCCCCAGAGTTTTTGTGGCTTTTCTTTCCCGGGCCGCCAAAATCCGTTTCCTCTCCAGGATGCTATCGGCGACTTTGATCCTTACGTGGTTGATTAATACTGGGGAGTTGCTAGAATGAGAATGCCCTTCCTGAAGGTTTGAGCTGAGGGAGCAGAGGGAGGAGCCTGCTGAGCCAGTGATCAGGTGGGCCGTGGTAAATCGCTTCCCGTACAGCGATGGCGGCTTAAGAATCCGGGATCGAGCGGCCACGTAAATCTTACCGTAGAGGATTATGAGCAGCACCGTTGGGATATAGAAGGCGCCGCAGGTGGAGTAAATGGTGTAGGAGATCTGATCCGTATTCACGACGCAATGCAGTATTTCTTCCTGAGCTTTGGCCTGCCTCCAGAAAAGGGGCGGCATGGAGATGCAGATGGAAATGACCCAAACCACAGTGATCATCAAGGCGGCTCTGCTGGCAGTCCGGCGCTTGGTATATTCAAGAGCATCTGTGATGGCCCAGTACCGGTCCAAGGCAATCACGCAAAGGTGCAAGATGGAGGCCGTACAGCAGGTGATGTCTGAGGACAACCAGATGTCGCACATGATTTGGCCAAAGTTCCATTCGTGGCTAATGGTGTAAGCAATGCTGATTGGCATGACCAGGATGGACACTAAAAGGTCTGTGGCGGCCAAAGAACCAATGAGGTAATTTGCAGGAGTGTGGAGTTTCCTGGTCAGAATGATGGTGATGATCACAAACATATTGAAGAGCATCGTCGCCAGAGTGATCACAGCCAAGATGGCGGCAAGCGAAACCTTCAGGCCTAGCAGCGTCCCCTCGTTCCACTCCTCCGGCAATTCACTGGCATTGAGAGACCTGTTTGACATACTGAGGAGAATAGACTTTGCAGACCAGTTGTACTGGGTCTTCTTGGCTGTGTTGGATTCCTCCCCTCCTCTTTTGAACTTAATCCTTTACATATACTTGATAACGTCTGTCTCGGTTTTTAACAAAACCAGGTTTTCTGAACTAGATCTTCGAGGTTGGTAAAAAAAGCACGCCACTGTGAAACAGAAGCAAAGACAATAACGGAAGCATTAACCAAGCATTAACTACAGTGCACTTTATGATGCAGACTTTGGTACTATGGAGCCCAGTGCAAGGCCAAAATCTGGTGGACCCCCCCCAAGCCCTCATGCTGCCTTCCCAAAGGTGAGTAAGGAGGTGGCTGCTTTGGGAAAGAGTCATGAGGCTCTGGCAGGGTCCTAGAGCCCTCCTTCCCAAAACTGGGAAAGTGCTAACTAGGCTTTGGCAAGGAGGTGGGAGGACTCTAGGACCCTGTCAGAACCTCACACTTCCTTCCCAAAGCCCAGAGCCTTGCTTACCTGGCTTTGAGATTGCGCCCCCTTTGCTTGTGGCCAGTGAGTGTGCACCACTCGCACAGCCCTATATACCTGTGCTATGACTCCAGCAGCTAATCCTCAGGGGCATATTAACACAGGCTATACAATCAACAGTAATAATATAATTTCTACTGCAATTCTAACCGTGTTCACTCAAAAGTAAGAGCCAAACTAGACAGTATGTGAAATATGTAATATACATCTGTCTGTCTGTCTGTCTGTCTGTCTGTCTCTCTCTCTCTCTCACACACACACACACATCAGCTGCTGGAGGCAGAATCAGGACCAGGACCATGGCACGTGTATGCCTGTGTGTTAAAACTTACATGCTGTGCTGAAGTCCAACCCAAAATTGCTCTTATTTGACCCAGGATGAAAGCTGCTATTTGTACAAATAGAAGTTTCCTTCCTGGGCCAAACAGCAGTTTTGGAGAGGGGATTTTTGTAAGGACTGCAGTGGTGGGAGTGGGGAAAGAGTTGACTCTTTACATTCACACATGTCACACACCCTCTAGTTTGGCCCCAAATCCAGGCTTTACTGGGTTCACTGGAACATACTCCCTAAATCTGGAGTAGCCAACATGGCACCTTCAAGCTGTGGTCAGACTTCAACTCTCATCAACCTACAGCAGCATGGCCAATGTCAGGGATGATCATAACTGCAGTCCTTCAAGAACTGGAGGGCACAATAGCTAGCTCTGCCCTAAAAAGCGGTTGGATCCAGAGTTCAGCAAATGCAACTCCCATGTAGCTCCTGTTTGCAAAAGATAATGCTGCAGAATGTTCCGGAATGCATTTACTGCATGGGAGTTAAGGCAGACACTTCAACATACAATTTCAATGCGTTTCTCTGTAAGCTCCTGAACTCTTAAACCGATTTAAGAAAGCAAACAAACCCAAACCTTGGATATTCTGGTGTTTGTGAGTTGTATTTTCAATTAGTAAAAGCCTCCACTTTGTGCTTAGATTCTCATCCAAGAATGAGAAAAGAAAGTGTCCCATCATCACTGTAGTGATTTACCTACCCAACTGTTCTCAACAAACCATCGCTCCTCTGCCTTCAGGGATTACAGGTTCCAGAGTTAAACAAGTAGAGCTGCCCAAGGAAGGAGGGAAGGACAGTAACAAAGGCCAATCCAGCAACTGGTGCTGCTTTGGCTGTCAAAAGCAATTCCTACCTTAGCAAAGAAAAGTTTGCACTGGCATTTTGCAATGAGTCAAGACAGAAAGTCCAAAAGGAATTGCTGTTCGCTAAAGCGTTAAATCGTTTTTGAATATGTTATTTTCCACTGCTAAGCACCATTAAATGGTAAGGCCTTCAGGGGCAAAGATACTTTTTTTACCCCTTTTCCTTTTCAGTATATAAGTGTAGAAACTTGGGCAACTTTCTTGAACCCTTTAGGAAATCTATAGATCTGAAGAAATACTGAACTATATACATAGAAAAATAAATTCAGTTTTAAATGCCAAGGCACACACACCAAGTCTTTGTGATACCTGAATAGAACAAAAAGAGCTCTTTTAGATCAGAGCAAGGGCCTGTCTAGTCTACAGTCCTGTTCTGGTGCACACAGTGACTTTCCTGATGACTCTGAGATATCTACAAGCAGAAGAAGAAGAAGAAGAAGAAGAGGAGGTGTTTTGATTTGATATCCCGTCTTTCACTCCCTTTTAAGGAGTCTCAAAGCGGCTAACATTCTCCTTTCCCTTCCTCCCCCACAATAAACAATCTGTGAGGTGAGTGGGGCTGAGAGACTTCAGAGAAGTGTGACCAGCCCAAAGTCACCCAGCAGCTGCATGTGGAGGAGCGGAGACGCGAACCCGGTTCCCCAGATTACGAGACTACTGCTCTTAATCACTATACCACACTGGCAGTACAGGGAGGCAACCCCTCTCTCATAACACTAGAACTTGCTTCAGAACAGAAAGTATTTCCTTAGGTACCTTCCCCTCTATCTCTATCCACTTTCTCCACACCACGTTAAATCTGCAAGGCTTTCTCTCTCCTTCATCATTGTCTGTTCACTGCAACGACGTCATTTTGCTGAGCTGCCATCTACTGCCATGCATGGACGAAGGTCTCTGCAGGTTCTGTGATCTTACCTTCTGCAAATAGTTCATGATCAGGCAGAGGATGTTTTATTATTCTTAACAGCAAAGCCACACAGGGATCCCAGAGCAGAGAAAGACCTTGACTAGCTGACCCTGCTCATTATTCTGGGACTGGATCTAAAGGAAGAAACAGAGCGTGTTAGCCCAAGAATATATTGTAAGTGGAGCAGTGACAGAATCACAGATAGCAAGAGTTCCTCTGTCCATGACTAAAACCCCTGTGCTATTCATTTATTCTACTTTTATTCGGAAGGCACGGACCATCCCATGGCATTGGGGCCCATCTGCAATTTGGAGGATTATTGCCCAGGCTGTGGCCTAGTCTGTCATGGAGGAGTAGGCTAAAGTCAGCCAGAATGAGCCTGAGACTCCGAGGCCTAGTCCAAACCTCAAATCCACTGGAATCCCCAACCATGATGCTTTTAAATTGTGTCGCTGTCAGGGCAGCTTTCCAATTACCAAGAATGACCTTGTTTCTGAACGACTCTGGGCACATCGCTACACCTTTTGTTGCTAAAAGGTTCTATTATTAAGACATAGAGCCATGTGGTTAATTTAACATTGCCCAGTGAGTCACCCATTAAGCTGGTGACAGGAGAGCAATGACAGAAGCACATTCTTACCTGGCCTTAGAGACACAGACCCACATCCACAAGGTGAACCGTCTGAGGGTGGAAAATGGAGAGATTGGAAACATAAATTTAAAAGCTTCACTATACTAAGGATGGGAACACCCTTAATTCTTCTAGGGGTAAGCTTTCCTTTTTATTTTTTTTTTATCTTTAGTAGTTCTCATTGTTCGGGTTTCTAGCCTGTTACATATATAGTTGGTGAAAGTGCACTTTATTTCTCAAGCTTGAGAATGTTTTTGTCTGGCCTTTGTAAGTTGTGATCTTGCAGCCTTAAACTTTTGCTTGCTGATTAATATATGACATTTTATTGTACTCTATTGTATATTTTGTTGTTTTAATATGCTGTACACTGTGGGCCTTTCAGCTGCAGAGCAATATATATTAATAATCTGTAATAATAACTGTCATGATGATGATGGTGATGCTCTGGTAATAATTTTTTTTATACTCTGCCCTCCCCGGCCGAGACCGGGCTCAGGGCGGCTAACACCAAATATATAATACATTAAAAATACAAAATCAAACAATTAGTTTAAAATACAATTCGAATCACATTTTTTTAAAAAAAAATTAAGTGGGAACCCACGAATCATAACCGTAGGGGCTGATAGAAAGAGCCAAGGAGGCCACTTACAGGGTCCCATAGAAAGGAGGGGTCAGTCTTTTTCTAGAGGGAAAACTGGTAAGTGCACTGTTGTACCGATTTTCTGCTTTGGTCATCTGGTTAGTTACTGTGGAAACAGAAACCTTTGGTCTGATCCAGCCTGGTTCTCTTATGTTCTTAAACATTAGAAAATCAGGGCCTTTTCAGTGCTGGCACTGCAGTTGTGGCATTTTCTCCCTTGGGAGTTTTGCCAAACCCCTCTTTTCCAGCTTTTAGAGGGTCACTGAAACTCTTTTTACATTGAAATGCTATCTCCTTGCATTTGAAAAAGTTACTTTGTTCTGGATATTTTGTTTTCATTTGTTATTTTTGTAAGTCATTTAGGGATATATATTTTTAAGCAGGATATAAACAATGAAAATAAATATAATCACAGTTTCTTTTGCACTCTGTTGCAGATGTACTCAACATATAGGAAAATTTGATTACAGATACATCACAAAGGTGTTCCCTAGATATCAAGCAGGCATTGCTAGGTTTACATATAAATCGGCTTATCCTGCCTCTCATTTGTTCAGTAGAAGAAGAAGAAGAAGAAGAAGAAGAAGAAGAAGAAGAAGAAGAAGAAGAAGAAGAAGAAGAAACTCTGGGCAGCTTTCAGCAGAATATAAAAACATAATAGCTGCAACAAAGTACAGAAGGAGCTGAATTTGGAAAGTTTTCAGTGAGCCATTGTGACTTTAACAAATAATGGTGTGTCCTACAAAGGACAAGCAAATCCAAATGATAGAGTGTACTATAACATTGTTGGAAAATTGCTGTTTTGGATCTCATGCCATAGAAATCGTTTCACTTCCGAAAACAGTGCTTTGTACTACGTTTGGTATTTTATCAGTGCCATGCTTACAATCAGCTTTGTTTATAGTTCACGTCAAAAGGATATTTTTATGTTACATGTGTACGTATATGGAGAAAAATGCAGTAACTTGATTTTTGCAAGGTTAAAGGCTGCCAATTAAATGGCTTTTTCCCAGGCCTCTGGTAGTCTGGATTAAATAGTTCCCATTGAATATGTCATGAGTTCTGCAAGAGGGATGAAATAACTCATCTGAGGCAGCTATCAGTATGAACAGTCATGGGCTAGTTATTTCAGCAGCAGTGGAAAACAGAGTCATGCTTCCCTGTTCTGTTGACATTTGGCAGAAGACAGTCCTTGATTTTGTAAGATTCTGGACTCAAGAGTCTATAAAATTGCTGTCACTGCAACTGGGATTCCAAGGCAATGATAAAAAAAGGAAATCGTTCAGCCAAAATCTAAGACGGTATCCTGACAAAACCCTTCTTCTATACTTTTTTTGTTAAGTGACTAGACTTCTCACTTCCATAAATGGCCAATGCTAAAATGCTAAAAAGCCTTTGGTTGGGTCCTATCCCTGCTGGTGGGTCATAGCGGGTAGTGCTGTGGTCGAAACCACTGAGCCTCTTGGGCTTGCCGATCAGAAGGTTGGCGGTTCAAATCCCTACAACAAGGTGAGCTCCTGTTGCTCTCTCCCAGCTCCTGCCAACCTAGCAGTTTGAAAGCACACCTGTGCAAGTAGATAAATAGGTACCACTGCAGCAGGAAGGTAAATGGCATTTCCATGTGCTCTGGTTTCCATCACAGTGTTCCGTTGCGCCAGAAGTGGTTTAATCATGCTGGCCATATGACCAGGAAACCTGTCTGTGGATAAACGCCGGCCTGAAAGCGAGATGAGTGCCGCAACCCCATAGTCGCCTTTGACTGGACATAACCATCCAGGGGTCCTTTAGCTTTTTACCTTTACTGCCTGTCCAAATAGTGACAGGCAGTTGGGTCTAGCAACCGTTTTAATTTCTCACTGTGGCTCTATCTGGTTATTTTTGGCAGGATAGATGATATGTAAACGGTACTAGGTTTAATCCCTGCCATCTCTAGTTAGCAAGTGGTGGGGACAGACCTCTGTTTTAGACCCAGAAGAGATGCCGCCAGTCAGAATGGCTACATGGACAAATATTACAAGACAATTTGCTGTGTTCCAGATTAACATAATATAATAGAAACCCTATAATATAAAGCTAATTGTTCATGTATCCATGCTGATTTATTTTAAAATGCCTATTTTAATTACAATCCACTTTTTCTCCACAGAGTTCAGAGTAATGTACAAGTTTCAATCTCTCTCCTGCTGCTGCCATGTTACCCTCACCTAGGAGGAAGGTTAAGACTAACAGAAAATTACAGATCCAAAATCACACAGAAAGCTTCTACGCTTAAGTGTGTGAATCTGAATCCAGCCCCCATCCCAGGTCCTAGTTTAACACACTGAGCCGCTACTCCATGTAAGCTTTTTTTTATAGCCTGTTTCCCCCCCACATATCTGTCCAAGGCAGCTTACAAAAACAAGCAAAAAGACTAATTATAAATCTAAAATAACCAATCAAACCATAAGCAAAGCAGCATCAATGCCAACATAACTTTAAAAGGCAGTCATCAGCATTAGTCAGGTAAAGTACCTGGTGGTTAAATGCCTGGACAAAGCACATTGTACACACCTGGAACCAATCAGCTGGTTAGCTCCAGTGAGAGTGTTGCAAAATAGGGTACACCTTACAAAAAGTCCTGTCTCATTTTAGCAGGGATGGGAAATCTGTGGCCCTCCATATGTTGTTAGACTTCAATGCCCATCAGTCCCGGCTAGCATGAAATTGTATGGGATTATAGGAGTTGTAGTCAAGCAACATCTGGAAGACCACATGTTCCTTATCTCTGCTCTTTTAGGTCAAACAAGGAAAACTATGGGTACCTAGTAGTCCGCTGGTAAACTAATCCCCCAAGAATTTGTCTAATTCTCTCTTACAACCATCTCTAGCTTAGAGACGACTTGGATTCATGAGTTGATGGGATGCTCATCAAAATTGCAGATGACATCAAACTGGGAAGGGTAGCTAACGCCTACAGAAGATCGAATCAGGATTCAAGATGGCCTTAACAAATTGGAGAACCGGGCCAAGACTACCAAGATGAATTTCAGTAGGGACAAATGTAAGGTTCTGCACTTAGACAGGAAAAACCAGCTGCTCAAATATAAGCTGGGGGACATCTGGCTTGCCAATAGTACGTATGAAAAGGATCTAGGGGTCTGAGTAGATCACAAGCTGAACATGTGTCAACAGTGTAATGCAGCAGCAAAAAGAGCTAATGCTATTCTAGGCTGCATCAGCAGAAGCATAATGTTTCTAGACCAAGGGAAGTAATAGGACTGCTATATTCTGCCTTGGTCAGACCACACCTGGAGTACTGTGTCCAGTTCTGGGCACCACAGTTTAAGATGGTTATTGACAAGCAGGAACATTCGCAGAGGATGGCAACCAAGATGATCAAGGGTCTGGAAATCAAGCCTTATGAGGAATGGTTGAGGGGGTTGGGAATGTTTAGCCTAGAAAAGAGGAGACTGAGAGGAGATATGATAACCATCTTCAAGTATCTAAAGGACTGTTGCATGGAAGATAGAGCAAGTTTCTTTTCTCCTCTCCCGGAGAAAACCAATGGCTTCAAGTTACAAGAAAGGCAATTCTGACTAAACATCAGGAAGAACTTTCTGACTGTAAGAGCTGTTCAACAGTGGAACAGACTCCCTTGCAAGGTGGCAAACTCTCCTTCATGGGTGAAGGTTTTTAAGCAGAGATTGGACAGCATCTGTCATAGATGCTTTAGTTGAGATTCCTGCATCCCAGTGGGTTAGACTAGATGACCCCTGGGGTCCCTTCCAACTCCACAATTCTATGATTCTATAGACTGGTGGCAATGAATTTCCCAAGTTAAAAATGAATGGCCCTTTTAAATCACTGCCCGGTTGCTGCTGCTATTTCTCTTACCAGGCGCTATACGTTTCAGTTGTGTGTTTGTAGATAGTTTTATCTGCATTTTCCTGTTAAATGCTTTATTCTAATTTTGTATATCCCCATACGAAGAACTGAAAGCAGGTTCTAGACTGTGGTTAACGGTGTGTGCGCAGAGTCCAAAAATGAAGGCTGAAGATTGTTGGTCTATAATGTGTCCACAATCCAAGTGAACATGTTTCTCTGTGTTTGGCTAGGATTTGACGTTAGGGGGCACCACAGCATTTGCTTTCAGCTTTGGTAGCGAAAGCTAGATGAAGGAGAAAGCAGATCTTCTAGGCAAGCTGTTAAGCATGGATTCTCATTTAATGATATGCCTCTATGGGGAAATAGCTATGAGAAACCAATGCTGGAATGTAAAATCCATTAGGTGATATGAGGTGCTGGCAAGACCCACCTGTTCTTGTCTGCTCCTGTTCATAGGCCTTTCCTGTAAATCTGGCATTCTAGTGCAACCTTTTCACACGTGTTTCTCTTTAGAGGGGGGTTGAAATTTCATTGCACAGTCCTGCTGATATTTTCCATAGCACATCAGGGGAAGAGCAATAGCTCAGTGACAGAGCAAATGATTTGTGTGCAAAAAGTCCCATGCTCAGCCCCAAAGGATCTTGGTTATAGCAAGGTTAGGGAAAACTCTCCCCAGGTGCCTGGAACAGGAATAGTTGGCAGGGTGCACTCCAGATGTTTTGAACTACAATTCCCATCAACCTCAGCCAGGATGAGAAATGGTTGAGGATGATGGGACTTTGCAGCCCATCTGGAGGGCATCTGTGGAATAAGCAGTGTAATGGAGGAGGGCTATGGAAAAGGACTTGTAGAATAATCCTGCCTCTTACATTTCTGGAACTAGAGCCCTGTTGAAAGAGATACTCAGCCCAGACCAGTAACAGCTTGTAGGGGCCAGGTATGTCAAACTTGCCTGCTTTCAGCTTTGAATTCAGTCAGTTCTGTGCCACTGTCTTGCATAAAATTCCTCAGAAGTTACTAGTCCATTAAGATAATCTACTTCATATAAGGGCCAAGGCGGACATGATGTTAACTGTGCAGCATTGAGACTGCAGGAGGAGGGAGAGTTTAACATACACACACACACCACTGTTTTCTTCTGGGTAAAAGTAGCTGGGGCAAGTTATTTAGTACGTACCACAACGGGAAGTGGGAGGGTGGTCCCTCTATCCCTCCCATATGGTCCCAATACAGCTTAGCCGCCTGCCCCCTATATGGCTACTATTACATTTTTTATGTTAACTGCATCTATACAATTTACATCACATCTAGTTCAGCCCTTAGTCATTTGTTTTATGGTACCTGCATTGGCCCACAGACTGAGCCAATGGCACCACACATCCATCTCTCTTAGGATCAGAGAACTGTCTGGGTGTTAAACGAGTGCGTGCTTTTAATGTATTAAATTGCCAGCAAACTTCAATAGGTAAAAGAACTGGACACTTGCATTTTCAAATCCAGGCAAACTTGTCCCAGCACATTGGACTTGCCATGAACCTGCATGTAAAGTCTGAACTGCATTGTGTCCTAGAGTCTTTTTTCTTTGATTTTTAGGTTTGTTCTTGTATTATTTCAAACCTAGCCTGATGCCCCTTAAGGATCAGGGGTACACAACCTGAAGCTCTTCTCAATAACATTAAATCCCCCTTTCTTCCAAGGTGGCACGCATAGTTTTCCATTTCTCCATGTTATCCTTGTGAGGTAGGTAAGGATGAGAGATAGTGACTGGCCCAAGGTTTCACAGTAAATTTCATAACAAATTTAATCCTGAACACCCAAATCCTTGTCTAGTTAACATCCCTTCACCTTATTCTAAATTCTGGAAAAAAGATATAGAAATGAATAAACTGGGTAAGGTCTCAAAATTTCCCTTTGGTCTCAAAATTTATGGGATCCCTTGTTAGGGTCTTTAAAATTAACAGATTCAGGTTGAAATCCTGTACATACTTATCAGTGAGGCTTTGTACAGAGCCTATTATGATTCCCAGCTTAGGGATGTTTGCTTTCTTTCTACCACTGAGCAACAACCCCTTCCCTGTGATTTTGATGGGGGATTTGTTGGAAGAGATAGAGATCAGTAGGTGTGCTGAGAAAGAGTTCCTGACATAGTGGCCAGCAAATAGGGGGGGGGGGAGGCAGAGTCATTTAAGGAAGCCTTAAATAGTGAATCTGGAAGGCAGGACTGGCTCAAGACATTTTGGCTCCTGAGGCGAACCACAAAAGGATGCCTTCCCTCCCCACCAGGAAAGCAGGGGTGAGTGAAGATCAACACCACAAACAGGGCAGAAGCATGGGCATAGTCAGGATTTTTGTTGGGGGGGGGGTCAGGACTTTTGTTAGGGGAGGAAAAACCAACCTGATTGGTCAGTTAGTTAAGTATTTCTATTTCTACTTGGGGGGGCAGCTCCCCCCCCAGCTATGCCCATGGACAGGAATAAAGATATACAACGGGATCTGCTGCCTTGGAAGATCCTGCCTGTTATCTGAGGCAGTTACCTCACCTTGCTTCATGGGTGGGAGGGCTAGAAATCCTAGATACAGTTAGAGCAGGATATGAGTGAAGAATAATCACAGCCATCATATCAAACTCAGGCTTAAAAACTGACTCAAAGGGCAATATTCCGATAGCAGAGATAAAAATCTGTCACCAAGACAGCTAATGGCAAACAACAGTCGAAGGCTAAAACCCCACTGATTTCAATGGAATTCATCCCCCACATTAACCAGCCCTAACCAGATCTGCTGGAATAATGCTGGAACATTGTTTTTTGCTCAAGGCAGTGATCTTATACACTCTTACTTGGCAGTAAGTCTCACTGAGCTCAATTGGCCTTGCTTCACAAGGCAGCTTAAGAAGCTAGCCTGACCCTAGCTCCGTGTGCATAGCAGAATTGGCTAATGCAATACTTGAGTACATAGCAGTAGGACAAGTGATTAAAAATAATAATTGTAATGGAGCAAGTTGCAATTTTTTGCATGAGGCAACTGGAAGATTGTCCCTGCTTCTCTCCCACTGCAACCAATAGTGGCATAAACTATTGCAGCAAAACCTACAGTCCTGTGGCAAATTAAAAACTAACATGCTGATTGCAGTGGAAGCTTTTGTGGGTCAGGGAGCCCACATTTTCAGGTACAGGCTCTGGCCCATGGAAGATTATGCCACAATAAGTAAGTTTCAAGGTGTCACGGGACTCCTCCGTTTGCTTCCCTTCCTTAGCCCTTAAGCAGGAGGTTAGCTTGGACACAGCTGTACAAACCAGATCAATGATTTTATGCGGATCTGCTCTTTGGGCAAATAGTGGGGGGGGGGGGCCGATGTCTTAAAGCATCCAGATTTGAGGTCCAGACCCAATCTGCAAAGTGAAAGCTCATGGAAATCTCTTTCCAATCAGGCTGGATTTAGTTAGAAGTCGAGTCAGCTCACCAACTCTATTTCTGCCTTGATTCGGAAAGGCAAAACTGCAAGCCGCAGCTCCTAGATCTCATACAGAGTAGCTTGGACTGAATCAGACAATCGCCCATCAAACACTACATTTAGTCGAAGCAAGTTCTCCGTCTACATATGGCACCGTTACCCCCCACTTTACCAATCGCTTTCTCTCTTCTTCCAAGTAGCTTTTCTTCACCTAATCTTTGCTGAGTAGCCATTTCCTCGCGCGCGCGAGAGTATCCCTTACGCACAAACCCCCTTTCAGTTACAAAAGTGGTGATTTCAAGGTGGTGGCATCTCTCGCAGCACAGAGGGAAATGGCAAGCCGCGTAGCCCCGTCGAAGTGGCCCGTGGCGAGGATCGCCACTGCCAACAGACTTCACTCCTGAGCTCCAAGTATCCCAAGTTGGACCAGGCAGCTGAAGCGGCTTTTGCTGAATATGTCCCTCCCGGAGCCCTCCTCTTTCGCCCCGATCCCCTCGGCACACGCGTGTACACGCACATTCCCACGACTTACGGCAGACGCGGAAACAAAACCACGTTTACTCCTGAGTTTCGCAGTCGGTCCGGCAACGCCAAGCCCCGCGAGGGGCTGCTGCTTCTTCGGGGAAAGAGGATCAGACGTTGCGATTAAGTGCGAGCTAGGAGCGCAAAAGGGCCCGTCCTTCCTTTCCTCCTCCTCCGCCGTCGCTGCTCCTCCTCCACGTGGCGGGCTCCTCCGAACGCGGAGGTTCTCACTCCGGTCCGGCCGGGTCAAACGGTACGCCCCCCTTGGGTCTCTGCTGACGCCTGAAGTGCACAGTTCTCACTCCGGTCCGGAAATGGAAGCGTCACCGCCTCGGTCCCGGTGCAGGACTGGGAGCCCTTTCAAAAACTCTTTTAAGGCGCCTCTGCCCAGGCAGCTGCGAATTCCCCGACGGCGGAAGGAAAATGTTGAGCAGCAGCAGCAGCAGCTCTCTGGCGAGGGCTCGGCTGCCTGAACTGAAGGAGGTTTGTTTCATTCAGGTGGCGGCGGCAGCGGGTGTGCCGATGGAGGGATCGGCTGTCCGATCCTCTGAGACCTCCTAGATTTCATATGGAACTTCCCCCCATCCCCGAGTAATTCGCTGAGCAAGGGAGGGAGGGAAGGAGAGGCGGGAGGGCGAGACCCGTTCAAGCTGGTTTCTTCCATTCAACCCCCCCCCCCCATGTTTACTGAATCCAGCCCGTTAAAAATCCAGCAATCGTTGCAATGCATGTTTAAAGGGAAATAAAAAATGCCCTTCGTCTATAATTTGTCACTTGTTGTTGTTTGTTGATTAAAAAAAACACCTATCTTAGAAGAAATGGGATGTGTTGACAGTTTTTCAAATGAAATTTCTGCTTAAACCCACCTATGAATTTCCTTTGCAAAGCGGTGGAGGGGAGTTCGTTTCTATGTGTGCTTCCCATTCTTGTATCTGGGAAATTTGGGGGGAAATTTTGTTGTTGTTGTTTAGTCGTTTAGTCGTGTCCGACTCTTCGTGACCCCATGGACCAGAGAACGCCAGGCACCTCTGTCCTCTACTGCCTCCCGCAGTTTGGTCAAACTCATGCTGGTAGCCTCGAAAACACTATCCAACCATCTCGTCCTTTGTCGCCCCCTTCTCCTTGTGCCCTCCATCTTTCCCAACATCAGGGTCTTCTCCAGGGAGTCTTCTCTTCTCATGAGGTGGCCAAAGTACTGGAGCCTCAGCTTCACAATCTGTCCTTCCAGTGAGCACTCAGGGTTGATTTCCTTCAGTATGGAGAGGTTTGATCTTCTTGCAGTCCATGGGACTCTCAAGAGTCTCCTCCAGCACCATAATTCAAAAGCATCAATTCTTCGGCGATCAGCCTTCTTTATGGTCCAGCTCTCACTTCCATACATCACTACTGGGAAAACCATAGCTTTAACTATACGAACCTTTGTTGGCAAGGTGATGTCTCTACTTCTCAAGATGCTGTCTAGGCCTGTCATTGCCCTTCTGCCAAGAAGCAGGCGTCTTTTAATTTCGTGGCTGCTGTCACCATCTGCAGTGATCATTGAGCCCAAGAGAGTAAAATCTCTCACTGCCTCCATTTCTTCCCCTTCTATTTGCCAGGAGGTGATGGGACCAGTGGCCATGATCTTCGTTTTTTTGATGTTGAGCTTCAGACCATATTTTGCGCTCTCCTCTTTCACCCTCATTAAAAGGTTCTTTAATTCCTCCTCACTTTCTGCCATCAAGGTTGTGTCATCTGCATATCTGAGGTTGTTGATATTTCTTCCGGCAATCTTAATTCCGGCTAGGGATTCATCCAGCCCAGCCTTTCGCATGATGAATTCTGCATATAAGTTAAATAAGCAGGGAGACAAAATACAGCCTTGTCGTACTCCTTTCCCAATTTTGAACCAATCAGTTGTTCCATATCCAGTTCTAACTGTAGCTTCTTGTCCCACATAGAGATTTCTCAGGAGACAGATGAGGTGATCTGGCACTCCCATTTCTTTAAGAACTTGCCATAGTTTGCCGTGGTCGACACAGTCAAAGGCTTTTGCATAGTCAATGAAGCAGAAGTAGATGTCTTTCTGGAACTCTCTAGCTTTCTCCATAATCCAGCGCATGTTTGCAATTTGGTCTCTGGTTCCTCTGCCTCTTCTAAATCCAGCTTGCACTTCTGGGAGTTCTCGGTCCACATACTGCTTGAGCCTTCCTTGTAGAATTTTAAGCATAACCTTGCTAGCGTGTGAAATGAGTGCAATTGTGCGGTAGTTGGAGCATTCTTTGGCACTGCCCTTCTTTGGGATTGGGATGTAGACTGATCTTCTCCAATCTTCTGGCCACTGCTGAGTTTTCCAAACTTGCTGGCATATTGAGTGTAGCACCTTAACAGCATCATCTTTTAAAATTTTAAATAGTTCAGCTGGAATACCGTCACTTCCACTGGCCTTGTTATTTGCAGTGCTTTCTAAGGCCCATTTGACTTCACTCTCCAGGATGTCTGGCTCAAGGTCAGCAACCACACTACCTGGGGTATACGGGACATCCATTTCTTTCTGGTATAATTCCTCTGTGTATTCTTGCCACCTCTTCCTGATGTCTTCTGCTTCTGTTAGGTCCTTTCCACTTTTGTCCTTTATTATGGAAATCTTTGTACGAAATGTTCCTTTCATATCTCCAATTTTCTTGAACATATCTCTGGTTCTTCCCATTCTATTGCTTTCCTCTATTTCTTTGCATTGCTCGTTTAAGAAGGTCTTCTTGTCTCTCCTTGCTATTCTTTGGAAATCTGCATTCAATTTCCTGTATCTTTCACCATCTCCCTCGCATTTTGCTTGCCTTCTCTCCCCCGCTATTTGTAAGGCCTCATTGGACAGCCACTTTGCTTTCTTGCATTTCCTTTTCATTGGGATGGTTTTCGTTGCTGCCTCCTGTATAATGTTACGAGCCTCCATCCATAGTTCTTCAGGCACTCTGTCCACCAAATCTAAATCCTTAAACCTGTTCCTCACTTCCACTGTGTATTCATAAGGGATTTGACTTAGATTGTATCTTACCGGCCCAGTGGTTTTTCCTACTTTCTTCAGTTTAAGCTTGAATTTTGCTATAAGAAGCTGATGATCTGAGCCACAGTCAGCTCCAGGTCTTGTTTTTGCTGACTGTATAGAGCTTCTCCATCTTTGGCTGCAGAGAATATAATCAATCTGATTTCGATGCTGCCCATCTGGTGATGTCCATGTGTAGAGTCGTCTCTTGTGTTGTTGGAAAAGCGTGTTTGTGATGACCAGCTTGTTCTCTTGACAGAACTCTATTAGCCTTTGCCCTGCTTCGTTTTGATCTCCAAGGCCAAACTTGCCAGTTGTTCCTTTTATCTCTTGACTCCCTACTTTAGCATTCCAATCCCCTATGATGAAAAGAACATCCTTCTTTGGTGTCACTTCTATAAGGTGTTGTAAGTCTTCATAGAATTGGTCAATTTCAGTTTCTTCAGCACCAGTAGTTGGTGCATAAACTTGGATTACTGTGATGTTAAAAGGTCTGCCTTGGATTCGTATCGAGATCATTCTATCATTTTTGAGATTGCATCCCAGTACAGCCTTCGCCCCTCTTTTGTTGACTATGAGGGCCACTCCATTTCTTTTACGGGTTTCTTGCCCACAGTAGTAGATATGATGGTCATCCGAACTGAATTCACCCATTCCCGTCCATTTTAGTTCACTGATGCCCAGGATGTCAATATTTATTCTTGCCATCTCATTTTTGACCACCTCCAACTTACCCAGGTTCATGGTTCTTACATTCCAGGTTCCTATGCAGTATTTTTCTTTACAGCATTGGACTTTCCTTTCGCTTCCAGGCATATCCGCAACTGAGCGTCCTTTCGGCTTTGGCCCAGCCGCTTCATCAGCTCTGGATCTACTTGTACTTGCCCTCCGCTCTTCCCCAGTAGCATGTTGGACGCCTTCCGACCTGAGGGGCTCATCTTCCAGCGTCATAACTTTTATATGCCTGTTGTCTTTGTCCATGGAGTTTTCTTGGCAGGGATACTGGAGTGGCTTGCCGGTTCCTCCTCCAGGTGGATCACGTTTGGTCAAAACTCTCCACTATGACCTGTTCATCTTGGGTGCCCTGCTCGGCATAGTTCATAGCTTCTCTGAGTTCTTCAAGCCCCTTCGCCACGGCAAGGCAGTGATCCATGAAGGGGTGGGGGGAAATTACAATGGAGTAAAAAGCAAAAAGGTGAAGGGCAAGAAAGGGAGTCTCAATATGACAGTATAACTTGTTGATTTCCTTTAGAAGCACCCAACATAAGGATGCATTATTCGTTTTATAATGCCAAATTCAAGGACGACTAGAAGGATTTGTGCAGTAGTTGTGGAGACCATCACAAGGGGAGGACTGTAGAAATACGGTAACTTATGGATTTTGGTTAAGCACATTCCTCCTGAGCAAAAGGTTGTTGGCTGTTGTGCCATACTTGCTATCAGGGGAATCGCTTCCTTGGAAGTGGAGAATATGAAAGATGATGCATTTAAATTGTCCCTCACTTCCTCACCCTTCTGAATGAGGATGAGCAAGAAAAAAACTGGGAAAGGCCCAGAGCTCAGTGATCAAGCAAACATGCAGAAGGGCCCAAATTCAGGCTACAATACCATACCAGAAGTAGTAAGTACCACAGAACTCAACTGGAGCTTCTTTCTGAATAGATATGTTATACAACTGCATTGCTCGTCATTTGCATCTTCGCTTAGAAGGATCTCAACTGTAGCAATGGGTAGGTGACTTCCCCTATGAGTCCCCACAGACCTTCTGCCAGTCAGATTTAGATAGTTCTAAGCCAGATGGACCAGTAGCTGAACTCACTTCAGTATGTTTAAATCTGAACACAAATTGAAGGCCACTTCTTCTTCTGGCAGGGTAGGCAAAAATACAATGGGTGATGCTGTCTCCACCATTTGCATCTTTATGCTAGAAAAAGTTCTGTCTTTTGCTAGTTTCCCCAATCACTTCCACATCATGCACACAGCTTTCCCCAAAGAATCCTAGGAACCCTGAACAGAGCTACAGTTCCCAGCACCCTTGTTGTTTAGTCATTTAGTTGTGTCCGACTCTTCGTGACCCCATGGACCAGAGCACGCCAGGCACTCCTATCTTCCACTGCTTCCCGCAGTTTGGTCAGACTCATATTTGTGGCTTCGAGAACACTGTCCTCTGTTGTCCCCTTCTCCTTGTGCCCTCAATCTTTCCCAACATCAGGGTCTTTTCCAGGGAGTCTTCTCTTCTCATGAGGTGGCCAAAGTATTGGAGCCTCAGCTTCATGATCTGTCCTTCCAGTGAGCACTCAGGGCTGATTCCTTAAGAATGGATGCATTTGATCTTCTTGCAGTCCATGGGACTCTCAAGAGTCTCCTCCAGCACCATAATTCAAAAGCATCAATTCTTTGGCGATCAGCCTTCTTTATGGTCCAGCTCTCACTTCCATACATCACTACTCGGAAAACCATGGCTTTAACTATACGGACCTTTGTTGGCAAGGTGATGTCTCTGCTTTTTAAGATGCTGTCTAGGTTTGCCATCGCCTTTCTCCCAAGGAGCAGGCGTCTTTTAATTTCGTGACTGCTGTCACCATCTGCAGTGATCATGGAGCCCAAGAAAGTAAAATCTCTCACTGCCTCCATTTCTTCCCCTTCTATTTGCCAGGAGGTGATGGGCCCAGTGGCCATGATCTTCGTTTTTTTGATGTTGAGCTTCAGACCATATTTTGCTCTCTCCTCTTTCACCCTCATTAAAAGGTTCTTTAATTCCTCTTCACTTTCTGCCATCAAGGTTGTATCATCTGCATATCTGAGGTTGTTGATATTTCTTCCGGCGATCTTAATTCCGGCTTGGAATTCATCCAGCCCAGCCTTTCGCATGATGAATTCTGCATATAAGTTAAATAAGCAGGGAGACAATATACAGCCTTGCCGTACTCCTTTCCCAATTTTGAACCAATCAGTTGTTCCATATCCAGTTCTAACTGTAGCTTCTTGTCCCACATAGAGATTTCTCAGGAGACAGATGAGGTGATCAGGCACTCCCATTTCTTTAAGAACTTGCCATAGTTTGCTGTGGTCAACACAGTCAAAGGCTTTTGCATAGTAAATGAAGCAGAAGTAGATGTCTTTCTGGAACTCTCTAGCTTTCTCCATAATCCAGCGCATGTTTGCAATTTGGTCTCTGGTTCCTCTGCCCCTTCGAAATCCAGCTTGCACTTCTGGGAGTTCTCGGTCCACATACTGCTTAAGCCTGCCTTTTAGAATTTTAAGTATAACCTTGCTAGCATGTGAAATGAGTGCAATTGTGCGGTAGTTGGAGCATTCTTTGACACTGCCCTTCTTGGGGATTGGGATGTAGACTGATCTTCTCCAATCCTCTGGCCACTGCTGAGTTTTCCAAATTTGCTGGCATATTGAGTGTAGCACCTTAACAGCATCATCTTTTAAAATTTTAAATAGTTCAGCTGGAATATCATCACTTCCACTGGCCTTGTTATTAGCAGTGCTTTCTAAGGCCCATTTGACTTCACTCTCCAGGATGTCTGGCTCAAGGTCAGCAACCACACTACCTGGGGTATACGAGACATCCAATTCTTTCTGGTATAGTTCCTCTGTGTATTCTTGCCACCTCTTCTTGATGTCTTCTGCTTCTGTTAGGTCCTTTCCACTTTTGTCTTTTATTATGGTAATTTTTGTACAAAATGTTCCTTTCATATCTCCAATTTTCTTGAACAGATCTCTGGTTTTTCCCATTCTATTGTTTTCCTCTATTTATTTGCATTGCTCATTTAAGAAGGCCTTCTTGTCTCTCCTTGCTATTTTTTGGAAATCTGCATTCAATTTCCTGTATCTTTCACTATCTCCCTCGCATTTTGCTTGCATTCTCTCCCCCGCTATTTGTAAGGCCTCGTTGGACAGCCACTTTGCTTTCTTGTATTTCCTTTTCGTTGGGATGGTTTTAGTTGCTGCCTCTGGTATAATGTTACGAGCCTCCATCCATAGTTCTTCAGGCACTCTGTCCACCAAATCTAAATCCTTAAACCTGTTCCTCACTTCCACTGTGTATTAATAAGGGATTTGACTTAGATTGTATCTTACCGGCCTAGTTGTTTGTCCTACTTTCTTCAGTTTAAGCTTGAATTTTGCTATAAGAAGCTGATGATCAGAGCCACAGTCAGCTCCAGGTCTTGTTTTTGCTGACTGTATAGAGCTTCTCCATCTCTGGCTGCAGAGAATATAATCAATCTGATTTCGATGCTGCCCATCTGGTGATGTCCATGTGTAGAGTCGTCTCTTGTGTTGTTGGAAAAGAGTGTTTGTGATGACCAGCTTGTTCTCTTGGCAGAACTCTATTAGCCTTTGCCCTGCTTTGTTTTGAACTCCCAAGGCCAAACTTGCCAGTTGTTCCTTTTATCTCTTGACTCCCTACTTTAGCATTCCAATCCCCTTTAATGAGAAGAACATCCTTCTTTGGTGTCATTTCTATAAGGTGTTGTAAGTCTTCATAGAATTGCTCGATTTCAGTTTCTTCAGCACCAGTGGTTGGTGCATAATCTTGGATTACTGTGATGTTAAAAGGTCTGCCTTGGATTCGTATCGAGATCATTTTATCATTTTTGAGATTGCATCCCAGTACAGCTTTCGCCACTCTTTTGTTGACTATGAGGGCCACTCCATTTCTTTTACGAGATTCTTGCCCACAGTAGTAGATATGATGGTTATCCAAACTGAATTTGCCCATTCCCGTCCATTTTAGTTCACTGATGCCCAGGATGTCAATATTTATTCTTGCCATCTCATTTTTGACCACCTCCAACTTACCCAGGTTCATGGTTCTTACATTCCAGGTTCCTATGCAATATTTTTCTTTACAGCATTGGACTTTCCTTTCGCTTCCAGGCATATCCGCAACTGAGCGTCCTTTCGGCTTTGGCCCAGCCGCTTCATCAGCTCTGAATCTACTTGTACTTGTCCTCTGCTCTTCCTCAGTAGCATGTTGGACGCCTTCCGACCTGAGGGGCTCATCTTCCAGCGTCATAACTTTCATATGCCTGTTTTCTTTGTCCATGGAGTTTTCTTGGCAGGGATACTGGAGTGGCTTGCCGGTTCCTGCTCCAGGTGGATCACGTTTGGTCAAAACTCTCCACAATGACCTGTCCATCTTGGGTGGCCCTGCACGGCATAGCTCATAGCTTCTCTGAGTTATTCAAGCCCCTTTGCCACGGCAAGGCAGTGATCCATGAAGGGGCTCAGCACCCTTAAAAAACTGCAATTCCCAGGATTGTTTAAGAGAAGCCAAGTGTTTTAGATCTGCTTTAGATGTACTTCGAACAGGTATTAGTTGTTCCCAGCGCTTTTTTTTCTGGGGGGACACAGGGGTATGCATATCCATAAACATTTTGTGAATCTAACGGGAGAAGAAACTATTTAAAAAAAATAGTTTCTTCTCTAGCACGGTGAATTGGAGTCTCAGACGGAAGCGAACATTTAATGTGTGAAGTAGGTGTCGGAATCTAGCATGGTGATTGGTCAGCTTCGTTGTTACTGCCTCTGATGGCGGCTTCATTTCCTTTTCCGGTGTTTCCTGAGTCTCAGATGGAAGCGAGCCTTTAATGTGTGAAGCAGTGTGGAATGTGGATGTGTGGTGTTTTATTGATGAAAGTTTGGCCTCATTGAGGGGCAGTACAGTTCAATATGAGTAGGAAAATTACTAACTATTTTTCATTATCACAGCCAGCAAAGAAGTGTAAAGTTAGGGATGATTCTGTACTTTTGTCCATTTACTGTATTTATTTCCCCCAATTTGAATTATAAAATGGTGATTTTCTTGAGTCAAAATGAGACTACCCCTAAATATTTTTTTAAAAAAGAAAAATAGCACTGGTTGTTCCTATTTACTACCTGGGGCAATTTATCAAACCAGTAGAATAGGTTAGACATTAGAGAGCAAAGGACCCACACAATGTGCAGCTGGCCCAGCCTGGCATGTGGAACCCTGCTAAATCCTACTAGACAATGCAAGATCAATGCAGTATCATGTTACAGACGCCTCAAGTCTGACCCAGTAATTTAGTAATTCTGCTACAACATTCCTCCCCACCAAAAAGAATCAGAAATGGGAGCATAAGTGAATTTTAATTTCCTCCTTTGTTTACGCCTGGCTGTGAAAACGTGTGTTCCGCAAGGCAGAGGAGACCAAATGTTGCTTACCTTATGAATGTGCCATCAAGCACATTCCAAAACACAGGTTTTAAGCCAAAAGATTAAATTACTGATAGAATGCAGCGAATGCGGAAGGAGATGTTAACCTCGCCGGTTTTAATTTCCTTGCTCCTGAGGGCGGCCATAAAAGAAAGATTGTTTAGATGAAAGGAAGACGCACAGCAGGAAATTCATAGGAAGAGTTGAAGTTATGAATGTGAGAAGCCGACACCGTCTTTCGAAAAGCCGATGAGTCATAGCATACAAGGATTCCAGAAGACGAGACAAATACCTTAGAGGGTCCCCTCCACCCCACAAACGGCAGATTGTTTTTTAGTGACAGATTTGTTATTAAAAAACACCTGGGAAAGAAGAAGAGCACCTTTCCTTATGAAAGCATGAAGATGTTACTTAACACTCCTGTTTGCTGATCTCCTGAGGGAAGTTCTAAGGCATGGGTAGGCAAACTAAGGCCCGGGCGCCGGATCCGGCCCAATCGCCTTCTAAATCCGGCCTGCGGATGTCTGGGAATTAGTGTGTTTTTACATGAGCAGAATGTGTCCTTTTATTTAAAATGCATCTCTGGGTTATTTGTGGGGCATAGGAATTCGTTCACTCCCCCCCCCAACATAGTCCGGCCCCCCACAAGGACTGAGGGACAGTGGACCGGCCCCCTGCTGGAAAAGTTTGCTGACCCCTGTTCTAAGGGAGGAGCCCTATTGGACCAAGGATCCACCTCATCCAAAAAGAGGAGAGGAACGGATTTGTTTGGCCCCTTAGATGCTGTTGGATTCCACTTCTCATCAGTCCCAGAGCACAACAGCCACTAATTTTTTTGCATATTGCTCTGGTTTTTGGCTTTCAGGGTTCTAGTAAAAAATCAATATTGCAAGCCTGAACATCTGCAGCTAAGGAACACAAGGCTCTCACAGAATAATTCCAGCATAATACGTACCCCCGCCCATCAATGCAGGCAAATGTGTTGATCCATACACACATGCACTCCCTGCAAAAAAAGAAAAAGAGTGGCAGTAAAATGAAATCTGGTTTATTAGGATCACATGACAGGATTTTTATAGAACAAACTCAACTTGAATAACATATTGAGCTTTAGCAAAAGATCTCCAGCCAGCGGAAATGCAACCTTTAGCTTTTAAATAGCAGTGCAAACGATCTTGCAAAGAAGTGTTACCCTTTAAACCAAACATTGGCAAACTTGCCCCTCCAGCTGTTTTGGGACTACGACTCCCATCATCCCTAGCTAACAGGACCAGTGGTCAGGGATGATGGGAGTTGTAGTCCCAAAACATCTGGAGGATGTGTGAAATAGGAGGAACCAGTCAAAGCATGGGGGAAAGGGAGGACCCGGTTTCCATTTGATTTTTTCCCCCATTCTCTTGACTTCCTGTATGTCACGGGTAGAGAACCTCACACCCAGACGCCATATGTGTCGCTCTAGGCCTCTCTATCAGGCCCTTTGGGACTTTTCAGCGGAGCATGAGACTCTTAATCTCAGGGACGTGGGTTCAAGCCCCACATTGCGCAGAAGATTCCTCCATTGCAGGGGGTTGGACTAGATGACCCTTGAGGTGTTTTTGTCTGGCTGGAGTAAGTCCTGGGAATCTGATAATGCCTCTTCCTTGCCCCAATGAAAGATAGAGAGGAATATGTGACTGTGTGCAGAAACTTGCCTGCTGTCTAAAATATATATTTATTGTTCTGCGTGCCTTTGTCCACGTGGCTCCTAGAAGGTTGCTGTGATGAAAATGTGGCCTTCAAGCTGAAAAAAAAATCCCTCACTCCTTTTCTGTGCTAATCTGTCAAGAACCTTGGTAACCTCACTATCACCTGCAAGATCATCATTCCTGCTCTAAAAGCAAAAATCCTGGAACTGTGCTTCCTTTCCACCCGCTACACCCTGCTGGCAAATGCTACTGTTTGCATGGGCCTAGTGCTCAGAAATTATCAGCCTTTTTTATAGGTTTAGCATATTTTTGCTGGGCTTTTGTTCCAAATGCCAGCTCTGTTGCTGCGCCTTTCTAAAGATAGATCAGATGAAGTCTGCTGGATGGATTTCTGACAGAAATCTTTTGATGGCTTGAAGCTGGCCTGAACAACACTCCCGACTGGAGTTGACCTGGGATTTTGACAAGGCCGTTGTGGTTTGCATTGATGTTTCAGATCCTGGGATAGGTGCAGGTCCTAAAATAGCAGGATGGGAGTGGGTGGGGGGGAACCATGTACTTGGGACAGAGGTCATCTAAAGACATGTAACAGGTGGAAACAAAACTTAACAAGGCTGGAGCTTGGTCTGAAGATGAAGGTGTCTAAGAAAAGAGTCTTCGGTAATTATCACAAAGCGCTAATTGTCCCTTGCTGTGCTATGTAAAAAATGAGAATAACCCTCAGGCTGGCAGAAGAGGGAAGGGGAGGTTGTACAACCAGGAATGATCTAAAATAAATTGTTCCCTGTTAGGGCCCACGCCACCTCATGCTGCTTGGAGGCTTCCTCCCATATGTTTTCCAAAGGACACAGCTCTGACATTGCAAGCCAAATATCCCATGTTCACACTTTGCTCTGCAGATGGGACTTCAAGCAAGGGTAACTCACCACCTCATGACTGGCTGCTTGGAGTTGTAGGTAAGCCCATCCTGAGTAGCTTCCTGTTGCTCTCCCCCTGGTCCTCTCACTCCTCTTTGGGTCTCCTACCCTCACTCCCTTTTATTTCCTACCACCGAAGCAGCTGGGGAGAGCGGAGTAGCCTTCCTGCAGGCCACTGGGGTCCCTCATGCTACCCTGTATAAGGTAACAAGAAGATGCTATTCCACACCTATCAGGCTGGTACAAAATACTCAGAGTCAAGTGTGGATTTCATGCTCTTTATTCAGCTCATAGTAGTGAGGAATGAAAGTTTCCCCAAAATATCTGCCTTATATACATTATTTACACAATGGGCCACACGTGATTGGCTAATTCTGGGATTCTCCTGTAGGCCAATCAGGTTGCGGATTCACTTCCACCTGGAGCTGGATTGGGTGGCTACTGCAGACCAATCAGACTGCTGCATTCTGAATCCTGTTGTTCTAGGACCAGACTGCTGCCTTTTGGATCCTATTCAACTCAGTACATAACACCCATCAACCTCAGTCAGACCTCATCTGCCTGCTTGCATCCAATCCCAGAGTTGGTTCTGGTTGCTCTGCCTCCTCCATTTCATTGTTGCCTATGTAGAACCTTCATCACACCTGAGGGAACACAGCTTAGGGAGCACAGTACATACTGCATTTCCTCCAACACCTCGCTCTGTCCGGCACCTGCTCATTGATTGCCCTTCCAAATAAATGCTGCAAAAGCACAGTGCTGCTGGTGGGTGCCAGCATGCAGCAGGTGAGCAGAGCAAGCACTGGACCATGTGGTCCCATCTGTTCCTCTGCCTACCTACTTGCTTGGTCAGGGGCCTGTTCAAATGGAAATGGTTGTGATGTGTTGGGAGAAGGTGACCAGTTGAGGCAACATGCCAACAACATGCAAGCATCATCACCACCTGACTCAGGAGGAGGAAGGTGCATCACCCTATGATGTGCCCAAGGGCTCTTGCTAAGCCCAGCCAGTCCTTATATGGACAGTGGGGCATCAGATGGGATCTCCCAGATCCTCATTGTTCTTGCATGAAGCCTCCCATTCTGCAGTCGATCAGGTCATCAACTCATGTGATGTATCGGAGGCCTCTGCAGTTACACACAATTCTCTTGTGGGTCAATTTTTGCCTTGCACAGGTTGCACAAAGATGGATTTTGAAAAGGCATAGTTCATGTTGATGTTACTTGACTGATATAGACATAGCCAAACATGCCTAAATAAATCACTACAAAATCATCATACCTCTCGAGAGAAAATTTACCTGCTAATATGTGGGGGTAGACAATACCTTGTGCTCTCCAGGTGTTGCTGGAGTCCAGTTCTCATCTGTCCCAGCCAGAATGGCCAGTGGTCAGGGATGATGGGAAATGTAGTCCAATAAGTATTAGGAAGACACCCCACTGGCTGGCCCTGTATGGTGGTCCTAAGGTCTCCTACCACTTGACAAAGCCCACCCACCCCCAAAAAACTCTATGAGTGTCCTGTAGACAATTAAGCAAATACTGTTAAGCAAATAACTTTTGCTTCGCAGCACTCCTAAACAGAATTTGATTTCCTGAATTGACATGATATTGACCTCCATTATACAGGAACTATTCTTCATGGCTCCCGGGAGCAGCTCATTTCAATGTGCGTGCCTCAATATTTTTGTTCCTGATTAAAAGTGATAGTTTTGTGTCCCTCGCTCTGGCACTCTGGTGCCTTGCAGCCTAGGTTGCAATTAAATATGTGAGTGGAATCTCAACCCCAAAATACAAAATCCTGGGAAACAATGCGCTTTGATTTTATTGACAAAATGGTGACGTCTGTCAACCATAGCTATGGCCATAATGATTTGTTTTGACAAGCGTGACACCAAAATTCAAAGCATTGTGGAATTAAGATTCTTAGGAAGTATGTGCTTGATGGTTCAAAATATAAACAGCTGCAACACATCAAGCCTGTAAGCCTTAAACCCTTACTCTCTCCTTCCCTCCCTCTCTCTGTATCTCATCTTTTACATTAACAGAGAATAGCAGTAACTTCTCCTTAACCACTACCAGTGCAATGCAACTCCAAGGGGATTCCCACTAGGTGAGATTATTTATTTAACTGGGTGAGATTATTTATTCAGCATCCTATAGATGTAACAGCATACAAGCATTTGAGTTACACTGGGCAGAATTCTGCCAAATGAAAAATTCTGTGTATCCTAGAAGCATGCATATTTCCTGTAACAACAGATGTTTGTTGTTTCGTGGGTGCATGTGCTTGGCCTCTGTGGGAAGCAGACCACTGCTGGTCCAAATGAATCTGTAGCCTGATCTGGAGAGCTCTTATTATACATTAAAGGTAAAGGTACCCCTGCCCGTACGGGCCAGTCTTGACAGACTCTGGGGTTGTGCGCCCATCTCACTCAAGAGGCCAGGGGCCAGCGCTGTCCGAAGACACTTCCGGGTCACGTGGCCAGCGTGACATCGCTGCTCTGGCGAGCCAGAGCTGCACACGGAAACGCTGTTTACCTTCCCGCTAGAAAGCGGTCCCTATTTATCTACTTGCACCCGGAGGTGCTTTCGAACTGCTAGGTTGGCAGGCGCTGGGACCGAGCAGCGGGAGCGCACCCCGCAGCAGGGATTCGAACCGCCGACCTTTCGATCAGCAAGTCCTAGGCGCTGAGGCTTTAACCCACAGTGCCACCTGTGTCCCTTATTATACATTAAAGACAGGAATTACCTGTCTTATAGAAGTGTAGCTCACACATCTGATGAAGTACTGTAAATTTTGCCTTATATAAACCATGGTCTTTTAGTTAGTCCAGCTGCAGACCATGCCAAACCATGATCTGTGCAAACTGTAGTTGAGAATGCATTCCATAGTTTCAGTTTCCAAAGGTACAATGGGCAAACCATGGTTGAGAATGGCTCATTGGCTTTCATTTCCTCCCTTCTCAGCACTCAGCTTCATAGGTTCACACCTTCCTCTATGGCTTAGAAGCCTGTGGTGATAGAAGGATAGCTAACGAAGATAAAAACACCTAAATAGTTGTACCTTGGTTCTTGAACGTAATCCATTCTGAAAGACCATTTGACTTCCGAAAACATTAGAAAACCAAGGCATGGCTTCCAATTGGCTGCAGGAGCTTCCTGAACTCAAGTGGAAGTCACGCTGGATGTTCGGCTTCCAAAATACATTCGAAAACAGGAACACAGGGAGACAAAATGTATGAATACCAAGGCGTTCAAGAACCAAGGTACGACTGTATGATCTGTCAGTTGAGTTATCACACCAAACCATAGTTAGCACAAACTATGCTTTGAAAATACATTGTAGACCATGGTTTCTGATTCTGGCTGATTGCAAATAATTGTTTGTCAATTCAGACATCACACCAAACTGTAGTTTCACTTCTAATCCTTGCATTTGGGCATTATCAACAAGTTATGTTTCTGTTCCCATGTGAACAGATCTGATTAAATTTGCAGCCATGTCCTGGCAGGGATGGCTCCAACTGTTATTAGCTCTTCTTGATACTTCAAACATATGGAACACCTGGATATCATTATGTTCTATCTGAGCACTCATGCCAGGCCAATATCATATACCTCACATGCCTCTCTTTGTTTGCATGAAACTGTGACGAAACGTCCTGTAGGAATCTTTCCCAGCATAGTTGGTCTCAGTGATTTTAGAAGGACAATTTGTTCTTTTCAGAGTAAAATCCCCTTTTCTCTTGCTAAACTTTTGTCTGGGTTCTGAAACTTTCATTTCCCATGGCATTGAGAACTGGCTTTGGGCCAACATTCTTTCAACATCCTAACCAACTTTTGCATTTTTTCTTATTTTTCTAGTTTGTTCTCTTGTTCCCTCCAGTTTCCCTCCAGTAGCTCAGAAGTTCCAAAGTGCCATTTGCATCTCCTCTTCCAGATCTTCTTGCACTTTAGTATTTTTCCCAGGAAGAAATATTCAAGATAGAACAGGGAGCTTTCCCCCCACTCTGTTTGGCTTCAGATGTTATCATGTAACCGTATCTCATTGAGTACGTGTAGGCATGGGAAGTGGGATAAATTTAATCCAGTTCACATTTAAAGGCAAACCAATTTCTCTTTCCAAACTACTCCAAACACAGCTGTCCTTCATAATTTGCACTTCTCCAAATTTTGCAATACCGTTCTCCAGCTAAGAAATGTGCATAGAAATGCATCTACTAGCAGAAAGTGCTTTGCAAACATGTGTGCTAGGTGAAATTACATAAGAATTTGAAGAGATTAGGAGAAATTCACACAAAAGTGTTGGTGCATTGTCACAAGGACTTAAACCACAAACCAAAGTGTACATGTGAGGAACCGATCCTAAGAATGGAAAAATCCAAAGATTAACCTGGCCAATAAAGCAAGATGAGCGCTGCAACCCCAGAGTCAGCCACGACTGGACCTAATGGTCAGGGGTCCCTTTTGTTGTTGTTGTTTAGTCGTTTAGTTGTGTCCGTCTCTTCGTGACCCCATGGACCAGAGCATGCCAGGCACTTCTGTCTTCCACTGCCTCCCGCAGTTTGGTCAAACTCATGCTGGTAGCTTTGAAAACACTATCCAACCATCTCATCCTCTGTCGTTCCCTTCTCCTTGTGCCCTCCATCTTTCCCAACATCAGGGTCTTTTCCAGGGAGCCTTCTCTTCTCATGAGGTGGCCAAAGTATTGGAGCCTCAGCTTCAGGATCTGTCCTTCCAGTGAGCACTCAGGGCTAATTTCCTTAAGAATGAATAGGTTTGTTCTTCTTGCAGTCCATGGGGCTCTCAAGAGTCTCCTCCAGCAGCGGTCCCTTTATCTTTACCTAATCTTTTGTTGTCTATCGTTGGGAAAATGGATTGTCAGGGTCTTGTAACAGGGAAGCAGGGACCAGCAGGGGGAGGGGGTTGATTAACAAAGCAGTGGGGGTTTGCTTGTTTGCACTGATGTAGCGAGAGGAGGATACAGAGCTGAGGTTTGAGGTGGGTTTAGTGAGAAAGTCCTAGGCCAGTCAATCACTATCCTCTTTTGGCTGGTTCACGGTGGATATTTTGCTTTGGCTATCTTTTATTATTTCAATGAGTGACCTAGTGCATTTATTTTGGTATTACTATCCTGTTAACCTGTTTGGGGGCTTTTGGGCCATAAAACACAACATATAAACCATAACATAAACATAGGATTTTGCTTGGGCAAATGGTAGTGAGGGACCGTACCTAGCCAAATGGGCTGTTGTATCCCCCTGGACAAGAAGAACTGTACGATGATTTACTGCTTGGCCCTGCAGATGTTGCTGAACTACAAGCTTGGTCAAAGGCCAGGGTTTATGGGAGTTGTAGTTCATCAACCTCTAGAGCGCCAAAGGTTTGTCGCACCTGCAGTGTAACCTTTGATTGTTCTCTGTTCATGCTTCTGGCTCGCTCTTGGGTACTGCCTTCTGATTTGTCAGAGTTCACAGGTAATCTGGCCCCGGTTTTCAGCTTTGCCGCATGCCACTGGCTCTGGATACTCCTCAATTCTGGTTCCGTGAGCTTACTCAATTGAACCCAATTTTCAGCAACAGTTCTCTGGAGGTACTTCATGCTTGCTGCTGGAGATAATCTAATTTGCTTTAACTTTCAGCTTGTAAATTCTGTCTTTCTTCTCACACCGTGTTATGTCTCCCTGGACAAAAAAGGTACAGACAAGCATCTTGGTTTTAGCAATAACAATTCTTCCTCAGCATTCTCTCTACTTGTATAAGAGAAACTTGTATATTACAGTGCACAATTCATTACAATTAATAGGCCTGGGCAGTGAGATTAATTCAAGGTTCTATTACCCTAAACATCTTTCAGATTCCCACTAGAGGAAGTGGGGTAAATTAACAAGGCAGGATAATAAAGTAAAAGAGATCTAGCGCTAATGGACACATCTTGCTTACATATTTATTAGCTTGGTTTTATTTGCTGTTGTTTGTCATGCTATTGGCTGTTATTATTAATTAATAGAGGGTGCTTTTTATATGTCTCCTTCACCGCCTTGGGAGCTTGGTGGGCTGAAGGTATGGGGTGCAATTGAACAAACAAACCGATACTAATAAAGCAAGGAATGGGTTTAAGTCATCCCAGAGATGGTCAGTGACACACATAAAAAAAGAAGTGTCTCTGCATTTTAAACATTTGCTCAGCAATAAATTGCTCACACATCACCAGCAAAGATGGCACAGATCTGCATAAAATATGCACATGCTAATGTATAACTATCGATGCGGATTTAGGAATAATTCCTATGATTGAAATAGAAGTGCAATGCATCTCACTGCCATGGCAGGGAAGACTTTGCTGTGTGCTTGCTCAGTGTGCTGTCCAGGTGCTAAGTTGTTGTTGTTGTTGTTTAGTCGTTCAGTCGTGTCAGACTCTTTGTGACCCCATAGACCAGAGCAGGTCAGGCACTCCTGTCTTCCACTGCCTCCCGCAGTTTGGTCAAACTTATGCTGGTAGCTTCAAGAACACTGTCCAACCATCTCGTCCTCTGTCGTTCCCTTCTCCTTGTGCCCTTGCAGTCCATGGGACTCTCAAGAGTCTCCTCCAGCACCATAATTCAAAGGCATCAGTTCTTTGGCAATCAGCCTTCTTTATGGTCCAGCTAAGTATAGAAGGGCAATTGAAGGGGTTTGCTCTTGGCATAGGTTTAAAGCTCATGCCTTCCCCCAAAGGATCCTGGGAACTCTACTTTGTTAAGGATGCTGGGAGTTGTGGCTCTGTGGGGGACAAACTTCAGTTCCCAGGATTCTTCGTAGGGAAGCCATGTGTTTTAAATGGGCTTTGAATGTATGGTGTGTGCACAGCTCCCGTTACTTAGAATCCTAGAATTTTTACAGTTGGAAGGGACCCTGAGGGTCATCTAGTCCAACCCCTTGCAATGCAGGAATCCTGCCCACAGGCATCCCTGGGTAGGCTTGAACCACGAACCTTCTGGTTGACAGCCAGACGCACTGACCCATTGTGCCAATGAATCTTTATCTTTACATAGGTAAAAGTTAAAGGGACCCCTGACCATTAGGTCCAGTCGTGACCGACTCTGCGGTTGCGGCGCTCATCTCACTTTATTGGCCGAGGGAGCTGGCGTACAGCTTCCGGGTCATGTGGCCAGCATGACTTAAATCACTTCTGGCGAACCTTAGCAGCTCATGGAAACACCCTTTACCTTCCCGCCAGAGTGGTATCTATTTATCTACTTGCACTGGCATGCTTTCGAACTGCAAGGTTGGCAGGAGCAAGGACTGAGCAACGGGAGCTCACCCCATCGCGGGGATTCAAACTGCCAACCTTCCGATCGGCAAGTCCTAGGCTCTGTGGTTTAACCCACAGCACCACCCGTGTCCCTTTCTTTACATAGGACTTGGACCTAAATAGAGGAATGTCCGTCTGCCATGCAGCCACCCTAGAAATAAGTTCTGCCAAGCTCAAGGCAACTTATTCCTTAGTTAGCATGTATTACCAAATGAAGCCATATGTTTTGATCCTTCATCAAAAAGAAAGCACATTCTGCTCAGGAGAACAGTAGGCAAGCAATCATATGATAACTGATCATAGAAATGTCACAGGAGTGATAGAGTTACGACGGCAGACATTTTCTTGGCAGTCTCTCTGTGTTAGTAAGAACATGGGTTTGAAAGCATATTCATCTATTTGTTTGTATGAGTTCTTTCTTACCCACCCTTCACCATAAGATGCGAGGGTGGGTTACAACAACATAATATACAATTAGAATAACAGTCACAATTATGAAAACAAATAAAGCTGTTCCAACCAGAACAGGACAGTATCAGTCCACCAAGAATGCTGCTGCCACAAAGCGAAATAACCATCCAATGCCAGGGTTAAAGAGGTGCATCTTCAGAATATGATGATAGTTATAAAACTAAGGTGCTAAGATGCACCTCTGCAGGGAGGGAGTTCTACAGTTTAGGTGCTGCTACAAAGAAAGCCTCTGGAAGTGGGGGGCGCTGTGGGTTAAACCACAGAGCCTAGGACTTGCCGATCAGAAGGTCGGCAGTTCGAATCCCCGCGATGGGGTGAGCTCCCATTGCTTGGTCCCAGCTCCTGCCAACCTAGCAGTTCGAAAGCACATCAAAGTGCAAGTAGATAAATAGGTACCGCTCCAGCGGGAAGGTAAACGGCGTTTCCGTGCGCTGCTCTGGTTCACCAGAAGCGGCTTAGTCATGCTGGCCACATGACCTGGAAGCTGTACACCGGCTCCCTCAGCCAGTAAAGCGAGATGAGCGCCGCAACCCCAGAGTCAGTCACAACTGGACCCTAATGGTCAGTTTACATTAGGGTCACAACTGGACCCTAATGGACCCTTTACCTTTACCTTACAAAGAAAGCTCCATCCTTGAGTGTCATTCTCCACACCTCTGAGGGTAGTGGGACTACCAAGAGAGCCCCCTCGGCTGATTTTAACACCCTATGATCAGTGATCTTTCCGATATTTTGTGGGTTGCGCTGCAAGCTGAAGAGGTAGGAATACCCCACTGCAAGTGGACCTCATGGAGGAAGAAGAACCCACATCTGTCATGCAGGAAACCGAGTGGTAATGTAGGGCACAGCTGTCCTTTGTTACCCTCTACCCGTGAATAAGAACATTAACTTTATCCTTCAATTGCTATTTACATGTAAATCAATTCCAAAGTAATTTGCTTTATTGAACACTACTGAGCGGCATAAGACCGGGAAATTAAACTGGGTAGATATGCAAATGCTGGAAATTCCAGGTGGCTCTGTCTAGCGGATGGGAGTAAGCTTGAGTTATCTTGCCTTACAGGAGTGAGCAACCTGCTTTCCACTGCACAATGCATATCCAGAGCACGAGGGCCCACAGCTGATTTTAGCGACAGGCAATTAAAACCATTTGAATATCATTTTCATGATTGTGTGGGATGCCAAGTCACAGTCAAGAGTTACCACTTCTTATTTATATTTTTCCCCTGGCAGCAGCTCAGTACGCTTGATTTCTGCAGATGGCAGGCAGAAATTCAACAGATGCTTCTTTTTGCACCATAGTGATGCAGTTTTGCTACACTAGTGATGGAACTGTTACATTTTTAAACACCAGCAAAATGTGTACAAGGTTAAGAGCACGAGCTCTTTCATAGATCCATCAGATATCACAAAGTTTTGTGTGAAGTAATGACACTGGATGGGTATGTTGGTTCAAGGGAAAAATAGGGATGAAAAGAAGAATTCTTAGATGCCAAGATCCAAGTTTCGGGCAAGTACTCTTTGGTGAGAGAACTCCAACAGAGATTTAAAATGCAGCAAAGTAAAACATGGAAATATAAGCTGTCAGACACTTAAAATATGCCTTGTGCTTTCCAAAAGTTTCCTCTTTCCCCAGCATGGGGGGGGGGGCGACCACATGTTTGGTAAGTTTAAAGTGGTTTACTTACAATCTCCTCAAAGGTCAGATTCATGTGCTTCAGAAAGTTGCACAGGCATTAAAACTTGGCTTAGTTTCAAAATGGTGAAAGTTCTTAAATTATTGGTATAGGAACTCAAAGAGTGGCTTGTGAGAGCCATGTGCAATCAGCTCAATAATCTTCAAACAGGGAGCTTCTCATATAGACTGAGGGGAACAAAAGCTTGATTATGTAGTTCCTCCCAAGGTAAACTAAGCCTGGCAGGACAGCTTACGTCATGATCTCAACTTCTTCATGCATTAATTAGACTTAAGTATGTTGGTTATATGAAGTTGGTTATCCCACAGATTACACACATGAGAGATAGAAGCAATTCCAGGTTAAAACCCAGTGCAGTGTGGTGGTTAGCGTGTGGGCCTAGGAGACCACTCTGCCATGAAACTAACTTGGTAAACTTGGACCTGTCACTGTGACTCGACCAGACCTACTAGCTCACAGCATTGCTATGAGAATAAAATGGGTGAAATAAATATGATGTATGCCACCTTGAGCTCCTTAGCAAAAAGGTGAGATGATGATGATGATGATGATACAAACATTGATAGGCTCAAGGAGTCATGGTGTTTACATTAAGGTGAATGTATTGGTTGTTCCCATCAAGAAGACCATACCCTCAGTTATGGAAATCAAATTGTGGCTAGTTTGAATGAATGTAAGAAAGATGGGTCTTTCTTGTCTGAAAGTTGTAACCACTCAGAGTTTCTGACTAGCGCTAACAACCAAAACAAAACCTCTGACATTTACTGGGAGCCAAGCAGAGCCTCTGAGTGGGTACCAAAAGCAATATATTATATATTCCACGCAGTTGTTCTTTGTTTTGTACACTAATTTATGTTGCTTGTAGGCTGTTTTCTTTGAAAAAAATCAATCCACACATTTAAAATAAAACAGCAACAGGGCTTTCTCTCACACACCATGCCATCTGCTGACCCACTCCAATCTGACTTCAGGCCTGAGTTCGGGATCAAAGCAGCCTTGGCTGACCTGACAGATGGCACGTATCTCAATGTGGGAGTGTAGTTTCCTCCCGAGGGATTAGAAAGCAACAGTAAAAAAAGTTTTGAAACATGTATTGTGTCGAAGCAATTGATCATCAATACTCTGTTGTTCTGGGTAATTTTATGCTTTGTTGTAATTACTATACAAGGGAATGTTTTTCAGGCTAATTCTGGATGACTTACAGTATGACTGTAATTAATTAATTACCAGAATTTGTATATGGCTTCAGTTGTAAAAACAAAACACCCCCCCCCCCGTTTTACATAAAATATAAATTAAAACTATCAAGAAAAGGCCAAAAGCTTAAAAACAAGTAGACCTAGATTATTTTCTAAACATAAATAAAATCAGCAGTTGAAAGTATGTGTGTGTGAACTTTATAAATCTCAGTTGGATTGCCTAGACAAAAGAGATTATAAAGGTAAAGGTAAAGGACCCCTGACAGTTAAGTCCAGTCGTGAACAACTCTGGGGTTGCTGTGAGCATCTAAGTTTACTGGCCGAGGGAGCTGACGTTTGTCCGCAGACAGTTTTTCTGGGTCATGTGGCCAGCATGACTAAGCCGCTTCTGGCGAAACCAGAGCAGTGCAAGGAAACGCCGTTTACCTTCCTGCTGGAACAGTACCTATTTATCTACTTGCACTTTGACATGCCTTTGAACTGCTAGGTTAGCAGGAGCTGGGACTGAGCAACAGGAGCTCACCCCGTCCTCCGACCTTCCAATCGGCAAGCCCTAGGCTCAGTTGTTTAGACCACAGCGCCACCCGCATCCCAAAGAGATTATAGCAGGTGCCAAAAACAGTACAGTGGTACCTCGGGTTAAGTACTTAATTCATTCCGGAGGTCTGTTCTTAACCTGAAACTGTTCTTAACCTGAAGCACCACTTTAGCTAATGGGGCCTCCTGCTGCTGCCGCGCCACCGAAACCCGATTTCTGTTCTTATCCTGAAGCAAAGTTCTTAACCTGAAGCACTATTTCTGGGTTAGCGGAGTGTGTAACATGAAGCGTATGTAACCCGAGGTACCACTGTACAGCAAATGCACCTGCCTAATCTCAATGGGCAAGGGGTTCCAGGGTTGATTCTGCCACACTTGAAGATAATTTCCTTACAAGTGTGAAAGTAGTGCTAGATATCTTGCTTGTGAGCAAAATATAGCACCATTTTATATGTGCTGGGATCTTGCGTTTGTACTGGGTTTGGCCATTGTAATCCAGCTTTATGCGGAGGTTCACAACTTCCCCATCCCTGTTTTTAATGATTGATTGTAGGACAATTAAATTTTAAAATATAAAATTAACCCAAAGAACTATCACTCCCCTTTGGATTTTAAATCAGTGGAAGACAAGGCTATTTCAGAATAAATGAATTAACAGAGCCAGCATACATGAATGAATTAAAACAGCTGCCATTGTCATCAATGATGTGTAGAGGAAGAGGGCTCCTTAGCATGACAACTGGTATGTTACAAACATGTAAAATATAGGGCAATACAGCTTTCTAGGGAGAAGTCCATTTTCAGCAAGATTTGCTTTCATATCACGATTCTCCTCCCAGGGTGTGCATTATTTCATATGTTTGAAATTGTTGCATATGTCGTTCCTAGCTGCTGAAGGAAGTGGTGGTTGTCTGCTGGGTGCTATTCATTAAAAACTCCTCTAACGGCACAGAAATCACTTTACAGAGATGTCATGATTTGGGGGCATGTTTCTAATTTAGTTTTGAACACAGCAGGGAATCATACAAAAGTAGCCCAAGCCTTCCTTTCCATCATGGGAGCGATGGGCACAATGGCCTTTACCAAATGAATGGAACTATCAATTGGAGAGAAGGAGCGAGAGGGAGCGCAGATCCTTCCTTCCATTCATTGTGACAATTTGCTTTTAAGAGGATTTAATCATTGAGGTTTTCTCTTCAGGGAGGAGGGCACCAGCTTGCTAGGCTAGCTGTATGGATTTTTCAACAAGCTGAGAATATAACATGAGAAGGGAAATTTCTTCAGCCATGCTTCAGGGCAGCTGTATTAAGCATATCAGTGCAAGTAGATAAATAGGTACCACTGCGGCAGGAAGGTAAATGGCATTTCCATGCACTTTGGCACTTGTCACGGTCCTCCATGCGGCAGTAGCAGTTTAGTCATGCTGGCCACATGACCCGGAAAGCTGTCTGTGGACAAACACCAGCTCCCTTGGTCTGAAGCGAGATGAGCACAGCACCCCACAGTCACCTTTGACTGGACTTAAACATCCAGGGGTCCTTTACCTTACCCCCCTTTCTACCTATTAGTAAAAAGTTTCCCCCTTCTTACAGAGAATTGCATGTGTGAAGAATTATTAGGGGTGGTAGGGTGCTAGAGTTTCGTTTTATGATAAGTAAATTGCAGAAGGGAACTGGAAACATAGATAATTCCCCCCTTCCTTTCAGTGGCGTAGCGTGGGTTGTCAGCACCCGGGGCAAGACAAGTAATTTGCACTCCCTAACCCGTGGATTTGCGCCCCCTAACCCGTGGATTTGTGCCCCCTAACCTAACCCCCAGATGTTGCGCCCGGTGCGGCCGGCCCCCCCTGCACCCCCACGCTACGCCACTGCTTCCTTTTACAAACTGTCCACTAGTGTGTGTGTGTGTGTGTGTGTGGCCCAGTGATGGCTGATCCATTTGGGCAAGGAGGGCACTACCCCACCAACCTCAGTCTGCCTTCAGCCAGCCAGCCTGCCTCCATGTTTGCAACCAAGCCAGTTTCCTTTCCTTTAGTCTTAGTAGAACTAAGAACTAGTCTTTGTTAGGGCTGCCATATGTCCAGATTTTCCTGGGATTTCAATGGCGGAAGTGCCGTCCAGGGGGAAATTCCTGAAGGCAGTGGATTGTTTTGGATCTTCGCCAAGGAAACCCCAAAACAGCAGGGTTTTTTTGAGTTTTCGTAAGAAAAAGCTCAACAACTTTCAGGGTGTCCTGGTTTTTACTTTTTGAAATATGGCAGCCCTATCTGGTGTTTTGGAGTTTTCTTGGCAGGGATACTGGAGTGGCTTGCTGGTTCCAGCTCCAGGTGAGAGCTGGACCATAAAGAATGCTGATTGCCGAAGAATTGATACTTTTGAATTATGGTGCTGGAGGAGACTCTTGAGAGTCCCATGGACTGCAAGAAGATCAAACCTGTCCATTCTTCAGGAAATCAGCCCTGAGTGCTCACTGGAAAGACAGATCATGAAGCTGAGGCTCCAATACTTTGGCCACCTCATGAGAAGACAAAACTCCCTGGAAAAGACCCTAATATGGAGGGCACAAGGAGAAGGGGACGACAGAGGGCGAGATGGTTGGACAGTGTTCTTGAAGCTACCAGCATGAGTTTGACCAAAGTGCGGGAGACAGTGGAAGACAGGTGTACCTGGTCGTGCCTGGTCGTGCTCTGGTCCATGGGGTCATGAAGAGTCAGACACGACTAAACAACAACAACATCTTTATAGAACTCAGCAACGAGAAGAACGGGGGCAGAACTAGAATTAGTTAGCTCCGCCTGTCATTGGCTCTGCCTCTACCTACCATTGGTTTCTCTGCCTTCCACCCATTAGTCCCAGTGGGTGTCAATTACCACTACTTTGCCCATAATAATTTTGAATGGAGTCTATCAGGTGGGGATAAACTTTTTGGGCTTCCCATAGGCATCTGGTGGGCCACTAAAAGAACATAATTCTGAGCCTTTCATCTGATCTAGCAGGACTCTTCTTCTTACGCTTTTCAAGTTCATTTAGTATTTATGAATTATTATTGCTTGCAAGTGGAACCAGCTGAAGGGTAACTGTAGCCTAACACTTTCTCTTCAAATACCTCAATACTTTTTTGTTTTGTTATTATTATGATTAAATTTATTTCCCACCAAGGGTGCCCAGGGTAAAAACACAAAAAGGTAGAACGATACCCTTAAAAAATCATTTAAAAACAATTAGATTTTAAAAAACACACCAATTAAAGCAATCAAAAACATTGAAAAGCATTTTAAAATCCTCCTCCAAGCTAGTTATTTCGAAGTTACCAGTAACAGTATCTTTCAGCCATCAAATTCTTGGGTGAACAAGGTTGTTTTAAAATTCCTCCCAAACATTAATAATGAGGGAGACGGATGTGTGGGGAACTGCCACACAGAAGCTCTGTAATGGGTGAAGTTCAGCTGGGCAGTAGCCATTAAAAAGATAGTTATATTTGATATGGAAACCTCCGCTCACTGAAAACTGGAGAGGGAAGATTAACAGAGCAGTCCTGTGCATGTTTGTTCATGTTTACTGCATTCAACTGGGACTCACTCTTACGGGTTGTGGCTTCCGCTTCAGAGTTCTTAACCCCTCTTTCTCTTGCCCTCAAGCTTCTTTCTCCAGATAAAAACTTGGTTCTCCACACCTATGTTTGAGGGCCCACAAGTTGTGTCCGGGAGATGCACTTTGTTTGAGGAAACTACTGTCTCTTACCATTTCAGTCATGGCAGCTGTAACACAGACAGAAAAGGCCTAATGAAGGGCAGTGAAGTCCTGGGGAGAAATGGGACCTTAAAAACACGGTTACCTGCCACATTAGGAATAGTGCCACATATCACAGGCGTCAAACCTTCCAGCTATAAAAATGACAGCTGAAGGAAGAAAGAAACAGGGGGCTTCCCTGGTATTTACATGATAAATCTGTTAAGAAGCCAGCAAAACATTGTTGTCGTTGTGTTATATGTTTAACAAAGCCAGCTTTCCCCAACCCAGTGTGCCCCAGATATTTTGGTGGGAAAGGCTGAACCAGAGGTACAGAAGACCGCCGTGTAATGTATAAATCAGATGTTGCCAATCTTGTGTGAGCGCACTTGGAATTTTGAATACAATATTGGGGGGGCGAGGTAAGCTCCACTCTGCATAATCAATCACATGATGTGGCGCGCGCGCACACACACACACACACCATTTGAATGTCAATGCCCATCAACTGTGGTGGAGGCGGCCCCCTCAAATATTTTATAGCGGGTGCTGAAGCGACCTCTCCCCCTAGGAGTTGGCTCTTATGCACCAGTCACATAAAGGCTGCCATGGGGGTGTGTGTGTGTAATAACACAAAATAGCTGCTGTGTGAGTGTGGCGTAACTCAAAATGGCTACCACATCTAAAAAGGCACTAAAAGAGACAGGGACACAAAATGGTGCAGGCATCTCCCCCGTCAACCGCACCCATCGATTGGTCTGTGGGGAGGAGAAGCACCTATATCAGGCACCACTGACCTCAAACACAGAGAGAAGTTATTTGTACCTTTTCTGGCAATGTGTCAGTGCCCACCTTGCCTCCTTCTACCACCAGCCCATTTGTTTTATTTCAGATCTTCTTATTGTCCTCATTGTGCTTACATAGAACGATTGCATAATTACACAGTTGTTGTGTTTGATATAAACAAAAAACCAAAGTCAATACAATTTGAAGAGAAGAGTTGGATCAGACACAATGGTCCATCCCATCCAAAACTCTGTTCCCTACAATGATTAGCTATGCCCTTCCAAAAAGCCCATCAGCAGAGCATGAAAACAACAGCTCTTCCCTGCTGGATGTCCTCAAAATCATCTGCTATTCAGGTGTACACTGTGTTGCATTCAATGTTAGCCCTACTCAGAGTAGATCCATTAAAATTCAGGGACATGACTATCTTAGGCCCATTAATGTTAGTGGGTCTACGTCTACTCTGAGTAGGACCAGCATTGGCTACAGCTCTTTCTCTGAATGTTGACGTTCTTTTTCTGCTCTCATGCCTAATAACTGCAGCTGGATCTATTTTTCACAGCTTTGTCTAATCCGCTTTTAAAACCATCTAAGACAGTGCTCATCACCGGATCTTGGGGCAGGCAGATTCCATAAATTAATGATGCATTGTGTCAAGAAGTACTTTCTTATAAGAACACTGGTCTGGCTCTGAAGCAGAGTTTTGATGCTAGCTTTGAAATTGGAATATATTTCCAGCCCTGGTGCCAGAGAGATCCAAAATATTAGGGCGGGGGAGGCAGGAGGCAGGAAGAGCCACACTATGTATTCAACGTTAATCCTACTGAAAGTAGACTTATTTAAATGAATGGGGCATGACTTAGGTCCATTAATTTCAATGGGTCTACTGTGTGTATAATTTAGTTGGCTACAACCAAGTATATAGGTATTTTACTTGGGTGGCTGCTGTTCAAATGCCCCCAGTACCTTCAAAACCAGTTTTTGAAATTTCATCTGCCCCAGCTGCAGCCAAACATGTCTCTCCTATATAGGTTTCTGCAGCCACAGCAGGTGCTGCAACCGTCCAGCAGCTTGACCTCACCAGCAAAGGCACACTCCTCCACTGTCATCTATGACAGACAGATGTTAATGAACCAGCTCTAATTACAGTGGTACCTCGGGTTAAGTACTTAATTCATTCCGGAGGTCCGTACTTAACCTGACACTGTTCTTAACCTGAAGCACCACTTTAGCTAATGGGGCCTGCTGCCGCCGCGCCACCGGAGCACAATTTCTGTTGTTATCCTGAAGAAAAGTTCTTAACCTGAAGCACTATTTCTGGGTTAGCGGAGCGTGTAACCTGAAGCATATGTAACCTGAAGCATATGTAACCCGAGGTACCACTGTATTACTACTTGGAGAAATAACAGAATATGGGGAATAGAAATAGACAGGCAACCAGTTTGGTGTGGTGGTTAGAATGTTGGACTTGAGAGACCAAGGTTCAAATCTCCACTCAGATCATGAGGTGACCTTGGACCAGACACTGCCTCTCTGCCTAACCTGCATCACAGGGTTGTTGTGAGGATAAAAGGGGGACGGGGAGAACCATGCATGCCACCTTGAGTTCATGGAAGGAAAGTTAAGCTATAAATGTAATACAGTGGTACCTCAGGTTACAGACGCTTCAGGTTACAGATGCCTCAGGTGACAGACTCTGCTAAACCAGAAATAGTACCTCGGGTTAAGAACTTTGCTTCAGGATGAGAACAGAAATCGCGGCAGCGGGAGGCCCCATTAGCTAAAGTGGTACCTCAGGTTAAGAACTGTTTCAGGTTAAGAACGGACCTCCAGAACGAATTACGTTCTCAACCAGAGTTACCACTGTACTAAGCCAATGAATGACATGTATCCTGACATCGTAAAGTGTGTTCAAACAAGGCCCCCCACTAACATACATTTCGGACTATTTGCAGTAAGGAAAGTAACAGGGAAAAGCATGGGAAACTGTGGGATTACATTTGCTTTGATGAAACGTCATCTCACCTCCCTACAAATAAATCAGAATAGATACTCATTAAATAGCCAAAATGGTTTAAATTCCCTGAAAACAAAGCAGGAGGAATGCTCCGTAAACATGTTGTCTGGGAGTGCCCTTAGTCTCTACAAGGGAGATGCGTATAACTGTCTCCCAATGCGTTCTGTTCTTTTCAATGAAATGCAGCCATGCGAGGCTGCTTCTAGGAAGGAAAAAATGGAAGGGGTAAGCAGGGGTGGAGGAAGGGGGGTGCCGTAGGTGTGGTCCGCCCCGGGTGCCACCACTGAGGGGGGTGACAAAATGCTGGGAGGCACTCACTGCGGGGCCTGCAGCACGCCCAAGCCACGCGTTTCTCCTGGGAGAGACATGGTGGCTTTGGCTTGTGCAGGCTCCTTGCTGCCCAAATGGCCCGCCCGCTGCCTTTCCCCCAGCTGTAGGGCGGCCTAGTGGGAGGAAGCAGGCAGACTCCAGAGACCCCACGGTGTGCCCTGCCCCAGGCGACCGACCGGCTTCCTCCACTGCTGGGGGGAGGAGCTGCTTAACCACTTTTCTCTTTTCACCTTTGGCATGGAAAAGCACCTTAAAGAGTGAAAAAAAGAAAGAAAGAAGTTAATTAAACAACTCTCCCTGCCCCCCTACAACAAATTGGCAGTCTTCTGCAGCACAAAGCACTCCAGTATCCTTGAGCACACTGTGAGCTGTTCCTGACACTTACACAAGATGAAGAGATCTTTTAAAAACTTTATGCCGTCTCCTTTTGAATGTGTGTTATAGACTGACTATAATGAGTACATCAGTAAAAGCATCAAGTTATTATTGTCAAGCTCTTGTGGGCATGCTTAAAAGCCAATGAGCTTCAATCAGTGGGTTAGTACAAATGGCTTGTTTACCAAGGCTCTTCCACAGAATTATCCAGTAGTTTGAGAGACACTTCTCTGCGGAGTGATACCAGGGCTTCTAGAGTGTGTGTGTGTCCATTTTCTAAGCACACAGGCAAGGTCCAGTCATGTGGGCCTTTCCCACTTAAAAAAACCTTTCTTAATAGAGTGTGTGGGGGGGTTAATAAGTATGCATTCAAAGGCAAACCTACCAAATTTGCCTTTTCTGAAACAGTACACAATCCGAAGCACAGCCAACCTTTTAAATTGCAAAGCAACAAAAATATACATACTAGGGTAAATTGTGCATAAAATTGCATATATCATTGAAAATAACATTTAAAATGCATTATATTAGGGCAAATTGCTTTGCAAAAATCTGTACATAAGGCAGAATTGCATACAAACACTTGTATGTTACAAGAAATCTGCTGATGAATTTTCACGAGGACTTTGTAAAAAGTATCACAAAATGGCGTAGAAATGTGGAGAACTGAATTTAACACTGGGGAAAAATGAGAAACTGAGGGAAACTGAAACTGACAGATACACCATCCCTAGCAGAGTGTCAAGTGCAAGGTAAAGGATCGCCCAATCAACTCCAACCACCTTCTTTGTAGCATCTGGTTCCAGGGACCACACATTTCCCTCAGAAGCATAGTAAAGGTAAAGGTACCCCTGCCCGTACGGGCCAGTCTTGACAGACTCTGGGGTTGTGCGCCCATCTCACTCAAGAGGCCAGGGGCCAGCGCTGTCCGGAGACACTTCCGGGTCACGTGGCCAGCGTGACATCGCTGCTCTGGCGAGCCAGAGCCGCACACGGAAACGCCGTTTACCTTCCCGCTGGTAAGCGGTCCCTATTTATCTACTTGCACCCGGAGGTGCTTTTGAACTGCTAGGTTGGCAGGCGCTGGGACAGAGCAGCGGGAGCGCACCCCGCCGCAGGGATTCGAACCGCCGACCTTTCGATCAGCAAGTCCTAGGCGCTGAAGCTTTAACCCACAGCGCCACCTGTGTCCCCCTCATCAGAAGCATAGGATGGCATTAAAATATTGCAGTGCTGATAGGAATCTACATTGGCCATAGAGGATTTTACTTGCTGGCCTGGCTTTGGACCAGGTTATCTCAAGGACCTTCACCCATATCTGCCCTAAGGCCTTGAGATCAGTGTCAGAATCCCTTCTCTCTTGCCCATCATTTGGAAAGATCTTCAGAGAGGGCCTTTTTGGTGGTGGCATCACAAATGTGAAATTCTCTCTCTTTGGAGAGGTTCAAAAACCATCCCCCCTTTTTTGTTTTTAAAAGGATGCTCAATTCTCCTCCCCACCCATCAGTCATTTTATCTTTGTTTTCCATTGGTGTCACACTGTTTTGCACTGTTTTAAGTACAACTCTGCTTTGCACTTCTTTTACTTGGTTTATTTTAATCTGTGCTCCAAGGAGCTCAAGGTGGTGTACAGAGTTCTCCTTCTCCCCATTTTACCCTCACAACAACCCTGTGAGGTAGGTTAGGTAGGCTGAGAGGCCGTGATTGGTCCAAGGTCATCCAGTGAGCTTCATGACCCAAGTGGGGATTTGAATTCTGGTCTGCCATGTCCTAGTCCCAACTACACCGCACTGTGACTATCTTTATGGTTTTATTTTGCAAACCTCTTTGGGGAAACACTCCCACGCACAAATCAGGGTTAAAAATATTTCAGTTCCTCTTGTTATGTGAGTCTTTAGAAGGGCTGTCCTGCGCTTGAAGATGGAACTAGTGATAAATTCGTTCGATCTTGCAAGAACATTAATTAAAGGCTCAGCGAGCGATATGCAATGGTCTCATCCATTAAAGTTGCAAAGGGGGCTCGGTGGATTCAAGGGGGCATTGCATGAGTGACAGTTTGGCACAGTTTGTGTTTCCATCGTTCAGTCCCAATCTCTCCTCATCGGTCCTCATTCCCATCACACCTCCTCCACACTGGCTCATCCCTTATTTCACTTACGCAGCTCATTCTCTCAAACACATCACCCTTCAAATCATCTCACATGCTTCTGAAAATACTTAAAGAGCTTAAAGGTCATTTGCCACACAAAGGAGGATAATAGGCTAAAACCACCCAGGAGAAAATGAGCACCTATTACCAGCATTCAGCTTCTGCTAGACTAAAAAAGGGTGAACATGGCCCCTGGAATAAATTTTAGTTGGCCCAGATTAGCTACCCCGGTTTGAGAAAATGACCCATCACCTCTCACACAATCCTTTTAATGAGAGATGCCAGGGTCTGAACTCAGGACCAATATGCAAAGCTTGGTCCTGGCCTCTCCCCAGATGGGTGGCACTGTGGGTTAAACCACAGAGCCTAGGACTTACCGATCGGAAGGTCAGCAGTTCAAATCCCCGCGATGGGGTGAGCTCCCATCGCTCGGTCCCTGTTCCTGCTAACCTAGCAGTTCAAAAGCACGCCAAAGTGCAAGTAGATAAATAGGTACTGCTCCGGTGGGAAGGTAAACAGCGTTTGCATGTGCTGCTTTGGTTCGCCAGAAGCGGCTTAGTCATGCTGGCCACATGACCTGGAAGCTGTACGCCGGCTCCCTCGGCCAATAAAGCGAGATGAGCGCCGCAACCCCAGAGACGGTCACGACTGGACCTAATGGTCAAGGGTCCCTTTACCTTTAAAGAGAAGGCATGGCTCTTTAGGAGGGCATTTTGGTGACTGCATAGCTTAATGCCCAGCAAAGGCCTTCTGTTGTTGCCAATCTGTTTCTGCTGTTGGTTTATTTAAAGACCATAAAAGAAACTACTTATTCTAAGCCAGGAGTCGGCAACCTAAGACCCATGGGCCACAAGCAGCCCACAGGGATTGTTTAACCGGCCCCAAACTGAGCCGCCCGCTTGGTGAGTCCCTGCCTGCTGCGCTAAACCAGTGCGGCGCAGCAACTTGCTTCTGTGGTGCCAGAAATCGTGTCTGCACATGTGCAGACACTGGAAATCACGCCTACGCAGAGGCCAGAAATTGTGTCTGCGCAAACACAGAAGCCGGAAATCGTGGGCGTGCGCACAATCCGGCCCACAGAGGGATCTCCGCTGGAGTGAACCGGCCCAGGCGAGGTAGACCTTGCCAACCCCTATTCTAAGCGATGATTGTTTAGCCCACTTAGATTTTCTGCAGGTGTGCAAGGTGGTGCCTGGCGTTCTCTGGTCCATGGGGTCACGAAGAGTCGGACACGACTAAACGACTAAACAACAACAACAACAAAGTGCAAGGTGGAATATAAGTATTTCAAACACAAAAATGAATGACTAAATTCTAAGTAGCATATATTGAGTACCCTGATCCACTGGAAGTCACCCACTAGGTTCTTAGGTTCAGGGTTGCAGGCTAAGCATACAGTGGTTTTTTTACTTTCAAGAACATTCCAACAGAGGACAGTGGGGTTTACACCAAAGAAAGCATGAATAGGATTGTGGCCTCAGTCTAATGAACACATCGCTTGTCCTGTTCATGCGAGAACAACTGTAACAGAGAGACTCATTATAAACACGGATATGCATTCCAAACTAATCTTGATTTTTACCTCTGAATCACTAATGTGGGAAATGCAGAGAGGTAATCGCTTGTTAAAATGGCCCACATTTGCTGCTGCTTCTCTGTCCATCCTGTGTTTAGTTTTCAGACATCCCCCAAGGATGGTGAGTATTACCTTGACGCTCTGAATTTCAGGTTATTTCATTTCTAGAGGGAATGATAATGTTATTAACTGAAAGCCTTAGTGAATTCTTAAAGAGTCTCAGTGCTCTCCTACTTTCCCCCTTGTTCTCTACATTACTAAAAGAGCAGAAAAGCTTTTAAAACTGTGCTCACAGTGGGTGTTTGCCATGGTAACTAAGCAATGCAAAGTGTGGTCTTCTCCATTCTACCCCCTAAACTTTGTTTAACCCTTTACAGTTGCTTGAGGAACATGTTAGTGGTTTGTGTGCGGCTGTCATGGCTGGTCCAAGATAGGAGCACAAAGATCCCAAATTTGATCCTCCTGGTGTGGGTGGGAGAGAGAACCCTGCCTATATTCCTGGAGAGCCACAAACAATATTGAATTAGATGGACCAATGATCTCACTCAGTAAAGAGCTGCTTCCTGTGTTCCAGCTCACAGAGTCACCCAGATACCATTCAGAGATCATTCATTGTGCCCAGCCACAAAGGTTGACACTGTTGGGCAACTGCCAAAGGCCACACCAAAGGAGGATGCCCACTGCCCAACCCTGGACCTGTTTTTTCTCTCCTCCTTGCTGTTGCTGCCTCTTCACCTGCACCTATAATTTTTTTTTTTAGCAAAGAATTGTGTGGCTAGGAAAGTACCCCAAAAAGGGGGGGGGGAGGAGTGAGGTGGAGCTGGAGAATATGATCTCTAGGAAAATACGACTAGAAGTCAGGCAAAAATGGAACCCCAGCTCCCTGGATCCAAAAATCTTTCCCCAACATGAGGACTAGGAACCTGTGTTTTTAAACAAACAAGTAAGAGCCCTGGCTTACAGTTTTGAAACACCCCTACAGTTTTGAAACACCCCTACAAAATATGGAATGGCATCACTCATTCGCTGAGGCTGACATTCGCTGAGGCTGACATTGCAAGGTATAGAAAAAAGCCCAAGCTGTCTTCAGCTATGAGCAAAACATACTTTATATAGATATATCCTGACTTTGCTAAGCATTTTCATCAACCCCCCTCCTGCTCCTGCTCCAAAGGTAACTCTAAAGAAAACACACACTGCACTCAGGGTTCGGGTTTGGTTTTTTTGCCAGAGATTTATGAAAGAGTGAGAAAGAATGAGGAACACATGCAGATGTCAGATTACTTGTTGGAAGGTGTTCAAATGCTGTGACAATGACAGCCATTAGAAAAGCATAACCTTGAATAGATGGGGAAAGAATCGGAGCGACAAATGCTTGAACAATGGTGGTGTCTATCAACCTGCTTCTGCAGCGCTGCTATGGGGAGGGAGACAGTTTGCGGCAGCATCAACAGGTGTCAGTAGAGATGCAATCCAGATATCATGCATCACTCTCTAACAGCCTTTCGTCCCCAGATGTTGTTGAACTACAACTCCCATCACCCCTAGCGAGCAAGGCCAGAGCTCGGGGATGATGGGAGTTGTAGTCCAACAACATCTGGGGACCCAAGGTTGAGAAGCAAACTCCCCAGCAGAAAAACAAACAAACCCAGTCAGTAAGAGAGATTAAGCCCCTGGCTAGCAAGGTTTGGGTCTTTCCAGTGTTGGCCCCATTTTTACGCCATGAACTGTGCATAGCCCCTTCGTTTGTGACTCTAAGAAACGTTCCAAAAGAAGTTTTTATTTCAGTCACTTTCTCTTGATTGCTGTGTCTTACTGTCTCGTTTTTAAAGGCAGGGGGTGGGCCCACTGCTTAATTTTAAAAGTTATCAGACCTCTGGCAAAACTTACCTTAAAGCTTATCATCCTCTGGAGGTTTGCTGGGTGAGGAAGTAGAGCAGGGAAGGAGACAGAAGGGGTGTAAAAAAACAAAGGGAGAGAGAGAAAAGTGGATGGCAGAGGGAGATAAGGGGTGGCCCCATTCGCTCTTTGCTCTGGTCCTGCCCACTGTTAAGCTTCAGCTCCACTCACCTGCATACTCCCTCCTTGCACCGAAAATTATACCCTACAGGAGAGAATGCAGCTCTTGGCAGGGGAAAAAAAAGGTTGCTCGCCCCTGTTTAAAGAGGTGAATCTAGGTTTGAAATTGTTGGTTTTATAAATGCTTTATTATATGGTCTTGGGCCACAACCTTGCAAGAGCACTTGCCTTGAAACGTTCTGATAAAGAAATACAGTGGCACCTCGGGTTACAGACGCTTCAGGTTACAGACGCTTCAGGTTACAGACTCCGCTAACCTGGAAGTAGTACCTCAGGTTAAGAACTTTGCTTCAGGATGAGAACAGAAATCGCGTGGCAGTGGGAGGCCCCATTAGTTAAAGTGGTACCTCAGGTTAAGAACGGTTTCAGGTTAAGAACGGACCTCCAGAATGAATTAAGTTCTTAACCCGAGGTACCTCTGTAAAGATAAATAAAAATGAACCAGGCCAGAGGGCTGGCAGTGTCCCCTTCCCAGCTGGAGCATGGTCTTCTTTGGGTGCCTGGTAAGGCTGACCTATAACCATCCTTGTCTCTCTCTCTCCCCCCCCTCCCTTGGGTCCCAAGAAGTTGAAGCTGCAAGTGTTATGTGGGTGGGTGCATCTTGTCTAATGCGCACACATGTATTTCAGTTGCTTGAAAGCTTCGTATGCCACCCACCTTTCTGCCACAATACACAGCATTCAAGGAAGCTTAGTAAAGTTTCATTAAAAACATCAACATCACAACAACAAAAAAACCCCCAAAAAACAAAACAAACCCCCACCCCACAGCGGACAGCAATGAAACAAAACAGCAATGGAAACACTTCTGTAGTATAAACTGTTTCTACAAGCCAAATTGACCATATAGTAAAATTAAACATCTGCCTGCCTGCCTGCCTGCCTGCCTGTCGGTCTATTATTACAAAAACAAAATAAAATACATTGGGTGGTGGTGAGGGATCCATTAGCAGTGCGATCCTCTACTCAAAAGTAAGTTATTATTTTTATTTTATTATTTATTCAACTTGTACACCGCCCTATATCTAGAGCTCTCAAGGCAGTGCACAACTCCCCTGGGTCCCCAGTTCCATTGAGTTCTAGGATTATGTAGCAATCCTAACCTGCTACATACCTGCCATGAGGATTTTCAGAGCCATTGTCACATCCACAGCATGGCCACTCATGGTGGCTGCCACAGAAGGCTTGTGTGTGTATGAAGGATGATTTAGTCTGATCTCTGCACCTGCTCCAGCGTGGTCCGGAACAGGCCCAATGCCAGCCAGCAATATTTGTGAGACTGGCTAGAGCAGGGATCAGCAACCTTTTTCAGCCGTGGGCTGGTCCACCATCCCTCAGACCATGTGGTGGGCCAGACTATATTTTGGAGGGAGGAAAATGAACAAATTCCTATGCCCCACAAATAACCCAGAGATACATTTTAAATAAGAGGACACATTCTACTCATGTAAAAACACAATGATTCCCAGACCGTCCACGGGCCGGATTGAGAAGGCAATTGGGCTGGATCCGGCCCCGGGGCCTTAGGTTGCCTACCCCTGATCTAGAGAATCCTGGACAGGCTCAGCGTCCACCCCAGAACAGCTTTCTACCAGACCTCTTGTATCACACTGAGTAGAGGGGCACATTCACTCAATTCACACACCCCACATCCCAGTATGTGGGGAGTGGGTGCATTGCTCTGCCCCTCCTGTGCCCTATACAGTGGTGCCTCGCAAGACGAAATTAATTCGTTCCGCAAGTCTCTTCGTCTTGCAAGTTTTTCGTCTTGCGATGCACGGTTTTCCATAGGAATGCATTGAAAATCAATTAATGCGTTCCTATGGAAACCGCCTTCCCCCGACCTCTTCTGGCGGGCGGCATTTTAAAATCGCCCGGGACAGCGGAGGACTTCTCCGCTGTCCGGGGCGATTTAAAAGCCCCTGGGAAGGCAGGCAGGGGGGACAAAGACTTTTGCCCCCCCCCCTGCCTTCAGAAAAGGTCCAGGACAGGCGCGGACCTCTCCGCAAGCAGCGCGCTCCTTGCGGAGAGTTGCAAGCGCGCCCAGGCTTTCCCGCCCCGCCGCCGGGCTTCGGGACATCGTTCCGATGCCGGGCGGCGGGGGGAGGCTTTCTCGCCCCGCCGCCCGGCATCGGGACGATGCCCCGATGCCGGGCGGCGGGGGGAGTCTTTCCCGCCCCGCCGCCCGGCTTCGGGACATGGTTCCGATGCCAGGCGGCGGGGGGAGGCTTTCTCGCCCCGCCGCCCGGCATCGGGACGATGCCCCGATGCCGGGCGGCGGGGGGAGGCTTCAAAAGCCGTCCGGGGGCTTTTAAATCGCCCCGGACTGTCCCGGGGCGATTTAAAAGCCCCCGGTTAGGCAGGCAGGGGGGGCAAAGACTTTTGCCCCCCGCCCGCCTTGGGAAGAGGTCCTGGACCTCTTCCCAAGGCGGGCGGGGGGGCAAAAGTCTTTGCCCCCCCTGCCTGCCTTCAAAAGCCGTCCGGGATAGCGGGAAGCGCTTCCCTGCTATCCCGGACCGCTTTTAAAATGCTGGTGGTGGGGAGCAAAGCCTTTCGCCCCCGCCGGCCTTCCTGGACCTCTTCTGAAGTCCGGAGGGGGGAAAAAGGCTTTGCTCCCCACCGCCAGCATTTAAAAAAAGGTCCCCGAGATTTCCCTATGGGCTTTCGTCTTGCGATGCAAGCCCATAGGGAAAATCGTCTAGCGAAGCGTCACAAAACCCGAGAAACCCTTTCGTCTTGTGGGTTTTTCGTCTTGCGAGGCATTCGTCTTGCGGGGCACCACTGCATAGGCTGAACTCCCTATATCTCCTTACAGTGCAGTCCTTCCCCGCCACCACACATCCCCCTTGACGTCGCAACAATGTCAGGTGGCGATTGTCAGGGCTTCAAGCCTCCTTCCTCCCTAACAGTAGGGCCGGCCCTCAGTTGTTTGTGCCTACTCTTCCCCCTCCCCCACCATTGTGCATTATTTGGCTTCTCAAAAACAAAGCCATCAAAGCTTTCAGAGTTAAAAGCAGATATCTCGACAAAAGAATACACGGGAGGGAAGGATGCAAGGTGATGCTAGCAGGCGTGGGTGACACAATAAGCAATTTCTGAGAGGAAAGGAGGGGTTTTAAAAAAAATCAAACAAATTATTCCGTGTATCTGTGGGTAGCAGTTATGGGAATTATTAAATTTTACTTCCTGGCATAAGAAGATAGGGAAAACCTGAAGGCCTCCCCGGTCTCCTCCAGTTTCACAGTTCTGTTGTACTTTGGCTTTGATTGGCATTAAAAACATTGTGTACAGTATGGAGAGGGCAATAATTCTCTCTCAAGCACACTAAAACCTGGGGTCACTCTGCGAAATTGATAGGTTGGCAGCAGGTCTGGGACAGAAGTGTTTCTTCCTGCAATGCATAATTGATGGATTTCCATTGCCTCAAGATTTGGCGATGGCCCACTCTCTTAGATGAAGGATTCAACCGGCTTTTGCCAACCCAATGCCCTCTAGATGTATTGGGCTACTGCTCCCAGCTTCCCAGCCAGCACAGGATACTTGATTCACTCCCTTCCTCCCAGTTTTCCATTTATTTCTCCCAACACTCAGTCCTCATTCTATGTCCACTGAATATGTCCAGTAGTCCTCAGGCCATTTTGATTCCTCTTCCTTCACCTCCACCCAGGACTGAGGAAAAAATTAACAAAAAACAACTTTCTAACAATTTTTGAATACGCCCTTTTTTCAAATGTCCTCCCCTAAAATAAAATAAAAATCTTCAAAATTTGACTTTTCTTTTTTTTTAGAATATTCAAGAGATTACATCTTGAACTGCTGGAGAATTTCAATTCTTCCTGGAGGACACTCAGATAACTGGTCTCCCCAATTTCACCATCCATCAGTTTTGGGAGCAACTGAAGGTCCAATTGCAATATCATTTACTATCATTTATTTTAATATTGTTGCAGGAGCTATTGGGCTTGGTCCCCATCAGGATCCAATTTTAATATTGTTGTTCAATATTATTTTAATATTGCTGCTTGGCCACTTCCAGTCCCCTCTTATTAGTTCTTTGTTTCATTCAACCACCAATATGATCTAATAATAGAGATTCATTCAACACGGAGTGAGACGAAATTAATCAGAAGAGAGTTTTCGGAGAAAAACAGTTGGGAAAATTTCCTACCTCCCTGCAAAAATATTTGGCAAAACAGCCCCACCCCTTTTTCACTGCCCACAAATAGTGCAGAATTATTTTATTTTGCTTAGCCTTTTCTACTTATTTAGGGGGTTCCCCTAAATATATTTCATACTTCTGCAAACCTCAGAGTTTCCCTGACCATGCTAACACCTTCCTCTTGTATATGGTCAGTGCCAGTTTGGCTCTATAAGAACTGGCCCTTAAAAAATTGAGACCATTATTGATGCAGCTTCCATATTAAAAGACAGTATACCTGATTCTGCAAACAGATAACTAAAGATGGTTATATCACTACCATGCCTGCTTGTGGCATTCTCATGTGGTCTCTGACAGGTCACTGTAGGAGACAGTATATGACCCTTTGGTCTGACCCAGCAACTCAGTTTCTGTGCTGGGCATTTTGGGATGGATATATTCCCATTGCTGTTAACAAGGTGGCCAGACGTTCCACATGCCAAGCGGCAGAAACTTTTACTCCAAGGCTTTGCCAATTTTGCTGGTTGCCAAGGTCAGCTCGAGGTATTTTGCTGGTTCCCATGAAGGACAAAATGGTGTCCCTTCCATTGCACAGTCAGAAACTGACCAGACCAGCAGGTGACTGTTAGTTCAACATTTGTTTCAGGGTAGCATTCCCACCACACCTAACAGGCTAGCTAAGGCAGTGTGGGGCAAGCTAAATGGCCTACACAGCTCGGGCCTTCATTGCTAGCACATTTGCAAAGCTAAGCAGGGCCCAGTATGGTTTCAAATTGGATGGAGGACCGGGTGTTGAGATTCCTTCATTGCAGGGGGCTGAACTAGATTGGGTCACTCTATGGTTATGATATTACGATTCTATTATCTTCATCTCGCCACACTTCCCTGCTCCCACAACATCTGCTACCTCACTCTGCCTATTGGTAGGCCCAGTCCTCAAGTGATGCATAATCACTTTCAAGTGACACTGAAATATACTCGGAGTCGAGTGTGGATTTCATGCCCTTTATTCATCTCATAGTAGTGAGGAGGAATGGAAGTTCCCCCGAAATGTCTGCTTTATATACATTATTTACACAATGGGCCCCACGTGATTGGCTACTTCTGGAATTCTCCTGTAGGCCAATCAGGTTGTGGATTCACTTCCATCTGGAGCTGGATTGGGTGGCTCCTGCAGACCAGTCATACTGCTGCATTGTTCTAGGAGCAACCAGACTGCTGCATTCTGAATCCTATTGTTCTAGGACCAATCAGACTGCTGCATTTTGGATCCTATTCAACTCAGTACATAGCAGACACAAAACTCTTCCTGGAGAGCGGTGTGATCCTGCATGCCTTGATTTCCTCCTTGCCTTTTTTTGTCCCAGCTGTTCCTGTTTGTGGCTTTCCCCCACCTACCTAGCTAGAGTCATCCAGGATGAAGTGGAGCTATCTGCCAAGCCCCGTGGTTCACTCAATGGGATCTCTTTTATGCCATGTGGATGAAGAGGAAGAGATGATTAAAACTGGTAACCTTGGCCCTATTCGGCACAAGATGAAGGGAACACTTCCATCCTACATACGAGGCACTGTGCGAGCTCAAAGAGGAGACGGCTGACAGCGAAGACAATCAAAGCGCTTTTGTCAGTCAAAAGGGGAATAGTTTGTTCTCAAGGAAGGAACAGCAGCGGGGAATCTGCTTTGTGGATAAGTTTCTTTTGCAGAGGAGGCAGCTGAGAGGCAAATGGGTACCCTGTGGGATATAAGAGAAGATCTGGATGGGGGAGATGGAGCAGACATAACCTGCGAGTCTCTTTCCTGCTTCTCCAAGCAAGAGACAGATTTCCCCCTTGCGTTGCTACAATCCAGTCGAGACAACTGGGGATCCATAAAATAGGATTGGACAGAATGATGGCAGTGTTGGGTTTGAAGATACCCCTAAGGATCATCTCGTCCAACCTTTTGCAATGCAGGAATCACAGCTAAATAATCCCTGGCAGATGGTCCTCCAACCTCTGTTTAAAACCCTCCATTGAAGGAGAATTCGTCACCTTATGAGGTAGTCCCTTCCATGGTCAAACAGCTCTTACCACCAGGAAGTTCTTCCCAATTATTTACTCAGAATCTCCTTTCTTTTCATCCAAATCCACTATTTTGGGTCCTTGCCTACTAGAGCAGCAGAAAACAAGCTTGCTCCATCATCCGTTTGACAGCCCTTCAGATATTTGAAGGTGGCTATCATATCACTTCTCAGTTTTCTCTTCTCCAAGCTAAACATACCCAAGTGCAGCCACCACCATCTTGGGCCACAGCTGCTGTGTGGTGGCTGGCAAGTCTATCCGTCGCCATCTGACCACAGCCTTGCAGTCTGTTCTCAGGGACTGAGACCAGCCGGGCGACCAACCACAGCATGAGAGCTAAATGGCGAAAGAAGCGAATACGCAGGCTGAAGCACAAAAGGAGAAAGATGAGACAGAGGGCCAAGTAAATGTCTCACAGTCAGGGCTATTTTTCTAGAAGAAGAGGTGCCAGAACTCATCATGAACGCCTTCCTTGTTCTCTTCTAATGGCAATGGCGCCCACCTGAGAGGGGCTGAAACTGAGTTTCGGTAAGTTCTGGCTGATAAAAACCCCTGCTCACAGTGTTGCTGAAGCTGCAGAACAGAGCCTGGAAGCGTGGGCCTTGAAAAGCTGATTTCCAGATAATGCCAATTTCTGCACCCACCACACCCCACTTCCTATGCCACCAGATAGAAGACTCCTTGCCTATCTTCAGGAGATTCTATCTTAAAGCTTCGGAGCTGTGATATTTCAAGAGGGTTGTGGGTCCCTGAGCTTTAATCTTCTGCACTGATCTTGTTCTTTGTAGCTTGATGTAGTGATTGTATACAATAAAATTCCTTTTTTGGTGGGGCTGGGGTGAAATAAAGCAGGGTTGTCAACTTTTTAATTGGCCCTGAAAGCTGCGCCATTAACGGAACAAGATGGGGAGGTTTTATCTTCAAGTGTGAACAGGTGGGATTTTTTTTTTACTGCATGGAAATAAGTAAGCAAGATTACCAGATAATTCCTGCACTGTTAGGGAAGTTTTAAATGACTGATGTTTTAATTTATTTTTAATCTTTGTTGGAAGCCACCCAGAGTGGCTGGGGAAACCCAGCCAGATGGGCGGGGTACAAATAAAAAATTACTATTGTTGTTGTTGTTGTTTTGTCGTTCAGTCGTGTCCGACTCTTCATGACCCCATGGACCCGAGCACGCCAGGCACTCCTGTCTTCCACTGCGTCCCGTAGTTTGGTCAAACTCATGCTGGTAGCTTCGAGAACACTATCCAACCATCTCGTCCTCTTTTGTCCCCTTCTCCTTGTGCCCTCCATCTTTCCCAACATCAGGGTCTTTTCCAGGGAGTCTTCTCGTCTCATGAGGTGGCCAAGTATTGGAGCCTCAGCTTCAGGATCTGTCCTTCCAGTGAGCACTCAGGGCTGATTTCCTTAAGAATGGACATGTTTGATCTTCTTGCAGTCCATGGGACTATCAAGAGTCTCCTCCAGCAGCATAATTCTTAAGCATCAATTCTTTGGCAATCAGCCTTCTTTATGGTCCAGCTCTCACTTCCGTACATCACTACTGGGAAGAAAAAAAAACCCTTCATGGATTACTGCCTTGCCGTGGCGAAGGGGCTTGAATAACTCAGAAAAGCTATGAGCTATGCCGTGCAGGGCCACCCAAGATGGACAGGTCATAGTGGAGAGTTTTGACCAAACGTGATCTACCTGGAGCAGGAACTGGCAAGCCACTCCAGTATCCCTGCCAAGAAAACTCCATGGAGAAAGACAACAGGCATATAAAAAATATTATTATTATTATTATTATTATTATTATTATTATTATTATTCACAATGCATCTTGCCACCATGGCCACAGTTAAAAGGAATAGCCACAGGGGCTAGTTGGCAACCCTGTGATCGAAGCAGTGGTCTTGGCCCCAATAGCTGGGCATTGTTCACCCTTCATTTAGAAGTCATGCTCTGGCAGCATCTAATAAAGTCATATCTAATCTCTCTGTGGAGATGAGTGCATCTTCCTCTTTCTTCAGAAGGAAATGAAAAAGATGAAACAGAGTCTTAGGAAAGTATGATGAAAAGCCAGGCTGAGGTTCCTTCTAAGCACTGGTGCCATCAGAGCAGGATTTTAGGGGAAAAGCCCAAAGACCCACTCAGAAAAATGAGCAGGAGGCCCCCCAAAAAAGTCAACACAGAAGGGCTGACTGAGCACCTCTTGATGGAAGTGATGGTGATTATACACTCTAAAGATGAAGCCCCAAAAGACCAGTGAAGTCTAAAATCACCCCACAACACTTCTGCTTCCAGCTTGGGATCTGAACTCCTGTGTCCTGGCAAAAAGGAGCAAAATGAGGCAGTCACCAAGGTGATATGAGCTCTGGGGAAAGAGAGCGAAAACCAGTCACTGAGCACCAGGACCCTGGAGAACGTTTTCTCCATTTTGCACTCTGATAATCGTTGGAGGCCACATGTAAGGGTTGCTATCTTCTCCTTGTATGGTGCATCATTGGGTCCACCTGCTGTTTGGGCTTCCTGCCTCCCACCCTACAAGTCACAGTGGGCACCAACCGCCACTGCTGAGACTGCACTGAGATCAGTAGGGTTTACTCTCAAGTTACTAGGGAGGAAGTGCCGCTGAGCTTAGATTTACACCAGCGTGAAGATGCATATGGTTGCCCTGCTTAAAAAGTCTTCCCAGGTATTTAAATGCACAGTCAGGGTGGGATGTGTTGCATTCAGGTGTCACAGCTGTCATGTTATTCATTGAAACATTAATTGCTCAGAAGGAAGACAGTCAAGAAGAGCACCTCAAATTATCCTATCCGACTGTTTTCATGCACTGAATCAGCCCTGCTTCTTATTGAACCTTAACTAATTGTGTAGCAGAGAGACAGGTGGTGTTATATGGGGAAATGGCTTGTGAGAAGGGCTTGGAGGTAGGGACATCTGGGTTTAGAGGTGGCTCAGAAGAAGGTACTCTGGGTTGCAGATTTATTTAAATCAGGCTGTAGTGGCAATTTTGTAAGCCCCAAATTGTGAGTTTTTTGGAAAACAAACTTTTGGAATATAGTTAATCCACATTGGTATGCAGGGAGAGAAATCCACACGCATGAACAGCATTTGAGTGGTTTCAGGTGACACGAGCCCTCAAAAGATGCCTAAGATTTATGAACATATGCACTGGAGCATCACAATAGGCCATCATTTGTGGCAGGGCTGGAGTCCAGTCACCTTCCACACGTTGATGGACTCCAGCTCTCCTACCAGCCAGCATAGCCAACAGTCAGGGTTGATGGGAGTTGTAGTCCAGTAATATCTGATAGGACACCAGTTCCCCAGCCCTGGTGACAGACACAAAGCTAGCCCACTGTAGTAAGATGTACTGTATTTCTATTTAAGTGGTAGTCATTGGTCCTAAACAGTGTGTGTGTGTGTGCTTTAGCATATGCAAATATGCCCTTTCATCCTTTTTTGGGGCAATGCATAAGCAGCCACAGTGATCCCTCCTTATGATTGTCTCTACAGAACAGAAAAGCTGAAGAGCCAACCTTTTCATGGAGGTGGCAGGCCAGAGGTTTTTCATTCCTGATATAGACAGTAATGAGCAAGACAGACATACTGTGTTACTTAGTGCTGTATGAGATGGCTCCTTATATAATCCCAGTGTAACAATGTGGGTGAGATATGGTGATCTTGTTTTTATTGTAATTATATATGTATGTTTTAATAGATCTCATATTTGTGTGTGAGAGTCCTTGTCAGGGAAAAAGGCAGGATAGATATTACTTATACAACACTAGAGGAACCTGTGGCCCGCCAGATACTGCTGGACTACAACTCCCATCATCCTTGAGCACTGGCTATACAATGGCCAGGGCTGATAAGATTTGAATCCAAAAACACCTAGAGGGTCACAGGCTTCCCATGCCTGTTTTAGGGTTCCTCAAGATGACCTGTTTATTCAGCATTCATCCTGATTCGTTTACACAAAGCTTATGTAGAGGTTAGACTATGTATGGTCTTTGTTAGACGTATTGTTGTGATTTACTTACGAGGTCATTGTATGACAGTGAACATTCCCTTTGGAGCCATCCTTATTTGTCTGTGGATCATTTGCACATCTTCCTGTTAATCATTTGTTCATTTCACACTTTTTTGTGCATTTCCACATCACTTTCCTAACAGCAAAAAGTCAGGGTTTTTTTATATAGTGGATTTGTTGTGCTAGGGCAGCAGAGCACTTCTGTTACAAACCTAAAGATCCATGTTTTAATTCCTCCTACATAGTATGCTGGCTAGGTCTTATGGGAATTGTGATCCAAAAGAGCTGGAGGGCACCAGGTTTGCAAATATGGTCTAGAGACACCCTTAAACAACCAAGGTAAGATTAAAATGGGTGGCACCAAAGTGAATTGCAGTGTTTTTGTTCCTCCTTCTTTATCTGCCAGCAGGTGGCAGTATCTGCTTTGTTTAGCTGCTGTAATAAACAAGGAATGTCATCTCAGTGGGGTCCCTAAAGCAGCAGGTGTGATTAGTCTGCGCCTACAGGTGTGGGATCCCTCAGAGCCCATCCTTTCGGCTGCATGCCGATCCACAGTTCATCGGGCACAAATGACTGTCCTGGTGAGTGGCAGCCAATTAAGGTGTCGAAATTTTCAGCATGGAAAAGAAATGTTCTCGCAGAAGCACTTGTGTAACTCAGACAATTATATTATTTGAAGAAACCTATTTTGAGTTCTCTTTAAGATGCCAATTGCAGAAAGCTTAAACTGCCTTTAGTGGAGGGTGTCAGAGAGCGGCATTAATACACTTCTGGCTATCATCAGTCAGCATCAAGAAAAAACATCCTAACAGATTTATGGAGGATGTGGGCAGATCTGTGTGGGAACAAGGGGCACAAACCACAGCAAAGATTATTCCAGTTTCTCAGAAGTTAGAAACATCACTGCCTTGGTTACGACTGTTGATAAGGAATAGCCCAAGCCAACAGGCATGGTAGCCAGCCGGTTACCGTTTGCTTGATCATATTGTTGTGAGGGTTTTTTGGGCTGGGAGCGGGGGCTAGGCTGTATACCTGAGTCCCTTCTAATTCCTGGAATCAGCAAAGATCCAATTGCTGGAATGGCCAGGCCAGCTTCTTGGTGGGTTAATGTCCCCCTAAGTATGGGTCTTAAAGTAACAAAGGAAGTGGCTCTGTGCCAGAGGGCTGTTGGTGTGGAGGACAAGGGCCAGAGGAGTGTGTGTGTGAATTGGGCCGGAAGGAAGAGGTAGGCAAAAGCCTGAGAGGGAGAGCTATGCTTGTTTTCTGCTTGAATCCAAGGCTGTGGCTATGAGAGAAGCAAGACTTTCTGGGGTGTTAATGCTGTGAGCCCCTCCATCATAGGTTCAGGTTGTATATGTGTGTAAATAAGCCATTTATCATAAAAACACCACAAGTCTCTGCTGTTCCTCATTCCAAGGATACTGAACCCTGGGTAAGTGCCGGAATCCTTTGAATCTTTCACTGCTCAGAGATTGGGGTGGTGTACAACAATATTATTTATTTCAATTTAAGATAATTAAGTGGGGTGTGTGAGAGAGAGGGGGGGAAGAGGGAGAGATTCACTGTTTGACCATTCAAAGCAATGGCGTCACCTCCCTGGGTTAGGCTCAGAATTGAGACAGAAAACCAAATCTATTTTTCTTCAAACCCAGATAGACAGGGAAAGGTGGCAGAGCATCTGGTTTGCATGCAGAAGGTCCTGGGTTCAATTCATGACATCTTCAGGTGAGACTGGGAATGTCCTCCCACTGGCACCCTGGAAAGCCACTGCCACTCATTGCAAACAATACTAAACTAGCTGGAGAACTGAAGCAGAGAGTTAGTAACCTGCTTAAAAACTACTCCCAAATCCCTAGCTGGCATAGAAGGAACATAGGAAGCTGCCTTATAGCAAGTCAGACCACTGATCTACCTGACTCTGCATTGCCTACTGTCAGTGTGTCTCCATAAGAACAAAAGGAGTGGCTGGCTGCTGGATCAAGTCCAGCACCCGAATCCCACAGTGACCAAGCAAGATGCCTGTGGGAAACCTGTACGCAGGATTTGAGCAGAAGAGCAATAGCCCCTCCTGCAGCTTCCAACAGCTGGTATTCAGAATCATTGCTGCCTCTACCCATGCAAAGCTTATATTTGACCACAAAGTATGGTACGCCTTCCCCTAATTTTTCTTTTTCTAGGTATGATCTCTTTACGTGGGCTGCCTTGTACTAAGCTGCACTGGCTCCCGGTGGAGTACAGGGTCAGATTTAAGGTGCTGCTTTTGACCTTTAAAGCCCTTCACGGCCTAGGACCCTCATACCTACGGGACCTCCTGCCCCACGGAGAGCCTCAAGGTCCATAGATAGCAACACCCTAGTGGTCCCGGGCCCTAAGGAAGTTAGATTGGCTTCAACCATAGCCAGGGCCTTTTCAACTCTGGCTCCAGCCTGGTGGAACGCTCTGCCTCATGAGACCAGGGCCCTGCAGGATCTGATTTCTTTCCGCAGGGCCTGTAAGACAGAGTTCTTCCGCCTGGCCTTTGGCTTGGAGCCAATTTGATTCCTTCCCCCTCTTTCTTTTTTTTCTTTCCCTTTCTCCTGCGATGAGGTTTCAATATTTTAATGTTGTATTTTAATGTTGTTTTTAAGCTGTATTCATTCAATTTGTTTTTATTATTGCTTGTTAGCCGCCCTGAGCCCGGCCTTGGCTGGGGAGGGCGGGGTATAAATAAAAATTGTTGTTGTTGTTGTTGTTTAGTCGTTTAGTCATGTCCAACTCTTCATGACCACATGGATCAGAGCACGCCAGGCACTCCTGTCTTCCACTGCCTCCCGCAGTTTGGTCAGACTCATGTTCGTAGCTTCGAGAACACTGTCCAACCATCTCGTCCTCTGTCGTCCCCTTCTCCTTGTACCCTCCATCTTTCCCAACATCAGGCTCTTTTCCAGGGAGTCTTCTCTTCTCATGAGGAGGCCAAAGTATTGGAGCCTCAGCTTCACGATCTGTCCTTCCAGTGAGCACTCAGGGCTGATTTCCTTAAGAATGGATAAGTTTGATCTTCTTGCAGTCCATGGGACTCTCAAGAGTCTCCTCCAGCACCATAATTCAAAAGCATTAATTCTTTGGCGATCAGCCTTCTTTATGGTCCAGCTCTCACTTCCATACATCACTACTGGGAAAACCATAGCTTTAACTATACGGACCTTTGTTGGTAAGGTGATGTATTATTAAATGAGGCCACCAGTCTGTCTAGCTTAGTATTGTCCACTCAGACTGTCAGCGTTTCTGCAGGGTTTCAGGTGGAGACTTCCCCAGCCCCACTTGACGTGTCAGGAGTTGAACCTGGGTCTTTCTGCATGCAAAGCAGATGCACTACCAACCGAGCCGTGTCCTTCTTGAAACACCCTTGCAGCTAAGTCCCCTGCCTATTCCACACCTCATTGTTCTTGTACAATTGGGAGAAAATGGGTATTTGAATAACTTTCTTGAACCGAGTGGCTCCGGGATAAATTTATGACTGCAGCGTTGTCCTCGTTGTCGAATTTAATGCAGTGGAACCAGCATTTTCAAGGAGTGGTAGATTGCATTTGTGGGGTGAGACATTTCAAGTAATGAAGTGCCTGGAACAGACAATAAACTAACCGTGTTCCTTCAGTAGGAAAGCAAAGCCTTTAATGATATGGATCCTGTCCTTACAACTCAGAAGGAAGGACAGATTAAGGGCACTCGAATCCTTTTTCTTCTTCTTTTTCTTTTGAGAAAGGAAAAAACAAAACCAGAATGAAAAAGCCCAAGAAATGCTGTGTTATATGTATTTATGCTTCTGCTTCAGAAGGATTTGAAAATGACCAAGCGAAAGAGAGGTCCTGTTATCATTGTGGGTGCCAAACCAATGTGGTTTTCCCCCCTCCAGAGATCTGCCATGGCAAATGATGATTGCAGTCAGTGGGTTTTCCCATGTCAGGGCCAGGAGCTGAATACAGCCTTCCAGACTTCCCTTTCTGGCTCTTGGAACTCTCCACAGGCCACACCCCTTCTCCACAGGCCACATCCCCTCACCGGCCCTGCTTCACACCCAGACCGAGTGTTTATGCCTGGCTGGAATGTGTCCTTGAACTTAGATCATGCCTTTTGCTTGTACAGAAAGAAGATAAATAGGGATGCGTGAGTGTGTATAGAATGTAGCCTACTGTGCAAAGGTAAAATTCACATTGTTCTGACCACTTTTACCTCTGGCCCCACCTATCACAGATATGCAGCCCTTGGGAGATTGCCTAGAAGGGCTCAAGAGCTGAACAAAATTCCCCCAGTCTGGACCTGGCAACCCATTTGTTTACAGTGGTACCTCCAGTTACGAACGTAATTTGTTCCGGACGTCCGTTCTTAACCTGAAACCGTTCTTAACCTGAGGTACCACTTTAGCTAATGGGGCCTCCTGCTGCTGCCGGCGTGCGATTTCTGTTCTCATCCTGAGGTAAAGTGCTTAACCCGAAGTACTACTTTTGGGTTAGCGGAGTCTGTAACCCAAAGTGTTTGTAACCCGAGATACCACTGTATTTGTTAGTTAGTTAGACAGGGTGAGCTCCCGTTGCTCGGTCCCTGCTCCTGCCAACCTAGCAGATCCTAAGCACGTCAAAGTGCAAGTAGATAAATAGGTACCACTCCAGTGGGAAGGTAAATGGTGTTTCCATGCGCTGTTCTGGTTCAACAGAAGCAGATTAGCCATGCTGGCCACATGACCCAGAAGCTGTACACCGGCTCCCTCAGCCAATAAAGCAATATGTGCGCCGCAACCCCAGAGTCGGCCATGACTGGACCTAATGGTCAGGGGTCCCCTTACCTTTACCTAGTTAGAATGAATCAGTAAAAATTTACTTACTACCTAACTAACTAACTAACATACATACATGCATACATATTAGACTACTGTTATGAAGGTTTTTGTTCTGCTGGTACATGTGCGCCCAGCACATTGGTGAGCCCTAGATTAATTATAACCAGCATGGGTCCCTGCACTGTACCCATAAGTATTGTATTCTCCACCTTCAGGTGCCTATAACCTCTGATCTTGGAGGCCACATAAGCCATCACAGCCAGGGATGGGGGAGAAATCCGGTTTGCATTTATGGGTGAACTTATCTAATTAGCACTTTCCAAAATATGTGAGCTGAAACACAGCCATCCTGAAGAATTCGCATGCCTCAGAATTGTGCAACGTGGTTCTCCAGCTAAGAAATGTGTACAAAAATACATATGCCAGGTTAAAGTGTGTATATAAGTGCATGCTTGAGTGAAAATGCATTCTATTGAGGGGAATTCCTTGCAAAAAATGTATACATTAAGAGAATTTTCATGCATTTTCATTATGTGGAATTGTGGAGAGCCACACGTAAGGCTGGGAAAATGAGAAACTGGAATTGACATATTCACCCATTCCAGATCATGACTAGTGGCCACTGAGATCTTTATCCTCCATGACACCTGGGGCCTTCCTGCACGTAATGCATGTTCTGTACCACTGACCCATGGCCCTTCCCTGGACATTTTCCTGCAGCCGCCTCTTTTCAGAGTCCCAAGCTTGGTCTCCCTCCAACTCTTCAAACTTTCTCTCAAGGGCACAACAGCGAGCTCATTCGCAACTCCCGCCTGTCAGCTGCATCTCTTGGGCTGTCAGTCAAAGGCTTTATTGATTCATTTTTGCAGAGCTGTTGACTGTCACATTCCTATGGCAACAGATTGCCTGTCCAAAGGTGGCTCCTTTTGGGAAGGAAATGTTGTTGCAAGTCCCTGAGACTAGCGGAGACAAATTCAGGGCAGAGAAAAGCAGAGTTGGGGGGCACATACATTTCACATTAAAGACACATCTAGCCATGTGTAGCAATCGCAACCTGCTCTGAAGGACACAGAGGACGCACAAGTCGTCACTCAATCTGGCAGGGTTGTAGGGCAAAGTATAGCATAATATGAAAGTGCTATCTAAAATGAGACCAGTTAAGAGGTGGTTATCGTTTTGGTTGAGTTGCATGCTTGCTAAAAAGAAAGGAAAGGAAAGGACAATTAATGGGCAACCTTGGACCGTTTAATTTTTAGAGACGGGGCAGGTATATCTTGCAACATGTCCTTGACACAATAATAGCACAAAAGTGGTGGCGTTACACTGGGCCATTCACATACGACTCCACTTTATCAGTTGATCTGCAGTGCTTCTCTCAAAAGCAAGACCAAATAAATGTAAAAATTAAATGAACTGGAATACTGGTGGTGTAAAAATTGTCAGGCTTTCATCAGGAAGTTACAAGAAATGCACTGATTGGAAATGATGTGGCACATCAGACATGTGCTCGTAGATGCAAACAGTATTGAAAATGAGATCATGTATAACTGCTGCAATAAAATCCATGAGTGAAAATCATCAGGAATGTGCAATAATAATAATATAAAAGGCACGAAGACCCCCCCCCCTTTTCCCTGTTGAGGGCTGAATTTCCCTGGAATTAATCTACCAGGGGAGGGGCATGTCAATGGTAGGCGGGGCCAGAGTTGATGATGGGCGGAGCCAGAGACAAATGTATTCTGGATTAACTAATCCCGCATAAAGGCCATCCTGAATCAAATTTTTGCTGTGGCTGCCACAGATTATAATTCCCAATCCTTTGTAGGTCTGCTCAGAAGTAAGCCTCGCTGGTCTTAACAGGGCTGCTATCAAATAAGTATGCAGAGATGTGCTAAAATAAAAAACAGTTGAACAGACCAATATAGCCAGCCACTAGTCTGGAAAACAAATGAAAGGAATTTATTCCCCAAGTCATACAACTGGTGTGGGGGGCGGCAGGGAGTAAATCTACTTTTATGAAATAAAGAATTGCCTCTTTTAGTCATTCTGAAACGACACAGAAAGGAAGGGAAAAGCCCACTTCTGAAAGCTAGGAAGAAAAAGGAGGAAACTAACAGGAAGGGAGGAATTCTAAGTTTATGCTTTATGCAGGCCTTTGTTTCATATAGCTCTGTACTGCCGCCACTGACTTGGGTTTGGATTTGGATTTGATATCCTGCTTTTACCACTACCCGAAGGAGTCTCAAAGCGGCTAAAGTCTCCTTTCCCTTCCTCTCCCACAACAAACACTCTGTGAGGTGAGTGAGGCTGAGAGACTTCAGAGAAGTGTAACTAGCCCAACGTCACCCAGCAGCTGCATGTGGAGGAGCGGGGAATCAAACCCAGTTCCCCAGATTACAAGACTACTGCTCTTAACCACTACACCACGCTGGCTCTTGGGTGCAGCTCTCCAAGGTTTTAGAAAAGGTGTTCTCCCAACCCTACTCGGCGATACTGAGGATTAATCAAAAATGCTATATGGTACCTTCCTATTCAAAGACAGTATATCTGAATACTCCATACTGATGTCAAACAGAGGACTTCCGCTGCCAAGCCAGTGCTGCAAACAAGATTCCAACTAGTTGGGAGCCTTAATTGGATTACCTAGGGGCTCTTCTTATATTTACCATGTGTAAAAGCACCTTCACATTGTACGCCATCAGCGCGCCGCATGAAACCAAATTTAGGTTGCTTGGCCCTGTTTCAGGTTTAGCTTGCAGGTTACAGTGTTGAAAATAGGACAGGAGCTGGGATTTGCCTGAAACACCGACATTAATATTCAGCCCTGTTTCAACATGCTCCGGTGCGGAGAATAGTCATGCAGAGGTGAATGTCAAGGATGAGCGTTTAGAACTGAGTGTGCAAATGAGCTTTCAAAGCTTTCTGCTCCCATGGGCTCATTAGAATACCCCGACAGTGATTTCAAGAGTCATTTGTACTCTTGTCTAAACATTTATTTGCATACCAAGAAGGGAACCTCTAATCACCGTGATGATTAGGTACCACCAGATGGCCTCTTCACCCTTGAGCAGACCGTCAAAAGTCTCGCTCGGAAACTATTCATCAGGCAGTGCAGCTTGGAATAGTAGTGGCTAGTGGGCCATGGTGCTGGTGGGCTGGAAGTTGGAAAGATCAACAATAGGTGGAGCCAGAGCCAATTACAGGGAGAGAGCCCCCCCCCCCATGACTCAGATGTAGGGAACCAGAGAGCCAGTGTGGTGTAGTGGTTAAGAGCGGTAATCTGGTGAACCGGGTTCGCTTCCCCGCTCCTCCACATGCAGCTGCTGGGTGACCTTGGGCTAGTCACACTTCTCTGTAGTCTCTCAGCCCCACTCACCTTACAGAGTGTTTGTTGTGGGGGAGGAAGGGAAAGTAGAATGTTAGCCGCTTGAGACTCCTTCGGGTAGTGATAAAGCGGGATATCAAATCCAAACTCTTTTTCTTCTTCTTCTTCCTTCAGACGTTGCCAGACTACAACCCCCATTGTCCCTAATTGGCCCTACTGGGCTGGGGTTGATGGCGGCTGGAGTCCAGCACCACCTAGACTCCCAACACCTGCTCTGAATGGTTGCATGTCCAGGGTACTTTGTGGGACCACTTAAATCCTTATCTCCTATCTCAAGTCATTGATATCGTGTGCAGGACCACCAGTAGTCATTCTCTAAGTTGGCAAGGCTCATCTGACAGTAACAAGAAAATGAGCCTTTCGTATCATCAGCCCAGTCCTGGGGAATGCTCTGCCTGTAGATATTCAGCCAGCACCTTCAGTTTCATGCTTCATGCCACCAAGTGTAAGCCAGCAGTTAAGAAAATATCCTTCTAGGAAATATCCTAGTCCTAGGAAGAATAATTGAATGATTCCGAGACACCTAGACTTAAAAGAAATATTGTTTAACAGAAACTGGAGAAGATGGATGTTTGCATGGACCAAAGGTTTTAAATAATCATATTCTTTTAAAATGTTACCCGCAGTTGAAAAATCAGAAGTTCCTTTGAATTTTTTTTGCTGTTTCTTTTTATTTTATTCTGCCTTTTTCTCTTTTTCCTTTATTTCTATTGCCCCTTTTTCTTGTTTCTCATTTTTTTCTGTTGTAGTTGTAATTTGACTGTATTATGAGGAAATCGTAATAAAAAGTCTTATAATGGAAGAAAAAAGGGAGAAAAAAGAAAATATCCTTCTATACTAGGTGGTTGTTCTCTGGCTTTAGTTTTACATGGTTTTTATTGTATCACTGGATGTTTGTTGTAAACCGCTTTTGTTTGTGTGTGTGAGTCTGTGTGAATAGCAGTATACAAATGCTTTTTATAAATAATTTTTTTAAGACTGGAGGTAGGCTTGAGGTTGGTGGAGCACTGCCCCATTTGCCCAAATGTACCAGCTTTCAGGGGCTCTGGCTATCAGTGGCTGGGGCAGAGGTTATCTCTCTCTTGCCATCCTAAAAGCATCCGACTAGCTAGAGTGTGAATCAGGATGCTGGAACAGGAAGACTTCTGGCCTGATCCTGCAGTGCTCAAGTGCAGCACCTATCACCATGGGACAATTCACTATGTAGGGTAGTGAAAGCCTCCTTTGCTATTTATATATTCATTTATTTATGTTTCATTTGGGGTTGCTTACGCAAAGCTGAAAGAAAAAATACAATTCAAGCAAATTCCAGACTCTTGGTACCTAAAAGGGCAACCAGCATTCTGCTGTTCAGATATTGAGTTCAACTATACGAACATTTCCTATAAGTAACCAAAAGATCTAGACATTGTATGTATAGAGATATGCCAACATACTCAGCCCTGCCAAATTCTGCATATTATATCCACCGTAATATGGAATTTTGATTCCCACTTGAAAACAGCGGGCTATAAACAAGCATTTTAAGAGAAATATCCAGGTAGTACCAACACAATAATCTTGACTGTTCCAAAAGTAGGGACCTGTGGCATTTCAGATGTTGTTGGACTACAACTCCCATCAGCCCAAGCCATCAAGGTCAGGAACGATGTGAGTTTTAGTCCAACTGCGTCTCATCCCTGATCTTTCTAATAGCAGCAAAAAACAGGTGAAATCCTTAGAATCCTTCAAGGTTATAGTTTGCATTGCTGCAACGGAAAAGTCTGAATGGACACAGACACTTTTGAAAAACCAATAGATCCGATTGACAAGTTTCTGGTGGTTAGTGTTCTCTGAACTTCAGAATAAAACGTTCTGCTCAACAGTTGCATTTTAAGGAGAAACACACACAAAGGTTTCAAAAGGTGTCTGCCTGTGTTGGATTATTAATCAAATGCATTAATTTTTTTTTAAAAAAAGGATAGTAATAAGGCGTTCTTTAAGAAGACTTCATTCCAAATAACCTTTTAAAGGAGAACTCTCTGTAATTTGCCTTTGTTCCTGTGAACACATCACCAGCTTAATTTGGGGATTCATCTGCATGGCTTGCGCTCACATTGAGCAAAGCATGTACATTGTGGGCACGAAGATTAATATACTAAAGAAGGAAGAAATCACACGTACAGCGTTATGCTGGAACGGGCTCTTCTTTTAAGATGAACATAGTGGGCTAAAAATAAGGAAGGTGACACCCAAACTGCTGTAGAATCCTCAAATACAGTCTGAATGAAAGCCTACCAGGCATCAGCCTCAGCAAATCACTTGACCCACAACACATGCTGCAGAAGACAGGATCAGGCAAGTTTGGCACCATGCCAAATCTCTTACCCACTTATACAGGGTATATATATTCCTAATTTTGCAAATTCCGCTGCCGCAGAACCTCCAGAGATCCAGTGCCCACATAAAAACCAGCGAATGCTGTTAAGCAAACCCTGTTAAATAGGCTGGCTTTCTACCAATTCTGCATTTGCTCTCTTCTTAATGGATGCTACAGAACTTTGGTCTATTTTTGTAGAGCAGAAGGGATGGGGGGGAGGAGATAAGGGAAAGAAGATAGCATCCTTCTTGAAAGGATGCCATAGTATAGTCGTATTTTTCTTTCATTGGCCCCGTTGTGTCCACATGCTCAAACTGTTGGGATTCGCAGGATACTGAGTAAGTCTGCAGGCTTCAACAGGATGATGCAATACTCTGTGAAGTGCTGGGTCAGAGTGACTCAGCAGGAATGTGATTAATGTGATTGGCTATCACCTGTTTTAAAAGGAAAGCCTGTTTAACAGTAATTGTGGTTGTGTGGTGGTTGTGCTGTGGTATGGTGGTGCTGTGGTGGAGAGTATTCATTTGCCTTAAGGAGCAGGTACTCTGTATGGACTGTTTTTGTAAATACCTGTATATAGCTCACATTAAAAAGACTGCACTGGGAGAAACCTGGGACTCTGAGCGTTTCTGCTAAAAGCGCCGCAAGGAATTCGCGACACAAACTGCCTCCATTTATCAGGGAGTTTTTACCGTATTTTTCGCTCTATAACACGCACCTGACCATAACACGCACATCGTTTTTAGAGGAGGAAAACAAGGGAAAAAACATTCTGAATGAAACAGTGGATGTATCATTTTTGGGCTTCATGCTGTGGCCACAGACATGTGATCTGATGGTGAATTTGGGGTGACCCAATGCCAAAATCCTGAGAATTCCTGTGGATCCATGCTTTGTAACCACGTTTTTGCACCATTGCAGCCCCAGGCAACAGTGGGTGCGTGATTTTGGGGGGGCAGGCTGTAGCCATGGACATGCTATGTGATCTGATGGTGAATTTGGGGTGACCCAATGCAAAGATCCTGAGGATCCATGTGGATCTATGCTTTGTAACCACATTTTAAGTGGGGAGCGAAGGAAAAACAAAGAAGAGACATTAGAGGGGTGTGCAGAGAAGCAGCTGGCTAAGAATGCAGGAGAGGGATTTAACGGGTTGGAGGAAAGAAAGGCAAAAGTTCTCCCTCACCTACCCACCCAAGCCAGCCAGCCACCTCCCTCCCTCTCTCTCTCCCCCTCCCTCTCCCCCAGCAGTACCGGAGCACAGAGACGACACTTTCCCCTCTTCTTGCCTGGAGGGGAGGAATGCAGGAGAGGGATTTAACGGGTTGGAGGAAAGAAAGGCAAAAGTTCCCCCCCACCCAAGCCAGCCATATCTCTCTCTCTCTCTCTCTCTCTCTCTCTCTCCCCCTCCCCCTCTCTCTCCCCCAGCAGTACCGGAGCACAGAGACGACACTTTCCCCTCTTCTTGCCTGGAGGGGAGGAATGCAGGAGAGGGATTTAACGGGTTGGAGGAAAGAAAGGCAAAAGTTTCCCCCCACCCAAGCCAGCCATCTCTCTCTCTCTCTCTCCCTCCCTCCCTCTCTCTCTCCCCCTCCCCCCTCTCTCTCCCTCTCCCCCAGCAGTACCGGAGCACAGAGACGACACTTTCCCCTCTTCTTGCCTGGAGGGGAGGAGTGCAGGAGAGGGATTTAACAGGTTGGAGGAAAGAAAGGCAAAAGTTTCCCCCCACCCAAGCCAGCCATCTCTCTCTCTCTCCCTCCCTCCCTCCCTCTCCCTTCCCCCCTCTCTCTCCCTCTCCCCCAGCAGCACCGGAGCTTGCCTGGAGGGGAGGGGCTTTCCCTGCTCTTTGTTCCGTTTCAGCAAACACAGCAACAAAACAGAGGAGGGTGGGCAGTAAGACCCTGAGGCAGAATGCAGGAAAGCAGCCACTTCCTCTTTTCAGTTTTCCCTTCTCCGTGAAGCGCCGCGATTTGATTTTTGCATGATTTTTCGGCTCCAGGGACCACACATTCGCTCTATAACACGCACAGACATTTCCCCTTCCTTTTTAGGAGAAAAAATCTGTGTGTTATAGAAGGAAAAATACGGTACTTTCTGTTTCTCCGTTCATTTCAAGTCCCTATTTCTGCCTTTTAAGGAATGCCTCAGTACAACTTTCACCAATACAGATTGCTTGAGGTGCTTCTTCTTGAGTCTAGCTCCTTCCTCTAGGTCTCTAGAAAGAGGAAGAGGGATGTGTGTTGCAGCTAATGTACATCTGTGTAGACCAGGATCAAGCCTTTTTAAATCCAAGGGCTGTATTTCCTTGTAGCAAATTTCCAGGGGGCTGCACACTAGTGGCGGGCAGAGCAATTAATTCGACCCTTACCTTTGTCCAGTAGGCTGTATTCCAGCCATGAAGAGTTAGAGGTTTTTAAACACACACACTCCAACCAGGCTTGCATCGTCACCCTTCAGGGACAAGGAAACATTCTAACCTGGCAAAACTATTTGAGAAGGGAAGAAAGCAGGGTCAACGAGGTGTGTGTGGCCTGGGGAAGAGTGCAGGGGGTCAGAAAGAGATCTAGAGGACTTCATGTAGCCCCCACCCCCAGGCCTGAGGTTCCTCATCATTGATGAAAAACCATATACCTGCACATTAAGGTGCCCTATATTACAGTCTACCATTTGAGAGGGCAGCAAGGCTGATTCTGAACAGTATTACATGGGGCCATTCTTTTTCCAAATCTTAAAACATAAAAATGCAACCCTTTGAAACAGTGGTGGGCAGGTTATTCTAAAAGAAATACAGAACCCTACAGAATGAAGAGACGGTCTCTTGACGGTCACTTAGTACGTTTCCAAGCACAATTCAAAGTGTTGGTGCTGACCTTTAAAGCCCTAAACAGCCTTGGTCCAGTATACCTGAAGGAGCGTCTCCAACCCCATCGTTCTGCCCAGATGCTGAGGTCCAGCGCCGAGGGCCTTCTGGCAGTTCCCTCATTACAAGAAGGAAAGCTACAGGGAACCAGGCAGAGGGCCTTCTTGGTAGTGGCGCCCGCCCTCTGGAACGGCCTCCCATCAGATGTCAAAGAGATAAACAATTCCTGACATTTAGAAGACATCTGAAGGCAGCCCTGTTCAGGGAAGTTTTTAATGTGTGACATCTTAGTGTATTTTTGGTCTTTGTGGAAGCCACCCAAAGTGGCTGGGGAAATCCAGTCAGATGGGCGGGGTACAAATAATAAATTATTATTATTATATTATATAGTTCAGCCCTTGGACAACATAGGAATCCTGCAGCCACCCAACTTCTGCTGAAGCATCTCCAGCAAAGGAGATCTCACCATCTCAAGACAGTCTCCATTCCACTGTCAAGCAGCTCTCACTGTATAGGAAGCATCTCCCAACCTGTAGCCAAAATCCGCCTCCATGCAATTTTCACCTGTTCTAGTCCTGCCCTCTGGAGCAACAGGGGGAATCTTCTCTGCTTTCTACATGGCAAATTTCTGATGAGTAATGGAGGAGTCACCTTCAGCCACAATCCTTGCTGGCTGTAAGGGTTTTATAATCACGTCCCCATTTTTATCTGTGAAAGGTTAAGGGATAGGGAAGCTGTGGCTCTTGGGATGAGGTCAGCAGTCCACAGCTCCCGTCTGCTACCATGGCCACAATCGGGAAAGATGGTGGGTCTATTCCAGAAACTGTGAAGCTGAAGGTTTTCCCCACCGCTGCATTAGAGGGCATAAGAGTTTTCCTGTTTGCAGTTACACCAACATTTCAGACGGCATGATGTGTTCAAGGCCTGTTTTGTGCAAGACGATTTAAGGGAACCAAAGCGGAAAAAGAAATGATTTGGAAGTCAATGGCTCCCCCCCCCTTTTTTTTTTGCAGCGTAAGGCTTTGAACTTCCTTGTCTAAGCAGGCAAAGTAAGGTTAGTTTGTGTGAAGTAGGAATCTTTGGAGAACAGCCCTTCTCCTCTGGAAAGCAGATGTCACTAGGCCAGTTTTCACCACACACTGAAAGATGTGCAGAGTCAATTTGCTATCTGGGGTACAGCGGTCTCAAGTCATGTAGGTTAACTCTCTTATAAGAGTCTGATGGGTAGGAAATGAGGATAAACCTAAATAGCTCAGTCGGTCAGACTGAGCATGGTGCTGATAATGCCTAGGTTGCAGGTTTGATCCCCCTATGGGACAGCTGCATATTCCTGCATTACAAGGGATTGGACTGAATGATCCTCAGGGTCCCTTCCAACTCTACAATTCCATGATGGAGATTCTATGATGAAGTACACCTTTGCCTGTACCCCATTCCCTTTCTGAGCAGCTATTATTTGGGGAACAGTTTGGCAAGTAGTGCGTAGAAGCTTAACAGCCGTGTTAGCTGCCGTCTTTTAGGTACAAAGGACAACTTCATCAACAATGGTAGAATGCTCATCTTTAAACAGCCAATGGCTTTTCGCTTTTCCTCAACAAACGCTCCAGTCCATGAACTGCAGGAATGCAGCTGAATGGCTGAAAAGGTAGCAAATCAACGATGTGAATCGATGTTATGAAAAGCCAAACTTACCTTCAGGAGACTAAGCGGCATTTAACTAGAACTGTGGTGCCATCTAGTGGGCCAAAGGGATTATGCAGCTGAATTACTAAGCAAATTCCCACCCCCTTTTAACTAATTCAGCTGGCCCAGCGGTTCCCTTTGCACTTTAAACCAGCTTTGGTTTTCTCTTTTCTGTTAGTACGTTTGATGCACTCCCACATACACCTTGTTATCTGTTTGTGTGTAAAGTTGGGTAGCTGGTTACAGCAGAGTAAAGCAAGAAGTCCAGTCTGCCATCAATTGTAGCAAGGAAACATTCCCCAGCAATATACACTTGTAACAAAAATGTGCTGTACAACCAGAGACCAATGATAAACTTATTACAACATCCTTCATATGCACTCTAAGTGTGTACATGCAGGCCTTACTGCTGAAGCAGCGTCAACATAACCTTCCCTGGCCTGTATGTGGAACTACTCCGCTCCAAGTATGGAGGAGAAATAGGGACAGTTTGAATTTAGCACTCATTGTGACTTCCTATTATTCACCCCTGTTGACTAAAAACTACAGCAGTTGCCACTTTTGGCAACCTGCACAAAGCATACAAGAAGACTGCAGCTGCAATGTTCAATTGTAGTTTGTTGTGTTTATTTATTCCATACTTTTTATCCTTTATTTATGAATAATCAAAAATTTAAAACAAAAACAACCTGCAGCAGAGTTCCAGGACAACCTGCTGCAAATTTTAAGTACTTATTCTCTACTGCACTTTTTGTTGCTCCACATCTCAGGCAAATCTAGGTTTGGAACTTAAAAGGAGACCAACAGGTAATTGTGCCCTGTGCTTGGTGTAAATTGTGTTAACTGAAAATTTGTTTCACTTACCCATAGCCTTGTGAAAAAGTTAGCATTCAATCCTCTACCAAAAGTGTTGTTGAAGGCATTTCTTCCAAACAAGCTCTCCTTTAAAAAACAAACAAACCTCTTCCTCTCCAGTATTTTATACCATTAACCAGCCTTTAAACACTGTTTAAACACACTCTGTTGCCCTACTCTTACAATAACCAAATCCATTCCCATTTTGCACTTCCACTTTAAATGAAAACAAATCAATTCATTCCCCTATGAGGTTTTTAGTGTTTGGTTATAGCTTTATAAAAACGCCAGCCATGTAAGAAACAGTACTGTATTTCAATAACCTTTCTTTAAATGGGACTCCAATTTTAAAAAAGAATCATCAGCATTGCAAAAAAGAAATATCTTTAACAGAAGACTGGAAATAATCATCCTGTTTCTCTGCAGTGCAGTGCCGACAAATATTCATCGGAGGAAAAGCAAATTTATTTCCAATCTACCTTGAGCAAAATGGTACTGTTTTCATTTACCTTATTGGAAATTAAACTGTTTGGATATGGGCTGCCACTCAAGTAGACGTTAAACTGAATGAGGCACCATTTCCATATACCTCTCCCTGTATGTGGAAAGAGACAGAAAGCTGCCCCATTCAAGTTTCTTGTGATGCAAGTGTTATTTATTATGCTTATTCATTCAAAGCTCTTAAAGTACTCTCTATGAAAACGAAAAAGGGGGGCGGAATCAAACTAGCTGCACAACTAATGCAGCATTGTGTGGACAAGCGGTTATGATAAAACATATGCAAAGCAATTGATGTGTTAATTAAACCAATGTGCATCAACTTGTTAAAAAACGCTTTTTAAACAGACACTTCAAGCACACAAGGCTGCTTTGCATCACTTTTGTGCCTCAGCTTTTTATACAGAGCCTTAAGTAGCCTTTGTCCACTTCTAAGATGCCAAGTTGAGCCAATGATGAAACGAAACCCAAAATGTTAAGACCCACATCCTGAGCATACAAGCATCTGCCTGAAGGATTTTTATTTTCCTTTGTAGGGGGGCTTCCGATGGCACTAACAACAGAGCACCCCCTGCCCCCTCTCCTACACATCAGAGCATATCTCTGAGCAGCTGTCCCTGCATCCACCAGCCAGCCCCAAAAATGCAAGCAGAATTTTCTATCCTCCCCTTGGTTAATAAGGGAATGCCAACAACAGAAAGCGTGACATGTATTTTTCACTTCTATCCTGTTCTTCCTCCGAGGAATGAGTGTTTTATGTGCACCTTTTCCAAGTCTCCCACACCAAACTTATTGATCTCCAGCAACAGAACTGCATCGTGTATCTTTGTAAAGTTCTCTGAGCAGGAACAAGCAGACTCTCGGAAAAGACCACAACACACTCACTTCGGAAAAGTGTTTATTTAAGGAAAACAAGCCAATTACAGAGAGTTAGGCAGGCAAATGAAACACAAAATATAAATTTCTTTCCCGCAGTTAATTCTTACTTCTTTGCTGGAGGTACTATACCCATCTTGCACTTTGCGGTAACTCCACAGCCCAATTGGAAGATGTCGTATCTTTCAAGGCAATCTGTCCTATGTAAATTTGTTTTTTGCACCACCCATCCTTGTATTAAAATACCCTGTATTCTTCAAAAAATAAATATAAAACAAGATGCCTGCTTTCACTTCTTAAACAAGTGAGCCTAACGGCCTATGTTTAAAAGGGTGGTTAATACTCAGCAATGCCCAATTTTGAAGTGATTCAGAAATGGATACTTTTATTGCAACCAATTCTTATTTTCACAGAAGCCTTCCTTATTCAGGCATTGCTACCAACATATTACCATTGCAGTAGGAACAGCAGGCCTTCATTCACCCAGCCACCTACCTCTTAGGTGTAACACCACCCTCCACAGCACAGGATTGGGGGAAAGAGGGAGCAGGGAATGCACTGTCAGAAACCGGGAGCACTAACCCACCTACTTGGTCCATGTGACGGTAACTGGGAGACTAAGAGCACCTGAACTGGGCTAATGATGTACAACCTTCTCCAACTGTTCTAGGATGCACACCTCATTTTTCTGATGTGTGCCTTCAGAAAAACAGCATATAATTTGTCTTTTGGAAGCATATCACCTAAGACTGAGGGTGGTTCTTTGGGGTCCTGCCAACACTTACTTTGCCTATTTGGGATGGGTGGTCTTCCACCCACCGAGAAGTCAACCCAGTAGCTAACTCACCCCTTTTGTCTTCCCAGGTCTGGGTGGTGTCATCATTCCAGAATCACAGGAATCATAGCAGCATAGAGTCCCCAAAGGGACCTTTCTGTCTTCCTCATTTGACACTTCTGAAATTTCAGGGTTTCACAGCATAAGCAAGACATTTTCATTATAGCTGCAATTATACAAACAAACCTGATCTGTGGTCTTTATTCAACTATACATGCCATTTTAAGGAAACAAGAGAGTTAACTACTTTTAATTTGTTACTTTAATTCTCCTAGTTATTTACTGATTGAATTGTAGCCGTTTTCCAGACAGGCTAGCAAAGTTGAAAACAGAACGTTCATAATTTGAGTCCACATAAGAAATGGTGGCAATGGTGGAGGAATCCCGAAAGAAAAGAATATTTAAACCAGCTTCATAGTGGGCCAACTTCAGTGTATAAAATCTGGGATTTTCCAAGTAATATCTTTAATGCCTCGCCATTAAAAAAAATTAGTAGTATTTTAAACAACAATTTTGCAATGGAATGTTGCACTTTCTTTTCACATTAGTACGGTGTCAGTGAACTGAATTCCAAAGATCCTTCAGATGCTCAGGAAAACCTGAAATGTCTAAGAAGGTTTGTTTTCCATATAGCCTCTACTTAATGTAAGTATGAAGTGCTACATAACACAATTACTGGGGGTTTTCTTTAGAGGGGGGAGCCTCTCTTCAAGACATACAAGCTGCCCGTGTATCACGCATGTCTGATCAGACAACATATAAAGCTATAAATGCTTGTTCTCTAGTATCTATCATGCCTATCTGATTACAAAAGAACATAGATACTAATTTTAGAAATGTGATGGTCTTGCTTTCCCCTATACAGTGGTACCTCTAGTTACGAACTTAATTCGTTCCAGAGGTCCGTTCTTAACCTGAAACTGTTCCAGCACATGATGTTCTCAAACAAAGTTCTCAACTCGAGGTAACTCTTCCAGGTTAGTGGAGTTTGTAACCTGAAGCGTTTGTAACCTAAGGGATTTGTAACTCGAGGTACCACTGTAACAGAGTCAGTTGATTAGAGATTAGTTACTACGGATATCACAAGCAAGACTCTCAGCTGAGGTTTAAAAAAGTTAGTTGGAAGAGGTAAGTGGGTACACCATGTAGGGGAAAAGGAACCCATAGCAGACAATGCAGCTTCTGGCTTCTTTAAAGATAAATAAATCACAACCTTCAACTAGTTAAGCTTCCGTGTTAGGTTTGCTCTTACTTTACTGATGAACTCTTTAGCTACTGTTCAGCACTGGTCCATAAAGGTAAATGAAACAAGACACAGTAAGCTATGCTGTGGATTAAGAAACTGGGTCAATCACTAAAAGTTAAGGAAGCACTTAAATCCCAATTGCACAAAGCAGTTATACAAAAGGCACCTGGCACGTCTGGGACAATGTCCATAGGCAAAAAGAAAATGCAACCATTTAAAGTAGAACTGTTTCGATCAAGCTGTGCCTATTATTGTTTTTAAATCTGCAGCAAATGTTTATAATTTACATGGACTAGAAACAGACTCCAGGATATTCATCTTTCTTCTGGTACAACTATTCCCCTCCCTAAATATTGGATGCTTTGTACAGTTTCATCTTGCTCCGGTTTAAGTGGACAGCCAGGCAGCATACAGCAGAATGCTCAATAATAGTTATTTATATGACCTGCTACCAGTTGTTTGTTGGTTTATTTGCTCAGTACAAGAACAGTCTATAATAAGCATGGAATAGGCTCACTAGTCGTGTTGTAAGCTGCCTTGAGAATCTACTGAATTATCAAGGCATAAGTATCTTTTTAAATAAGCAAAAGCAGCTCTTCTGATTGGCTCTAAAGCACATGGGTTGTTTTGCAACCAAATCCATCCATTTCAGAACCCATTCACAAGCATATATATGTGCCAAGTCCTGGGGCCCTGGGTGCCCAAGCACCCACAAAATTCCCCACGAAGGGGCCGGGTACCCTCAAATTTTGGTGCCAGGGCCATGCACACTGCATGGCACCCACGGCCAGGTTGACACTCCTGCAAGCATACCTCTGGTTGCCTTTTGTTCTTTGGTTTTACATACCTTTCTGCCACATTGAAAGCTGGTTAGCTGACTCCTGATTTTCTGCCTTAGGGAGTCAGATCCAGCCCTTGAGCAAGTGAGAGAAGTCTGTTGGCTCCAAAAGAGCAGCCTCTGGCAAAGTCTCCAAGTTCTTCCTTCCTTTATAAGCAACTAACATCTCATGGTAGCAAGTTACGAAATTATGCAGTATGTGAAAGAATACCTTCTTTTGTCAGTCCAGAGGCTACTGCCAATCAACTTCATTGAATGAGCCTTGAGTTCTTATATTGAAAACTTATCTCATAATTGTATAGCTTCTTACTGTACCTGTCATCCCCCCCCACCAAAAAAAGCTGTAAATGAAGTTTGCCGTTTCTCATAGCAGAAGTGATCTGAACCCTTAGGCTGCAATTCTGTACCAATTTATCTGTGAGCAATCCCTGTTGAACTAGCGTGACTTACTCCCAAGTCGCATACAGTTACCTCTGCCCGTTTTGCAACATTAAATGGGTATGCCTGGGCTTTCTATTCCAAGTATAGCCTCACCATAGATTTATACAGCAGCATTATACTTGTCATGTTATTTCCAATCCCCTTCCAAACACGAGGATGGTTCTGAGCGAGTTCTCCATCGCAACCTCAAGATCTCCCTTCTTGATAGTCACAGCCACTTTCATTTATATTCAGAGCTACTCAGGATTTTAAAAACCGAATATGCAACACTTTGCACTTACCTGCTGTTTTGTTGCCCATTCAACCACTGGAAGAGAGCTATTTACAGCATGTATGGGAAACCTGTGGCCTTCCAGCTGTTGTTGGACTACAACTCCCATCATCCTTGACCATTGGGCTACACTGGCTGGGGCTGATGGGAATTTCAGCAATATCTGGAGGGCCACATGTTCCTTACCCCTGCTTTACAGGTTGCTTGAATTGAAATACTTCCAGGGAGAAGGGCATGAGCCTCTTTAAAGGAACGATTCATTCATGCTAAGTGAAAGCTTGCTACTGAATGTGGGAATCTGAAGTACGTTTGAACCAGTGTCCACTGTACTAGTTCATGACCCTACAATGGGTACTTGTTATATTCTGATTGTTTATTTCTCCTTATCCTGGTGCTATTCTCATGTGCTTACTCTTCCAGGATTGAGATGCTCATTGCAATTTTTTATTTAGAGCTTAAGCTGCTTGCTGAATTTTATGTTCTTAACAATGAATATATAAATTTCATTAATAATGTAAGCTGCCTGTACCATCTTCATATGTGGGCTTGAGCTCTTTGTGGAGAGTACAAAAATAGGGATTTTGCATTCACCCCTTCTCTCCCCCCTTCCAGTAATACAGATGGCAGGATAAGTATATTATTATTAAGGGAGGGGGAACAGCTCTTACCTTAGAGGCTCAGGAGGACAGACGTTCTAGGACGCTGGTTTAGATTAAATGGAAGGGAAATCTGAGAAGGTACTTACTTTTGCATTGGGGGGGGAGAAACCTTAGGTGCACCTTCAAATCAATGACAGGACCTGGAATTAAATGCAGATGCACCAGCATTTGCTAGTATGTTGAGGTCTTTGTCCTTAATGTCTTTTTTTAATAATCTAAGTCCTGAACACAGGGCACCTCACATGCAAAAAATATTACTAGCCCATATTTTATTTTCCACAACAATGTAACTGAGCTAAGAGTGGATTACTTTGGCCAGACTCCAATAAGCAGTAAAGCCAGTGGCCTAAGCTGAAAAGGTTCCAATTTTCCTCAAACAGCAGCTTTCCATGCCTTGTGGCAAACTGCTTTTGAAACTTACTGAAGAAATAAAAAAATTCCACCAGAATACTGCAAGCACACTGCATGAGCCAAACTCTTTAAATTGCAGTCAGAGTTTTAACGGTACTAACAGAACAGCCCTGCTGTAAAATGTAGCTCTTCCAGATGTCAAATATTTGGGGGAAATATACCTAATGGAGAAACAGGAAGCAATAATGATTATTTACTTCAACCATTAACCATAAAATGCTCATAAATTCCAGGCTGATGCTTGAACATATGAAGAGCACATGAAGTCACCTTCTACAATGTTACGACCACTGAGCTAGCATGCTCAGTAGTTCACAGGGAACCTTTGGCTCTCAGCTGTTGGTGGACTACAACTCCCATCATCCCTGACTCCTGGCTATGTTTGCTGGGCTGATGGGAGATGTAATCCCAAGAGCGTCTGGGCAGGGAGGGCAAACTTTTCCCACTACAGGTCTAAACTGACTGGCTGAGTCACAGGTGTGTGCATGCGTGAGTGCACTTTTCAGTCTCACAGATCCTTTTGGCTAGGGACAAGAACACAAGAACAGCCAGCTGGATCAAGCCACTGGCACATCTAGTCCAGTGTCCTGTTCTCATAGTGGCCAACCAGATGTCTGTGGGAAGCCCACAAGGAGGACCTGAGCACAAGAACACTCTCCCTTCCTGTGGTTTCCAGCTACTCCTGTGACCTCCAGATGAAAGGAATTGGAGAACTTCTTCGTGGAAAGCAAGTGCTCTACCACAAAGACACCGATAGTTTGTGGCACAAATTGGGCAATTTTTTTCCAGCTAGCATCATGACTTAAGATTAGTTCTGCTAGCTACTAAATGACAAGAGAGTGGATTTCACTTAGCAGTAGGTTCAACAGAGGCAAGTCATTGAGAATACTTGTCAATCTAGCATATATTTAGCAAAAAGTATTGATTCATCTGGTGTCTGAATAACTGGCTCTTTTCTTCTTTTTAATTGGATTGCAATTTGGTAATGTGATAATGTGGCTTTTATTGTATTGAAAATTAATAAAAACTATTATACAAACAAAAAGTATTCCATTGGTCTTTCAAAACATTAGAATCCAGAAGGCCTCAGTGTAGTTCTTGACAGCTGGGCAAAGTGTATTTATATGCATTCATTAAATGCTTCCGCATCCAGTAAAAAAAGGTGCCTCTACCTAGAACACATGACCCTGGGGCAGTGGGAGTATAACACTTTGTTGTTCCAGGAGGCTTTCTGTACTTCAACAGGGGAATAGACAGTACTGGGCTAAAAGGACTGATTGTACAAAGTAACTTCATACTCTCTTATTTTGAATACCAGCCTTGAGTTATGAAAAGACTGCAAGGAAGAGAGGTTTGCCATCTAGCCAGAACTAGGCTAACATTCCCAAATGGATTCCTTCAAACAAAGTCTAGCCAAAGTTAAATCTTCCCTGGTTCTGTTGACAGCATATTTGTCCCCAGAGCTCATCCACTTGTTTCATCACTTCCCTCCAGGAATACTCATTCTTTAGAAGTGATTTGATGTTTGCTCCGATTTAGCACTAGAGAGCAGGCTTCCCTTGGGAAAGTGGTGGGACAAACAGTAAACCGCTTGGACTCGTGGTTTCTAGGCACGGGGAGCATGCAAAAGTGTGGATAAGCCCTCAGTTTAAAAGGTTCGGTCCAAGGAAAATGGTACCTTTTATATGTACAGCAATTCTCCCCATTTAAACCCACGTTCCAATTCAGTACGAAGCCTTTATGGTGGCTTTTTATTTAATTTTTTACCTTTCGATTTCCAGTACACACACGCCTTTGCTCTGTGATCTCTTCCTCTTGAAAACTGACAGCACCTTTGACCAGCTGGACACCAGGAGTTACGATGTTCTCTGCAAGTTCTTCAGCAGCTGAAACTTGTTCTACAAACACATCTCAATTGACAAAAACTAGTTGTTACTAGAAAGCGTTCCATGTAATGTAGCTATACCAGTGGAATTCAACATTTGATGGATGGATCAGCTTCCACAAGGTTAGATTTTACAAGGAGGAAGTGACTTGTCACTGGATACTAAAAAATAAAATGTGACGGCAATGCTCTAAACAACCCTATAAAGTTAGCAAGGTTTTGTCAAGAAAATTGGCTCAAATAATTCTACTAAAAGTTGACATACTGTGCAATTAGGAATACAAGCCAACCAGAGCTTTTGCATATTTTTATGGAAGCAGGGCCATTTCCAAAAAGATCTGCCGCACTCCACTGCAAATGTGTTCCTCTTCTCAGCTAACCAAACTTCCACTCTGCTCCTGTATTCAGGACTGTGTAGCTCACAAACACGCCCCTTTAAATGCAGTTACCCACATCAGAGTCTTTATGAAAATCCTACTCCCCTCCCCGCCCCTTTTATTTCATTAATATTTGGCTGTTTTATTAACTGTTTAGAAATGAGGAGCTATCTATATGCAATTTATACATAAATACACACAACACTTATCAGCACACACATTTTCAGCCACTTATCTCCACTGAAAGAGTTTATGATTTCAGTTTAAACCATTTTTTTCCTTGTTAAAGCTTAAGGAGAAATGTTACAAAATGCCATTCAACGGTTTCTTACCCCACCTGAATAAATGGATAATATATAGAGAGCGAGAAAGAGAGAGAGAGAGAGGAATTGTGGTATGTGGTGGTGATCTTTCTGGCAGCTCCTCATGATCTACTGTTTGTTATGCTTGGTTATAAGATTAGTACTGGAATATCATCATTAAAACAGAATGTTTTAATTACTGCTAAAATACTGGTGTCAAGCCAACAATGTATGGAACCCACCTGCTCTGAAGATATTGTAGCTAAGATATTGTAAAACTACAGAAGTGGCAAAGATAAGTAGTTACATTTGAGAGAAAATGGGGGGGGGGGGTAAGAAGATTGAAGCATTCCAAAGAGCAAAGTCACCCTGCAATTTTATGAGAAATTTGGATATTACTTGTATAGAACTTTTAGATTTCACTGATAGGCGTCCCCCCACTTACAAGTGATTTTCTCACGCACAACCATGTATATGCACAACACCAGGAAATAATTCATTAATTCAATTCATACCTGGAAATGGTGGGAGTCCTCATGGTTTGCAAGGAGACCCACTCCGAAGCCCAAAGAAGATGTCAGTGAAGGCGGAGGAAGACCCAAAGAGACCAGAGGTGCAGCAGGGCTTTGTTTAGGCTGCTCAGCCTCCCCAACTATCAGCTGACACACGAGGTAGCGCAGCAGCCCTTTTACTGTACACCCTCCAGCCTTCTGCCGGCCCCGGCAACAATATCTAGTTGTAGATATTTTTGGATACAGTATTTTGGAATGGATTGAAGAGAGAGTGGCAGACAGGGAGTTTAGAGGGCGCTCCCCACTTTACGTGATTTCACTTATGCACGCAGGGGGCCTGGAACATAACCCCCGTGTAAGTCACCTGTACTTGCATATTTGTTTCCATTAAAAACAACAACTTTTGTTCAGGATGAGAGCTAGTCTTAGTCCAGACCTCTCCAATGAGATCCCCTTCAGTCAGCTGGGTTCAAATTCCCACCAACCTAAGCCAGCATGACAAACAGCCACAGGTGATGGGAATTGTAGTCCAAGAATAAATGGAGAGTGCCACTTTGGTAAATCCTGCCTTGGTTCTAAAGTATGTGGGAACTCTTAGAATCATAGAATTGTAGAGCTGGAAGGGATCCCGAGGATCATCTAGTCTAACCCCCTGCAGTGCAGAAATCTCAACTAAATAATATACGCAGGTGGCCATCCAACCTCTGCTTAAAAACCTCCAAGGAAGGAGAGTCCACCACCTCTCACTGGAATATATGCCACTATTGAATGAGAATTTGTAGTAGTTCTGAAGGGCCCTTGAAGATTCCCAGGAAGAGTGTGGTACAAGACATTTAAGGAGAGAAAAGCTTGGTTTGGCTATATCCTAAGCAATTTTCTTAGCAGAAAAACTGGATCCTTTCTGTCCAATTTAGAAGTTCTTTGCCAATGACTAGAAAGAAGGTATTTCGTTTATACACACTTTTCTAAAATTTAGTACAGCTAGAGAAACCCAGGAACTCCAGGATTAAGCAGAAATCTAGGTAAAATCCCCTTTACACTGAGAAATCGCAAACATATAGTAGAAATTGGGGAACCTAGGAAGGCAAGGATGAAATAGGTTCAAGCTGGTAGGAGGGAAAACGGTTAACTGTGCCAAAACAAAGGAAGGCAAAGAAAATTTATTGGCATGTTTAGATAATTCATTTAAGGTTTTATGAAGTAAGCTAAAATGAAGTAGTCAAGAGAATATGTGATTGTTAAACACTCTACAGCAAAGCTTCAGTTTATCTGAATTCAAAAACAGCTTGTTAATGTGGAGGTTGCTTCTCTTTTTAAGCCGACCTGTGTCATGTTCAAAACACAGCTCCTTGAAAGCATGAGTTGCCAAAAGAGAACGTGGTGATTGAGATAAGAGCATTGATATGAACTCCGGTATAAAACTTCTCTCTTTGCATCCAACCCTCTGGGAAACATCCTGTTCCCCATTTCTGGCTGCTAGAAATCTGGCCATTTCCGCCCCAAACTGAATTAGCATTCTAGATTTAACTGTGGCAGCCTTCCCTCATCTAGCATCCTCCATATGTTTTGGGACTACAACTCCCATCAACCACACAAAGCACAACCATACAGACCACAGCTGATGGCAGCTATAGTACAAAACAACTGGAGGGTACCAGACTGGGGAAGAATGAACTACGGCAACGCTGTAAAGGGTCAAGTTTCCACTAAAGTCTGGTGATGAAACCACAACTCTTCTTACGGAACCGAGAGATCGTTCTTCCTAACCAAAAACTTGGCTCCAATAGTTCTGCAGGCACTGAGAAAGTTTGTCACTCTTGTTACCTTGAAATCAGATTATATTTTCATCAAACCAATCGAAAGAGCTAGTTGAGAGTGTCCAGGGACTTGTGTGTACCCAGATGTTACTTATTTATTTTTAAGAGCACACTACCATGCCATATCACAAACTGCTTTTGAAATTTTCCCATTTTTCAAAAAAAGAAAAGAAAGATGGTTTGCCAGTTTCATTCCCAAACAGGAAATTATGGGAGGTACTGCCTACTCAAAATTAATAAAATGTTAAAATGAAATGTGTCAAAAAACCTTGAACATGTTTCCATCAGATAAGCAAGGTATCATGTGCAGAGACTTTATTTTGCACTCTTTAGCAGCAGAAAGAACAGCCACCCAGAAAGGCCCATCAAATTCTAGTACAGTCATGTGGTTTGAACATCTCTTGAGCCACTTAAATGGGGAGAGCTCGTTTCGTAAGAAACAAATATAAGACTGCTGGGTTTGTTGAAAGTGTCTTTATTGGACTGATACGTCTGGGTTCTGGAAGTTATTTTTCTTATTTAATTTTTAATGTAACTATACAAGTGCCCTTTTTTGGGAGGCGGGGCATTTGCCATGTAGAACGATGGACCAGAATTCAAGAAACAAAGCTCCAAACCTCTTTTGTTCAAGTAACTATGCTTTGGCTCCAAAGAACTGTGAGCAGAAGGGAAATACCCAATAGTGCTTGCAGGAGTTCATGCAGTGTTACAGCAGGTAGGTCCAATAGCAGTTCTGAAATTAATGTTCATTAATTTCAATGAGCCTACTCTGAGCAAGACTTGCACTGGATACATCCTAATGTATCTGGAAATTGTTTCACTTTCCTCACTAAACTGTTCTAGTGTGAGATGCAGAACTGTCCTGCCACAAGCAGAAAGCACTTTTGGGTCTATGACTCTTACGAACTGCTTTTCTAACCATGTTTTTTTACACCTTCAACAATATTCTTCCCATATAATTCAAACCTATGAACTCCAGAAAACCTACAGGGTCTCGTTCATACTCACCTCCCACAGACAGTCAACTCCTCTACTAGAATGAAGGGCTTTTTTGAACAAGAAACCCAAAACAATTAATAGTTTAGTAAGAGAGAGAGAGAAGGCAAATAGCACAATCCTCCCGCCACCCAGAAGAAAGCCAGCCGTTTCATGTTATTTCGAGAAAAATGAGAAAGGAAGTTCTCTTACCGATAACTCCAATGGTTACTGTCCCCTGCGAACCCCACCTAGCAAGTCGACATCGTGACATGTCAGGTCAGGGCAGCCTCAACCACGCTTCCCTGATAGTCAGGTAATAAAAGGAAGGAGTTAAAATAGAAGTTACGTTTGCAGATTTCTGGATAACATCAGAAAATGTAATGCAATACATTCCGAACTGTCATTCAGAGCTTCTGGTAACCGCCTTACAAGGTGTTAAAAATATATTTCTCCAGAAGAAAATTAAACAGAAACAAAAATAGTTTTTTGGCAGTTTCTAACCAATACCCAGATATACTTATCATGAGATAACTTCATTGTGTAATGAAGATCAGAGGCATTAATAGCCCATTTCTACTGAGGGTTTTTCCCCCCTATTCCAACAGCTGCAAAAGTTAAACATGTGCACCTTGGTGAGCAAGTTTGTACTTTGTAGGATTTTGTTATCAAATTCATCAAGCAAAGCAGTTTTTTATTTTAGCCCTAAGTTAACAGAAGCTCCCATTTTCGGAGAAATGGGAAATACAGCCCAGAGTTCTCATCTTATAAAGCCCACAGAACTTTAGTGGCTTCAAGCTTTCATTTTTAACCACAGAAAATCTATTTGTGCCCACTTTCAGTATTTCACGAAATACTCGTTCACACAAATATTTCAATCTAAACCAAAGGATTATGTACAAGGTTTGAAAAATCTGGCTCATATATGAGGAGCTGCAAGAACCCAATTCATGCTTTGGCCAGGCAAAAAAAGCCCTACTGAAGTTCCAAGATTTGCTTGCATAAGGACTCCAAGAATCCCCTTGGACTCCTTTTATCAAAATATTTTCATACATTTCTTTGCTTTGCTCATAATAGCCTTATTACAAGCATGTTATTTAATGTTCAAAATGCAAATGAGGTTCAAATAATGGCATACAAATGCAGACAAGGTGAAAATATAATCAGGCTTTGATAAATGATGGTCATTCATATAGCCGATTATTAAGCTTAATACCTCCAATACGTTTGGATTTTAACAGAAAAAAATGCTTTAAAACAGTTAAACAATTGAAGATTGATATCTTCAGCTAGAAAAAACAAACCTTACTGAAGGAACTGTAAGCCTAGAACAATTACTATACCTCTAGAAGTTTTAGACATTTTCCTTCATAAATGGGAATGGTTCTGTTAAGTGGGTAACTCTGAAGTATAATCTGGCTTGCAATGCAACGCTAGATCTATGTAATTAGGAATTTGTAGAAATCTTTTGATATAGGTTTCCGAAGTACCAAAACTCTGGCATCATTATTTTTTTCAAGTCACCTTTGTATCAATAGAGACATTGAAGCAACTGCTATAAATGAGTGATCAAATATTGAATTCCATTTCATGATTCCGTCCCCACCTTGAAGAACAAAGGATTGATATTCTTCTGTGACAGGGTTTTTGTCCCTCTGAATTGCTTTGCTGAATAAAAGGTCAAGGCACAGATGAAGCAAAATATATTTTGGAGTGCGTTTTTTATATTTAAATTTTTTTGTGAAGCAAAGTTTCTTAAAGCCATGAATGTCTAATTAGATTGTGTTCTGTATTTAATTTGAAACACAATTGTCCTCTTCATAGCGTATACATACCACTAAGATATCTGGACAATAGTGCTGTCTTTAAAGATGGAATTTATAACAGATGTTTGCGGACAGGTAGGATGGCTAATTTTGTATGCAGAATTTGCTACTTGAAAGAACTTCCAGAATTTAGTTGCATTTTGGATATAAGAATTTTACAGACTTGGCATTTGGGCAAGATTAACAAACACATCACAAGATTCCTCATTATGCACAAGCACATGTGTGTGTTACATTTCCAAATCTTTCTAGATTCTGACATAGACATTTTCACATCAATACAAAATTGCTTTTTACCTCTCTTGGCAGTCCTTGTATATGCTCCATCATAAAGGATAACTTTAAAGCCCTTTAGGACATGGGCAAGTATTTTAAATTGGCTCAAATTTGGTTTGACCAAATAATGTTAAGCTGTGGAGTTGATTGTCAAGCACTTGGATGAGTGTGTGTGTTTGTGATTTAGGTATTAGAAAGCCAGCCACTTCTACTAGACCTAAGAGCCAGATAAGCTTCACAAGACAAATCCTGCAGCTTTACTCAGACAAAACAAAGACATATTGTTACAGGATTTTTTCTTTTATCAGAACCATGGTCAATTACTGTTACCATAGTACCCCAAATAACTGGCTGGACTGAAAAGGCATTTTTACAAGGTTTTCCTTCCTCAATGAGTCAAGAACTACAAACCCACGAAAATTATCTTCCTGACTCACAGCATACAAAATTGTAGGAAGAACGAACACTGTTCGCACAACAATGTAATTCTGTCAAACAGATGATACTATTGGAGGTTCAGACAAGCAGCTTGTTCCCAATGACTTGTTATTTTTCACTATGTTCTAATCAAAGGCAAACTCATAAATTAGGGGCTAATTATTTATTATGGATGTTCAAGTTGGCCAATCTGATCTGTAAATTTAAGACCTTTGAATTTATTTCCTAGAATGCAAATGTACTTCACTGCAGTTTAGCACAGTGCAAAAGATGCAAACAGGTAAAACATCATAAATTGAGAGTCAAATGAATATTAAAAATATGGCAAAAATAGTTTGTACAAAAAGTTCTTTAGACTCTGAAGATATCTCAAATCAATGGAAATTTGAGCTTTAAATCATTCATTCAGAAGGATGTAAAATCTAATATTATAATCAAATTAGCAATTCTGTTATCTAGAGCATAAAATATTTATTTACATTTTCACTGTACTTTGTAAGAATTTACAACCATTCTCATATCTTTGTTCAAAGCAAACAAAAACATTAAAATTGAGCACATAATTGTCTGTTTTTATGTTTGCACACTATCAAATTGAGTTGAAGTCATTAGATGTTATCCATATTAGTAACATAAAAACAGGATAGGTTTATTGACTGCCTTCCTACATGAAACTTCTCATATATCCAGACAGGACTTAAAATCATATGACTAAAAACAATTTGCACACGTTTACAAATGTACCTGAAGCTGTTAAGAAAGCAACCAATTGAAAGTTAAATGCAACTAGATTAGATTAACAATTATGAAATTTCAATTTGATGCTATGATTAGACCTAGCTCTGACTCATATGCCACAAGTGCCAGATGTTGGAAATTGCAAGAAATTTGCATGAATTTGATCACTCACATAGGCAGTTTTTTTTTATATCTAAAAAAGATGTTTCTTGCAAGAATTACCAATAAAATGTTTTAGGACACAATTGAATTTGAAATAGGTAATGTTTTGAATAGATTTTTGAGTTTTATTGAAATCTTACATGAACAAGAAGAAATTGGAAATACAATCACATCAAGGAACAAATTGCCACGGATTTGACGTTTAGGCCAAACAAATTTTGTAGGGCAGATTTTCAAAAAGGTGTGAAGTTATAACAATTTAAAAACACAGTTAACCTACTTCTAGGAATGCAAAACATACAGTCATGTTATTTTCAATACAAGAAAACTTAATTTTGTTTTAATTTCTTAAAACTACGGAGACAAAGTACTAGCTTTACTTTATGTACAGCATATGCCTATGTAGTCTATTCCAAATCCAAAAAAGAAAAAGGAAAAAATGAAACTGTCCAAAAACAGAAGGTCTGCAAAATCATGATTTAACAGTGTCGCCCATCCTGCTGATAAACTGCTAAAATGAAGCCTAAAACGATAAAAAGCACTGTCTCCCAAAACTGTGTTTGGGAATTCTGCAAGCTCAGTAATGTCCAAGTGCATTTATGAGAAAAGAAAAAAATAATAAAAGACTTGAGTATATACAGAATAGAGTGATTCTTCAGCCCAATACAAATGGCAGCCAATCACTACTGAAGGATGAAACATTAATTTTTGGAAGGATGTAGAGCTATAGCCAAATTCTATCTTTCCAATATTCCCACGCCCTCCTTATTTGTCTTACTTCCACTGTTGCCCATACGTATCCTGATAAAATTCCTGGTTGTCATTATTGTAACCATAGTTACCGGCATAGTCACCACCTTGCTGAAGCGGCTGCTGAGCGATGGGTTGGGAGCCCCAGTTCTGCTGGTTGTTGGTCTGGCGGCGCTTGGAATCCGGTTGGTTGTACCCATCAGCCTTTCTCTTGCCTCCCACGTTGCCCCCACGGTTGCCCCTGGCTCCACGAGCACCACGTCCTCTCTGCTGCTGGGCAGGACCCCCTCTCCCACCCCTGGCTCCTCTTGGTGGTCCCATTGGTGCCCCCCTCTGGGAATAGCCAGCTCTACCTCTTGGTGGTGGTGCTCCCCGCCCCCTAGGTGGTGGAGGTGCGCCTCGCCCACCCCTTCCTCCTCCTCTTCCTCTTATAGCATAGCCATCATCATAGCCGTAGTAAGGATCTTCATAGCCACCACGGTAGTCATGATAGTCATAGCCATAGTAATCATCATAATAATCTTCATAGCCATAGTAATCTGGGGGATAGCCATAGCCGCCTCTCCCTCCACGCCCTCGGCCTCTAATTGGAGGTGGCATACGAGGTGGAGGATAGTAATAATAATCTTCGTACCTAGTGAGCAGGAAAAAAGCATTAGCATTAGTTCATGCTGCTTTCTCAATTTAAAAGTTCAAGCGGAGTTCAGCATGCCAGATTAAAGTAGATTTTTACTATGTTGCTATCAGACAGAAACTCTCGTCTTTGAACTACAGTACAGTTAATGAAGTTAACACTCACGCAGTACTTCTGGAGGCTTGTCTGGCAGCCTGGCGTTCTTTCCTTTTCTTATCTGGAGGCTTAGCTAATACTATTTCAATTTCTTCCCCCTCTATCTCTTTTCCATTCATTTCGTTCATGGCCTGTTTGGAAGGGGAAAGAAGTTTAAATTCCATTCTACAGAGAAGAATCCTTCAGGATTTCCCACCTTTCCACTCTTCTAAATTCTGATATTCTCATGTCCAAAGTAATTCCATTTCAACACAATGCATATTTACATACTGAATGTTTTATGAAGTGAATCGCTTTAAATTTGCCTGGGACAAGAACAGAACACCTGTGTGTCTACTCTGGTGTAGGAGAGACTTCTGTAACAATGAAGAACTACTACTAGCTTTGTTTTAAAACAGGGCATTAGACTGAAGGCTGAATACTCTTTCTGGAAGGAAGATAAGACAGTCTCCATTTGTGTTTCACAGTGAGAAACACTTTTTCTTGCTTGAGCTGCTTTTAAAGAAGGAGAAGTCTGGAAAGCAAATACAGTGGTACCTTGGTTCTCAAACGCCTTGGAACCCAAATACTGCAAACCCAGAAGTACTGTATTTTTCGCTCTATAAGACGCACCAGACCATGAGACGCACCTAGTTTTTGGAAGAGGAAAACAAGAAAAAAAATATTCTGAATCTCAGAATCCAGAACAACAATAGGGATTGCTGTGCAGCGAAAGCAGTGATCCCTCTTGCTGTTCTGGCTTCTGGGATAGCTGTGCAGCCTGCATTCGCTCCATAAGACGCACACACATTTCCTCTTACTTTTTAGGAGGGAAAAAGTGAATCTTATAGAGCAAAAAATATGGTAAGTGTTCTGGTTTGTGAACTTATTTCAGAAGCCGAACATGCTCCATTTTGAGTGCCACACTTCAGTTTTGAGCGTTACGCTGAGGTCTGTCTGTTTTTGCTCTTTATTTTACATTTTTGTTTTTGTGGCTCTTTGTTTTTGTGACTGTGTGGAACCCAGTTCAGCTACTGCTTGATTGTGTGACTGCAATACATTGTTTATTGCTTTCATTTTATGGATCAATGGTCTCATTATATAGTAAAACTCATGTTAAATTGATGTTTTAGGGGTTGTTTTTAAAAGTCTGGAACAGATTAATCCATTTTGCATTACTTTCTATGGGAAAGCACGCCTTGGTTTTGGAACAGACTTCCAGAACGGATTAAGTTTGAGAACCAAGGTACCACCGAAGATGAAGCGGGACGAAAAGATTGGGGGTCTTTAGGGGGAGGGAGAGAACTTTTTAAATACAGGGCAGCATATGCTGTTTAACATATGCAATGTGAACAATGCACTGGTAAAACCTTTCCAACGTACCGGGGGGGGTGTGTGTGTGTGAGGGAGAGCAAGAAGATTTAAATGGAAAGCATCAGACTAGATGAACCAATTACAATATTCAGCATTTATAGAGCATTTTTAGGGGGTTCAAAGCATATACGTTGGATTGCATCCAATACCATGCTTGTACTCCTCCTGCCAGTATGCCCTGAAAAACATCTCCTGAGGTTAGGAAAGAGGCTCAAGAAAGGCATGAGATGTGAAGTACAGGCTGTAGCGGGAGGAAGAAGTCAGGTAGAAGCTGACTGCAACTACCATTTTGCTGCATAACGTAGGTCTGTATGCATCACCACGACATCAAATGAAGAGTTTTCCTTTGCCCATGCAGTCTGAAACAGGGAAGTGAACAGCAAACTCCAGTTTTGGCTGGGAGCTTTGTTTTCATCTACAGTGCACTTAATATTATATATGACCTCATGTGCTGGGCAGGTGGGCGTGGCTTGGGGGAAACGACCTCACAGGCTGAAAGAGGATCCTTGCCAGGCATAATCAGGGACTGTTCCCCACCCACTGGCCTAGATAATGAAATTGTGCATACCTACCTTGACCGCTGCCCCCCTATCTTCAAAATGAACAAAAGCATAGTCTTTTAATTTCTTCACTCTTTCCAGCTTTCCAAATTCTGAAAAGGATTTCTCCAGTATTTCTTCCGTCACTGTAGTGGCCAAGTTTCTCACAAATAAAACTTTCACCTGTTAAAAAAGGGGGTGGGATTTTGATATCAGCTTCAGAAATCCAGTAACTCTTACAATACATGCTTGCTCAGATGCAAGAGTGCACTAAATAACCATCCAGGAAAAGATAGCTTTATCTCTGTATCACAAGAGGCGTTAATTTTATCACTAAAACTGAAACAGCAACTAACAACATGGACCACTGACAGCATGTTTCAGTGTTGGCTTCTGAATTAGGCTCCCATCAACTTTTACTTTCAAGATTTCATTTAAGAGATACAGGCACAATTCCATGTTGCTTATTTTTTGTAAGATTCCCAGGGAACGGATGGCATTGACCAGCATCAGTATATTAACCCTACTGCCAGGTGGAGGAAAAGCATGGATGTACCTGGAATTGTATACTTCAGTAATTCTTACACCCCAGGTAGGGGGAAAGGCAAAGTATCATTGCAGACATGGCCACCCTATTGTAATGGCAAACTACTTTTGGCTCAAAGGGCTGCATGTTCATTCTTGGCTAAACCCTCTGGGGTGTCCAGGTCAGTGATGGGTGTTGTCCCCCACACCTCAGTTGATGCACGCCAATCAGCTTAGGGGGATGTGTTATTGGCCCCTCCAGGCTCATCAAATGATTGATCCGATGACTGGGGAGAAGGCAATTCGTATCTCCATCAGGGTGCTGGGGTCCACCCACCCAAGCATAGTGTCTTTTTTATTTCCTTTTTCTTGCCCCCCCCCAAAAAATTTGTGAGATCTTGGGGGATGGGATCTGTGTCCCAATCTGGAGTTAGTCACTTCAGCAGTACAGCCTTTGCTCTATTACCTTTGCCATGACTTCTGGATCTGGTTCCTCTACAGGGTCAGCCCATTCCACGGTAACGACGTTTCCCCAGACTTTTACTTTCCCACTCATCAGCCGACGCCGAGCTTGAGCGGCTGATTTGTGATCCTCGTATTCCAGGAAGCAGAATCCCCGATTCTTCTTTTTATCATCAGGTTGGTGATACAAGATTACATCCACTAAACCCTCTGTAAGAACAAGACACCTGGATGTAACACAGAAGCCTATTTCTGGCTTCAAATGCGAACTGGAATGCAGAAGCTTCAGCATAAGCAGATCAAGTCTTCAGCACACTCAAATGATGCAGTGCCAGAATACACACACAATTAAGTTCTCCCTTCTCTAGGCACTGGCTCCATCGACTTTTGAACATAAACTTACTTCTAGCATGAGGAGATGGCAGAAGTAATGTTTCTTTGCCCAGCACTCAAAATCTGATCCAGGGCTGCCATTCCTCTTCTTTTATATGGCCTCCCAGGTTGCAAGGTCTGCACCAATGACCATAAAGATGACACCATCTACCAAATCTAACGCCATCTGGGCGGAGGGAGATTTCTTCAATGAAATGGCAGCGCTCCAAATAGTCAGGGCCGTCTTACCCATAGGCGCTAGGGGTGTGGGGCACCCAGGCTCTCAAGGGCGCCAGGCCGAGAGTCTGGGGCCCAAGAGTTGAGTCCGGGGAAGAGCCCGCCCGTCGGTCAGAGTGCCACAGCTGGCTCTTCTGCTGCAGGGGGCTCTGCACCGCGAGTTCGCGGGGCAACCGAGCCAGTGAGATGCTGAGGTGGCCGGCTGGCTCCGCCCTCCTGCACACCTGGGACTGGGCAACCTGGCGGGTGGGAGTGCCAGGCAGATCTTTGCATCCCGGCATCGCATATGCTTAAGACAGCCCTGCAAATGGTACTGACATTCTCATTTTGCTGCCACTGGGAGACTCATTTTTACCATAGATGACCTCAACATGCATTCAAGGGAACACCAGTCCTGACTGGATTTGAACTTGGATGTTCAATATTGTACTCCCCACTCCTTGCACACTCTCACCCCTCCTTTGCTACTTGGAAGCTTCCCCACCTTATCAAAACCACTTCTGGCCATTACAGGAAGGCAAAGAAGCACCTGGTACAGCAAATCACTTCCTCTAAAAGTGGGATAGCACTGGCACCCAAATGTATAGATTCTCCCCTTGCCACCTTCTCCCTTCTCAGTTATTTTAAGCCAATGGAAGCGGAAAGAAGGGGGGAAGCAAACTTGTTTTAAATAAGTACCAGTGGTCCTAGGGTTAAGAGAAAGAAGCAAGACCAGCCTGCAACCCTCTCAAAGACATCAATTTTCATTAGACTTCAAACACCCTGAAATTCCCAAGTCCAAATCAGTGCCTGCGATTCCTACAAAATGTCTGCTGGAAGTTCAAGTAAAATGCAATTTAACTGCACAGCCACTTCAAGCTGGATACCATTCAGGCCCTATGAAAAGGAACTGGGTGGTGTTTCATAGGTTAATATTGTTTGGTGTGTGCATTTTAAGTGGTGCCTTAGAAGGGTTTATATTCTGAAAGATAGAGGATATAACTGTACTAAATAAATTCAGAGTCTTAACAGGCATGTTTATTATCAACACTAGTCTGCTTGTTTCATGAGTGAAATGTTAATGCCTTACAACACGTCATATGCTCAACTCCTTACCTGTAACTTTGCTGAACTCTTCTAGTATGTTTTCCTTGGTCTTGTTTTTTGGAATTGATCCAACGAACAGCCTGTTGTTTGCCACAGAGATGCATACGCCAAGGTGTTTACCAGGACGGATTTCATAGTTGTCACACTGAAAAGAACGTTAAGCTGAACACTCATCTTAAAGTTCCAATTTAATGGTACACAGATCAACAAACTCTCCACCTGCTCCAGTGGGGAAGATCTCAAAATAAAATGCTATCTACTACAAAAAAAGCATCATACCTGCATCCCACTTTGGAAAGATTTAAGGTTTCCAGTAATCTAGCTCATTTCCCAATAATAGGCGTTTGCCAGCTCAAAATACACTGTCTAAGGAGACTTCTCAGGTTTAGAATGCTAAATCCAGCCTCACAAACTTCAGGCTAGATGTCTGAGAAGCTCACATGCACAAATCTCCTGTTTCATCCCAGTACCTGGTACTCAAGGGTACACTGATTCTGAACATGGAGATTAGATTCTTAGCTATTGTAGTCATTGTTATTCATAAATGTCTCTATTAAAGAGCTGTGCATGTTAGTACAATTCACTGTAATGTAGCTCTGAAGGTTATCTTCAAAAGGAAGACACTCCATTCCTAAGCACATCATCTACTGTTACTTCACTATCGATAAAACATCCTTTTTCAGATCAAGCAGCCTGGACTCGGGAGATTTTTATGACAGTGAACACCCCAGAACTTATATAAAGTCATCACTATTATACTTCCATTTTATTTTCAATCCATTTCCCAAGTGTGAATTTTCCTTTATCGCTGCTGGTACACACTAATATTTTCAGTAAGCTTTCTCCTTAAGAAGGTTTTTTTTAGGCTGTTACCAACAATTTACAATCCATTAGTGTATCAGCAAAGTTAGTATTCCCATTTACCCACTCAGTACATCACTCAAGATGCTCTTACATAGCATTTCAGCTTCTGCTCTGTTTGAAGAGAGCTTTTTATGGAACAATCCAATTGGTACTTACTTGAGAGTAGGTCCTACTGAGAGTAAGTCCTACTGAACTCAAAGGAACTTACTTGTGAGTAGACTAGTTTAGGATTGTGTTAGTGCCTGATTGGTAAAATCCTAATTTGCTATTATCTGCACACTTAGCTAACTCACCAATTAACTGTGCCTCCAGTTAATTTATGAAAGATAAATACCATCAATTACAGATCCTTGGGGACCCTTCTCTGTACTTGGAAAACTTCTCTGTACTCAGAAAATTAACTATCAGTTAATTTTCCCTTGCCCCTTTTTAGCCAGTTTTATCCATCATTTTGTCCCTTTTCTATCAAACTTTAGGAGCTTCAGTGAGGAACCAAGCATCCTTACCTACAACTGTAAATAATTCAAAAAATGTTAACCAAGCCTTTGCAGATGCCTTACTATTTCATGTTTTCAACTAAAATTTACCTGGGCTGAAAAAGAGCTATCAAGGAGGTCTCAATAATAACTCTGTGTCCAAGGTCCAAAAGGAGAACTCAAGTCAGATTCATCCTGCAATTTTCCTTATTAACATCAGATGGCATGGTTAAATTGAGAAGTGCCTTAAGTAGCAGCAATTAATGACTAGTTGTTTATAACTAGCTAACTGCTAATTTATAGCTCATGACTGAGTGATCTAGAATACTATGGGAGCCCACCTGCAAAGAAAGTATCTATGAGTTAGTTTGTGACCACAGCGAAGTCATTCCATCCTCCAAGATATATGGCATAGCATAATAATTACCAATTTGACTGCTTCTTGTGCTGCATCTTTACTACAGAAAGTGATGAAAGCGTAGCCTCTGTTCTGGCCAGAGAGGGGATCCATCATGAGCCGCAGGTCCCAAATTGGGCCTGCCTTCTCGAATAGTGGTACCAATTCATCTTCATACAAATCCCTAGGAATTTTACCAACAAAAACCTGGTGAGGAAAAGAAAAAAAATATTTTGTTTGTTAGTAAATGACATTTAAAAAATTCTTAATTCAATTAAGAAAAACGCAATAGATTTGTGTGAGGTGATATTTCAAAATGGTTGATCTTCCTTTTCAAACACTCAGAACAGAGAAGCTCCTGCTCTAAGCACATGGGCCACTACCTAGAGCTACTTTAGGAATACCCTTTCTTTAATCACTGCACACAACACAAATACTGGCTCAGTTCACATGTAACAGGGAACAATGGTTTCCCACTACACAACCTTGGGCTTATGCACTTCCCCTCCTTCCCACCCAAAAGGACAGCAAAAGCTTCTGTTTTCAATTTTAAACTAGCCGCAGTTCCCTGTGATGGCGAATTTGTGGAACTCTGGTCATTTAACCCAGCGGTGGGAACCATTTTCAGTCAGAGGGTCACATTCCTTTCTGAGCAACCTTTTCAAGTGGGTGAGGCCAGGAGCCAATAGGGGCAGTCCAACTGATGGGACTCTTACCTTCACAATAGACTACATTCCAGTCAGGTAAAAGTCAGAGGTTTCTACACACACATTTCTCCATTCCCATCCAGGGAAACAAGAGGAATTATCATAGTTCAAGGACTCATTCCAGCTAGGCAAAAACACTTGGGAGGGCATGGAACACGGTCAGGGAGAGGTGTGGCCTGGGGAGAGTCCTATGGGCTGGAAAAAGAGAGGCAAATGACCGCATTTGTTCCCCACCTGCTTTGTGAACAAATCAGGATTTGAAACCTAATTTGATCCTGACTTGCTGTCACTAACCCTAGTTTAAACAAACCACAGTTCCAAGTTGGGCTGTCACGGGGCACCAAGGCTAGTTTAAAAATGAAAGCAGAAGTTTCAATCTCCTATTTGCAGGGGGGGTGCGATGAAGAGTATGTGAGCTCATTGCTTACCGTAGCTCAAAGCTGCAGTGAGTAAACCACTGTTTTCTATTACACCTGGAGGGCCACAAGTTAGCCAAATGAACAACAGCTCTGAATATTACTGCAGTTAAAAGACAGGCTTTTCAAAGTGTTTCCTGTCAAAATCTGGTTAGAAAACTCAGCTTAACAATTATTTTCATTATAGCTAAAACTAAATAATTAGTTTTTAAGTCTTATTAGATGAAATAGGCAACCATTGTTAGGTAAGGACAATCTTTATGTATCTGCAATTTATGTGCAGCAGTATGTACATACAAACCTCTGTGCCGATGCCAGGCTGGGATCCTGAGTAGACCGTATCTGGAGGGGGGCCACCATACTTCCGCTGGCCTGTAGTCACGTCCAAAGTATAACCAGTCCTCTCTAGCAAAGCCTGAATAAAGGATGAAGAATTAGAAGCAGATGTTTTCATCACACAAGTGGCATTCAACAACACATTCTTTACCAAGACAGAAAAACAAACCAGAAAGAGCCCCATCCACAGAACCTCTTGCATATTCTATGTATGAATGTATGTATGTATGTATCTATCCTATACACCACCCTATACTCCGAGGTCTCAGGGCAGTTCACAACAAGACCACAACATATAAAAAGCAGTAACCCAATAACCCCCCACAAAAAGGCCACATTCTAAAAGGGTGTTGGGTGTCAGTAAGCTCAACCAAAGAAGAGTCTGGATTTGATATCCTTGCTTTATCACTACCTGAAGGAGTCTCAAAGTGGCTAACAATCTTCTTTCCCTTCTTCCCCCACAACAAACACTCTGTGAGGTGAGTGAGGCTGAGAGACTTCAGAGAAGTGTGACTAGCCCAAGGTCACCCAGCAGCTGCATGTGGAGGAGCGGGGAAGCAAACCCGGTTCACCAGATTACAAGTCTACTGCTCTTAACCACTACACCATGCTGGCTCTCAGGCCTGGTTAAAAAGGAACATTTTTGCCTGACACCTAAAGGTGCATAATGAAGGCGCCAAGCGATCTTCCCTGGGGAGAGCATTCCATAGACAGGGAACCACTGCAGAGAAGGACCATTCTTGTGTCGCCACGCGAACAACTTGGTGCTGCACCCAGCTAAATGAAGTGCTCTTCCTCTTGCTGCTTATTGGGACCACAGACTAGGCGTTGTATCCAACTAAGTACTACTCAGAGTAAGCTTACTGAAATTAATGACTAGGGCTGGGTAATACCTGCTTGCCATCGTCGTAATACACCGACAGCTAAACATTGTGATATGGTGGTATATTACGATGCTGGAAAGAAGAAGGGGAGGAGGCAGGCAGTTGCTGGCCACAGAGACAATTAGTGTCACTGTGCACAGCTTCTGCCTCTTCCAAAACCGCAGCCACCTCTTCCAGTGCACGGCGCATGGAGGAAGGAACCCAACCATGCAAGGAACAGGGCGAAGTCACCTCCTCCTCCAGCTCCCACCCATTCTAAGGCAACTGAGGAAGGCTCATAAATGCTCCGTCTGTGCGCCTGCATCAGCCGCTGCCGCCTTTGCATGGACAGGTGGGGGAGGGCTGCCTCTTTCTCCCAGGAGAAAGAGGTAGCTTGCACATGCTAAAGTGATTGAGGAAAGAAGCAGCCATCGAGTCCCTGTCAGGGAAAAGGGTGGGGTATAAATTAATAAATATATAATAATTATAATAATGGAGGCACATTTCTCTCCTATATATAGATAGGGCTCTTTTGCTATTACGCATTTGCAACACTCGTGATTTTAACTATTTAATGTCATACAAGCCTGACCCCCTCAATACGATTCTTTCCTCCAGTACAAGTCCTTAAAGCAACATCAGAACAATGCAATTAATTACTTAAATACAGAAATATCCACATAGAAGTTCAGAAGAACCTTTATCTGTTGCTCTGTACACTCAGCATATGTATACATTACCTTAATTTTTGCTTCATCTGGCCCCTTTGTTGATTCTTGTACTTTGCTTCCTTGTTTCTCTCTCTGTCTGTAAGTCTTCATAACTCCACATAAAAATGCACTTTTGTTCTGCAGATACAATTTATGACACCATTCAAGAGGAAGGCATAAAAAGAAACCTGAAGCCATTGAACCTTGCATAACACTCAACTGCTGCAACTTTTGACAGAACTAAGTAGAGTGCTTTAAAAAAAATAAATCACTTTGTACAATTTATTTAACACAAACAACCACTCCATTGAACACCACATCAGGCCAAGGACTCTGAATATGAGAGTCTTTTTACACGCATGCAACTCTAGACTTTAACAGTGCAGCCCTATACATGTCTACTCAGCAGTAAGCCCCAGAGTTGAATGGGATTTCCTTCCAACTAAGGAAACCTAGGATTCCAGCCTAAATGCAGTGTTTGAGGGGTAAGGTTGTCAAAAAGACACAGTGCAGAAGAGTTCAAAAAAAAAGGATGACAACCTTTTTGGTGCTTGTTATAGTCATGTTAGAAAGAATGCTACATTTGTGAACCTATTTCTTCACACCACAGGAGCTCTTACCTTACCTGTACATGCGACAGGTCACTTTCCTTAAACTGCTGTAATACAGAGAGGGCTCCTTCTTCGTTAAATTCTCTAAGAGCATCTATTGCTCTCTCATCAAGATCAACATAAGCTACCAATCCTAAAAAATTAAAAATAGAAAAAAGTTACAGATTCCCATTTAATTATACAGAGGCAATTTCATTCAAAAACACTATTTTATTTTGCTAAATTTGAAGTAATTTGAGCTCAGTACATCAAGGTAACTACGGCAAACTAAAAAGTTATATCCAGAAACAAAATTGTTTGAGGAACTGTGTGGATATTCTGCTGCGCAAAGCAACACTACATATCAGGGTTTGAAACAATGAACTCTGGCTCACATTCCCTTTTAGGATATTTCTTTAAGATGGAGCCATTACAAACGATGCATAAACACTACATAATCTAACAACAGTTGTGCTACAGCAGCTATTCGAGCAACCTATAAAACCAACTTCTCCCCTTCAAAAAAAACTAAAGTGAAAAATTATCCCCATTTCTATAAAAAGGAGATTACAATAAATGTTTTTTACTACAGATAAATACCATTTTGCCACAACTTTCCAGCCAGTGACATTATTTCAAGCCCTGTTATGTACATCAAGTACACTAATATTAAGCTTACAGGTGCAGACCCACATACAGTAGGACCAGTTCTGAAGCATAAAGTACTTTCTTTTACATTAAAGTTAATAGAAGTTTATGAAAAATGTAGAAAAATTCTAATTCCATCAGTATTAAATGGTAAGGTGCTGAGATATTTGTACCAACTTCCAATAGCTATCCAGAGTGTTTTGAATACTTCAGGATTTTAAAGAGCACTGAAAACATCTTTCTTCTCTATCACACAGAATAGCAGTGCACAAAGACTGCATTTCAGAATTGATCCTGCATTTTGGAAGGCATATTTTGTACTGGGACAAAGCTCAGCAGAGGTTTTAAAAGTAATGAAGTTCAGCCCCAAGTTTAATTATAAAATTAGTTGTAGTGAACACTACTAACGGACACCAGTGGGGCAAGTTTAACCATGAAGATAGTTGTACAAATATTGTTGAATACTAGGTAGTAAAATGTTTTAACAAGTTTAGATAAATGTCAAACTCCTCATGACACAACCTCAGTTGCAACACATTCTAAAATCCTGTACATGCATTTCTCAGACACCTACACTCAAGCCACTAAGTGTACATCATCATATAGCACCGCCTTAGAGAAGTGTCTCTCTAAGGAAATAAAAACTATCTGGCAGGCACTCATTGGGACTGTCATTCAAGACAGATCAGCCACATGAGTCAAAATATCAACATAAAGAAGACAGATATGGTATTGTTTTGAACTGCCTTAAACTTACATAACTTTTGGAGTATTTTAGGGGGGAAAGATAAAGCAGATCTTGCCACTGAAATATTTGAGATAAGGGCATGAAGCAGTTCCATTTATATTTCTAAATATATTCACAACACGCATACTAAAGAGGAAGAGGAAGTTTCTATTTCACACCCCAAAAAATATGTGTTTCCTAAGCAGAACATGTGTTCTCTCTCTCTCTTTAGAATACACAATAAGCCACTTGCTCCATGCAAGATAAACATAATTCAAATATAATTATTAATCTGAACACATCAGTGTAATTACTGATATGGACTGAAATATTCACTAGGAGCTGGACAAACATGAAATTCACTTACAGACTGGAATTCAAACGTAGCCCTAAGTCAAGCAAGCAAGCTATTTCCCTCAATAAGCCAAGCACCTATTGAAATATTAAGTGTTTAACACAGTAACTATAAATTGGTGATGGTAGAAAGGTAGAAACAAATGATTATTTTATAGAGGAAACTTATAATTCAGTAAGCTGGAATGTCCACTTTTACTTGTGTCTATGAAACAGTTAAGTGCCCTGATGACCTAAGATACTGTCAACATGTCAAACCCAATTTGACCTCAAAGAAGTGAAAGCAGCTGTACATTCAAAGCTACACAGTACAAAACACAAGTAAATTTTTTCAACTTTAAAACCTAAAAATTTGAAAATCGTTTGCCTTCACTTTCATAACCAATCAGAAACAAGAAATGCATATTATACCTGTCTGAAATATTTCATCAAGTCTCTCTGCCACCTTCTGTGGGAGGCCTGCCTCTATCAGTGTCTTGTAGTGTTCTGTGTGAGTTACACTGGAAGTATCCATTGGTTCTTCCTCTTCTTTTAACTGTACCGCATTACCATTCACCTGATTAGCCATTTTATTATGCTGCTGGAAAAAATTCAGGAGCTATATTACATAAAGCCAGAAATAACTAATTTGTAGGACAATGCATTTATCTAAACTAATTTGTAAACATGCTGCAAGTGACTTGAATTAAACCTATTATTTAAAGCCTTTAGAATGCAGCTCACCTACATTAAATAAGTACAGTTCTAAATACTGTGGAACATGTACATGGAATAGCGCACAATTTTAAGCACTTCATGTACATCAGATCTAATTTTGATTTTGGCATTAATTTCTGTGATCTTAGTGGTGGGGAGTATACTGAAATGCATGAACATCTGCCATTATTACCCTGGTCTCAAAAAGATTTTAAGTCAATGTGCTTAATACAGAGGCCTACAGGGCAGCTTAATATGCAAATGTCAATACTTGCTTTCCATCTTTCCCATAGTTTTCTGGCTTATTTCCATACCTTCCTTCAAATCCTGTTACATAAGAGAAGCCATGCTGCTTTAATGTACACTAGTTGCCAGAACACTTTTAAAAATAAAATAAAAAACAACATGCCACATTAGGTTTTGCACAAGTGGAACAATCGATAAACGAATTGCATGTCACATACCAGCAAGATGAACTTGTATTAAATTCTGCATATCATAGCACAGCATGTTATTCCAGATATTAGAGTTTAAATGAAAGTTTTAAACGAAAGGCAGCACCTTCAATTTTCCATATCAGTGAGAAAGACTTGATGCGAAAGTCAATAAGAAGACTGCAGAGATATGAATAAAAAAAAGTAGCACTATCTTCTCAAACAAATACTGAGGTATTTTGCCAACTTATTTTATGTGTCTGATTACAAACTGGTGCTTAATATTCAGGCAGGACAGCACAGGTGATATAAACAACTACTTAAGGAAGAGGGCTGGTTGACAGTGCCATATTAGCAGAGGCAAAGCAATCTTGATTTCACCAGAAAACTCAGTAAGACATATGAAACAAAGATTTTTTAAAAATGTTTTAAGTGCAGAACACTAAAACTAGTCCTTCAAATACTAGATACAACTTTAAGATAATCATCCAATTAAAAGCATGCAATACAATTAATGTATCAAAAGCAAGACAAAAGATGTCCCACTCCAGAAAAGTTTTGCCATCAAAACATTTTAGTTAAAGGTCAATGAGTACTTTAATGGGCTATGACCTTACTGTAGCTTGTGCAGAATAACTGGTACACTATTTCATTTTTGTAGCAGATGCCACCACACTCCTTTCTACTACAGACTGTATAAAACCCCTGAAGTTTTTGCTACTGCGTGTTTTTGAGCACATGTCCTGCTTTAAGACCAAAAGCACAAAAAGCTTTCAAGCTGAACAAAACTGTTTTGGTGATCCACAAAACTGAGGCCTTCTAGTTTATTGAGGTTGCTCCTTAATACCTCTGCACTTACATGAAAAGCAGCAGTGGTGCATGAAGAGACAAAACCCCACAAAGAATTAAGACCAGTTGCTTCTTAGCAAATACTGCACCCTGAACACGGGATTATGATGCTACAAGTTTTCCCCAAAGAATTTCTCAGTGGTTAGTCTGGTTATATTAAACCTCATTCCCCCCCCCCTCAAGTGAAAGCATGTTTAGAAGTGTTACATCCACACTACATGCAGCATTTTATGGGTTCCAGTTCTGCTTTGTCACGTGTTACTTCCTTTGCGGGGAACACAACACCGAAAAAAGTAGGTCCGCCACACACAAAGCCATTTTTCTAATGAAAATTGTATCCAAGCAAAGGCTAGTGGGACAAATGTAACCCATTTTGGGAGATTCATTGTTTCTAGATACCTCATCTGCACTATACAGTGAACCCTTAAGTTACGTACCTCTTTGGATATGTAATCTTCGGGTTGCGAAAGTGGCAAACCTGGAAGTATTTTTCCGGGTTTCGCCACTCGCGCATGCGTGGAAGCGCTCTATCACGCCATGCGCATGCGCAGAAGCGGTGCCTCTAGTTACGGATTTTTCGAGGTGCGCAGACCCCCGGAACAAATTAAATCCGTATCCAGAGGATCCACTGTATATTTAAAACAGCATCAGACCACTAAAAACAGCATCTTCACCCTAAGACTCCTAATTTATTAAGGGTGCTGAGAGTACTTAGGAGACCCCCCCTGGTACCATCACAGAGTTCCAACCTCCAGTCATCCTCTCTTCCCATAGAACTCTGTGAATTGTGGCTCTTTAAAGGGAATAGAAGTGTACTAACAACTCTCAGCATCCTTAACAACGTACACTTCCCAGGATTCTTTGGAGGAAGCCATGACTATTTAAAGTGATATAATACTGCTTTAAATAGAAAGTGCAGACGGGACCCTTCGCCTGATCACAGGAACTTGGGCTTGATTATCTCCAACAATGAAATGCCAACACTACCAAAGCAAAGACAACTTGAGGGATATGGGGATATGTAGCACCCGAACAAAAATTAACACCACCTTTACTTCTTATTCTAAATACTGTCATTTCAAAGCATTCTCCTCCAAGAGAATGTTCATATAGCTGACATTTATAAAGATTCTCAATGCACTTCAGTACATCTCTCAAGGGCTTGAAAAAGAATACAGAAGACACAAGCATGTCTATCGATGTTTTAGTGATAAAAAGATGATTGGTTGATTAAGATATTTACAGATAAGTCTAGTTACCCTATGTACATAGAATTCCTAGAAAATACTTCAAGGCCATTCTAATTTGTCTTCAGAGGTGGTAGCACAATGAAAAAGAAACTTCGCCCTCCTGGACAGAGCTTCGCTTTTCTGCAGACAGGTGTGGATTCCACAAGGAATCAGTGTCTAGAGTGTTTATGGGGAGGGGCTGGTTGGTTCATATTTTATAGAACTACTTAGCTATTAGCATTATTAGAAATATGCTAATACAGCTTTATTAGCAAAGCAGTAACCTTGCTGAAGCTAAACAAGTCTGGGTTGGATCAGTGGATGGATGAGAGACTCCATGGGAATCCTATGTATGCTGACTTTTAAGTGTCACAAGAGAAGGAAGGTAAGTGTACTAAATAACCTATTAAAAAACAACAATATATCAATCCCAAGGAAATGACACCTTCACCACAGTTCAGTTTGTTACACAAATTACTTAACAAATATTCATGTATATATACAGTATAAGCAGAATGTCAGAACAAGCAAAACTCAAGATTTGTCTGCATATTTTAACGTTCTATTCTGCATGCAGCTGTGGAAGAACTGCATACAAGCTTTGACATGAAGTAATCTTTTGGGACCAGGGAAATCCTTTCTGGAGGAAATGTGATTGTACCCCCCCCCCCGGCCCATGCTGATAACATTCAGGCACCATGAAAACATTTATGTCTAGGCTTTTGGAACACAGTTGGTATGGAGCCTAAATCTTTACTGTAAAATACTGTTTATTTTTCACTACATGGCATTATAGTTCTTCATATAGACAGCTGATGATTTAAATTGCTTTATCGTGTTTGTTTTTTATAGTTGCTGTTAAGACACCCTGACCTTCTGTAGAAAGATGGGAAGAACAAAAAATAAACTAACAGTCCCTGTGCAATCGAAACCCATCAACAAATTCACATGATCCAGTACTACTACTGTTTTTGAGTTTTACCTTCACAACTCACTATAATGGACTCATTCACACTGAATTTACAAATGCAGATAAAAAAAATTCAATAACACAGTTTATGATCCAATACAATTAGTTAAGAATTTTCCTCACACATTTATCAAGCTTCTGTTCTGCCTTTCCATAAAAGGCATAAAATTTCTTCTGAATATACCCAGCTATGGCAAACTTAAAAACTAAACTAACTCGTTACACAAATAATTACAGAAACTGGGTATTTACCAGGCTATTCTTCTCGGCCTTCTGCTCTAATATTACTACTACCACCACCAAGCACAGGTTGCTGCAAATACAGCAATGCATATAACTAAAAGCCTGATGCTATGCTCAGAGGTCCACAGATTCACTCATCACAGTTACCATGGCAACCACCCATCTTCCCTAGACTCTGACTTCACATTGCGCTTTCGAGTCACTAAACTTCCAAAGCAAGATAAAGAGACTTACCCTACCTCCTGCTGCCCCAAGTCTGGAACTCAGGCTAAAGGCACTCAGAATGCCTCTAAGGAACAGTGTGAAATCAAGGGTGAGACCCTCCCACCTATTAACCTTAGTCCAAGCTCAGTCTCTTACACTGCATGACACTGTGTAGTGTCAGAGATGGAGCACACACATATAGACACTCTGTGCAGAGGGGTAGGGGTGGGGCCAGAGTTGGAGGTGACCATAAATAATGGCTGGCTAACAAAGCCCCTCATTTGCGGGCTCTTCCCAAACACTACTTTTTTGCTTTCACCTAGGCAAAATAACCTGCATCTTATGCTCCAGCCATCACTCCATGCAAGAGCAGGGACAGGGGGTAGCACTGTGGTCTAAACCACCGAGTCCAGGCTGGGGTGTAAAGTGGGGTGAGGTCCTGCTGCTTTATCCCAGCTCCTGCCAACCCGGCAGTTCAAAAGCATATCAATGTGAGTAGGTACTGCTGCGGCAGAAAGGCAAACGGCGTTTCCATGCACTCTTGCACTTGTCATGGTGTTCTGTGCACGGTGCACCAGAAGCAGTTTTGTCATTCTGGCCAGATGACCTGGAAAAGCTGTCTGCGGACAAACACCAGCTCCCTCGGCCTGAAAGCAGAGGTGAGTGCCACACCTCATAGTCAAATTTGACTGGACAACCATCCAGGGGTACTTTACCCTTTTACCATGCAAGATTCCTTTGCACTAGTACTTGGCTGATATTCTGTCAATGCACCTGTGGCTTTTGTAATGCCCCTGTGAGATATATTTGCTACCCTATTCTATGTTCTAGCAACCTGCTCCAATGTGTTAGACCAAAGATTTGTGGAATGACAGCAGGACAGGGCAGCTGTATGAGACATACTGAAGAATCTTCTTTTGACCATGAATGTTGTAAATTCTTATGTGCAGAATAGAGTATATGTGCTGCTTATCCTATGGGCCCCTGCACTTGGATATTAGTCTTATGCATTTAGTTCTCATTCACATTTCAAAAGTGTAGCCTTGCACTAGTGCCAGTTAGGGTCCCAATTCCAGCATCCTATGCAGGAGGGCCAACTAACTTTATGCCTCCTATACACACTGTTATCCACTTGGAACTGCTGCAAAGCTTTATAGTGCTATGTGTTGAACTGGGCTGCCCAAGTTCATTGCACTGGTGTAGGAACAGGGCTTACAGACACAGTAATGCAGGGCACATCCAAAACAATCCTAAGCTTGTTTGCACTCAAGTCCCACTGTATTCACCATGGGTTGGTTCCTTAATTGTGACCCTAATCAGCTCTGTTGCTTCCTGACATGACTATGACTCAAGAAATAAACTTATTCTAAGATTATAGAACAACATTTTACACTAGAGTAATGTGAGGTTTATTCTATTTTAGTGTTTCTATTTTTATACCAAGCAAAAATCTTAATACAGTAAGTTATCCTAAAGTTTGATCAATAGTTAAAATCAATTAAAATAGGCACACAACCAACGGACAACATTGTTCTTACACTGGAATTTTATATCCTACTTCAAGAGAAGGTAAATAAGCAAAATAGATTTATTGTTACCAGAGTAGCCCACTAGAGTCTACTGAAATTTGAGAAATGAGAGACATGTATAGTGCAATTCTATAAAGAAGCAAGTCCCACTGAGTTTAATGGGGCTTATTCCCAGGAAAGTGAGTCAGTACAGAGTTGCAGGATTGTAGCCACAGATACTGATCTATAATAGAAGCTAAATTATAACTTAAACCACTGCAGTACTACTGACATCCTAATACAACTTCTGAAAGAGGATATAGGTATGACAAAATGCTATGACAAAAATGTTACAGACTACTGTTTAGCAAACTACATCAAAATTATTTGTGTATATTTTTTTGTAACTGAAAAGTTATTCAGCAAGTTTCCCCACTCCATAGCAAGTTACTATGTTTTTACAAGCTAACAACACAGCACAGCTGCAATCTTTGTATGTGGAGTTTTTAAATCCCTTCTAACTCACATCAAGATTTCAATGAGAGTTTCAGAAATAACCCAATTATTTTCTGAACTTAAAAATGAAAGCCATAGCTCTCCAATGATTCTACATGTCACCACAAACTCACAATAAACTCTACACTGTCTCTGCTTATGTAAAATAGGTATATATTCCTACAATTACAAGTCCCCGGCAGAGTAAACCAAGTATTATCACACACACTCAGGATGGACCATATACCTAATATACCTAAACAAGACATTGAAGTAATTCCTGAAAATAGCACATGCTGCAGAAAGAATTTAGCTAGCCTACAGGTCGCATGGATGGTGCTACAAATACAGTAACTTCACAAGTGTGGTACTGTTACAGTTAAAACATTCCACCCCATTTCCTCTACCATCAAAGTTAAACAAGTATCAGCAGCTGTCAACAGCTCCTATGGTATTCTCACCAACCAGAATTCCCAATTAATCACTGTCTTTCACAAAGAACAAAGAACCCTTACCACAACCAAATCTGATTCTGACAGCGCCACGAAAAAGCACTGTGATAAGTTTCAAATCAAATGGTACTTGTAGGCGGGGCAGGGATATGCTCCATTTGCAAAAATAAAAAATGGGGATGAATCCAGGCTCCCCTTAGGAAAAGGAACATTTGGCGGATGGGTGGTTTTTTTGTTTTGTTTTTAAGGACAGTAACTCAAGGCACATATGCTCGGAAGCTAAAAACCGTGCTGTGTTCCCGCAGGCCGGCGATGCACAGGAATGCAGCCCTGCAGCTCGATCCCCGAGTTACAGCTTCGCCCGCAACTTTAAAAAGCCCTGCCGGCTTCCAATGGGACTCATTCCCGGATTTCAAAAGGTGCCTAAGGCTTATCCGAGAGAAATATTATACCCGCCTGCCTCAACTCTCCAAGCAAACACCCCTTAGGGACCACGACATTCAAGGCGGCAATTCGCAAACCGGAGGAGGGGGAAAGGCAGGAATAATAAGAATAATAATAATTTCCATTTCTAAGGGAATGGAAACCCCCTGCAAACACGCCAGGCGCTCAAAAAGGAATCGCCGCATTGGTTTTAAACGCCCACACACCTTCTTCCTTCCTCCCCATCCCAGGTCATGATAACGGGGTTAGGCCTCCTTCCTTTTCCCATTCTCCCTCTCCCGGAATGCGGCGGATCAGGGCCCTCCGCACTCAGCTGAGGAGGCGCCTCTGGAGGGGGAGGGGGTCGCACACAGCCGGGCCTACCTTCCCCGCCCCCACGTCGACGGCGCGGGGCCTGCGCCGCCCAGACGCATCCCGCCAGGCGCGCCGCGGCCACAAAAGGCGCCTCGGAGAGCGCGGGCCTGGGCATCTCTCTCTCCCCACCCCCCCGCGCGCGCCGCCGCCAACTACGAGAGCGCGCACTCCTCTCTCCCACCCTGCCAACATCCCTTCTCTCCCCCCGGTTACCGGTTCCTCGGCCAGGCGGGCCTTGGCGGACAGACTCACCGGAGCGGGACCTGCGCGGCGCGGCTTGGAGGCAGCGGCTGCAAATGGCGCGCGCTCCTCCTCTTCCCTCCCCTCATGGACGGCGGGAGCGACCCCGGCAACGCGAGGGGTTTCCCGGAACTGTTTCCAGGGACTGCTCCCCGGCGTCCAATCCGGGGGAGGCGTTTCGGAGAGGCAGGCCGGAGACTCTATCGGCGCCAGGAGGCGGGAGCAGGCGGAGGGCCCCCGCGGCCAATCAGTGCCCGAGGAGAGCCCCGGCCAATCCGCACGGCTGGGAAAGCCATGGCGCGCCGGTAGGGTTAGGCGGGGGAGGAGGTGAGGGGGGGAGAGAGGGAAGGAATCCAGCGCTTAAAAAAAAGAGCGGACGATTCCCGCTTTTTGTAGTTCTTTTGCAGACAAAGGAGGCTCGCTGGTCGCCTGGCTCTTTCAGCCTTGCGAAGGCCTCACTGTTGAGGTATCTGGCGGTACTTCAGCCTGGACGTCTTTGAGGGCTCCCTCTTGAAAAACACACAAAATAAATCCCTTCACAAGTAAAAACCAAAAACAAAGCCTAGTTTCGCAAGAAGTTTAGTACAGATTCTCTCTTCCTGACACGCTCCTCTTCTAGATTTAGGGATTTATCCTTATCATTTTATGGGGGCGCAGGTGTATTTCTGCAGCAGAGGCAGTGGTCGGACCTTTTCGGTTGTAGCCTCTAAATCACGTCCTTTCTTCCCAAAGACGTCTGTGTACTAGGACCCTTTCATATTTCCCTTTAATAAATGGATTGAAACCTTTCTATTCGAAAGAAAAGAAGAAGATAGGGCATTAGCGTTTTATATTACGGTGGCTTTTTTCCTTTAATTTTAAATATATATATATATTGCAGTGCATTATTTTGTTGATTTTGTGTTGGACTGGATTTAGGTTTCAACCCCCTATTTAACTCAGTGGGATTTATTTCTGTGTAGATATGTATAGGGCTGCACAATATGTTGACTTGTATATTTGTGGATTTTCAACTTTCTATACTATATGATGTTACACTATATTATATATTATGTGTAACATAAATTATAAACAATTGTGGGCTGCTTGGTCCTTATACTGCTTATTTAATTTTAATGTATTAAAAGTTATTTTGAGTTTTAAACATTTTAAAACACTCTTGTAAAGACTAGAGGCATGTGCTTTATTAGTGTTTAACCTGTTGACTGTATATTTTTTGATAATCCATTTTTATTTAATTTTGAATTGTAATGACCTTAGGCTATTTATAGTTTGCGATGTAACATATCCCGTTACATTTTGTGGTTGTCATCTTCCTCCAGTGCCGTTTTTAATGAAAGGAAAATAAATGATTCAGTTAATTAGTAAAACCACACCTGAACTACAGGTCACAACGGATGCAACTTCAGCCGTGTACACATAATACATTTAAAGTATGATCTCCCACAAAAACGAATTCTGAGGACTGTAGTTTACCTGTAGTTCACAGAGCTACAATTCCCAGTACCCTTAACAAACTACAGTTCCCAGGATTCACGGACTGGACCACACTTTGAATGTCCTTTAAATGTATGGTGTACATGCAGCCTGAGTGTTTATCATTTCAGTAAGAAAGAAACAAAATGGGAAAATGACCCACATTGAACCCAATTGAAGGTGCTTCGTTGTCATTTCAAAGCCAGACCATTGATTCATTTAGCTCAGCATCATCTGCAGTGCATTGACTAGACTTTCAGAAAGTATTTTCCCCAGCTCCATCTGGAATTGCCATGGTTTGAACCTGGAAACTTTGAATGCAAAGCATGCCCTCTTTCAACAAACCCTTCTTCCTTCCCTTCTTTGCACTGTATAAGGTTATATTACATTCAGTCTCCAATGTGGTTGGTAGGCATACTTGCCATGCTGATATAATTCTGTAGGGTTTGTTTGCGTCTGTTCAGACTTGGATGTTACTGACAAATCAGAAACCATAGCGGAAGTGTCCCTATCTTTCATTCTCTGTGATTTCATTGAATTTATCCCAGTTTATTCACACTCAATTTAGCAATTTGGTGTTGCCTGTGCTTGTTCCATGCCCATCTTGGCTACTGACCACCCGTGAGCAGTCACCAACGTATCAAGCAGCTGACACTACACTTTGAAGCCCCAACTATTAGGACTAGAATGAGCAGCATGGGTTTTTTGAAAGCCCTTTTCAAACACCTCCATGCTGCTTTTGAGACAAAACCTCTTCTTTTTTAAGGAAGCCTGTATCAGACATGTAGCAGGATTCTGCCGTTCCCACCTCACCCCCCCCCCGCTCCATGGGGCGGAGGGGCCCATTTATGGGTGTTACTGCGGGGTGCATGACTAGAGCATCGGCGGTTCCCCAGGGCCTCTCTTGAACCCCCCCCCCCGACTGTCCTGGCTATGGCTGCCTGGGGTTGCCAATCTGGTGTTTTTGCAGAGACCCCGGGGAGGGTCTTTAATGGTGAAGGAAGGGGCAGAGGGACCCATTTCTCATCTGGTGTGCATGCAGGGCTGGATTTAGGTTTGATGAGGTAATGGGGCCTTTTATATGTCCAGCTGTCCTTTGTCAACAACAAATAGTCGCAGTTTTTTGTGTTGAATACAGTCATACATCATGTTATGTTTGCTTCACGTTACGTTTTCTCAGGTTGCATCCCGTGGTACTGGAAAGGGTTACTTCCGGGTTTTGCTGCTTGCGCATGCAGTAGTGCTAAATCACGCTTCGCGCATGCGCACAAGCACCAAATCACGCCACGCAGCTGCACAGATATGGCGCTTCAGGTTGCGAACGGGCCTCTGGAATGGATCCCGTTCACAACCAGAGGCACCACTGGTCCAAGGATACCAGATCCTGATGCTGGCCCTGCTTTACTGGGCAAAATGCTTCTGTTGGGAATAATAATTTGGGCTTGATGAGAAATACTGGATTCTGATATAAAAGTGGTTTCTCTTAGCTTTAATTTCACTAGTGTTCACAACCCACATTCATTCTATGGCACCAATTGTGTTGCTGGATGTCAGCTCACACCATTCTGGCCACACAGGCTGGAAGTAAAGAGAGTTTCAAGTCCAACAGCATCTGGAGAGGCACATGTTTCCCACTCCTGATGTAGTAGCAAGTGACCAGTTATTACTACTCCCCGACTAATGCCAAGGGAGTCTTATATTTGCCAACAGTTACAAGAAAAAGGTGCACAAAACAGTAAGAAAAATGGTTTGGTAATGCAATCATTACATCCCAAATTGTTCCTCAATGTGAGACTTTGCTAGCAATCTTCAATTTAACCCCCTGCCATCTCACCCTGGGGCACGGGGAAGATTCAGTAGACATAATTATAGCTAGATATGCTAAGTAAGAAAAAACTGACCAGGAAGAGAGTGAGTTGTTTATTTCACACTGTGATAAGAGCAAGACCTTGGATGTCGGCAGACACCATTTTTAAAGCAATGCCAGATACATCTCACACCAATAAGGACGGAATTTACTTAATCATCATCAGTAAGCTTCTTGAGCTTGTACTTATGACGTTCAATTTCCTTCTGCAGGCGCTCTATTTCTTTCTTCTGATGTTGTATTTCATCTTCATGATGTTTTTTCAATTCTGCCAATTGTTCTCTCCCTTTCTCCCTGCAATAGTATGGTATGAATTAATAATGAAGATTACCACAGCTAATCATTCAAGTTTCAGCTAAAGACAATGCACAAAAGATAGTGCAATACAGTGTACCCCCATCTACATATGCAACTTTAGCAAGCCTATTAGATGTGTACAATTGTAGGTGCAGCCTCACCATTTCACACCTTCACCCATATTCAGCAGATACTTGTTGATATCTGTCTATCTTGAGAGACAATGTATTGCACTGCATTAGCAACACCAATGTGATTTCTCCGGGGCGGAAGCCTGGGCTGTGTGTATGGAGAACCTGGGCTGCCCAGACAACAAAAACTATTGGTCTTGCTGATGTACTCTAAACGTCTTGTATGCCCTATCTGCCAGAGCCTGTCTTCGCATGCAGGGGAAGTCCATAACCCACTGACTGTTTGAGACCCATTGGCTACCCTCACCTGGTTTAGCTGACCAGTTGAAGCTGTTTCCAGGGCTGTGGCTGCTGTTGCATGCTGACAGTTTATAGGAGCCACAGATAATTGAGTGCATGGTGGGGACCAAAGATGGACAACCTACCCCAGAAGGAGCACAGTGTGTGTCAACCACTAGATGTACTACCCCTCCTCCAACACCCCATACACTCCAGTCAGCCAATACAGCAATATAATAAAAATAGTCCAGCTCATTCGGAGGGCACAAAACAAACCATAAGACAGGCAGTTAAGCAACTGCTGTTTTCCAAGGTTTGCCACGGAGTTTGATTCCTGTAATATTTACTATTACTACATTAATATTCTGCCTTTCCTTCAAAGAGCTCAAGCCACTATGTATGGTTCTTTCCCATCACAATCTTGCACCTTAGGCTGAGAAATAATAGTGCTGGGTCTTCCTAGTCCAATTCTCTAGTGTAACCAGTATACTGCACTGGCTTTTGGTTAACTTTCTAAGATAGTCCCTGTCATTAAGTATCTTCAATGGAATAAACAGACTAAGCATTCCTTCCACATGTACTTCTACACAAGTTCCACTGAGTTAAGTAGGCCTCTGAGGATGCTTGCAACTACTACAGCCACATGCCAAGCTACATATTACAATAAATTGTCTGTTATAAAAGCCCTGAACTGATGATTATTAATTTTTTGAGAAGACAAAAAAATTAAAATGGCTCAATGTTCCCCCTTCTGCTGTTTTTCTGCATCAAATCATATTTTCCACGTCAGCCCATCTCCTTAAAGGCTGGGGCAGGGTAAGAAAAAGATGAACCATCATGATTTATGTTTCAATTTAACTCTAAGAAGAAAAGAACAAACAAAAACAAAAAAGGACAATAATTTGTTTATTGCGGTATAAGTTTTATAATTTATATCCAACATCAAATGAGTTAAGTGCTATCCTTAATATAGAGGGGCAGGTAGGTCAGTCGCATAAACAGAGCAAAAATGTGATCAATGGGGCTAAACGTCCGTACAATTCAGGGACTGGAGTCTATGGCATTTCTGTGCTGAGTTCAAACTGTACATAAAGCAAAGTCACTGTTTTGTGTAAAAAAAAAAACCCCCATTAGTTTGCTTCCACCACCGAGTCACCAAAAGCAGGGGAGAAAGCAAGGGACAGGCATTTCCTTTAATAAATGTATGTCCTGCATTTTAAGTGGCAAAAACATGATAAGTTTTAAACAATATTTAAAACATTATAACAAAGAATTTACCAAAAAAAATCAACACACAACACTTAGGTAAATACTGTAACACAATCCACTAAAATAATCATCCACCAACCTAAAACAATTCGCCAGTTTATTTTGGCACACAAGGCCAAAAGAGAGAGAGGAGCTGAACAAATCCTACGAAGGCCTCCTCTCCCAAAAGCTATATCCAAAAATACAAAAGTACAAGTTACAGATCCGGCTTTTAGTAGACACTACGTGGGCACGACCCAGAACTAGGCGTGACGCTTCCACCAGTACATTTAGGCAGCAGATAGGATGGCGGGGGTGGAGGGAGGATAGAAGACGTCGACATGCAAGGGGCAACGTACCTGAAGTAGCGCTCCTCCATGGCGGCTTCCCGCTTCCCAAAGGCCCCGCCAGCTTCACGGACGGCGCCGCCTCCGCCGCCGCCCTTCCCAGCACCTTTGCCCAGCTCGCCCAGCTGAGGGAGGGAAGAGGGGAAACAAGGGGAGAAGAGGAGGATCAGGCTCCAGATTCGCTTCCCTCTTCCAACCGCGCCTGCCGAGGCCTTTCGCGGCCCCGAAGCCCTCCGCTGCCCACCTCACCCCAGCCCAGTACCTGGTCGGCGCCAGAGCTCCAGGCCCGCTGTTGCTGGGGCAACGCCAGGGCTCCTCGAAAACCGCACCTCAGTACGGAACCCACCGCAGCCATCTCAAGTCTGCCCTTGTCGAGGGGCGTGGAACCAGCCCCAGCAAAATCTGATGATGCGCCTTCCTGTCTGGTAACCGGAAATGAGGGGGGAAAGTAAAGCAAGGGCCAATCAGGGCGAAGGAGCGAGACAAAGCGGACCAATCGACGTTTCGCCCTGAAGGTCATGCGGAAGTGGAAAGGGAGGAAGGCGAAATCATAGAGATATGAAAGTAGAGGGGAAGAAAGGCGACCGACGCTCACATTCTGAACTTCCGGCATCAGATTGCAAGGCTCGTGTGTGGTTTTTTTTTGTCATGGTGGTGTAAGTTATTCCGGGCCAGTTCGCCGAAGGAGGAATGTACTGATAGTTAAAAAATGTTTAGGGACACACTCATTTTCCTACTCATATTGAAATGCAGCCCCTCAAAGAGGCCAAACTTAGATTCACAAAACGTTTAGGGATTATGCGTACCCCCAGAAAAAAGCCCTGGGGTTACATAGACCTAATGCCATCCCCAGCACACGTGCCTTGAGCTCAGTTGTACTGTGTTGGGCATATTTGGCGATCACTAGTGGCCAAGTAAAATTGCCTTTCATGAATGCAGCATTAGCAGTGTGTTCCTACATGACAGTGGAGGCCAATTCTGAATCCACATGTCCTTCCACAGTGGGGACATAGGTTTCCAGGTGGGAATTGATCACACTGAGGATTTTCCAGACGTGCCTTCCTCTTTGCTCATTTCTCCCTTTCGTCCAATATTCGTGCTTCTTCAAAATCCATTATGCCTTGGGTAGAAGCTATTCTGCAATTGGTGTAGCACCCTGCTTGTGGTTAACGCTTAGCTGGAATGAAATATTCAACGCAGCAACAGAGAAATTAAAATATTAATTTATTTGTCAGACAAATAAATGAGAGGCACAGTGGTATATGGTTACCAAGCTCTGGCCTGCCTCCTGCCATTATGGCCAGCACTTATATTCCCTTAATCCAGCCCCCTTTGCTCCTCCTGGGGCTGCCTCTGTTCAATCAGCCTGGTTGGATTTCCTATTGGCTGATTGCTATAACTAATCACAAAAAGATACACCCATATCCTCCTATCCTTATAAGGGAGACAAAGAGCTATATATTTGACATATAAGTAATAATATATCTTACATGGAATCTTAATTACCAGCTCACCTCTTGCCCTATTGCCTTCTAAAACAAATGTTTAATCTTACATTTTTATGTTCAACAGATGTCAAGGATCTTGAGTTCACATCAACATTGAAAGATTTCCTTCATTTAAGGTTTCTAAACAAATGCCTGACAACTATATATCAGAAGTGTTCGATGGCGTCTCCTGTCTGGCAAGGGGGGGCTAGGCTCATTTGCCCCTCTGGTCTCCTATTGCAATATGACTCTATGAATCTAGCATTTCTTAAATCCTTTGCATAATTACATTTAAGCCAATATATTTAAGCTATTATATTTCATACATTATCATAGGTAGCCTTTTAAAAGAATAAAGCTTCTCAAAGTAAAAAGGAAGGAACTCAGTAAAAAACAGCTTTTAAAAGAAGCCTCTTTAGTTTACACTCCTCCTTTCACCCCCCTTTCCAGCCTAAAAATAAAGTAAAAAGAAGCTTCTTCTCCAGCCAAGTCAGTTGTCTTTTTCACTGCTCTTGGCCTTTCAACCTTAGGAAGAAGATATGGCTCATTTTACTGGGAGGCACATTGGTATTATTTTACTATTTACCCATTCTTAATAGTGTTTTTTCAGCCTTGGGGCAGCATATGTAATTCTCCCTTTTTATGACTTTGAGAATTGTTTTTTCTACCATAAATCAATGGGGCCCTCTTGTCTTAGGAGAAAACCTCTTGCCAAGGTTTTTTCTGCCTGGCATGAAACCTTTGAAAATCTAAGCCCATTTAATTTAGGAACCTGATCAAGATATAAGCCAATATAAGTCTTGATTAAAAATGCAGTCTATATTCAGATGCCACATTCCCCCCTTTCAAGCTCAAGGACCTTGCTTACCAAGTGTCCTTGATAGCTTGATCTTCATCATATTCCTGAGGTAAAGCTCTGTATAGGGCCATGATATGAGGTAGAGTTTCATTCGAAATCATCTTGCTAATTGTACTTCTAAAACATGAGATGATACATGGCACCATACATAAAACCATTATTACTACCGTCAAGAAAAACAAGCAAGACAATAATATCCCTTTGAGTCCCGCAACATTAGGTAACCAATTGGTGAGCCATCCCATATCCCATCCTTCCCATGTTTATACTTGGACATGTGCTATATTCTCCATCTTTGTAGCCAACACACGGATTGCCTCACCATTATCAGAAATGTTAAAGCAACAGGCATTCCCTGTCAAGTTCAAGACTCCACATAGGCCTCCCTGCCTGGCAAGTACATAATCCATTCCCATTTTCAGCTGCAAAATGGCGGCTCTACTTTCATCCAACTGTTGTGCAATAAGTCTCAAACTCTGGGCCGTTGCATTGGTTACAAGTTCCACTACTGCTTGCAATCGAATTATTCTATTTAGATTATAAATAGGATCCCGTGCCCCTTGTATGAGCTCACCAGGATTCCAGGAGGCAGGATCATAATAGGCTATAATGCACTCTGGCGGCCAATCATCAGTACCGCTCCAACTTTGGGTACTTCCTCCTGCTATACGAGAAATATCAGCGTTTCTTCGTGTACGCTTGGCCGAACTAGTGGGCATAATCCACATTGGTGGTAATACCCAACCCAAGAAACAAGTCCCACTCCATTTGGAAGGGAGTTTCTTGTATGCCCATTCTCCACATATCCACCACAACCATTGGGTCTGAGGTTTTTGGTACGTGGAGTACAGAAGGCGAAAATATCAAAAGAGGTAGAGAGTTCACAGTGCAGTATGTTAGATTGCCTTTTTCTGTCACAGTTATGTTCCATACCACTTTCCATGCATAAATAAAAGGAGGTGCACAGGGCAAGGTATTCCGAGTTCGATACGTAGTACCGTTTGCCCAGGTTTGACTATTCTTAATATAATCCCAAGTATAGTGACAATGAGAAGAGCCTATCATGGTAGGATCAGCTGCATCTGATGATTTATGCACACAGATTTCCCCTTGCACAGGTATAACTCGTATTGGTTTAGTTGAGTTCCATCCGGGGAAATTCTGTACTTCTGTTTGGTGTGGCATTTCGCTTACCATACCAATGGCACTTAATGGTATTGGTAATAAGGGCATACCTCCCTCTGAATCATCTGGCCCAAGAGAGCAAACAAGGCAATTAGTCCTATTTGCAACATTGGCTACCATCTCAGCTAAGCCTACCCACATATTGTGGTCATGGCGGAATCCATATTTAGCAAATTTGGTCAGATTCATGGACCCTTCCCCTTCCCAAGGGATCAGGATTAATAATGAAATCATGTTGATGTCTAGCATATGCATTCCTTCCACAAAAGATTACCTTATTGTGATAGCAAATAATTATTAGCCCCAATATAATTCCCCCAGTGACAGAAATGGGGAACCACCAAGACCGAAACATATATCCCGAGGATCCCCAATGAGTAATATCACTTATAATTGTTCCACAAGGGGGCAGTCAATCAATTGTATAAGAGAATCTTCCCGTTCACAATTGCTGGTTTAGACGCTCCTCAAGCTTCAGGCGTGCGCAGGTCAGCCAGCTTCCAGGTTGTGGCTGCAGCAGGCCGGTCGTCAAATGTTGCCCGTGACCTAACCCGCTCCCGGTAGGGCTAGATACAGGGGTTTTTGGAGAGAGTCAGTTTTAAAGGATTAGAGGGGTCACCTTTGCATGTCCAACTGCCTTCAGACTTCTTTCAAACGAGAGTGATGAATCCAGGGGGTCACCTCAGCTACCTTCACCGCTGTTAGAATAGAGAGCAGGACGGTGTAAGGTCCACGCCACTTAGGTGCAAGTGGATCACGTTTCCACTCTTTCACCCATATGCTATGCCAGTCTGGAGCTGATGAATCGGCTTGGCAATGCTGCACGGCGTGTGCTTGAGGGCCCACCTGTTAAGATAAAAAAACAAACAAACACGGGAGAGAGACAAAAACACGGGAGAGATTGCACTTGTCCCTGTGTCACATGGTCTCCTATTTGTTTGAGGTCAGTTGGAATATCCTGAACAAAGGAGGGCGGCCTCCCATACAGGAGCTCAAAAGGTGACAACTTAAGTCTTTTTGTGGGTGCGCACCGAACACGAAACAGTGTTATGGGTCAGCAAGCACATGGGGATATTAAAGCAGCCTGTGCTTTTCCTTTGCAGGCTTGACACAGCCCGGCCTGGTCCCTGGGGTGCAGGGCTGTAAGAGATGGAGGCAGGCTGGGCCCTCTCCCTCCTGGGTGAAGCACCTGCCGGAAGCCTCGTGGCAATCATCCCCCCCCCGGGGGCACACGCAACAGACACTGGGGCCAACGGAGCGTGGTGGGTTAGGGTGGCAAATGCCTCTCTGAGCTCCGCAGAAAAGCTGAACTTGCACCAGAGCCGCCTCTGACCCACATAATGGGCTATTGCCAGCTTGTATTTTAGGGAGCTGGTTTCTTGTTTTCAGCCTTGCAGCAGCAGTACCCGACTGCACACACTTAATGTGATCTCACAACAATCCTAGGAGGTAGGCCATGGTTATTCCCATTGTAGAAGAGAGGAGAAACGGAGTGATATAATGCCAGCAGTAGTATAAATATGTCCCCATACATGCACCATACAAATAAAGAGTGGACACATAGTCCTACAGATACAACCGACCCTTTGAGGGTGACCAAACTGTTGATGCGGCCCCCCGATGAATTTGAGTTTGACACCCCTGCTTTAGACATATTAGTGGGCTTCTGGCATGCCCTGCAGATGCCTTGCACAAGCGTCTGGCGGTAGGTAGTAAGCCTGGCCAGGTGATTTGCATTGTTTGGATCCCAATTAGGATCTTCCAAGGGAAAGTTGTCCTGGAGATGATGGTCAATATTATAAATATTTCCCACTCTGGCCTGCTCACGCAAATATATCTGTGCCTTTTCAATTATGTCTCTCCTTTCTTCAGTGGTGAAAAGAGTATTCAGGAGCTGGCGACAATCTGTCCAAATAGGACTATTACTATTGAGGTCACCAAGTCCATCATAGCCTGAGGTTTTTCTGCGAAAGATGGGGTGTTTTCCAATTCATCAGATCTGTAGTTGTGAATGGAATACATTGCAGGGTCGAAGTTCGAGGTGGCCGTGGTCCAGGTTGCCCATTAACCAGCACAGGCTCCTCAAGTGCATCAAATACTCTTCTAAGAGGGGCTACTACGTGACCTTTTTCTTCACTTTGCTCTAGGGGCCTCAAATCATAGGGGATGGTATTTGTCCCAAGGCGTTCTTTTAGCAGCTTTATACGCCTGGCTGTATTGCTTGCTGACCGATTAAGGTCTCCCTGTAACTTCTGTAATAATTCTCTAGGACTTGGATGTACAGGGGTTTGGGGTAGGCAATCAGTTGTTCCACTAAAAGAGACTGTAGATGGAGTTCTACTGGGACTCACAGGTGGAATAACCACTTCTGCTTGGGCTTCATTATAGGACTCCAATGCCTCCTGAAGATATTTATCATAATCTATCAAGGAATCAAGCTCTGTGACTCCACCCCCATTATTCATTCCAGTTTCTTGCCTTGGGGTTACAACTGGTGGAGTGTTTGGATTAGGCTCCCTTCGTTGTGGAGCATAGGGTGGAGGTGGAAGCACCTCTTCCTCTGGTCCCTCAAAATGGGTTTGAGTTTATTTGGCAAGATTCCTTTCCTAGCTTCGGCTTTTACAGCCAATAATTTGCATCGTTGGACTTTGCATTCCCTTATCCATGGAGGATTTTTTTTTTATTTAATGTGCTCAGCCAGGAATCTATATATGAAAATTGTTCTGGGCACCCTCCAGTTTCTTTGGTGATGTTAGACCAAAGTTTGCTTACTAAATTTATATCAAAGGTTCCCTGGGATGGCCATCCAGTATTTTGTTTTGGCCATTCTAGTTCACATAACGTTCTCAAGCGCTCTGGCGTCATTTTGACTCCATATGCCCCTGAGAAGGCTTTCTTAAAATTATTTAACATACACTCAAGAGGTGTATTTTCCCCCTTTGAACCCCCAACTCCCATTGTATGGCCCTGTGAAGTATCCACTCAGTCACTCACAGACACGCTTTGTGGGTTTCCTTGCCTAGTGAAGTCGCCTTACTAGGAACCGAAGTACTGCCCACTCCACACTCAGGTCAGCTACAGATTGCTCTGTACTTTCTCACACATACAATGCGCTGGATACTTCACCACACTCTACCTCCCAATTTTCCCTTTTCCTCCACCAGACCACCATCTGATGTACCCAACCACCTAGCGTACTCAGTTTCCCCTTACTGAGACGCAGAAGTTTGATCAAGACTTCTCTTCCTCCTAATTAATTGGAGGGCCAAAAATCCCTTTGTGCACTTACCCTTGGTTGGTTCCCTGTTTCCCCCGGTTCCGTCGCCGCCAGTGAGCAGGGTATCAGACAGACGAGTCTTCTGCGTTCCCCCTGGAAAAATTTACCAGTGCGCGCTTTGGGTAAGCAGTTGTCCTCTCTCTTGTACCCTGCCCAGTAGGGCGAAGGGGCTGCGTTCCAGCAGACCACTTATCCGAGTCACAGGGCACCATAAAATGTAGCACCCTGCTTGTGGTTAACGCTTAGCTGGAATGAAATATTCAACGCAGCAACAGAGAAATTAAAATATTAATTTATTTGTCAGACAAATAAATGAGAGGCACAGTGGTATATGGTTACCAAGCTCTGGCCTGCCTCCTGCCATTATGGCCAGCACTTATATTCCCTTAATCCAGCCCCCTTTGCTCCTCCTGGGGCTGCCTCTGTTCAATCAGCCTGGTTGGATTTCCTATTGGCTGATTGCTATAACTAATCACAAAAAGATACACCCATATCCTCCTATCCTTATAAGGGAGACAAAGAGCTATATATTTGACATATAAGTAATAATATATCTTACATGGAATCTTAATTACCAGCTCACCTCTTGCCCTATTGCCTTCTAAAACAAATGTTTAATCTTACATTTTTATGTTCAACAGATGTCAAGGATCTTGAGTTCACATCAACATTGAAAGATTTCCTTCATTTAAGGTTTCTAAACAAATGCCTGACAACTATATATCAGAAGTGTTCGATGGCGTCTCCTGTCTGGCAAGGGGGGGCTAGGCTCATTTGCCCCTCTGGTCTCCTATTGCAATATGACTCTATGAATCTAGCATTTCTTAAATCCTTTGCATAATTACATTTAAGCCAATATATTTAAGCTATTATATTTCATACATTATCATAGGTAGCCTTTTAAAAGAATAAAGCTTCTCAAAGTAAAAAGGAAGGAACTCAGTAAAAAACAGCTTTTAAAAGAAGCCTCTTTAGTTTACACTCCTCCTTTCACCCCCCTTTCCAGCCTAAAAATAAAGTAAAAAGAAGCTTCTTCTCCAGCCAAGTCAGTTGTCTTTTTCACTGCTCTTGGCCTTTCAACCTTAGGAAGAAGATATGGCTCATTTTACTGGGAGGCACATTGGTATTATTTTACTATTTACCCATTCTTAATAGTGTTTTTTCAGCCTTGGGGCAGCATATGTAATTCTCCCTTTTTATGACTTTGAGAATTGTTTTTTCTACCATAAATCAATGGGGCCCTCTTGTCTTAGGAGAAAACCTCTTGCCAAGGTTTTTTCTGCCTGGCATGAAACCTTTGAAAATCTAAGCCCATTTAATTTAGGAACCTGATCAAGATATAAGCCAATATAAGTCTTGATTAAAAATGCAGTCTATATTCAGATGCCACATTGGAGCGCTCACAGGCCAGTGTCCCCCAATTTTTGGTGCTTATACTGCTTTTCTTTTGCCTTGAGAGTGGCTTTAAACCTCTTGTTGTCCACCAGTATTTTGCCTTCCATTCCTGAGCTGGGAATAGAGTAGGCCTCAATGGAATTTACTTATGAGTACACTGGTACCTTGGGTTAAGAACTTAATTCATTCCAGAAGTCCGTTCTTAACCTGAAACTGTTCTTAGCCTGAGGTACCACTTTAGCTAATGGGGCCCCTCACTGCTGCCGCACGATTTCTGTTCTCATCCTGAAGCAAAATTTTTAACCCAAGGTACTATTTCTGGGTTAGCAGAGTCTGTAACCTGAAGCGTCTGTAACCTGAAGCGTATGTAACCTGAGGTACCACTGTAGACATATAAAATGCAGGTTGCAAGCCAATTCATAAAAAGAGCTAGATTGCATTAGTCCATAGACCAGAGTAAAAACAGAAACATAAAAGCCAATTCAATCTGTAGGTAGTACATCCAACATGACTAGAAGGCACTGATGATATTAACTGGTTTACACCTCTTTTTAAGCTGTTCAAATTGGAAACCATCACCACTTCTCATGGCAGCAAACTCCATCATTTAAAAACATACTGTGTGAAGAAGTACATCATTTTGTCTGTCCTGAATCTTCCACCATTGAACTTCATTGGATAGCCCCAGCGTCTAGGTTATGAAAGAGTGAGAAAAACTTCTATCTACTTTCTCCATACCATACATAATTTTATAAACCTCTCTCATATACCCCCCTTACTTGTCTTTTTCCCAACTAAAAAATCCCAAATGTAACTTTTTTCTCATAAGGGAGTGGCTCTGTCCTACCAATCTGTTGCCTTTTTCTTCACCTTTTCCAACAGTGCAATATCCTTTTGGTGATACAGTGACCAGAACAGTGCATAATATTTCATTTTATTTATAAGGCTTCACAAGAGTGGCCAAAAGCACCCACCTTTCCTAGTTTCTCTAATACACACTCGACCCAAGCCATATTCCATACTGCCACTGCTCTGCACCCTTCTCAGGTACTTTTGCCTGGCTGAATGTATCATTGAACTACAATAATGCCTCTTGCTTGCCTGGATGCAAAGGGTGTGTGTGTGTGTGTGTGTGTGTGTGTGTGTGTGTGTGTGTAACCCTTTGGTTTTTCCTAGCAAGAAATCCACTTTTTCACAGCAGCTGCATACTGCATTGACATTTTCATTTGAGCTATCCAAATGACCCCAGTATCTTTTTCAGATATTGGGGATATATTTTACCAACTCATGTATATGTGAAGTTAGAATGTTTGCACAATATGTTTGCACAAAACTTACGGTCTTCAAATAAAAACATCTTGAAGGTCCCAGGCCACAGAGAAGTTAGGCTGGCCTCAACTAGAGCCAGGGCTTTTTCGGCTGTGGCTCCGATCTGGTGGAACGCTCTGTCACTAGAGACTAGGGCCCTGCGGGACTTGACATCTTTCCGCAGGGCCTGCAAGACAGAGCTGTTCCACCAGGCCTTTGGCCAGGGCGCAGCCTGACTCCCTCCCTCGGCAATCTTTGTGGAGCTCTGGCACAATGGTTGCCAGTGGCCTGATTTGAATCAATTTTATAATGAATGATTTTAGAGTGTTGTTTGTACTATACTTTTGTACTGTTTTATTTTTGTTAGCTGCCCTGAGCCCGGCTTTGGCTGGGGAGGGCGGGATATAAATAAAATTTATTATTATTATTATTATTATTATTATTATTATTATGCTTACTTAAACTGAACCACAGTAGTACCATAGAGTAAGTTGTCTTGCCAGGCTTATCTATGTCACTTCCCCTTAGCTTGGTGGGAGCAGATAGGCAAATAAAGCATTTGTGTTGTCTCCCCTCTTAGTCTACCAGAGAACTCAGTGTGTGAAAAACTTTGAGCTGGTTTGCTCCATCTCAGCCACATTGCTCTCACCAGCCTTTCTTGTGTTCCTATACCAATAATTTAGAAACTTTCACTACTTTGTAACGATAAAAAGGTTTTACTGCTTCTGACTGATGTATGGAAAAGCACATAACCAGACCTTTGAAGGGTTTGGTGGTAAGTAAACCAATTTGTAACTTGCCAAACGTGTGGCCTTTCCCTGCGTGTGGGAAGAGGGACATTTTAGAACTCACTTGGAAGGGCTAACAGCCTATATTTCCACACCCTACTTCACTGCCTATTTTGTGACTTTCTCTGCTAGGATTCTCACCCAGGAGTACTTGCCCCAAACTTGGAATATGTGTGTGTGTATGCAGGGTTGTTGTGAGGCAGGCGGAAGGAGAGAGGGAGAACTGACCATAAACTCAGGCTAACAACATCCCTTGTGGAGGGGGAGGGGGAAAGCTGCCATGTCGCTTAGCCCCGTTGGTTGCTACAGCACACCTGCTGCCGGTGGCAAGAAACCTGCGACATAAGACTCTCTGACAGCTGCTGCAGCCGCGCACTGGCCCTTTAAGAGCCCCTCCCGTCCCCTCCGAGGCAAGGCGAGTAGCTGCCGGTCACGTGTCGGCGGCTTCAGCCGAGGAGGAGGGGAAAGGGGGTCCGTATCACGTGGGAAGGTCGAGCGGAGGGTCACGTGGCGCGAGAGATGGCGACCCCGGCGGAGCGAGAGGCGGGCCGCGGCGCCGAGGAGGCGTTTCTCACTTTCTACACAGAGGTGCGGAGTCCCTGGGCCCCTTTCCCCCCCTGCGCTTCGAGCCCCCCGCTTTCCCTCGCCCTCCTCGGGCCTTGGCCCTGGCTAGGCCGCGGGGGGAGATCCACAAGGCTCTCCCTCCCTCCCTGGCCTCTTCCTTTGGGGCTCCCTGCGACTCCTGTCCCGCGAGGGCGGCAGGGACGCGCCTTTCCCTCTGCCGTTCCCACCTCACCCCCCCCCGCTCCCTGGGGCGGAGGGGCCCATTTATGGGTGTTACTGCGGGGTGCATGACTAGAGCATCGGCGGTTCTCCAGGGCCTCTCTTGAACCCCCCCTGACTGTCCTGGCTATGGCTGCCTGGGGTTGCCAATCTGGTGTTTTTGCAGAGACCCCGGGGAGGGTCTTTAATGGTGAAGGAAGGGGTAGAGGGACCCATTTCTCATCTGGTGTGCGTGCAGGGCCGGATTTAGGTTTGATGAGACCCAAAGCTATTGAAGGTAATGGGGCCTTTTATATGTCCAGCTGTCCTTTGTCAACAACAAATAGTCGCAGGTTTTTGTGTTGAATACAGTCATACATCATGTTATGTTTGCTTCACGTTACGTTTTTTCAGGTTGCATCCCGTGCTACTGGAAAGGGTTACTTCCGGGTTTTGCTGCTTGCGCATGCACAGTAGTGCTAAATCGCGCTTAACGCATGCGCACAAGCACCAAATCACACCACACACCTGCACAGATATGGCACTTCAGGTTGTGGGCTCTTCAGGTTGCGAACGGGCCTCTGGAATGGATCCCATTTGCAACCAGAGGTACCACTGTATATGCTATATGGTAATTTATGGACCTAATAAATATCTAAAGCCATTTGCACATGTTGCCATGAAACCAGTCCATGATGCAGAATGTAGTCACCCTATATATAGAAATGAGCACCCAGTGATATTTTAGGGAGCAGGCTAGCAGGCGGGGCCCATTACTTGCACCATAAGAGCTACACAACACAAAAGACTGTTGCTGTATGTAGGTCTTATTTCTTTTTTAACTTGTATTTTGGAAATGTACATCCAGGTTTTTTTCCTTTACATTTTTGGGGGGCGCCAAGAGAGTGGGGCCCTAAGCTGTATAGCTTGTTTAGCTTATATGTAAATCCGGCGCTGTATGCATGGAGTTGTTGTTACAGTATTAATTGAATTTATATACCACCCTATACCCTCAGGTCTCAGGGTGGTTCGCAGGATAAAATCAGAATATAAAACTGCAAAGTGCATAATCAAAATAACAGCAGCAACCACAACCCAGTATAACACCCCTCAACACATTTAAAAAGGGCATACTGTGGCCATCACATACTTTGTTAACTACAGGGCTTTCTTAAAAGTGGCTGTAGTCCTATTTCTGCTTATCTGGGACCACTAACCCACCACCCTGTGGATAAGACACATTGACTCACACTGCAGGACTTGTTGGGTGTTATTTACTTGCATCCTGCCTTTCTCCCCAAGTGGGGGATCCGAGGCAGTTTGCAACATTTAAAAGCATTGTTTATTAAATTACAGTATAATAACCATAAGTTGCACAAAACTGATAATTAAAATAACATCTCTGTGTATGTAAATGCAGCAGTTAAAATATTATTTGTCCTGGCAGCAGCTTGAAGATCAGCACAGTCTGTATGGCAGCCTGGGGCCCAAGCCCAATAGGGCTTAGGTCAGAACTATTATTTTGAGCTGTGTCCAGAAATGGACCAGTCGCCAGTGAAGTTATTTTAACAGGGGAGTAACATGTTCCCTGTAACCCAGGCATAGGCATACTCGGCCCTCCAGGTGTTTTGGGGATTACAACTCCCATCATCCCTAGCTAACAGGACCAGTGATCAGGGATGATGGGAATTGTAGTCCAAAACATATGGAGGGCCAAAGGTTGGGGATGCCTGGTTTAATGTATCCATCCTGTGTAAAGTCTTCTAAGTGACTAACTGTTGTTGGTGCACACCTGGAATAATTAATGCAGCTGCAGTTGTGTGCCCTCTGGAATTTGATACCTCACAGTCCGATCCACATGTTTGAGTACTGGCACGCACTTGGTGCAGGATTGTACCATATGATTTCAATGTGCAAATGCAGAAACTGGTATCGGGCACAGAAATCGTCATTCAGAGAATATCAGCCTTCATTATAATAAATGTCTATACCATGGTTCAGTTAGTCATTTGGCAGCACCTGATGCTGTAACATTGCAGAAGCCAAGCAGGTATGGTACACCTGGTTAACTCCTTTAATGGGAGACTTCTTGGAACCTCATGTAAGAGCAGGATGAAATAATGATAATAATATATACACTCAAAAGAAAGCCTATACTATATCACTGAATTCACAAACCAGTATCCATCTCCTTTATTTTGAAACTTGTTGCACTACAAATATGGTTCTGGCATGCACCATAAATTATTCACACATCTGGAAAATATTTTTTCCCCCAGCAATGTAGTTTGTTTTGAGGAAGGGACAGGGAAGACAGTTTGTACCAGTTTTCCCTGAAGTACCCCATACTGCCTCTCATGTTGCTGCAAAGGTCTCCTGACCCTCCGGGGCAGCTGTTCAGGTGGCAGGGGCTTGCTGGAGGAGGAGGGATCAGTCAAAATTGCTTTCCACTCCTTCCAGCATGAGCAGCACTTCCCTGAGTGCATCTCTGAATCCAACCCATAATGATGCTTTGCTCTTGGGCTCTGAAGATAACCTTTATTTACAGATGTTCCTTTCAACATATGTTTTAGTAATGTACAGTTCTAATAATGGATGGCTGTTTAATTTCTGCAGGTGAAACAAATAGAAAAGCGGGACTCTGTTCTAACGTCAAAAAACCAGATTGAGAGGCTTACTAGACCTGGATCATCCTATTTCAATCTGAATCCATTTGAGGTAAGTCCAAGCACATTTTCATTCAAACGATTTTTTTTACAGCTGTTAATTTTTTTATTGTGTGATTGACAGTCATGCTCAGTTCATAGCTAGCACTTTCTTTAAGGCAGATGGAAGCTGCAATGTCATACTTGTCTCTTGAGTTTGCACCTGCAAAGAGTACCTGCCACAAAGTGTTGCAGTGTAGAGTGCTCTTGTTCAGATGTTTTATTTATGATTTTCAGATATACACATTTCAATAGTTTTACAATCATTTTAACATTTCATAACTCGACTTACTCCTCTTTCTGTCCTAAATTTGCAAATTTCTTTTAATATATTTTTACATAATTATCTTTATGCAGATTTATATTATTTGCTGTTAACCATACACCTAGATACTTAACCTTCCTTCCAGTCTTTAGACCTGACACATCTTGTAATTTATTTTAACTCTCATCATTCATATTTTTTACCATGAGTTTGCTTTTGTCTTTATTAATCTTAAGACTTTCTACATCTCCAGTTTTTTAAATCTCTTGTAATACTTTTGGGATTGACTCCATTGGTTCTACAGATATCACCACGTCATCTGCAAATGCTCTTATACCTTTTTTTTTTAATTACATCTTATTATTTGCGCCTGCCAGCCATGCTGTTTTCTAGGATACTCCATTCCATTCTCTGCTCTGCCCTGGTTTTACACACACACACACACACATCCATAGCCAGTGAACATTCAATGGTCACTGGGCTGTTTGGGGACTTTTTCATCTAAGCCCCCTGACCGAAGGTTTTATATTTTTGCAAACATTGTTTTCTGAGCCTGCTGGTGTCTGCCTCTTAAACATGGGTGATGTGGGCTACATATCTGTCATCACCTGGAAAATGAGTTTATTTGTATATAGGATTTTCTGAGCCAGTCCTCTTTCAAGGAAGCCACTTCTGTCAGTTTCTCAGTCTGTGTACCAAAGAAAAAAAATGCTAATTTAGGCACACACAGGCCTAGATCCAGTTGCATAACCAAAGATGTAAGCTTGGGAAAGAGCATGAGTTTTGGCATGACATGCTATCACAGCCTCATCTGCTGGAGTGTAACCCTTCTGCTGAAGAAAGTTTTATGTAGTTTCCAGATTGCAGAAAGGCTCAGAATGTAGCTGCTTATGATGATGTTACTTTGGTCTCTTCCAGGTGTTGCAGCTGGACCCTGAAGTTACAGATGAGGAGATAAAGAAGAGATTCCGTCAGGTACATGCCTCTGTTGTTATTTTTGTAATACAAAGAGCCTTGGAGCAAATCATGTGAAGAGAGGGGAAAGTACTTCTCCTTCAAAGACAATTTAGCAGGGATATGGCAGAAGTAGGAGGAAAAGTGTTCTCCCCTAGTATTTGCAGAGAAACAACAATGGCTTTGAAGCTGGATATGAGCTTCCTCTAGAAAAACCTGGGGTTTGTTTTCCCAGAATGTATTCTTGGTGGCATAATTATACCCAAATTTGGTTTCATGTCCTACTGATTACTAGGCATCCTGTATGTCCATATACACATGCCTAGCCAGAGTATTTGTTAGAGAACTAGTTATTTAACAGTTTATTTATTTTTACTACTACAGTGGTACCTTGGTTCTCAAATTTAGTCTGTTCCAAAACCAAAGCGTTTCAAAACCAAGTCATGCTTTCCCATAGAAAGTAATGCAAAATGGATTAATCTGTTCCAGACTTTTAAAAACAACCCCTAAAACAGCAGTTTAACATGAATTTTACTATCTAACGAGACCATTGATCCATAAAATGAAAGCAATAAACTGTGTACTGCAGTCACACAATTAATCAGTCGCTGAACTGGGTTCCACACAGTCACAAAAACAAAAAAGAGCCGCAAAAAAAAAATGCTAAATAAATAGCAAAACCAGACAGACCTCAGAGTAACACTCAAAAAGGAAATGTGGCACTCAAATCAGAAGCGTGACGCTCAAAATGGAGCATGTTCAGCTTCTGAAAAACGTTTGCAAACCAGAACACTTACTTCCAGGTTTGCAGTGTTTGGGTTCCAAGTTGCTTGAGTACCAAGGCATTTGAGAACCAAGGTACCACTGTATTGGTTTGGGATGTGCCATGTGTCATGTATTGGGACTGTGCAAGTAACCCTGAAGCCCCATCATCCCCACTGCCATTCTAATTCCTTGAGCACTGGAAGTTCAGTTCTGACTTAGGTCGCATCAGAGACTACTCATTTTTGCAAGCTTTCTCTTCCAGCTAAATAGTATGCAAGCTGTGTGTTGTTGTTTTGTTTTATTTGAAATTGAAGCTGAGACTCTCAAAATGCCAAATTTTGTACCAGGTAACAAGTCCTGGTCTTGCACTGTGAAATCCCAGATGTGAACACTTTGGTGTTGTTTTTTTATTAACAGTTTGAATAAATTGCAGGGGAGCAAGATTTGAGGGCCCTCTAGGAAATTAGTTTGTCCTAACTGAATATCTATACAAAGATTCACAGTATTAAGGTCCACAAATCCGTAGTTATTCAGGGTGGGTTTCTTCATTTGATCTACTCAGCTGCTTTGCTGAGATTGGGGAGGCCTGGGAATCCAGATGAAGGGCTTATTCCAAAAAGAGGAGAATGAGTGGCGAATGTTTGATGCCATTTTATTAATAAACAAGGCAGAGAAGCCAATCCAGACCATTCTGTTATGGGTAGCCCTGTGTTAACAGCACACCTTTTGATAAAAGTACATTTTTACTCTGTCTTTTACAGTTATCCATATTGGTGCATCCCGACAAAAACCAAGATGATCCTGAAAGGGCACAGAAGGCATTTGAAGGTACCTCGCTGGTTTTCCTGTGTTTCCAAAGCTCCAGATGCTAGCATTGCACTAAATGAATGTGGTTGGGTTTGATGCTAGAGCTTGGAAAGAGAGCTGCCTACTGCTGCTCTGTTGGATCTCTGGAAATAAACACGGCTTAGTGTTTTCTCAAGCTCTGATCGCATAAGCAGTGTAGACCATTCAAGTTATGTTGAGTGTGCTGATAGAAATGTTTGGTTTGTCAGCTGTCGACAAAGCATACAAGTTGTTGCTGGACCAGGAACAAAAGAAGAGGGCCTTGGACGTGATACAGGCTGGAAAGGAATATGTAGAGCACATTGTAAGTACCCTGGGTGTGTGACAGCTAGCCTCTGATTTGAGGGAGGGGATTAAGCGACTGAGCTTGATGCCTAGGGAGGGGGTGCAGTTTTATGTTTGCTTGGAGCTAAAGTGTTTCCTCGTCATAGTTCAGGTTAGAACAGAGCTTTTCTGTATTTTATTCAACCATGATTTTGATTTTCTGCAAATATAACTAGAACTGAAATGTTAGAAATGGGAACAGGGAGGCATACCAAATGTAACTATTGGTGCTTGGAATTTGATAAATGTTAATTATTATGCAGATGAAATCTAATAGATCATTTAAACTTATTTTGAAGCTGTCTTATTAAAATTCTGCTAGGGAAAAAATGTAACTGAAACATTTTTGCTGATGGGAGATAAGATTGATTTATTATGATACTTTCTGCCATATACCATCCTAGACACGAGCTTGAGTGGATTATGTTAAATTGTTTAAACGTTTTCATGCGTTCAGTGCTTTAGTTTGGCTAGGCCATATCCCTTCAGAGCTCTTTGCTCCCACATTGCTCACATTCTTGCTGTTGAATTAGATGGAATTCTTGCTGTGTCACTTTACCTTTGAGTATGTGATGGGTGAGGAGCTTAGAGAGGGATTAGAATGCCGCCTAATTTTCCATCCTTCTCTAAATTCCTCACTCTTCTTTGTCTCCAACCAACCCCAAAAGCAGAATATTGCAGAGCTAGAAAATGAGCTCTGTTAAAAGCAAATGGGAAACCGTTTGGGACTGAACTGGAATCCTGTATCATAATCAGGGTGAATCCAGGGGTGGGGTGGGGGGGATGCATTTGGCCTGTGCCTGAATTTTAGATGCTTTTCATTTCTTTGGCGTTTGGAATTTTTAAAAATGTGCATCACACCCAGATGTGACACACTCTCAGGTTAGAGATGTATCTTTAAGCAAATAAGAGATGAGATGTAGTAAAAGACATGGTTTGTTTGTTAACTGATAAAGATTTTGCCACATTAAAGAACTGTAACTTGGAGATATGAATAAAAATATATCAGTTCTGATGGCACAAGATTAGACAGATCAGCATGTTCTCTTAAGATCAGGTGACTATCAAGCCAACCAACCACCGGCTCTTTTCTATACCTCCCTCCCCACATATGTCATCATTTTTAAATTATTATTATTATGGCTAGGGGTCCCAAAAGCTGGAGGTGGCCTGGGACTGAGAGGGCCTGACCATAATGACATATATGTGGGAAGTAGGAGAAAGTTATAGAGTGTCCAACTTCTGTTCAACTTGCAGTCTTTTTAGCTAGCCTCCTTTTAGCCAGGATAACTATAAACTATTCTTTAAAAAAAAAAAAATCCTGGAGCATTATCGCTGATCATGTCTCCTTGTACTTGCATTTTTATATTTTTAACTTGGATATCCAGACAGTAAAAAGTAAACAAATTTGGAAATCTGTTTTCACTCAGGGCCCATGACATCAGTGCCTGTGCTGATTGACCTTACGGCTGTCAGAATGAGCCGCAGAAGTGCTAACAAGCCTAGTGCAGTTCAGAGTTCTGTAAGATTTCTGTGCTCCTTACCTGTGATACCTTTTTAGGCAAAAGAGAAAAAGAAACAGTTAAAGAAAGAAGGCAGGCCAACCAACATAGAAGAAGATGATCAAGAAGTAGTAAGTTGACTAGCAGGATATACTTCGTTGGCAGGGCTGGGTTCTCCCAGGCCTGGGGTGTACTTTGTTGGTTTATGATTTGGGGGCAATACACATCTTGGAACATCTGAGGCTTTGAGGCTGGAGGCTTGTAAACCTCCTCAGTGTCTCTTGAGTGCCTTTTGGGTCCCCTCTTACATTTGTGGGCCTGCAGTAGGCTTGGTGGGATGCAACATCACTTTATGAGTGCTGGACAGCCAGGCTGTTGCTATTTAAATTTCCCCACAGTGCTACCTGAGGGACATCTAAATGACAGCACTCCCAGACCTGGGGCCTGATATGTATGGCCTAGTTGCCATTATTCCCTTAATGTCAATATGCTTACCACCTGCTCACTCAGACCCAGCCACTTGGTGTGCTGGGGAGGGTTTGAAGGTGGGGACACTGTCAGGTGGCTTGGGTACCACAGCTGTCTCAAACGGCTGATGCTGGGCCCGGTCTGTTTCACCGTGTTTTAAATATACTGTGACCTGCTTGGGAAACCTCGGCTAGCAGGTAATATGGAAGTATTCCCAACAGATATATATATTTGCCAAGTCCCTGCTCGCTGTCCCTTCCTTTTCATTATTTCGTCCTCATTTTACTGTCGTGTGCTGAGATTTACTGCTTTTCACTGCAGTTTTATGGGATAGCCTTAACCATGTCTACTCAGAGATTGCAGCCTCTGTTACCTTTCCCAAACTCGAAAATAATTCCATTCTTAAGAACTTTACTACAGGGTGGTGTCTTGTATAAACATTTGAAAGATTACACTGGAATGTGCTAGCGGCGTGATGGGTTGGTAGAAGATGTAGTATTTTAAGCCCCGGCCTCTGAAGTGTCCACCTAGTGTGTGCTGCAGTGTCATTTTTGTGTGCATGCAGTCCTGCGGAGGGGGGTGGGGGAAGGAGTTTTGTATAAAGCTTTTCATTTTTCCAGGCCCAGGGGTTATTAAATGAAAGGTTACATTGCAACTGGGCCCTTGGTATGAGTGCTAAACCTGTGTTTCTTACAGTTCAAACAAGCGGTGTACAAACAGACAATGAAGCTCTTTGCAGAACTCGAAATTAAAAGGAAAGAAAGAGAAGCAAAAGAAATGCATGAAAGGTAGGAGAAGCAGTGGGGTATTGTGTTTGGTGTTGCTTTTCTTGAAGCCCATGTAGTTAGGAATCGTGGAGCATGTAGGCAGCACCTGAAATCTGAGTTGCGGTTTTCCAAAGGTAGCCTTAGGGGGAGGGAAATGCTATTTTATTAAGCATTTTTATAACGCTTAACCCATGGGTGGGCAAACTAAGCCACAGGGGCCGGATCCAGCCCAATCGCCTTCTAAATCCGGCTTGCGGATGGTCCAGGAATCAGCGTGTAGCCCGGTCCCCCACAAGGTCTGAGGGACAGTGGAGTGGCCCCCTGCTGAAAAAGTTTGCTGACCTCTGGCTTAACCCAATGAACAGCTTTACACATGCTCCCAGAGAGACAGCTATGTTAAATCTGTTGCAAGAAATATAACAAAGAGGCTTTTGACACCTTAAAAAGAACCCCAATACATTTTATTGTTTGGGTAATAGGCATGTGTGGTCTAGAACCTACTTCATCAGATGCATGAACTGTTACCCTCAGTTTACTTTTTTCTTGTGTGGGTATATAAATATATATCACACACATACACCTACCTTTGTGTTTGAAATTGAAAAAAATGGCCAAGAAATACAACACAATTCTACAGAAAGCTTAAACGTATACAAGGCAGGCATGGTGACCATTTTTGATCAGCTGTAAATAGGTGATAGCATAGCATGCTATAATGTGAGTGGTTCAGAAATCTTCCAAGATAAAATATGCCAAAACTAGGAAATTGTTTTGATTGGGATTCATTTTTCTACCTATTGCTGATGGTGACTGTGGTACCTTGTATAAATTTAACCTTTACTTGTACTTGTAACCACAGACTTGTAATATTGTCTTTTACTGGCATTTATTATAAAATAAATAATTCTATGCCTGTATGCATGAGCCCATACCACAATAAATCTGTTATTATTTAAGTTGCCACAAGATGTTTTGTTTAGCTCATGATGTATGTTACATTAAGGGATTGAATACTTGTCTTATGCAGCCCTCTGAGCTGTATTGTGAGACAGGGATTTGAATTCACCTAATATGTGCCCAAAACCAGTGCTCTGCCCACTTATACCGCAAACTTAAGTTTTGTAGGAGAAAGAGTATTGCTGAGAGCCAGTGTGGTATAGTGGTTAAGAGCGGTGGACTCGTAATCTGGTGAACCGGGTTCGCTTCCCCGCTCCTCCACATGCAGCTGCTGGGTGACCTTGGGCCGGTCACACTTCTCTGAAGTCTCTCAGCCTCACTCACCTCACAGAGTGTTTGTTGTGGGGGAGGAAGGGAAAGGAAAATGTTAGCCGCTTTGAGACTCCTTAGGGTAGTGATAAAGCGGGATATCAAATCCAAACTCTTCTTCTTCTTCTTCTTCTTCTTCTTCTTCTTCTTCACTACATAAGTTATTTGCAAGGTGATGAGGTGGGTTGCAGTGTGTCTCATGTACAGTGGTACCTAAGGTTAAGTACTTAATTCATTCCAGAGGTCCGTTCTTAACCTGAAACTGTTCTTAACCTGAAGCACCCCTTTAGCTAATGGGGCCTCCTGCTGTCGCCGTGCCGCCGGACCCCGATTTCTGTTCTCACCCTGAAGCAAAGTTCTTAACCTGAAGCACTGTTTCTGGGTTAGCGGATTGTGTAACCTGAAGCGTATGTAACCTGAGGTACCACTGTACTGGAAAAAGTAATAATCTAGGATAACTAGGAGAAAATACATAATTTAGGTACTGTATATGAGAAAAGAGCTCTTGCATTGTAATATCGAGATTGGAGCTCCAGGTGGCAGTCTTTGTTTTGCAAGGCTTGTAGGCTGAGAGATCCAGTTAATGTGCTTTCTGTCCTTTTCTTTGCTCTGAAGCCAGGTTTATTTTTGTACTAAGTGCGTCTCCTCTGGGCGGATCCAAGTCCTGCATTTTATTTTGGGCCCCAGCACTCTGCACCCAAGGCCCTTTTCATTGCAGCAAGCGTTAAATACGCCAGATTTCAACCCATTTTCAAAAGTGTCATCTTATAGCAGGAACAAGCTGTTCCAAAGGGCTTTATCCAAGACAGTGTGGGTGGCTTGCCATATAGAAGCCTAATGTAATATTTTCTAAATTCGTACCCTGTCCTCTACCAAGGGGTTGTTATGGGTAATATGCTGTTTCCTTCTCAGAGGCACACACTTAAATTTAAAAGGTGGTGAGGAGATACATGGATGGTCATAGCATAGAGATGTGGATATACTGAGGAATCTCTGACTCTCCAGGTGTTGTTGGGCTCTCGACTTCCACCCGCCCCAGCCAGCATGGCCAATGGCCAGGGATGATGGGAGTCATATACACAAATAGGATTCCTTTCCCAGATTTCTCCCATCTGTTCTGTCTCCTGTATCCTTGTCGAGGGAAACATACAGCTGATCTCCCTTAACTCGTCCTGTCTCCTTGCTGACCAACGCTGATCCTTAATCTAGTCCTGGCCCCCATTCCCCAGTACAGTGGTACCTCGGGTTAAGTACTTATTTCGTTCCGGAGGTCCGTTCTTAACCTGAAACTGTCCTTAACCTGAAGCACCACTTTAGCTAATGGGGCCTCCTGCTGCCGCGCCATCGGAGCCTGATTTCTGTACTTATCCTGAAGCAAAGTTCTTAACCTGAAGCACTATTTCTGGGTTAGCGGAGTGTGTAACCCAAAGCTATGTAACCCGAGGTACCACTGTACCATTTTACTCACAGGGAATGCAATGCTAATTTTTCTCCTTGGCTCTTATTCTAGGAAGCGGCAAAGAGAAGAAGAAATAGAGGCTCAAGAGAAAGCCAAGCGTGAGCGAGAGTGGCAGAAGAATTTTGAGGTAATTATTATTTGCAGCTTTGGCTGTCCTATCAGCATTTTAGCAGTCTAATCTCAAAGCGCACTTATTCTCTAGTAGGTCCTACTGAATTCAGTCAGACTTGTGAGCAAATGTGCTTAGGATTGTGCTGCAAGGCTTGTGTTGAAAGGGTTATTATACATATGCATGTATGCATGCCTACCTGCACACCCTGACCTTTTTACCAAAGTGCACAGCTATGTTCTGGATACTCCCAGCATTCCCTGCAGATTCAGATATTAATTCTAGAAGCTTCGGAACACCCACCAGGGTGCCCCCCAAAATGTATAGTTTAGTTTTTCTTTTGCATTTGAAGCTGTCATGTCTGGCAGTGGCCTTCCAAACTCTTAGCCTGATGCCCCTTTCCCATCCCTGGTAGCTGAAATCCTGTTAACTTGAGATAGCATGTACTGAAACTAGAGCCTTTCACTTGAGAGCATGTGCTCTGGCACTGAGCTGTGGTTCCTCCCCATACATTCCCCCTGCTTGTTATATGGCTTTTCTGTTCTTCCCACAAGCCCTAGCTGTTGCTACTAAGACAGACTACTACAAAACCTCTTCCACCAACTCACCCTTTTAGTGCTTTGAAGCCCTTTCCCTCCTTCTGGTGACTTGCGCTCCTTAAAAGGTGTCTCAGGAAACGCTTCCCTTTTGATATAAACAGGAAAGGACACTCTGGCGTCATGGCACTTGCTTCTTGTTTACACTCTCATCTTCCTCATACGTAGGAAAGTCGGGATGGACGTGTGGACAGCTGGAGAAATTTCCAGGCAAATACAAAAGGGAAGAAAGAGAAGAAAAACAGAACCTTCTTGAGGCCCCCCAAGGTGAAGATGGAGCAGCGTGAATGAGCCTGGCTTTTTCAGACTCCAGCGGACAATCCCATTACCGTCACATTGAACCCTTTCTTGCTTTTCCAGTAGGATCTTTGTTTTCAGTATGATTGAATCTTGGTCAAAGTATTTACTGTCTCCTGCCCATTTGCCCTGAGGTTCATGATGTGATGTCCAGGGCCAAGCCTACTGCACTTAGAACACTTGGCTAACTTAGGAAGACCCCCACCATAACTGCTGTTGCATTTCCTCGTAGTCCCTGTAATTTAATGTTCTGTATTCCAAGGATGTTGCTGTTCAAATCGTCGTTAGGCCTAACTTGTGAGTGTCCAGCTAAGGCAGATGCTGGAGAATCTGATGCCCGGTGACTCCCTTGTTCACCTAGGCCGGTTGTCATGTTTCTGTCTGCATCAGTTTCCACTGTCAGTAGTGAAAATTGGAGCCTGCCATGGAGATGAATAGCTGGACTTTGCAAAAGTTCCCAACTCAGCTGCATGGAGCTGAACTTACGCCCCAGCTCTGACTTGCAGCTTGGCAACTCCTTTCTTCCAGGATTGCAGATGAGTTAACTGGCCAACTAGACTACCAGACCCCGCCCCTTGTAAATAAAAAGTCTTGCATTGAATATTCAGTTAGTGGCAATGTTCAGTATGTAAAATAAATTTTTACCCAAAACCTTTTGGTGTTGATGGCTCAAGTCGCTCCTGAAATGTGAGATTTGCCTGCTCTAATAACGTTTAATCTCATTTAAGAAACTGCATTTGATTTGTTTAACTAGCATTGGTGGAAGGTTGTCTCTACTGCCCAACGTACCGAATGGCTTACCAAACTGCTCCCCTAACTAGGAGTACAACGTGCTGCACTATCAGTGTCTGACAGTGCCTTTCAGATATAACACAGCCAAGTGCGGCCTCAACCCTGGTTTCTGAGGAAGTTTCACACACCAGACAGTTGGCTGCAGTTCCAGCTCCGCCCCAGAACAACAATCACACGCTAGAGGACATCTATAAATAGTTGTAGCACATAAGTAGATCTAACACATTTGGGGTTGTGGCTCAGCTGCTCACAAGCATACTAGAGTGCAGCTGTCCCGAGTGCATCCGTTCAGCAAACTTTTGTGATTTCTTAAGAAATAAATTCTAAGATTGTCGCATGCAAACCACTTCTTGTTACTGGGCTGTTAGTGAGGGGTTTTAGTCATCAGGTAATACTCAGCCAGCCCTTTACATGATGTCAGCCATGCATATTAGTCTTCATGGTTGTATAGTCAAGCACTTTCATCAGAAATCTTTCCTCTTACTTCATGCCTGAGTGCATGAGTGCAGGCATGAGTTTTGAACATGAATGTTGCTACAGGAAATCCTCAGTGGAAACACCCCAAGGCATTTTAGGTCAGACTATACAAATGGGGCACACTTCCAAAGAAGGTCTCCCACAGGGTGCAGCTTTAGCAAGCCTCCAAGATGTATCATCACCTTCAGCTGACACACCTATTCTGATTCTGGGGTTCAATCTTTCATATCAGCCAGACATGGCCAAACTTGGCCCTCCGGCTGTTTTAGGACTACAACTCCCATCATCCCTAGCTAACAGGACCAGTGGTCAGGGATGATGGGAATTGTAGTCCCAAAACAGCTGGAGGGCCAAGTTTGGCCATGCCTGATAAGCAAACATGCAAAGAAGCAGAGGCACACATACAGTGCATGCCACCCCACCCCCCAGGGAGTCGGTCATCTGTACACAGCTTAGGTTCCTCTAGTTTAGCTTCCCCTATAAGGAAAAAATAAGAAAATTGAAGCTTTTTAGTTCAGAGAAGAGGAGACATGGAACCATATAAAATTATGTGTGGCACGGAGAAAGTGGATAAAGAAAAGATTTTCTCCCTTTCTCATTACAGTAGAACTCGGGGACAACAAATGAAGCTGAATGTTGGAAGATTCAGGACAGACAAAAGAAAGTTTGTCTTCACACAGCACATGCTTACAACTCTTGCTTTCCTTTCGACCACATCCTATCAGGGACGATAGGAATTGTAGTTCAGAAACTTCTGCTTTAAAAATAATTATCCATCTTCCTTGCTTTGTCTAGACTAACTGGCTGCTAGCGTCCTTAATGCAGTAAGGAACGAAAGCAGACTTATCTCCATTTAGGTTTGATGAAGTGTTGTGTGTGAGATGGGGGAGGGGGCTTCTGTAACCCCCTGCCCCAATCCACAGTGCTGCTTTGATGCTACGTTAATGACATCTCATTGAGTTGTATGAGCAGCAACATTCTGACAAATCCCAGCTTTAAAAAGCAGCACACTTTTATGTGCCGGCTTGCTACAAATGTCTTGGGAAACTCCCTAGAGCTTGAGCAACTGTGGTGATTTCAGAGCATGTGTGAGAGCTCTTGTTGCAACACTGCAAAAGCAGCCACCCTTCCCTCTCCTGCTGAACTTCTGCAATCCACACATTAGCACAAATCCCTGGAGAAGAAGCATCCATGTGAAACTAAGAAGGGCAGTTCCTCAACTCACATTTAAAGCACATGACTTTCCTCCAAAGGATGCTGGGAAATGGAGTTCCCTACTCACAGATCTACAATTTCCAGAACTGTTCACAAACTACAGTTCCTGTAATTCATTGGGGGAAGTCATGTGCTTTAAGTTTATGGTATGAATCTCCCTGAAGAAGTCTTAGGCATAAAAAGGCTTGAACAAGTACAATATCCCTCATCATAATTGAGGAAGGGGTGGGGGCAGATCTCCATCTCAATATTGCGTTTTGCTTTTATTTCTGTGCTGCTCTTGTTCCAAGGAGTTCATAGTGGAGTGTTGCTGGCTTTACATCTGGGGGGCTCTCCACCCAAGTGGTTGGGCGTCTGTCATTGTCAAATGTTCTCTGTGTCCAGTGGCCTTCTCTGTTTCAGTCCCCATCACTGTCCAGAAGAACGGCAAGGCAAGTGAAGGCTGCTGCCCATTCTCCCTAGCCGCTTACTAGGGTGGCAACATTAACCCTGCCATGTGGGGCTCCTTTGTAGATGACCACAGTGCCTGGAGACAAGACAGTCCGGGTTTGTGTGCACAGCAGTGACCAGAGAAGGAATGATCACTGGGAGGAGGAGAAGAAGAAAAACTGTGGTACATCTGCATCAGCACAACCAGATGTCTTCATCTCCCCTAGCTGCAACAAAACATGTCTCTCCCATATCGGTCTCAATGTTGGACTGGACAGAGAAGGAATGGTGGATACCGCCTCCCCCTCCTCCTAAACCTTCCAGAGAAGAGGAAGATGGTACTGTAGATTTAGAACAGTGGCTTGAGGAAGGTCACGGCTCAGAGGTAGATGACGAGCAGAGTTGGGAAGTCATGGGAAAGGAAGGGGGAGGAAGCAGAGCTGGCTGACATCACCAGGAAGCATTCCAGGACCCCCCCCCCTTCTCCCAGAACCTGGCAAGCATTGAAAGTAGGATGGCAAAGGGCTCGTAGTCAAATGGCCCTAAGCAGCCACTGTAAGGTGGGTGGTGCTGTTGACGGTTGAGGAGAGAAGTGGGGTGGAGTTTGCTTGGAGCAATGCTATTACTCCAAGAGGTGGCATTTCTAAGCCTCTCTCTGTGAATATTGAATAAAAGACCTTGGTAAGAGCTTCCCTTGTCTTTCTATTTCTGGCTGCCTACCGGGGTGGGGTGGGTGGATTGGATTCCCTGACGCCTGACATCTACAGCCACAACTGAGCCTCTGTAACTCTCCAAAGGTTTGACTTCACCCTCAAAGGCACACTCTTCCATTGTCTCCTGAGACAGAGGGATGCCAATCAGCCAAATCACAAATCTTATTTGCTTAAATTAAGCTGTGTGAGAGATTTTGGTCCAATGTGCATAAAAACACGCAGTGAACGTTATCAATTGCAAAAAAATGAACGTGTATGTAAATCTGAAGCCCCCTTTGAGCTTGAAGTGGGACGCGGGTGGCGCTGTGGGTTAAACCACAGAGCCTAGGACTTGCTGATCAGAAGGTCGGCAGTTCGAATCCCCACGACGGGGTGAGCTCCCGTTGTTCGGTCCCAGCTCCTGCCAACTTAGCAGTTCAAAAGCACGTCAAAGTGCAAGTAGATAAATAGGTACAGCTCCGGCGGGAAGCTAAACAGCGTTTCCGTGCGCTGCTCTGGTTTGCCAGAAGAGGCTTAGTCATGCTGGCCACATGACCCGGAAGATGTACACCAGCTCCCTTGGCCAATAAAGCGAAATGAGTGTCGCAACCCCAGAGTCGGTCATGACTGGGCCTAATGGTCAGGGGTCCCTTTACCTTTACTTTGAGCTTGAAGCCCCAGGCCAAATGGCCTTCCTGCCCTCCCCTTGTCCCATCCTACCCTGATAGTCCCTGGTTGGGGCTCTGCAGACCTGCAGCAAGATATTTGCTGGATCAAGGGTGAGGTCTAGCCTGTGGCCCTCTGGATATTTTTTGATGATTACTTCCATTATTCCTGAGCATTGGTCATGCAGATGTTCTTGGATGCCAACTCCCATCAGCCCAAAGTCAATGGTCAGGAATGATGGACACTGGAGTCCAGAATCATCGGGGGGGGGGGGCTGCAGGTTCTCCATCTCCACCCTAAAGAAACTAGGAGTCATTATATTCAAATAATCACAAGATGGTGCTTGTAATCCCTGGATTGGGAAACTGTCAGATTGAGTTTACTGTTTAATATGCATAAACACAAGGGATAGTTCCTGCAAGCAGAGGCATGGAGAATGTACACAGCTCTTTTGGTTGCAAAACAATAAAAAATAATGCCAAAAAGTGGGGGGGAATGCATTAGATCTCCATACACAACCATCAAAACAGAATACTATCCCAGCACATTAAACTGATTTATCTCTCCAATACTGACCTTTCAAGAATGCCTACTAACTGTTAGCATCAATAGCGAATGTTGCAGACCATTTGCACGCGTGATCCAGCATTGCTTGGAAAATGTACAATTTGACCAGAAAGTGTGGAAATCCTCCTGTTTATGTTGTCGCTTTACAAGCATTTTTCAAATTAACCGGAATGGTGTGGACCAACAGCAGTGTTTATGAAAACCCATCATTTAATTTAGGTTAATCCCTGATTCATCAAACTGTGGTAACAGCAGTTGAGTACAGTGGTACCTCGGGTTAAGTACTTAATTCGTTCCAGAGGTCTGTACTTAATCTGAAACTGTTCTTAACCTGAGGTACCGCTTTAGCTAATGGGGCCTCCCGCTGCTGCCGCGCCGCTGGAGCCCGATTTCCGTTCTCATCCTGAAGCAAATTTCTTAACCTGAAGCACTATTTCTGGGTTAGCGGAGTCTGTAACCTGAAGCGTATGTAACCTGAAGCGTATGTAACCTGAGGTACCACTGTATAAGGTATAAGAGCAAGGCTAGAATGTTAGACGGGGTCTGAGGATACTTCATGTCATGGGCTCCTGGGGCAAACTCTCCATACTTGAGGAATGAGGCCATAAGCACCAAGAAAGATGAAGAATGGAAGAGGGATTTGATCTCAGCGCAGACCCCAGGCGGACCCATTTACTGCAGCGCCCTTGAACCCGAGGGACTGTTGGATGTCATTCTGTCACTATTTTCCCAACCTAAGATCACACTACCATCATCTTCAGATTTCAAGGACTCCATCAAAGAAACTGCAGTTGAGCCTTGATCCACTCACTGCTCCTTACTCTCTCAAGAGGATTGCACTGAGAGCTGATCTCTGCTGGTCCCTAGGACAGCAATATGTACCCACCACAGGAAGTGGAAGCCAAGAGCACTTGATTGCCATGGTAGACGTCTACTTGGCACAAACTCTTCCAGGAATCAAAAAAATGCCACATTTAAAGAGGAAAGGGCACAGGACAGTGGTGGGATAGGGGAGACCATCATGGGGATGCCTCTATATTAACGGTAAACAGGCCGATGCAAATCCACATTATGCTCTGTTGTGGGCCAGCAGCCTCAAGGGAAGAATGTATTCAGAAGCTGGTGGAATGTCAATACAAAGGGGACCTCCCATATTTCAGCAGGGAGTGCAGTCCGTAACTCCAAGATGGCACTAGATCCAGGCCAGTCAACACTGCAGAGGCGGGCAGGCAAGGTTAGTTTGCAAGGAGGAACAAGTCCAATAGAGGACACTTCGATCAAGATCTGCTCCAGCTGAAGCCAGATCTGGTAGCCTTGAGAAGACTGGAGTCAATACCTAACTGGTCTCTATTGAATTTTCATGCCTGGAATTGCTATGCCTGTCCATCACATCAGTGGTGATGGTTGCGTGCAGGAGGACCATGGGCTTAAGTGTCAGGATGACACACAGAATACCTTTGGTGGTGTCACTTTTATTGCTATTGCACAGTTATTCTTCTGCACAGACGGAAGCTGTTTGCTGTGATAAGCGTCCTGGGTGTATTCCAGGATTAGGCAACTGCATGTTGACTTACCCTTTCATGCTATGTCCAGTGGATCACTTCCAGAGCCTTTTCAATATATACTTGTACATTCTCTGAGGAGACGGCTTGCTTGTAACACAGAATTGGAACACAACTTTGCAAATCAGTACTGGGCTCAGGGCCAGCCCTACCATTAGGCAGAGTGTTATGAATCATCGGCCTCCTCAGGGAGTTGATGTGGGTGTCATGACAGGGCAGAACGTGTTTTTTTTTAAATGGGGTTTAATTTGAGCACTCTGTATGGTTCTTTGTGAGGAGTTCCCTCCTTTAAAAATGAAATACGGCAGCAGAACCCCCAGTGCTGGCTTTATTTAATTTGTTTCTGAAGTAAAACCAGGTCCAGAAGCACAAAGTCCTAATTGGATTTCCTCTAGTAGCAGGATGTAATAATGATCATCACCATGTTTTGGAAGGACTTCAAGGGTGCCATCCTAACATCTTGGTACAAGAGGGCATGGCAGATAAAGTAGCTCTCATGGGGAAATTAACACAGAAACTGAAATTAGCAAAAGGAATAAAACACAAGGATGCTTTTGATGGAGAATGTCGGAACCTTATTACGTACACAAACATTCTGGAAAGTGAAAGACCAATCTCAAAGGTGTGTGCCGACTTGTGGATAGCGTAGCAAATAATAACCTGTGCTTTGTTTGTTTTACCTTCTGTCATAAAGCAATATGCTACAGCTGTAAGGGAAATGCTAACATCACATGGGGGTCCCCAGAGCTGAAGCTGGTGTGTGGTGTTTTTCTGATGAAGAGTCCTTGTTCAAATTGTGTTGTATGGGACTGTAGATCCTGAGTTGCTGGAAAATAACAGTGAAAGTGATTTTTTAAAAATGGGATACAGAATTTGTTAGATAGGTTGCTCTCTTAGACACAAGGTGATACTAGAATAAAATTAGAAGCAGAGACCTGCTGAAGCATGCCATGGGCTGTGACTCACTCACCAGAGAGTCCACTCCCTCTGCAGCGCGTTTGTTTTTTTTGCTTCCTGCTATTACTACTAGTAAATGAGTTGGGCAACACGTTCAACATAATGGGATTTCCCAGGGCTTAATCCATAAACACGCAGAGAGAGTGTGTGTGCGTTTCGGTGCTTCCGGCACCCTACTCTTTCTACACAGGGAAAGCTTTCCTTTGATTTTCAACCAGTGATTATTCCCTTCCCGAATAAGTAAAAAGCCACACAGAGCACCTCTGACATGAAGAAAGCCCAGTAAAAGCCTCCCAAGTCCTTCCAAGGAAGACGTTCCCTCAGCTGTGGGAGAATGTGGAACAGAATCTGAGAAGCAGCCTGAGGAGAAGGTCCAGGACCTGGGCTGATCTATATCCTGTGGAAAGGGGTAAGACCTCTGCTTGGTTTTGAGGTGGCGCTAAATAGGGATGGGTGAATCCGGCAGTTCCACTTTCTCTCTGTTTCTCTTTTTTCAAGCCTTAAGTTCAATCTCCACATTTCCGCATTTATTTTTTTAAAGTCCTCATGAAAATTAATCGGCACTTTGTGTCAATTTATCCTAATATGCACACATTCACATGTAGTTTTGCCTAATAGACACATTTTTGAAGAACAATGTTCCCTGGTGGAATACATTTGTATGAATTTGAAGGATCCAAAGGTAGGAAGTGGGCTCAGTCAGAGTAGTACGGAGCCCTAAAATCTGTAACCACCTTGAGTGGAGCATCTTCCTGGTCAGTTAAGTGTTGTTGTTGTTGTTTAGTCGTTTAGTTGTGTCAGACTCTTCGTGACCCCATGGACCAGAGAACGCCAGGCACCTCTGTCCTCCACTGCCTCCCGCAGTTTGGTCAAACTCATGCTGGTAGCTTCGAGAACACTGTCCAACCATCTCGTCCTCTGTCGTCCCCTTCTCCTTGTGCCCTCCATCATTCCCAGCATCAGGGTCTTTTCCAGGGAGTCTTCTCTACTCATGAGGTGGCCCAAGTATTGGAGCCTCAGCTTCACGATCTGTCCTTCCAGTGAGCACTCAGGGCTGATTTCCTTAAGTGTAACTTTAGGCAATTTATGGTTTCCACTGGCTCCTCCTGAACTTCAGATTTGTGAGGGCTAGTAGTGGAGGTCTCCTTCCCTGACAAGCATCTCTTTTCTTACTCTCTTTATCAGTTGCTGGCATGACAGAGATTCAGATAGTTAATGATGCAAACAGAGCAAAGAGGATTTTTCTAATTATTATTATTCCCTCACCCTAAAACCCCCAATTCAGAGTTATCAAATGTTTTGGGAGGAGGATGCTGGGACAGACAAGGCATTTTGTATTTCAGGCTTTTATTGAGCTTACTCTTTTAAGTTCCGGTACAGACCCCTGGCCTTTGCATAAGATGTGCTGAGCAGAGAAAAGCCAGGGTGTGCATATTGTTGAACATAACAAGGAACTATTTATGTCATATATGAAGAACTGCCTCATAAGAAGGGATGGAAGACTGTCAGTTTTAGTTCTCTCTGTTTCTCATGTTTTCATTCTTAAATTCAGTTCTCTACATTCCTGCTGCACTTTGCTTAAAAAAAAAATCCTCATGAAAATTCATCAGCATTTGAGTGAGAAATTATCCTAAGAAACACATTTTTGTATGCTGTTTTGACTAATATACACACAACTTTTGCAAATGACATTTCCTAACGCAATGCATTTTTGTCTATTCTTTTCACTAATTTGTTAAATTTTATGTGCACTTTTCCTGGACATATGCATTTTTGGCAAACGTTGATTGGAGAACTGCATCACAAAATTGGGATAGGTTTCGAAGAAGGGCTGTGTTTTTGTTCTCGTATAGTAGAGCATCTGCTTTGCAAGCGAAAGGTTCCTGATTCAATTCCAGGCATTTCCAACGAGGGCTGGGAAAGACTCCTTACTGGAAACCTTGGGTAGCCAGTCAAGTTAGTCTATATATAGCTCAATGGACCAATTTGTCTGACTCAATACAAGGTGGCTTCCAACGTTTCTTGATTATGATTACTACTCTCAAAGAGACACTTATTTCCACATGTAATTGTGTGTGTTTGCACATTTCAAATAGAACATGAGTAGCAGTGGCAGCACCATGTTTTGGAAGACCCTCAGGCAAGACATCCTCCATGGGTCCTGTTGTGATTAACTGGGTGAACCCCTTTTGCATGCGGAATGAGCAACATTTGGCGAATGAACCTTAAAGAGTAGACTTCACTCATTGCAATTGCAGCCATGCACAGTGATGTTTGTAGAGTAATAAAAATATCCAAGTAGTTCATTGTAGGATGAACATAACTTGGATAGAAATGTTTCCTGGTCTATCCTAACTCAGGAGGTTAGAGGTACAGGGATAATCTGGGAATTTGGAGGTTCCTATATATTGTGTTGGGGAAAGGGGAGGTGATTTCACTCGCTTCCCCTATACCCGCTCCCTTGTGTTTATTTATTTCATATGGAATTCAAAATCATTGGTTTTCTTTTAGACTCTGTTACATTTAGAGAAGGAGTGGAGGAACCTAGAGCCCTCCATATATTGTTGGACTACAACTCCCATCATCCCTCACTGCTGGCCATGGTGGGTGAGGCTGATGGAGGTTGTGGTCTAACAACATCTGCAGGGCCACAGGTTCCCTGCCCCTGCATTAGCACCTCTAATCGAGGCAAAGTTACCACCACCACCTATCTTCATGTACCTTGGAGCCGCAGACTGTCTCGCCAGAGTGGTGCATGCTCTAGTTATCTCCAGCTTGGACTACTGCAATGCGCTCTACATGGGGCTACCTTTGAAGGTGACCCCGAAACGACAATTCAGAATTTGGCAGCTAGACTGGTGACTGGGAGTGGCCACCAAGACCATATAACACTGGTCCTGAAAGACCTACATTGGCTCCCAGTATGTTTCTGAGCACAATTCAAAGTGTTGGTGTTGATCTTTAAAGCCCTAAATGGCCTTAGCCCAGTATACCCGAAGGAGCATCTCTACCACCATCGTTCAGCCTGGACACTGAGGTCCAGCTCTGAGGGCCTTCTGGTGGTTCCCTCACTGTGAGAAGCAAAGTTACAGGGAACCAGGCAGAGGGCCTTCTCGGTAGTGGCACCTACCGTGTGGAACGCCCTCCCATCCGATGTCAAGGAAATAAACAACTATCTGACTTTTAGAAGACATCTGAAGGCAGCCCAGTTTAGGGAAGTTTTAATGTTTGATCGTGTTTTTAATATTCTGTTGGGAGCCACCCAGAGTGGCTGGGGAAACCCAGCCAGATGGTAAGGGTATTATTATTATTATTATTATTATTATTATTATTATTATTATTATTATCCAATTATCATCCCTGGTCTCTTCATGCCTGCTTAACCCTTTGTTTTACACCCCATTAGCAATCCTGTGATTTATATCATACAACTTTTTCTTGTGCGGAGAGAAGGTATGATGCAATTAGTTGATGCCAGACTGTGTGGGGTGAACAGGTTTGTTGAGATCAGAAGGAAATTGCAGAAACAAGGTCTCCTGATGATTCAGAGCCCTATTCAGCAGTGGTGTTAAGATTCTGATCTGTTTTCATATCCGGCCGCCCTGAAGTTTCAAGCACATCTAGACTCGGTCATAAGTCAAATTATGGTCATTCTCATCCTTACAAGCTCCAGAGTTCTTTGGCCTAGTAGCTCTCACAACACATAACATTGTACTTTCATGCAAGATAGCACAGAATTCTGATTGTTGCGTGGCAGGGGGAATGATGATGATGATGATGATGATATTGATATGAATATGTTACTTATACCCACCACCCACCTGACTAGGTTTCACCAGCCACTCTTGGCAACTTCCAACAGAATATAAAAAATATAATCAACACCAGACATTAAAAATTTCCCTATACAGGGCTGCCTTCAGATGTCTTCTAAAAGTTGTCTAGTTATTTATCTCCTTGACAATTGCTGCAAGGGCGTTCAACAGGGTGGGCACCACTGCCAAGAAGCCCCTCTGCCTGGTTCCCTGTAACTTCTCTTTTCGCAATGAGGGAACTGCCAGAACGCCCTCGGAGCTGGACTTCAGTGTAGGCTGAATGATGGGGGTGGAGACGCTCCTTCAGGTATACAGGAGTGAAATATACTCAGAGTCGCAAAGTGATTTCATGCTCTTTATTCAGCTCATAGTGGTGAGGAGGAATGAATGAAAGTCCCCTCAAAGTATCTGCTTTATATACATTATTTACACATGATTGGCTAATTCTGGAATTCTACTGTAAGCCAATCAGGTTGTGGATTCACTTCTATCTGGAGCATGATTGGGTGGTTCCTGCCAACCAATCATATTGCTGCATTGTTCTAGGACCAATCAGACTGCTGCATTCTGAATCCTATTGTTCTAGGACCAATCAAACTGCTGCCTTTTGGATCCTATTGTTCTAGGACCAATCAGACTGTTGCAGTTTGGATCCTATTCAATTCAGTACATAACAAGGAGCAAGGCTGTTTAGGGCTTTAAAAGGCTTGTTGCTATTGTATTGATCACCAGCCAATGGGGCAGTGGGCAAGGGTGCCATCTTGAATAAAATATTGGGGGGCCCAGGTAAGCACCACCCTGCATATGTAGCACATGCACACCACTTGAATGGCAATGCTCATTAACTTTGGGGGCCGGCTGGCCCCTTTGTTGTTGGACTACAACTCCCACCAACCCTAGCCAGCATGACCAATCGACAGGGATGACGAGAATTGTGGTCCAATATAACATCAAGAAACCCGCACGTTGTCTATTCTTGAACAGGGATGGGAGACAAATTTGATTCCATTTGCATTTAAAGGTGAACACTTTCTGAAAAAAGACATAGGCCGAAACAGAGCCAGACTTCTAAATTCACACTAATTCTTCGGATTTGGCAATGAATTTATCCAGGCAAGTAATGTGTACAAAAATACATACGCTACCATAAATTGTGCATATAAATACATATATTAGTGAAAGTAACATTCCAAAGAGCATTATACTAAATAAAATTTCTCTGCAGAAATGTGCATTTATACAAAAACGTGTATAGTTGGGGAAATTTGCAATTAAATGCTGGTGAGGACTTTAAAGGGGGGAAATCACAAACTGGTGTTGAAATGTGAAGAACTGATCTTGAGATCAAAAAAATATGAGACTGAAAAATGTTGCGGACATCCTGTGTACAGAGAGGTATGATCCAGTGCAGGAGATATGTGCCCTGCTTCTGACCCTCTCCAATATCTGTCAGGAAGCCTTGTGAGCATTGCATCATGTTTTACTAGTTCCATTTGAATCCTACCCTCTGAAGTGGCTGAGATTGTTGTGAGAAAAGCGTGTGGTTGCAGGCAAAAGCGTGCCACTCTAAGGGCAGCTGGGGTGGGGAGAGAGGTTGTCCTCCTGCTGCAAACTGACTTTTCACTTGCAAAGGCCAGATGAAGGCGTCCGTGCAGCTTTGGGGCGATGGCTTTCTGTGCTTACTGGAAGGAAGTCATTAAACGTTGTCATTAGATTTATGACTAATGATAGCGAGAAGCTCTTTCCCTGGAGCTTTGGTAGCAGACAGACCGTGGCTCAGTCACAAGAGCATTTCAGAAGCAAATCTAGGTTAGCAATGGCTTGCCGTGGCTCTCCCGCCCTCTTGCAGTTCATTGTCTTCCTCTTAGCCTTACTCAACATTGCGTTTCCTTGGTGGCAGTGATGACACCCGTTGTTTCTTCACTCCCAATGACTACGCAGGTGCCTCTTGCGGGGTCCTTCTGGTTTGTGGAAGTTGGCAGCGTGGCAAAGAGCCTCAAGCTTCAGACTGGCAGAGGGTTCGTTCGCAAGCACCCAAGACTCACCTATTGATGAGCTCCCTCCATTAACTTGGATTCAGTGGAGAATATCCTTCCTCTAGACTCTGGTAAGTGGAGGCTGCCCCTACAGATGCAATTCTTAGGGCATTTGCTGGGAACATCTTCTGATTTCGCAGCCCTTTCCCAAAATGCTCAGAGGAGCTTGGTTGCACTCACAACACTGCATTTCCATTGAACAACAAGTACAATTATTTTTGTGGTTGTGATTATATTTTGATTTATTTCCTACACTTCACCACTAGGTCTCAGACCTTGTTTCTGTGCTTAATATTAAAATTGGTTCAGAAGAAATAATGGTGATGATAATTATATTTAATAATGTTAAAGTAATTATTATTATTTTTCAGGTCAGGCTTCCATTGGACTTTTTAATTTGTCTCTTAAACTGTGTCAAGGATTAACCATTCCAAACATATAGAATTCAAATCCTGTTGTTGTTGTTGTCGTTTAGTCGTTTAGTCGTGTCTCTTTGTGACCCCATGGACCTCCACTATGACCAGTCCATCTTGGGTGGCCCTGCATGGCATAGCTCATAGCTTCTCTGAGTTATTCAAGCCCTTTGCTATGACAAGGCAGTGATCAATGAAGGGGATTCAAATCCTACACATAGTAAATACTACAAGGTTGATGTATGCGAAAGTCCATAAACCATACAAATCAGATATAACGAGGGAAAATGGTGAGCAATAAAACTTGATTACATTAGCAACTATAAAAAATTTTTTCCTTCCAGTAGCACCTTAAAGACCAACTAAGTTAGTTCTTGGTATGAGCTTTCGTGTGCATGCACACTTCTTCAGATACAGTGTGTATCTGAAGAAGTGTGCATGCACACGAAAGCTCACACCAAGAACTAACTTAGTTGGTCTTTAAGGTGCTACTGGAAGGAAAAAAAATTTTGTTTTGACTATGGCAGACCAACACGGCTACCTATCTGTAACTGTTATTAGCAACTATGTTAAAGAACAGAGGAAACTATCAATAGCAACTTGGCAAATGGCGTTTACTAACCAGTTACATAAAAAAGGGAACTGAGAATATCCAGAGGCTGAACGGACTACTTTCTCTTACAATGGGTAAAAGAGGTTTAGAAGTGTAATATCATAGTGCTTGAGGTGTAAATATAAGATTATTTTCACCAAATGGTCTGTGTGTATGCTTAATAATGTTGTGTATTTTGATATGGTCCATTACAAATGCAAAAATTCTCTTTTTTTGGTATGCTTCTTCTGGTAGAAGGAAAAGATTTTGAATTTAACAACAACAACAACAACAACAACAACAACAACAACAACAACAACAACAACAATAATACAGTGGTACCTCAGTACTTAATTCGTTCTGGAGGTCCATTCTTAACCAGAAACTGTTCTTAACCTTAAGCACCACTTTAGCTAATGGGGCCTCCCGCTGCTGCCGCGCCACCGGAGCACAATTTCTGTTCTCATCCTGAAGCAAAGTTCTTAACCCAAGGTATTATTTCTGGGTTAGCAGAGTCTGTAACCTGAAGCGTATGTAACCTGAAGTGTATGTAACCCGAGGTACCACTGTAATAATAATAATAGCAGTGATGATGATGATGATTCACTCAGGGGGTCCCTCCCTGATTGTTCCCCTCCTCTTTGCCACTGTCCCTGCGATCCTAAGATTGCCCTCTTCCTCTAGGCCCAATGTAAATAACCGTCCATAGAGAACAGGTGGGGTGAGCTGAGGTTGTTCCTGTCACTGCTCACTTAGTCCAAGAGAGGGCAGAGGACCGGCCATGTCTCAGGGACAGAGCCTCTGCTTTGCATGCAGAAGGTCCTAGGTTCAATCCCTGGCATTGCTAGGTAGGGCTGCGCATGCCCCCTGCCCAAAACCCTGGACAGCCACTGCCGATCAGTGTAGACAATACTGAGCCGAGTGGACCAAGAGTTTGATTTAGTTTAAGGCAGCTCCCTATATGACGTTGGGGGTCAGCAGTGAGTATGATGAGCCATGAACTTCTGCAGGTAACTAGCAGGTACTATTTCGGGGTAGTGGAGTCTGTAACCTGAAGAGTCTGTAACCTGAAGCATCTGTAACCCAAGGTACCACTGTACAGCAGCAGCGCCATTATATGTGGTGGACAGCTCTGAGCTGTCCACCGTTGTAACTACAGTGGTATCTCGGGTTACATACGCTTCAGGTTACAGACTCTGCTAACCCAGAAATAGTGCTTCAGGTTAAGAACTTTGCTTCAGAATGAGAACAGAAATCGTGCTCCGGTGGCGCGGCAGCAGCAGGAGGCCCCATTAGCTAGTGGTGCTTCAGGTTAAGAACAGTTTCAGGTTAAGAACGGGCCTCCGGAACGAATTAAGTACTTAACCCAAGGTACCACTGTACTCACAATGCACTGACAAGACAGCTGCTTGGAGTACTGTGGGCACTTTGAAATGGCGGTTTCTCAGCCACCTACCATTGCTGCTAAGTAATACCAGACCTGGTCTGGCAAGAGGGCAGGGAGAGGCCTAAAAAAAAAAACCCCATTATCAAGGTGAACCCTAACTGAGTTCTGCTGCCCGAGAATGCTGGCTACTTATGCTACGTCTATGAGCTGGAGGCTGCATGCACACAACGTGTTTGAAACACATGACTCCCCCTTTCCCGAGAATCCTGGGAGCTGTAGTTTGTAAAGGGTGTTGGGAATTGTAGTTCTGTGAGGGACAAAGTAGAGCTGCCAGGATTCTTGGGCAAGGGGAAGTTATGCTGTTTAAATGTTTGGTGTGTCCGCAGATAGGGTGTTTAAACTTCCTTTCAATGTATTGCAGAGCTGTACCTACTGAGGTAGGTGGGCATGTGACGGACTAGTCCCCTCAGCAATGTCCCAAACATCCAACTTTCATTTAAATAAAAAATCAAATCAAAATAAGTCTCCAGGCTTTTGAACTTGTGTGGAGAGATAAGAGGACCTGACTGCAGGCATTGTTCTACCAAATTACACCCTCAGAAGTATCTTTAGAGTGCTCATGTGCCCCCCTTGACATTCCTTTTATCCGTAGGACTGTTCAGTCCAAGCCTTGCTTAAAGATAAATAACTTGAAGAAGGGAGAGATGGGGGTGGAGGCAACCTGGAGTTAACAGCACCTGGAGAATGAATTCTAGAGTGGGAAGAAAAGGGCCAAAGTTCAATTATGGTGGTGGTGATGGGACAAGGGGAGGGAGAACAGAGAAAGGAAGAAAGATTTGTCCCACATTTTAAGACTTCTGAAAAAGAAATGATACTGTATTCACTGTTGTTGTTGTTTAGTCGTTTAGTCGTGTCCGACTCTTCGTGACTGTATTCACACTCCTATGCTAAACATTTTTTCTCTGAAGTTCCATTGATTTGGATAGACTTAGCTTATAAGGAAGCACCCTCAGAATTCAGGGATGTGCAAATCTATCAGTTTTGGTTTCTATCCGCCCCCCCCCCCCATTCTTAAGTTTGGTTCTACACATATCCTTGTGATTTTATTTAAAAAAACTTCCCATGAGAATTCACCAGCCTTCTACGGTATATTTCTCCCAATAAACACATATTTGTATGTGCATTTTTGTGCACAATACTTCACTAGAGAACTGCATTGCAAAGTGCGAATTTCAAGAGAAGGTTGTGTTTTGGTTCTCATATTGTTTCGGAAAATGCATATTAAGGAGGTTCACCTTTAAATGTGAACTGCTACACTTGGGTGCAGTGTTGAAGGAAGTACGCTGTACAAGAAATGGAATGGGTGTGCAGATGTCAAGGATGGAAGGATCTACCAATTTCAGTTTGCTCATTTTCTCATTTTTCCAAGCTTAAATTCAGTTCTCTACATCTTGCAGCTATTTGTGATTTTTTTTTAATCCTCATGAAAATTAATCAGCAGTTTTGTGAGAGTTTCTCCTAATAAACAGTTTATATGCAGTTTTGCTTTCTGTACACAGTTTTGCAAGACGTTTCCACTAATAGATGCATTTTTTGCAAACTGGTTTGTTGGAGAACTGAATTGCAAAATTCTGCTATATGTGAATTTTGAAGGATAGCTGTGTTTCGGTTGTTATATTGTTTTGAAAAGTGTGGACTTTATAAGATTAGGCTTTAAATGCATACCAAATTGAACTCTCCCGCTCCCATCCCTAGTCAGTGCCATTTTGCTCTTTGCCTCAGACTGCAAAATTTCTTGGTCTGCCTTGCTCAGGCCTAAGCTTCCTCATCCCTGCTCTAAAGGACAAGAGACACCCAAAGTGTAAAGAGGCTTCCAGAGTTAATCAAGCAGCATGGCACAAAGTTAATGGGCAGATGACCTTATCTGGAAAAAGTGGTAAAATATGACTGTGGGAGGAGGAAGCTCAGTGTTCTAAGAAAGAAAAGGTGTTTGTGGTTCCACTTCCTCTTTCCAAGCAACAGAACTGAAGAAACAGGAGCTTACCAACAAAAAACAACAACCCCAAAACACACATTTAAAATATTTCATGCCGGGGCCAAATAAGGGCACAAACTTCTCTATTTTCCACTTAGCTACTTATTACTCTAATTCCCCACCCTTCCTCCAAGGAGAACAGGGAAGTGTATCTGGGTCTCCCCCCCTCCTTCCTTTTAAAAAAAATTCTAACACCAATCTTGCAAAGTAGATTAACGAGAGAGACAGAGACTTTCTCCAAGTCTACCAATGAGATCTTTGTCATAGCTGAATAAGGATTTGGGCCCATGTAGCACCCATCCTAATCTGGCACTGTAACCCAGACGTCTGAATAAAGTTACTAGCCTGCATTTTTAGCCTTTTTTACTACCCTGCTGGGAGCTGGCAAAAAAAGGGATGGTGAGTCCAGTCCAGAGGCAGATTTAGGGCAGTGCAACCGGTCCCAACCCCACTGGGCGCTGAGCGCAGGGGGTGCCAGAGGGTGTTGCAAATATGAGCTGGTGAACTGAGCAGAACAGAAGGCGAGGGTCAGGAGGGTGAACTGAATTTTGGCCTTGCACAGGGTGCCATTGAAATCTGAACAACCAATATCTGCCCCTGTTCAGTCCTCCCCCCAACAACCTGTTTCATTTTGGCGTTGAGCACAGAGGGCAGACAGAGCACTCTGCCCATCCTTTCCCAGCCTTCCCACCTGTGTAGAATTCCAATAATTCACCTGCTTGCATTTCCTTCTCACCTGTGGGTATCAAGCTAGTGCTTAAATACAAAGCTGTTCTTACTACTACAATATACTCTCTTGCACTTTTCTTTGTTTAAGGCTGTGTCCACACTAGGGCTTTCATATGTGTGTGTGTTTGTGCACCTTCAGTTTTATGCCTCTGAAATCTCTCTCACTGTTTCCCATCCACGCTAGTGGGTGGTGCTTGTTGGGATATATTCGGGATATTGTCTCCTCCCCTCAGTCAACAGTTCCCCACCCTCCCTAAGTTCCTCAAGTCTGAGATCTGTTCTGGGCATGCACCCAGGTATTTGTGCAGGACCCTCAGGGAAGGATAACCTCAAAGGGGACATGCGCCATGACTTCCATAAGAGGTCAAAACAGAGGCAGCAATGCATGTCTGCTCAGCTATAAGTCACTCTTTATTCCAGAAATGCAGCTTCACTTTATCAGCTTGCACCTCAGGCCTAGATTCTTCCAGGCACCAAGTCCTTCAGCAGACCTCTGATTCTCAGGGCTACTTCAGCATCATGCTTTCTTCAGAGCATCAAACTCTCCTTTCTCCAATATTGTCTCCTCAAGAGTAAGTCCCAAACCCCAGGGATAGTCAATTTCGCCCAGAGCTGCCTCAGGATTCCAGGGGAGGCTCTTCCCCAAAGTGGACAGGGGTCTTCTGTATCAATTCTATAGGCAGCGCTTAAATCCAGGCCTCACAGAATAGCTCAGTAGGTTAGACCGTGGTGCTGACAACACCAAGGTTGCAGGTTCGATCCCAGTAAGGGACAGCTGCACTTTCCTGCATTGCAGGGGGTTGATCCTCAAGGTCCAAACTCTATGATTCATTGAGATTCTATGAGATCTATGCCTCCCCAGGATGCAGGGGGACTAGCTAAACATGGGCCGTTGGTCTCACCCCTTTGACCACACCCCATTATGCTTAGGGGAACAGCCTGAAGAAGACCTCCAATGTGAGGACCACCTAATTTATGGGGAGGTATCTAATTTAGGCATTCAGCTTAACCAACCTGTTCCCTGTGTCTACACTAGGCTTCCTCCTCTTCTCCCCTCCCTCTGGTGCTTTTTACATCCTCCCTGTCTCCCCTTCCTTCCTTCTGCCTAAGGTACCACAGCTAAGCTCCTTCTCTGCCATTAGGTAGCAGGTGGAATGTGCCCTGCCCTTCTTCTCACACAGGTGTGATCAGGCGATGTCCAAATGTGGTCTCCTCAGGAATCAATGCCTGGTTGATGCCTGCTGGCCATGCATGCAGGTATTTGTTTAGCTGTGACTACACATTTTTTTTTATATAAAAAAAACACGTTTTCCCATATATGAGATCCGCACAAAAGAGCAGTCAAAGATAAGTAAATAAATATGAGTCACTTCAAATCAAGCAAGCATTTGGAGCTGATTGTATCGAAGGCCGCCACTTTCTGTCTTCCGTTCTTCCTTTCTGACATCCTGTAGATGCATGAGTAAATGTTATTTTTATTTTCAATGCAGATATTTTGGCAAACGGTAGTTTTCCACAAGAGCTCTGCTAAAAGGAAAAAAAAAACGTTCCGCAACAACTAGTAGGAAAGGACAGGCTACATCCTTTCCTTTGGGCTGATGGAAGTAAAATGGAAGCAGAGGTTGTGTGACAACAGAATTCCCACCACACATGTAAAAATATCTGTCTACACAGCATGCTTCGCTTCAGTATGTCCACAGCTGGGTAACGTTCAAGTTTATATCAGATTTTTGTTCCTGGTCTGATTACCCGCAGATTGGGAAAATCTAAATTTAACAGGGGGGTGAGGTGGACAACGCAAAAAAATATAGACACAAGCAGTTTCAAAATCCACATTAAACTCCTGTGTGGATGAGTTGCTTGTGATGACTGTACTCAAATCATTTTCACCCCTTGGCAAAATGAGTTTGGCAGGCTTTCTTACTATACAAAAAACACACACAACCAAATCTGTTTGAAAAGAAACAGTAGTATGGGGAAAGAGGTATGTACACCATAAGAGGGTCTGGAAATCAAGCCTTGCAGGGAGTGGTTGAAGGAGCTGGGTATGTTTAGCCTGGAAAAGAGAAACCTGAGAGGAGATATGATGAGTATCTTCAAATATTTCAAGGGCTGTCACATGGAAGATGAAGAAAGCTTGTTTTCTCCTGTTCTGGAAAGTAGGACTCGAACCGATGGCTTCAAAATATGAGAAAGGAGATTCCGACTGAACATAGGGGAAAACCTTCTGACAGTAAGAGCCAGTGGAACAGACTCCCTAGGGAGGCTGTGGACTCTCCTTCCATGGAGGTTTTTAAGCAGAGGTTGGATGGCTATCTGTCATGGATGCTTTATCTGAGATTCCTACATTGCAGGGGGTTGGACTTGATGACACTTGGAGTCCCTTCCAACTCTATGATTCTGTCCTCTGAAAAATGAATGTGGGTTTTTTTCAGCCTGAGACTCAATTTACACCCTGTGAAAGGCAGAATCCTAAAATGTGAAAACCCAGTTAATTGATGAGTCGGCAGTGGTATCTCTTTTACAATTACTATTTACTTTTATTATATTATGTATCTACAGTTTTATGCTGTAATAATATAATAATAAATTATTGTTCCAAAGTAAGCATGCATAGGACTGCAGCATTGTTGTTGTTGTTTAGTCGTGTCCAACTCTTCGTGATCCCATGGACCAGAGTACGCCAGGCACTCCTGTCTTCCACTGCCTCCCACGGTTTGGTCAGACTCATGTTTGTAGCTTCACGAACACTGTCCAACCATCTCATCCTCTGTCGTCCCCTTCTCCTTGTGCCCTCCATCTTTCCCAACATCAGGGTCTTTTCCAGGGAGTCTTCTCTTCTCATAAGGTGGCCAAAATATTGGAGCCACAGCATTAGGCCTCATAAAAATAGCTGTTTTCAAATCTATTTTTTTTAAAAAAACAACAACAGCATAGGCATCTTGTTGTTTTATCCAAGAAAACACGAACAAATTAAGCAGGGGATTTTTATTTTTTTAACCACACCACATTGGCAAATTACACAATTCTTTCTGTGGTTAATGTGACCCATGGGCACTTCTCAATCTCACGGGGAAAGAGCCTCTTCTGCAGATGTCTCTTTTCTACAGAGCTTTCACTTCCTCTTAGAAAGCAGTAAGAGGTTTAACATAGTCACAGCGCTTTACAAAGTGTCAATCAAGCTGTGTAGTCTGAAAAAGTCAAATGATTCTTCTGTTCGGAAACAGGTGTGGTGCCATTCCGGGTTTTGCAGGGTTTAGTCTAGGGCCCCCAAACTCCAGGTCCTTTCATTTGGGCCCCAGATCTCCTATCCCTCCCCCACTTTTCAAAAACTTTTTTTAAAACTAGGGATGTTAAAGTCTATCAAAAATGGAAAAGGGAACTGAAATGCCAGTTTGCTTATTCATTCCATCTCAGGACAGGGGGGTTAACCACCTCCCTGTCAGGGATTGAACTTCTGCACACAAAGCGTTGTGTTTCATTGCTGAATGTTGCCTCCCTCTTGTATTATTCATTTAGTTCTCTCTCTTTTCAGGATAAGAAAAACAGAGCTTCATTAAAAGAAGAACGTGATTGCTGCAGCCATGTCCCGAAAGGGTGAAAGTAACAACTTCTCATTGCTTCCCATTACGAAGGAAGATTGCCACGTGGATTCCGAGTTCAGATATACCCTGTTCACTGTCTACTATAGCATCATTTTCATTCTGGGCTTTATAGCCAACAGCTACGTCCTGTGGCTTTTCACACGGGTTTATGCTACGAAGAAACTAAACGAAATAAAGATATTCATGGTCAGCTTGACGACAGCCGACCTGCTCTTCCTGATCACGTTGCCAATGTGGATCGTATATTACCACTACAGAGGAGACTGGATCATGCCCAGCTTTTTGTGTAACTTGGCTGGTTACTTATTCTTTGTGAACACCTACTGCTCAGTTGCCTTCCTGGGAGTCATAACATACAATCGGTACCAAGCAGTTACAAAGCCCATTTCGGCAGCTCAGTCTACCACGCGGAGAAGGGGCATCTATGTCACAATAGCTATCTGGGTCCTGATCGCGGGCCCTTCTTCATACTTCCTGTTTGGCAGCGGCACTACCCAAGAAGGGCATGTGACACGCTGTTTTGAGCGCTACGACCCAGAAAGCAGTAACATCCCTGTCCTTGCCTCCCACATCGTCATTTGCATTTGTTTCTTTATCACCTTCCTGATCGTCGTGGTATGCAATGCCTCCATTATCCGAACACTGCTCGCCCAAAAACCTCAAGCTCGGAAGAGCGCCCACATCAGGCAAAGGGCGCTCTATTTGGTGTGCACTGTCATGATTGTGTTTGTGGTATGTTTCGTGCCTCACCACATTGTGGACCTTCCCTGGACCTTGATGGTTCTGGGCAAATGGGATATAAGCTGTAGGAGCAAAAGGTGGTGGGATCACATCCACCAGGTGACCCTGTTCCTCCTGGGTGCCAACTGCGTTCTGGATCCTGTCATTTACTGCTTCCTCACCAAAAAGTTCAGGAAACACCTTTCTGAGAACTTGAAAAACATAAAGGACAGTCGAAAGTGTTCCAGGCAAACAACTGAGACCACCGTGGAAGGGATGGTGGCGATGGAAGAGGGCTTCCATGCCTCCATCAAACCTTAAAAGTCTTCTTATCTGCTTATGCAGCAGCAAATACAAGCTGGTGACTGGCACAGACTCAGCATTTCATCAAGAGCCTGGCAGATGCACACAGCTTTCCAGCTCTTCCCTAGATGCAACGGCAGGAACTGGAATGCACTTAGGAGAGCTAGAAGACTGTGACTCAGGAAGAACGCGGACTGTCTAAGTTGTCCTTTGTTGTTGTAACAAAAGGGAAATGCTTGGAATCACTTATGATGTCTTTTAAAAAGATGGGCATTACATTCGTTTTCTGGTTCGGATCCGGATTGTAGTGACATTTAGTTCCATAATTTCATCCTGAAGCTAGCTCAGAACTCTCCGGAGAGGGTTGGGCATCAGGGATGGGCATCCTTGGGCACCTGCTGAGATCTGTCTCTCATCGCAAAGCCCACTGCCAACCCTTAGAGCCTCCTGGCTTTCTACTTATTCCCCCAGAGTGACTGAGCTATCTCAGTTGTGAAATGAACAAGAAAAAGGAACATCAGTGTTGGCTCAGCTCAGCTTCCTCTTTTCAGTAGCCATTCAGATTGGGCCTTCAGCAGTGAAAAGCTGGTCAATAAGGGCAAATGGGGCACAACCCCACAAATTTGAGCCTACTCGAACCTGCCTGCTTTCTTTTTTACACTTGGCCATGGGATGGCTCTGGCTCCTACTGCTGGTTTCCCTGACTTTCACCCAGTGGGCACCAGCCACCCTGACCCAGAGAAAGATAATTGACTGGCAACTGTGACAGTGGCATGGAGAAAGTGGGCCTGTCAGGGAGGAGGCTCCACTGAAGGCATCTAACCTAAAACATGCACACTCCCCCAATCACTCTTGAATTAATACTATTTGGGCTTCAAAAGCAACAGGGACTATTGCAACACTCAGTGGCCATAGAACAGGGAAAGGGAACCAGTAGCCCTCCAGACTTTGATAGATTACATCTTCCATCATCTCATAGCTGTCAACGTTTCCCCTTTTTTAAGGGAAATCCCTTTATTCCGAATAGGATTCCTCGCAAGAAAAGGGAAAAGTTGACAGCTATGTATCATCCCTGATTACTAGTCATGCTGACTGGTAGCTGAGCCCAGCAACAACTGGAGGGCCACGTTCTCCATCTCTACCATAGGCTGTCATCCAGAAATCATCATAATCTGAGAGCAGAGATTTTGCGTAAATTTACCTGCAGGTCTCAGGTGTGCATTCAATGCACACATGGTAGAAATTTCAGGAACTGAGGGGAGGAAAGGAATGGGTTCAGTTCTCAGGGGGTTGAGAACATGCTTTTGCTATAATCAGGTCATTGACTGATTTATGTTCTCTGGCTTTCTAAATGTTTTTGTGGGGAGGGGGGTGTTATTGGTTTGTTTTTGTTTTATTGTGTTATTTTGTATTCTCATTTTGTATTTTTATGCTGTGAACCGCCCCGTGATTTTTGGATGAAGGATGGTATAAAAATTTAATAAGTAATAAAAAAAAATGCTGCTTCTCATTCAGAAGTTCCAAGGTTAAATTCATGCCATCTCTAGCTGAAAAGTTCAGATAGCAGGTGTTGGCTAATATTCAGATTGGATATAAGACTGCTTAACATGTATTTAAAATATTTCCACATCACTGCTTTTGTGATGTGAGGAGGGTAGGAGAAAGCCCTAGATCAGGCATAGGCAAACTCGGCCCTCCAGATGTTTTGAAACTACATTTCCTATCACCCCTAACCACTGGTCCTGTTAGCTGGGGATCATGGGAGTTGTAGGCCAAAAACATCTGGAGGGCTGAGTTTGCCAATGCCTACTCTAGATCATAGAGGGCTGGTCCCTACCCAAATAGATTATCCATTTTTCTGCTTGGCAAAACATAGCACCAATGAAATGGCACTCAGAAGTAAAAGTGAGAAGCCACTGTAAACACCATGCTTATTCACTGCATATACAAAAACTATGCTAACACCATACTATCATGGAAAGCCTGAAAAGCTGTATACCTGTTGCTTGTCTGTAGTTTCATTAATAAAAACGACAGCTCTAACCGTTATAGCTATTCAGCACTGCTACTTTCAGCCCAGTGGGCATGTCTGTAGATTTTTTTGGTGTAGGATCATATTGAGGGTCACGCTAGTACAGATGTGTGGAAAAGAATAGCAGGTTCTAGGCTAGGGACTTTTACCCATGGGCTGAGAACACCAGAGAGGGGCAGGAAAACATGAACAGGATGGGAGACAGAAGACCACCAAGTGGAACGTCTGGGATGTGGAAGAGCTACACTGCAGCTTCTGGGTCCACTAGAGGATGAATCCTCACTCTTCCTCCTGCTGTCCAATCCAGGGAGATTTGAGCACTGAAACTCTTACCCAAGCTTCCTCAATAGAACAGGAAGGCTGAATGTCATTGTAGGGCAAGGATGGGGAACTTGTGGTCCTTGAGATGTTGTTAAGATTTCAATGCCAATTGATCCCAGCCAGTAAGGCTAATGGTCTGAGATTATAGGAAGCCAAAATTTGGAGGGGCATAGGTTGTCAACCTCTGTTCTAGAGAACTCTAATTCAATCCCTTAAAGGAGAGACCTTCTGTGAATATAAAATTGTCCAATGATGTTGGGGTGGGGCTCACCAATGTATAATGAAAGTAGACAAAGTGGAGAGCCAAATGGATACTGTCTTAACATTTCATAGATGGTAATACAGACATGATTGCCATACTCATAGCACCACATAAAGGTTACCACTGCAGTGTCCCTACGTTACACACTGGTGCTCTATGCTGCTTGCTGAATCTGTCTATTATGCGGTAGCTTTGTTCCAATGGATTTAAAAGCCAATAATGTGATTATTCTTGAAGTTAACAGTATACTATTGTCCTCCAATGTATTGTCAACAATTCAAAACACAGCCCAGCAGCTTCAATGGGTGAAATCAACCCTCAGGAGGGAAGTGGAACCTGAGTAGCAACATTAACATTTTAACATATTTACTCATTTTTTAAATATAGATTCTTTGAGTGCTTTCAGAAGTAAAGTGTTATTAAATCAACCAATAGGTTTATTTGAACTAGGCAGAGTGGAATGGAAGGATAGGAATATAAGAACCAGAAGGGGGCGGAACAGGCGAGAAAATCAAATACCAGGAAGCTAAAAAAGCAACAGATATTTTTGTTGCACAGGCAAAGGGCCAAGTACTTTCTTAACAAAGAGCCAAATATAGCAGGTCAGGTGGTGCAAGATGAGATAGTTCTTTCCGGGAGTGTCTGAGGAAACGGTGGTTGCTACTTCGGCCACACGCAACCAGGACTTAAAATCCTCATCTAACCCTTTGCTGTTCAACAAGACCATTGCAGGAGGTGACCTCTGATCTTGGTTTCAGCAATCTACAGGATAGAAATGTTCTCCATCCCAAGAGCTGTGGGGAAAGTATCTATAATATGTCCATATCATAATAGAAAGGGTTTTCGGCTTTTGCTCTCAAACTTTTTATTTGGGAAAGGGGTTTTTTTTGTATAAACTTTCTGTATTAGTACAGAACAAGCCTTACCATCCTAATACTTAATCAGAGCACATCAGTAGCCTCACAGTAATAAAATCAAACCCATCTAGATGTTAGATGTACATCTAGATTCCTTTAAACCAGAACTACAGTTCTGAGCATGCTTACTTGCAAGTCAGTTCCACTGAAACTAGTGGGACTTGCTGCCATGTAAATGTAGATTGAATTGGGCTGTAATCCTAATTACAGGGAAGCCTAGGGCTTGCCGATCAGAAGGTCGGCGGTTCAAATCCCCGCGACGGGGTGAGCTCCCGTTGTTCGGTCCCAGCTCCTACCAACTTAGCAGTTCGAAAGCACCTCAAAGTGCAAGTAGATAAATAGGTACTGCTCCGGCGGGAAGGTAAACGGCGTTTCTGTGCACTGCTCTGGTTCGCCAGAAGCAGTTTAGTCATGCTGGCCACATGACGCCGTACACCGGCTCCCTCGGCCAGTAAAGCAAGATGAGCACCGCAACCCCAGAGTCATCTGCAACTGGACCTAACGGTCAGGGGTTCCTTTACCTTTAGGTTCCACTGAATTCAGAGGAGAAATGGGATCAATAGGACCTTACAGCTGTTAAATTCTTTTCCAGTGTCTAACAATCATTGTGTGATTTTCTGTGCAAAAATGGGAGGATGCCTTTTAAAATACGTTATTTCTTCTAAAGTAGCTTGGCAACTGAAGAATTATCAAGACACTCTGTTAGTTCACTACCCTTTTATCTTACATTCATAGCATTATAAAGTTAGTTGAACTTCCTAGTATTATAAAGTTCAAATCATGGTGACAGCCATTCAGCAAAGAAACGGAAGGTTTTCGTACAGTGTGAAGACTACAAATAAGTGGTTAGATTCTACAGCCAGATGTTGTACCTAGGCTTACAGAGACGCTACAGTGATGTGTTATAAATGTCAAAAATGTTAAGGGCAAGAGAAATTGGAAAAGACTAATAAGACTCTGTGGAAAGGCTTTATTGTATTAAAATAAATAAACTAAGTTCACAAAAAAATGCATTTGAATCTTCAGTTTTAAAAAAATGAACATTGAGTATGGGTTGTTTTTACACAAGCATGGATTCTAGAAAAAAAGCCTGAAAATATGTTACATGAGGCCACATGTAAGGGAACAATGGGCAAATCTCCATCTTGGCAATTACTGGAAGAGAGGCAATCTGGCAACTCCACACACATCATTCTAAGATCCTGTGAGTTGAAGAAAAGCTGGAAACTGGGAAAGCCAAAACCCCTCAGATGTAATTGCCCTCACTTAAGTTTTTCTTTGCCCAGACTGGCATACTTTTAGTATGGGTAAGGGAGATTAGCAGACTTAGATGTTCTGGGCAAGACACCATTTCAGAGCCTAGCTTCTTGTGAGGATAAAAGGCTGCTCTGAACTTTATAGAGGAAGGGATTATACAAGTAGAAAGTTACAAAAACTCAATACTTTCTAAACTGAACCCTTGCGATAGGCAATGGGTCCAAATACTTCGTTTTAGGAGTGTGCTAGAATAGGGCACCTCATTGCCCAACTCTTGGAACAGCTGCTCCAATTAAGGCAGGGGTTGCTGTGGCCCTGCAGCTGTTGGGACTGTAACTCCTATCACCCCTGATAAAAGATTATGCTGTCTCGGCTGGAATCCAGCCAGTTCTGGACTGCCACAGGTCCTTCATCTCTGGTTTAAAATCCAACCTGCCAAGAGTTTCAGGATGGCTTGTGTAGGCTAACTAATAATAATAAAAAAAGTTCTTATATACTGCCCTATGTCCTAAAGCAAACCAGGGCAGTGCACAATGTAATATAAATTGCATGCATGCATTTATGTTTAGTACAATCGGCTGCGTGCACACCAACTATCTAAAGCTCACGACTTCCCACAAGGAATCCTGGGAATTGCAGTTCACACTCGAGAGTTCTACCTTCCAGTACTCTTGAACTACAGTTCCCAGGATTCCCTTGAGGGAAGCCGCGTACCGCACGGCGTGCAGGCTGCCGCTGCGGCGGGCGACACCTAGGGGCGGAGAGGAGTAACGCCGCCACATCTGCAGGCGGACGGCCGCTGCTTCACCGCCGCCCTTTGCTAACCTTTGGCGAAGGTCGGGTTCGCAAAAAAGCGGCGCATGCGCTGTAACTGACCGGCCTCTTCAGCGGGGGAGCGAAGGCGGGCGAAGTTAAGCGGGCCGTTGCTTGACAGTCACGCAGCCCAAGCTCCTCTCTTCCCCCGCCCCCGGCTACCAACGGTCACTTTGAAAGGCAGAAACGAAGCGCCATGTGGGGGTGGGGGGAGAGAGAAGGACTCGCCTCAGAGAAGTCCATAGCAAAAATTCGGCCAACCAAATCCCCGCTTTCCCCTCTCGTCACTTCCGGCACAGAACTTCCGCTTCCGGGTGTGAAGCCTAGCCGAGGTTTGCCGAAGCGGGTCTCGGTTCCTTCCTTCCCTCCCTTCCTTTTTTCTTCCTTTCTTCCCTGAGAGTCCGGTCCGTCGCCGCTGCCATGTCGCCCAGTGCTGAGGTCGGCCGCGCAAACGACTCGTCACGGTGAGAGGGGAAAGAGCTCTTACTCCGCCTCCTTTCCTCCGCCCTCCCCCCACCTCACCCGCTCCTCTTTCCTCTCGCGCGATCGGCTCGCGGTCGGTAGGCGTGGCCCGGGCAGCTGTTGGCGTGGCTCCTCCCCCTCGCGCGCCGGTTACCTTGTCAGTCAGCGCAGGGAGGGAGGGAAGGAGAGCGGTGGGAGGGAGAGCTGCTCGCTCCCAGGAACGGCGTGGCGGACCTGTGGAACTCACTGCCACATCATGCGTGTGACGGCTTTAAAACATGGGCAGAGAAGCTGTGGCCCTGCAGATGGTGTCGCGCTACAGCTCCTCAGCAGCCGCGACCGTTGGGCGGGCTGGCGGGAATTGGAGGCTGATGATGTCTGGAGGGCCGCAGGTTTCTCACTCGTGCAGCTAAAGGCATATTTCGAAGGTTAATAGGGGTTTTTTGGAGGTCAGACGAGAGTCGCAAAGGTGAAGAAGGTGTGTGGTCCTCTGAAAGGAGGAGGAGGACACAGCAACGGCATTGCTTTGCATTGTGATTTTTGGTGGCTTAAATCGAGCCACCATGTTCAGAGGCAGTGTATCTGAATACCGTGTGACTGTGGCGATGCACCCAGGAGGAGGAAGGGTTGTTATTTTCAAGTTCTGCTTGTGCAGCCTGCCCCCTTGGCCATATCTGGTTGGCCAGTCTGAATTCTAGGCTAGATAAGAATTTTGGACTGATCTTGAAGTACCTCTTATATAGGGGTAGTTGGGTCCCTGAGGAAAATTGCTGTGGGTTAAACCACAGAGCCTAGGACTTGTCGATCTGAAGGTTGGCGGTTCGAATCCCCGCGACGGGGTGAGCTCCCGTTGCTCGGTCCCTGCTCCTGCCAACCTAGCAGTTCGAAAGCACCTCAAAGTGCAAGTAGATAAATAGGTACTGCTCTGGCGGGAGGGTAAACGGTGTTTCCATGCGCTGTTCTGGTTCACCAGAAGCGACTTAGTCATGCTGGCCACATGACCCAGAAGCTGTACGCCGGCTCCCTCAGCCAAAAAAGCGAGATGAGCGCCGCAACCCCAGAGTCGGCCATGACTGGACCTAATGGTCAGGGGTCCCTTTACCTTAAAAGAAGATAGGAGTCTAATAATATAGGACTCATAACAAGTAAAATGTCAGCTCAGCGGTCTTCCATTGTAGTTGTTGGGCCTTTTCTCTGTTGGTCTGTAGCTTTACAGTTGTACCTTGGGTTAAGAACTTAATTCGTTCTGGAGGTCCGTTCTTAACCTGAAACTGTTCTTAACCTGAAGCACCACTTTAGCTAATGGGGCCTCCCACTGCTGCCACGTGATTTCTGTTCTTATCCTGAAGCAAAGTTCTTAACCCGAGGTACTATTTCTGGGTTAGCGGAGTATGTAAACTGAAGCGTCTGTAACCCGAGGTACCACTTATTTGTTCACTGCTGATTTGAAAGGGGAGAGGGGAAGTAGTAAGTGAAGCTGAAAAACGCGAATGAAATCAAAACAGGAATGGTCCATGCTTCTGCGTTTGAGATAGGGACACCTGTGGCCATTTAAATGTGCATGTGTTGGTCACAGTTGATGGAGTTGTGCATCTGTTTTGCCATTTATGTACCCCAAGTTAATTTCAACTCCCAAGTGTGTGTTCTTTGATTGCCCTTGTGTGGACCCTGGGAATCTCAATTTGTTGAAAAGATTCCTGAACCCGGGCACAAATGGACAGTGGTACAACAGTTGTGGCAAAATGCCATACAGTACTGGTATTTCAAGGGACGCAGGTGGCGCTGTGGGTTAAAGCCTCAGCGCCTAGGACTTGCCGATCAAAAGGTCGGCGGTTCGAATCCCTGCGGCGGGGTGCGCTCCCGCTGCTCGGTCCCAGCGCCTGCCAACCTAGCAGTTCGAAAGCACCTCCGGGTGCAAGTAGATAAATAGGGACCGCTTACCAGCGGGAAGGTAAACGGCGTTTCCGTGTGCAGCTCTGGCTCGCCAGAGCAGCGATGTCACGCTGGCCATGTGACCCGGAAGTGTCTCCGGACAGCGCTGGCCCCTGGCCTCTTAAGTGAGATGGGCACACAACCCCAGAGTCTGTCAAGACTGGCCCGTACGGGCAGGGGTACCTTTACCTTTACCTTTACTGGTATTTCAACACATGACGATCTTTTAAATCAACTATACTGGATCCAGAACTGCAATGGGAGTAATACCAGGAATAACACTTCAAAAATAACTGTCATATCAAAACATTATTAAGACATCCCTAGGAAGGGATACAAAATGGGATGATACATGTCGCTGAACAACCAACTTCCTATTGCTATTTGAAGAAAAAGGTACATAGGTCAGACCTGAACCAGAAAAAATGGGGAAAATAATTAATTTTAAACTCTAATGGCTACAAAAGGTATTGGAGCTCCATCATGGACTTGCTCTGCCATCAGAGGCATTCTAATAGTTGTGACATACCACTGTCACTCTAGTATTTTTTATTTTATTCACTCAACTGCAAAAATGTTACAGGAACAGGCAATTCTCGTAAGTTCAGCTTAGGTAATGTAATATTCAAACATTAACCTGTAAGACTGTTCTGAGATCTGAAGTACGTGCTTGTAATATAGAAGCGTAATGGGAGTGGAGAATGTGGTTTGATGATGCCTATTCCTGGATTTCAAAGTTATTTGCAGAAGATAAAATAAAAGGCATCTTTCTTTTAAATTAGATTGTTGAGAGGAATAAAAGTGGAGTGAAGAGATAAAGATTGGGGGTACAAGCATACATTGTTTATTGCTCCTTATGAGACTGAGTGCAATTGCAAGCAGCCCAGCCACATAGGGGAAGGAAGCCCCTTGCTGCCCCTCTTTTGGCCATGGGAGTGGAACTGGCTAGGGTTTCCCCCCTCCAACTCCTGCACCCTGGTGTCTGGTTTAATAGACTGCAATATAGTTAATAATAATGATTTTTTTTTTTTGTATCCCGCCCTCCCTGGCCAAAGAGCAGCTAACAACAAATAAAAATAGCACAGTGTACATAAAATCACACAGTCAATTAATTAAAATATATTCTTAAATAAATTCAGAATCAAATTAATGGCAACCATTGAGTTAGAGGTCTATGAGGGTTACAGAAAGAGAGAAGGGGTCAGACTGTGCCTTGGCCGAAGGCCTGGCGGAACAGCTCCGTCTTGCAGGCCCTGCGGAAAGATGTCAAGTCCCTCAGGGCCCTAGTCTCTTGTGACAGAGTGTTCCACCTGATTGGGGCCACGACCAAAAAAGCCCTGGCTCTGGTCGAGGCCAGCCTAACCCCCCTGTGGCCAAGGATCTCAAAAGTTGTTTTTATTTGAAGACTGTAAGGTCCTCCATGGGACATACCAGGAGAGGCGGTCCCGTAGGTAAAACGTAACTTTTATATGCATGGGGGAACCAAAAAAGTAGTGACTCACTTGACTGCAAAAATTTGCTTTACTGTAGTGGTCTAGAACTGAACCAACAATATATTCTGTGAGGTATACTTGTAGTTTTTTGTGGGAAAGAACAGCTCAGTTCTGGGATTGAAAACAAATTCCTGTCCTGAGCATGTAACCAGAGGTACCCTGTTTCTTAATTCTAGGAATATTTCTCCCCTCGGCTATATTTTTACACCTGGTTTCAGTTGGTGGATCTTGAGGTTCTAATAAAAACAACAGCAAAAAGAAAATAGATCCTGCAGCAGCAGAAAGAAAGACCCAGAAGCTAACTATGAAGACTCAGGTAAAATAACTGAGTAATGGAGGTGGTGGCCATTTGTGTACATGATCTTGCATGCTATATAGACAAACCTGGCTTCCTTTGAAATCTGGGTTAGCTAGGAGATTGTAAGGTACACCTGACAATGCCTATGGTGTAGTGGAGCATTCACACAAATGGTCACATTGTTAAACACAACCACCCCATCATAGAATTGTGGAGTTGGAAGGGACCCCAAGGCTCATCTAGTCCAACCCCCTGCAATGCAGGAATCTCAGCTAAAGCATCCATAACAGATGGTTGTCCAACCTCTGCTTCAAAGCCTCCAAGGAAGGAGAATCCACCACCTCCCAAGGGTCCATTCCACTGTCAAAACAGCTCTTCCTGCCAGAAAGTTATTCCTGATGTTTAGTCAGAATCGTTCCTTTCCTGAAGCAACTTGGCAGAGTGGCAGGGCCTTGTTTCTGAAGCCAGTCCAAACTTCAGAGAATATCTAAAGAGCAGTTGCTAAGTGGATTCTTTGCTCTTTGCCCCAGTTCCAAGTTTGGGAGTAGGGCAAGAGCTTGCCAGGGGTGGGGGAGCATGGGGCCAAATGAGGCTCTAGGATTCTCTTCAGGCCACAGTAAAATAGGCTTTAACTCACTGTTAAACAGTGAGACACACTGATAGACAGTCATGAGATTATGAGCGTACACTTGCCTTGTACTCAGATCTTCGTTTATATCAGTTTTTTAAAAGAGAAAATATGATTTTTAAAGAAAACTTAAAGGGAAATTAGATTTCAGTAAAATTCTGATTTTCTTGATTTTTTCAAAATAATTTTTATCTGCATTGTTTTGAGCCTGTTACTATGGTAACATGGTTGCTAAAGCATAAAGCACTAGACCTGGTTGCTTACTGCCAAATGGCATGGCTGCTTCTTGCTTTGAACAGTGTTCTTGTCAGAGGAATAGGCTAATGCAAAGCACTAAACATGTTTTGGAAAACAAATATAAAAGATCTTGCTAGAGATCTATACAGGCAGGATGTGCAGAATCTTGCGGCCTTCAGTGGTCAACATGTGAAACTGTTATGTTTAATTGTCTACTTACACATCTATGAAAATGAATAAAAATTACTTACCAAAAAACCCCAACAACATATCGAAGCCCTGCACACATTTGGAACATTTTGCTCTTGCTGGTAATTGAAGCAAGCATTAGCTAACGAAATTAAGACTGATGGCAGCCTTAGTTAAATAAATGCAACTCTTGTTTAGTGCTTTGATTTTGTCAGCCAACTGCTAGCAACACAGAAAGGTTAAGGCTGCAGTCCTCAGTGCACTTGCTGAACAAGACTTTCTTCTGAGTAAACATGCTTACTGATTACACCAGTAGCTCAATCCTGTCCATGTCTACATGGAAGTAAGTCCTGCTGTGTTCAGTTTGGCATCCTCCCTTGTCAGATTGCAGCCAATGTGTTTCTTTAAAGCTGATTGTTTTTCTTTTGATTATCCTGTACTGTAGTTGCAGGTGTTCATAAGAGATTTTAACAGATTTTTCATAGATACTAGTTGATCAATCAGTTCATCTGTCAATGGGTAAAAACAGCATTTCTGAAGCCAGGGACATTCTTCCTGTGTTTTTAGATTACGTACATATATACCATAGTAAACATCATCCTTAGTCATTTATCTTTCATTGGAAACAAGAATGCTTCATTTAAGATGCTGCAGTTTTTAAGCACGTGTACTAAGAAATTGTGTATATCTGCTGCCTGATAAATGGGAATTCCTTTATAGTCAGTGTAAAAGCTTTAAAATTGGTTTATCTGGCTAAGTAATAGACTAAATGTTGTAGCTGTAATTTTGACACAAGGAGTAGGGCAAAGTCTTGGTCTCATTTTTTGTTGTGTGTGTACAAACCTTGACATCTGTTTTTGGTGGGGGTTTTTAAATTGTGAATCAGTTTGGCAGCCTGGAATGTTACAGTGGCAATTCTTGGTTTGTTGGTATGCTCAGTTTTTAAACAGCAACAATAATTATCTTAAGATAATTCTAAATTTATCACCCACTCTCACTCTGTTGTTCCCTGGGAACCTGTACTGAGTTTCTGAACTTGGAGGTAACATATTGATTTCTTGACCAAGAGCCATTGATGGCCTGCTATTCCAAGAATTCTTTCAGTTCTCTTTTAAAGCCCTCTATAACAGGCATGTCCAACGATCCAATATAAAAACTGGCAGTGATCTACCACCCAGGGATGGGTGGGCGCACGCTGCTGGCTGCTTCTCCCGCAGGGGCAGGAATGGGAGCAGGGTGGGTGGGCGGTTGCTGGCCTCTTCCCCAGAGGGGGCAGGGATTGGTGCAGGGTGGGCGGGCGATGCCGATCCTGCCTTTTCCCCCTGCCTCCCTCCACCCCTCCCTGTCAAAGAGAGCTACTCAGGTGATCCTGATGCCGATCCTGCCTTCTCTCCTTGCCTCCCTCCTGCGCAGGCGAAGCTGTTGCTGGTCCTGATCCTGCCTTCCCTCATCAGAAACCTGGCTCCTTCATGCCCTAAAGCCGTTGTCTTTATGGCTATTGAGGAGCCTGCTGTGTTCCGGCTGCCTTGGGCCAGTGATCGACCCAGATCAACCCTGTGATCGATGGATTGATCAGGATCGACGGGTTGGACATAGAGGCTCTATAAGAACGTAATAAAACGCTGATTTGATATTTTTTTGGGGAGGTTTTGGGGTGCCCAATCATTTGCATGGCATCTGAATTCCCATTTGTGTCTGGGCCCTCTGCTGCTAGATTATGCATGAAAAACAGTGCATTCTGCTTTAGAATATGGATTTCTGACTCCATCAGATCATGATTATTTATTTAATTTGTATACTGCCCTATAACTGGAGATCTCAGTGTGGTTCACAACATAAAAGTACACCATAAAAAACCCACAAAACACATAATAAAAACAAAAACAGAGACAGCCCAATAATCCCCCCTTCCACAATACATTTTAAAAGGGCATTAGATGTCATTCAGCCAAAGGCCTGGTTAAAGAGGAATGTTTTCACCTGGTGCCTAAAAGTGTATAATGAAGGCACCAGTCAAACCTCTCTGGGAACAGTATTCTGCAAGTGCAGAACATCGCTTCCGCTGCAGAAAAGGCCCATTCTTGGGTTGCCACCCTTTGAACCTCTCATGGAGGAGGCACATGAAGAAGGGCCTCAGAAGATGATCTCGGGGTCTGGATAGGTTCATATGGAGAGAGGCGGTCCTTGAGGTATCGCAGTCCTGAGCCGTTTAAAGCAGTTAAAAAACATAACACCTCAGTAAAAGTTGATTGCGTTAGAAGTTATTCCAAAGGCATGTCTGAAAGCAAAGTTTTTAAAATATGCCTGAAAGAAAGCAGGGATGACTCCTGCTGAGCTTCTGCTGGCAAGGAGTTCCACAAGGTAGGGTCTGCCTCACTAAAGGGTTAGTTCCTGAGAAAGATTGCCCAAACCTCAGGGGCAAACCTCAGGGCCAAAGTGCCCAATCAGAAGTTGTCAGTGATCTAGGTTGTAGCAGCATGAGGAATCAAGCAGTCTTTCAGATGCTACATTTATTTCTCACCTTTCCCTAAGGCAGTGTTTCCCAACCGGTGTTCCGTGGCACACTAGTGTGCCGCGAGACGTTGCCTGGTGTGCCGCGGGAAAAATTAAAAAATTCGAAAGATATCCGGAGAGGCGGCCTTCAGGCGAGTTTTAATTTTAATTTTCCTTCTCCCACTTAATGCCCCACGCTCGCCCGAGCAGCTTGCAGTCCTCGGTAACCACGGCGACCCGAGGGAGGGGAGGGAACAGGGAAGTTGAGGGCAGCGGCGAGCTGCGATGACGTCAGTGGGCCGCGCCGCCTCGCCCTGGCACGGTGTGAGAGCCCCGGCTAGTGGCGCGAGCTTCGGAATAAGTGGGATCCGCGTGCGCGAGACCGAGATCGCGGGTAAGGAGCTCAGCCCTGGGCAGGAGGAAGCGGGGCCGCGCGTACGGGCCACATCCCCACAGAGAGCGAGCCTCCCCCGGCCCACCACTCCGGGCAGGTCCACTCGCATGAGGGGGCGGCGATGGCGACGGCCGGCAGCTTGCCTGCAATGCCATCCCTCGAGCAGGCGAGGAGCCCGGAGGCTACCAGATGCGAGTCCTCTTTCCCACCCTGCTCGGGAGTCCAGAGCACTTGGTCGCATTCAGGATCTAGAGTGGGGAAGCGGGGCTTGTGTCTGGGCTGGACACATTGGGCTGCCTGTGCCGCTCGACCTGCGGGGAGAAATCAGGGTGGGAGTCACGACCGTGAGGCAGGGCTGCCAAGTGTGGCAGAAGAGGACACGGCCATCGCACCTGTCCTTAGGTAGGAGCTTCTTCCGTGTCGACCTGCTGCCCTAAAGTCTTGGCTTTTTTCTTGGCTTTTTGGCGGTTGGCACAGAAGGAAGGCAAGGGGGAGGGGAAAAATTGAAACTTACACTTTCGTGCGTCCCTCCCGGCGTGACGCTGCGCGCTGACGTCACGGGGCTGTAATGGTGGTGTGCCTCGAGATTTTTTTCATGAAACAAGTGTGCCTTTGCCCAAAAAAGGTTGGGAAACACTGCCCTAAGGAGCTCAAAGTGGTGTATGTGGTTCCCCAATTCCAATTTCATTCTCAAAGAAACACTGTTTGCATTATGTTCAGCCGAGAGACAGTAACTGGCCCACAGCAAGATACAGAGCTTCATGACTAAATGGGGATTTCAACCCTGTTCTCCCAAGTCCTCCAACACTCTTAACCACTACAGTATCTCAAATCCAGGGCTACCTTGGGAACATGGAACTAGTTGTGTGGTTTTTTTTGCTCTTTCCCAGTGATAGGAAATCTAAGATATGTTGAATAATAGCTAGATTAGTGATAGTAATTTTAACAATTTATTGCTTTTTTTTAAAATGTTGTGGTTCCTTCATTCTGGCTTCACAATATTTTTAAAAACTGCAACATAGACAGTCAGCTCTGTAATGCAAGCTCATCTTAAATAAATTATAGCACTTTGAAGTTGTGCTTATGGCCCGAGTGCCATAATTATTTTAATTTTTAAAAAAAGATTTCATATTGAGTATTGTTACAAAATAAAATAAAGTACACTGTGCTTTAAAGGGTATTAGATTTGTTCCAAACATGAAGGTTTTTTCGGAAAAGCAACAAGCGGTGCTGTTGAAAATTTGTTTGTGACGCCTCCAGGAAAATTAGGTCATATGATGTAATTATTAAGACCAGGAAAAAATAAATCTCAAGCTTCATTGTTAAGCATGCTAACAGGATTTATTTCTGAGTAAACATGGTTAAGATCAGGCTACAAGTTGTTTAACAGATATTACTCTTTGTTACTTTAGTAATTGATTGTATTTATTATCTAAGGTGGTTGCATAAGAGTGAGAAAGCAACTTCAGAAATCCCTGCTTTTCCCCAGAGGTGTGTCCACACCAGCCAATTTTTCAGTGATCTGTTCTCATTTAATCCGTTTTTTTCTGCAGACTGAACCAAATGCTGTATTCTGTCTGTGTTTGAATTAATGAAAAGCCATTGTTTCAAGACACTGAATGGAAGCAAATAACCTCTCTCTATATGTGTTTTGTTTTTGAATTTATAAAACATGAAAATGAATACCACATAATATTGGAGTCAGCCTGCGTGTTTGTCTTTTGCAGTAGAAATGCCACTGTGGAGAAGCATTTCAGAGTTTTGTCTCATTTTGTAGTTCCATTCCCACCTCATCAACCTTTGTTGGAGTACTGTTTAGGTTTTCTTTTTTAAAACAGTCTTGACTTTCCCCCTGCCTTCCTCTTCAGCAGTCTTCACAAAGTGATATACCGTATATTCTCTTCTCATTGTTTTGTTTTTTTCTGCGTTTTGTATGTGGATGTTACCTGGAACATCTTTTTTTTTCCATTGTCTCTCCTTTAACATTTTTTTGCACACTCCCATTACTGTACTGTTGCACTTCTGGGAGTGTTCAAGTATTGGCACCGTTAAAATAAACCCAAATACCATACTCCCCCCCCCCCCCAAGCTAGAAAAACCTGCAGCTCTATTCATTTGGCTTAAAAGGTACAATGGGCAAATCTCACAGAGATGTGAAGGAACACGGAGTATGGCCTCTTCTTGGGTTGCCTCAGAGTTGTAGAATGAGTACTAATTAATTTTTTCTATGATTTTGATTAGCTTTCTTTTATACATGTATTTTTAATTTGTTAACTATTGCATGAACGTATTTATTGAAAGACAAGCTAGGAGTATTAGAAGGAAATCAATACAAAATAGGAAAACAGAACATTATAATAGTGAAGGTCTCCTGGGGTAGCTGTGCTTCAAAACGTAGGCAATTGAGAGATACATGAATTTTCATTGGATGTATTTTAAATAGTTTTATATTCTCACCATCTCCCAATTTATACAGTGCTTCTCAGACTGTTTTTTGAAGTGCTTTTCATTATTATTTAAATGACTCTTCTCCCACTTTTCTACGCCAAAGTGTACTTGAGGCCGCTCCCAATAAAAAGACACCTGCAAATCAATTTTTAAAACCCAGTTAAAACGCAATAAATTGATGCAGGTCTATAAAAATCAATGCAAATCAATAAAATGCAAAATGTTAAAATACAAATCATGAATAAACAGTTAAAATCCGGCTGTTTAAACATCAAAGAAGGCTAGTAAAGAGAATGCTTACTTGAATTTTGTTATTTCTCATCTATCCAGCCAAAGGGTTCAGGGATGATAATGATGCTATTAAAAAAAAAGTCACTTACCTAAATGCCAGTGGCATTCATATAGCACCCCACTCCTAATCAATCACATTTTTCATTGCAGCATCCAGCTGCCTCTCCATCATGGTGTTTCCCAGATTGGCATTGTTCAGTAATACATGTCAGAAAGACGAGGGATGAGTGATTGGGGTGGGGTTTCAGTGGAAGCAGGATAAGCCATATACTAAATATACTACAGCTGTGGTGGCTGGGACCTTAAATGGCTCTTTGGGGAGGAGAAAACGGAAGTTGATGCAGAATTCCTGAGTGACTAATTCATGGACATGATGGAGTGGCTATCCAGGACAGCTGACCCAGAAGTGAGTCTGCAAAGACCACCTGGCATGTGAAGGTTGTGCTAAGACAAGCTGCTTTTCTGCAGTTGAGGAGAAGAGAGTCCCTGCCCGGGGAAGGGAAAGGAAGATTCCCTGAACATGCTCTGTAAATTTGGCTGGACTCTGACAGTAAGAGGAGGGCACTAGGAATCAAAGATATGTTTTAGTACTGACGTATCCTTACTTTTTGGAATGAGAGTAAATTTACCTGCTGCAGCAATCCAGTATCCCAAGGAGTGGAGACAGGCACAAGCCCCTATCACATTGTCCTAAACCAAAATAGATATACTGCTGTTCTGTTTTAGCTTTATTTGAGAATGGTACTATACTATTAGCCCCAATGTGTCAGTTTTCTACACATTTGAGAAAGAGGCTAGTTTTCTGAATGCAAGGTTTTTCAAAGGTTGGCTCCAGTTCATTCCATCGGTGCAAGAGACCACCTTGGTTGCAAATCCTGGGGAACATGCTTCCTGGCTTGCATGCCTTTTCCACCTGGCCTAGGAAGGCAGGGTGGGGATTCTGTTGCTGTTACTGTTGCCTTAATTGTTTAAACTGCTTTTTAACTTGTGTGTTTTTAAATTGGGGGGTTTTGTTGTTTTTTAAAATTAAGGGACCTAAGATGTGCCTGGGAAGAGAGGAGCTGGGGAGAGCAGGGATGACCCCAGTTGATGTGGTTCTGTGCAAGGGGAGGTATTGTGCAGGTGGGGCGCACGGCATGCAGACAGTTAGCAACTGTGTTGTGTGCCAGCCTTCTTCCAACCTGAGGAGTTCTGGTTGTCCTTTCAGCCAGCCCTCAGGTGTGCTTGGATGGTTGTTTCCGGAGGGTGATGCTTGAGGAGTGCTCTTTAGCCTTGTGGAGCCTTCAATGTGGGGTTCGATTTTATCCCCTGTGCTGTTTAACATCTACATGAAACTACTGAATGGGGTTATCCAGAGTTTTGGAGTATGTTGTCAGCAATTTGCTGATGACACACAGTTCTACTTCTCCTTTACATCGGCAGGCGTGGCTGTGGATGTGCTGGACCATTGTTTTGCCCTGGTAATGGACTGGATGAGAGCCAACTAACTGAATCTCAATCCAGACACTGTTAGTGGGTGCTTCCCTAGCATGGTTGGATGGGAGGTGGCCTGCTCTTGATGGTGTTGCACTCCCTCTGAAGGAGCGGATATGTAGTCTGGGGGTACTTCTTTGCTGTCACTTGAGTGCCTTACATCATTTTAGTTGGTGGTTCAGCCACACAGGGATAGCCTAACTTCTGTCATCTATGCTCTGGTATACATAGGGAATAACTGTCTGAAGATGATTCAAAAACTTCAGCTGTTGCCGAATTTGGTGGCCAGGTTGCTAACCTGGCAAGGTGATTTAAGCATATTACACTGATCCTGGCCCAACTGCAGTGGCTGCTAATTAGTTTTGTGTTCTCATTTTTTATTTTTTGTTGTGAACCGCCCTGTGATCTTCAGATGAAGGGCACTACACAAAATTTATTAATAATAAACAAATGCAAACATAAATAAACACATAAATTCGCCAAAGTATTCAGGGTTATATGTAAAAGAGGTTTTTGTGAAAACCAATTTTATGTAAATCACTTCTGATGATTAAGTGGTATAGAAATCCTGTTCAATAAATAGTAAAGGGGTGATTAGAATGGTGGTGGTTTTCTTTTCTTTGTTTTCCTTGCAAACCATTTTTTTGCTGCTGCAGATGGAATAGAACAGTGAATTTCTTACTGGTGATTGTTTTGGTCAGCCCTCACTCCCCCTCCCCCCTTTTTATGTTATGCTTTTGTCATTTCCAGTCTTACAAGTAGACTCTTTTCTTTAAAAGGCATCAGTTTTGTTTCTTAGTCAGTGAGGGGGTGTTTTTTAACATCTTAAACTTTACTATAGTACACCATAGAAGCTGGATTGTTTTTGAAATCTCTTTCTTATACCAGCCAGTTGCTTGAGCAGACTGCAGCCATGAATGCATACCCTCTGACATTTCACAAACAAAATGGGGGGTGCCCTTATCTATTCATAATGCCTCAATTCTGACACAAAGGATTATTCCCAAGTACATACTCTGCTTAAATATTACTCATTGTGGATGGCTCCTTCTTGATTGCTGTATTAATTTACCTTGCAATAACTGCATGCTAAGAGCATTAAAAAAATAAGTTTCCCCAAAACCTACTGACACCTCCCTCTTATGCATTGGTGGCACCACTTTGGCAATACAGTGGTACCTCGGGTTAAGAACTTAATTCGTTCTGGAGGTCCATTCTTAACCTGAATCTGTTATTAACCTGAGGTACCACTTTAGCCAATGGGGCCTCCCGCTGCTACCACGCCACCGCCGTGCAATTTCTGTTCTCATCCTGAGGTAAAGTTTTTAACTCGAGGTACTATTTGTGGGTTAGTGGAGTCTGTAACCTGAAGCATCTGTAACCCGAGGTACCACTGTATAAGGATTCATGCTTGGAGAATTTGCTGTTAGTATACTTAGGAACACAGGAAATTTCCTTATATTGAGTCTTTCCATTGGTCTATGTAGATTAGTATTGCCTACTGCATGGACTGGCAGTGGCTTTCCAACATTTTAAATAGGGAAAGATGTCTCTCAGCCCTACATGCAATGCCAAGGATTTAATATGGCATGCAAGGCAGATGGTCTAGATAGAACTGAGTTGTGGCTCTTCCCCTCTACTTTCCACTGGTTAACCTCTGCCTCTCTAGATGCTGTTGTGTTCCAACTTCTGTCAGCCCCAGGCAGCATAGCCAATGGTCAGGGATGATGGGAGTTGAAGTGCAGCAATATCTGAATAGCCATAGACTCCAGCTTTACAGGATATGAAAGGCTGTCTGGAAAAAGAAGTCTAAACACTCAGCAATTTGCCCATACATCTGTGCACCTGAAATTGTACTAAATTGTGTACAATGGTACTACTAAATTGTGGTCACACTAAACAAGCAAGAAGCATCTTTATTGGTTAGAAACTAGGGGAAGGGAAACCACAACTCCCATTATAAGAAGACTGGGGAAGACGTATATGGCACAGAACGTTAATTTTTAAAACAATGTATACTGTAATAGGAAATTTTGGAAGGGATTTCTAAGGCAAAAACCCAATGCTCTTTGAATTGTAGTATATATATATATTAGGTATTGGAACCAAAAAACACTATCAGAGTCTTGGAAGTAAACGAAACAAACAGCGTGGAAACAGAACCAGTGTGATTTATATTCAAAAACATAGATAAATGTTATATATTTTATTATCTAGTTTGTTAATGTTTTTGTCTCTTTCAATTCTTTAAAAGGAACATTATCCCGTCTTAGATTACAGTGCTAAGCACACTCGTATGACAGTCAGTTCTATTACAGATGGAGGGATCTGCTCGATGTCATTTCTAAAAAAAATGGTTGAAGCCTAAAGGAAGAAGGGACAGATACCCAAAGTAGTCACTGTCCTTGATATATTGAGAAGACGTGTGTCTTTGATTATTTTCAAAAGCAAAAGACAAACCTCATTCCTTTTTTAAAAAAAGAACTTTGTACCATAAAGGCTTTTAATAAAATTGATAGACTGTTCATTCTTCAAAATAATTTAAAATACCCACTTCTGTTTACCTTAATAAACGGACCATGGATTATGACAAATAGTTATATCATCTTCACTTAACTGATTTTAGCACAGATTGACAGAGAATGTGAGGTTGGTCTCATCTTTTAATGTTTATTAATGGCAATAATAAGAAGCGTAAGTGTTGAGTCATGGTATCTTTCTATAGAAGCACAAAAAATTGCATCTTTTGTTTGATAACCACCTTTTGATTCAATGAGTCTCAAGACAGTTAAATGAAATGAAGCGAAATGCAGTCGATAATGCGTTTGTAATTTGTCGCGTTCATTCTGTACAGCTTCTGGGGAAGCTCGTTCAACCAGAGGTTGGTTAATGAAGCTTGCTTTTTTGCTCTGCACAGTTTCACATGCATCCGCTTGTAGATACTGGGAGGGTTTAGCATTTAAGTAATTTGAAGATCTAAGAAAACAATTGGCATGGGCATTAAACGTTGCTAAGCAATAGGAAACGACACTTTGTAGCAAGGGAAATTTATACAACATTGTTATTGGGTTTGGAAAACGGTGGCACATGCTTCATTAAAGCTGCCATTTAAGGAGAGAAAGTTGTTGAAAAGTGGCAAATCTGGAGAACGAGGCCTTTGGATTCTTTGATTTTTCTGGGTTTCTGTGGGATGAAACCGACCATCCAGGAAGCTGTGGTATCAAAATTACTATTTGGATCAAAGGGAGATTATTGTTCTTATTCGTGGTTCTCGGTTTAAAACTCTTTTCTCTTGACAGATAAATCTTGTGGGGTGGGGGCTGTACAAGAAAACAAAAAATAACCCAAATACTGCATCGGGGAACTGGGATTTTTGTCTGTTGCATGGAATATGCAAATGAACTAAATGTGTGCAGTTTGTATGCTTTTATCTGTTTATAGTCCTGGTGATGTTTAAGAAGCTATGCAATGGACTGAACTCCACCCCCTGGCCACCGGAAATCCTGTTATCAACCCCCCCCCATACTTTGTATTGCCTATATCAGCTTCCCCAACCCAGTGAGCTTCAGATATTGGGGACTACAACCTCTGTCTGTTCCAGCCAGCACAACCAGTTGGTAGAGATGGTGGGAATTGTGGTCCAAAACATTGGAGAGAGCCAGGTTGGAGACTGCTGGCCTGGACACTTTCAGGCCCATTATTTCAGCTATAAAGTTTCATTTGATGCACTCTAATCTACGAAAGCTTATGACATAATAAATGTGTTAGATGCTGCAATACTTTTTGCTGTTTTTGCTGTGTCAGATAAGGTGGCTAACCCCTCTGGAAGTTGCAGCCATAAATTCTAGAAATGTGGCACTTTCTGCAAATGCAAAGCTGAGATTCCTGGGCTATGATGAATTCTGTAGCCGGAACCAAATCCCTCTACAATACTAGAATACACACACCTGTGGAGAACTGCTCTTAATAATTTCATCATAGTTTGTTTGGATTTATAAAGTATAAAAACTCTTCCACCAGAAGTGTTTACTTGCACATAAATGCCCAGTGACAATGCTGTTGTTTCTTTATTCTCCTTGGGATTATTTTTAGTGTTTTGATCTGCCTTGAAGCATTTACTGTTTTCGTTTTGCCCTTACAACATCTCCTTACTAATTTCTTTAATTTTATAAGGTAGCCCCCCCTTTTTTTGCATTGTTCCAGCAGTGCATTATGTTAGCCTTTTTCAAAAATTACAAATAAAACATACGTTCACATTTAGCCTTTTTATGGGCTGGAGTGCAGTTAAAACATGCAGTGAGGATTTGAGTGCAAATGATGCTGATATTAATATTTCTCAGATTACAGGTGTTTACCTTGTAGTTTGTATGAAATGATTTGTGTTTTACGGATGCAACTGTAGAGTTGGGTAGAGTAAAAATATTGAAAGCAATATTTCTAATCACTTACCGTAGTTTTGCATCATCAAGATTTGTTTTCTGCGCACCAACATGATTCTGTTTTTGTTTCATCTAAGGATGAAGTGGGTATTAAATTAAAATCTGGTAATGTCTAAACATGGGTTTTGGGGCTTGGGCATACTTATTCATTGCTGTTAGATTTGAACACAATGTACCTTTAAGAAGAAAAGACTTACTATCTGTTTTATTTGATAAAGATTTGGAATAATGGATTTTGAATAAGATACACACCATGATTAGTCCAAATTTCAAATAAAATGTGTTACCAAGCTATCATACTGCTAAATTAAAATATTTAATATTAACATTAAATATTAATTAAAAGGGATTCCCTTATTCCAAAGTAAGGTATCAAATTTGTATCAAGCTTGTTAGTACCTTTAGTGTAAAATGTTTCCTATAACTGGGGGAAGGGGGACACCCACATTTATTCTCAGTATTCCTTACTGGTTTCTTTGAAAAGGGTTGTGGCATATATGGTGAAATAGACTGACTAAGGTATCTCCTGAGCGGGGAAATCAAAAAGTTCATAAATCTATATGGATCAATATTTATCATGTACTGGAAAGAGGAGTTTATTAAGCCGTGGTTTATTATCCTGAGAAGGATTTTCTAAATTTGGCCACTGAGATTGTAAGTCTGTATGTGGACTGTGCCACTTCAGATTGCAAGAGTTCAAATAATTTAAAAAATGCTTTCCATGTAGAAAACCAGGATGGCAGGGAGAAGGTCCTAGCCTAGCCTTCTCCTTAGCATATATGATTTTTAAAAAGGAGCATTTAGTCATGTGAGCCCCCTTTTAAAAATGGGGAGGAAATTATTGCAGTTTGCAGCCCAGCCATAACTTTATACTGCTTGGAGGAAATGTGACGTGAAATCACACTGCAGTAATTTTTGCATTGAATTATGTACTGTGGATTTCAGTATTTCTTAGAATAAATGTGCTCTTTGCTTTTCTGGACTGTGTTTTTAGTTTTCTATGCTTAAAGGGTCTCTCTTGGGGAATTCATGAGGAAGAAAGGCATTGAACTGCAAAGCAGATTTTTCTTGCCTAGAATTGATTTTTTTGTTTGGAGCTATTAGGCCATTTGTGTTGCAGTTCTGAATTAAAATCTTCAGAAATATTTACTTTTTGGTGGTAATGCATAACATTTAGAAAGCTAAAGCTTATTTAACTTGTTCCTCATTAATAGTGCTGGAGAAGGTTAAAATGTGATGCTGGAACCTAAGAAAATATAGCCAACACTGTTGGAGGCTGGCACTGACAGATTTTCTCCTGGCTCCTAAAATTTTCTCGCCTAGGAGCTTTATTTTTGGGTAAATTAACCGTTGTAACATGAGAAACAAAAGAACATAAATGCAAAAAGGATTGCATTTCTGTTATAATACAGAAAACAACACATGAATAAATAACATTTTGGAATTTACGGTTTCAATATATGACATACCTAATTCTCTAAGTAAATTTGTGTGTGTGGTCAAGATCTTTTCTTCATAGATTGAATTAGTTTCTTCATCACATAAGTAAAGGTGCAATCAGATACACAATTCCCCAGCGGTAAGTAGACAGATACAGGATTGCACAGCTAAGTCTGCTTTAGGAAGTTTAGAAAGATTAAAGGCCAAAGTTGCAAAAATGTTTTCCATATAATATATATGCAAGCGTTTTGTAAAATAAATGCATGAAATTCTCCACGGAAGAGTTAACCTTTGAAAGCCAATTGTTGATAAACTATCTTACAAATGCTAATGCACACTGGACATTGTTGTTGATAAACAATCTTACAAATCCTAGTGCAGGCGCATATTGGCGATAAACCATCTTACAAATCTTCGTGCAGCCGCAGAAAGACAGAGTGAGAGCAGAGAGCAAAAAGGTAGTAACATTAACATTTAGCAGAATCATTTGCTGTTAAATTTTAACCTTTCCATGGAGAGCTTCAGTGCCAAATGCAGTTTTTAGTTGCTGTTGGGTTTTATGTTATCTTCTGGCCGTTTATTTTAAGAAATTGTTGTTAGCCATCTGCCAGAGCCCTTCTCTCTGTGCCTTCCCATCAAGCATATAGCCATTTGACTGAGGACCTTTTCTGTGGTGGCACCGTTAGCCTCTGCTAGTAATGGAAATTGGTTGAATTTTTTCTCTCCTTCTGAGTTAAATAATGTGATTGTGGTTGGTATTGGTTTTATTCGTTTGTACTGGCTTTGGAATTTACTTTTGACTGTATCCTTATGTGATCTTTTAATCTTGTTGTCATGAATGACATCTAGAGAATTGGTGTGAGGCACAGCACCATAACAAATATACACACTGGGGCGAAAATTATGGATAAACTGTGGAATACCCCAGGGAGGTTTTCTGCATGATCATCATTTTCCCCCCAGGCAAAATTTTTTTTATTCTTCAAGGAATTTTATGCATTTTAGATCTACTTATGACAAAGTGATCTGCTGGCTTATCTTAATGTTGTTGTGACTCTTTATTGTAATTTTCTTTGTTTTTAAATTATGTAGCATATTTTTCCTTTTTTGATGATGAGCAGTATAGTAATATTTTACATAAATAGATAACTATATAAAACTATCTTGAACTAGTCCAGCAATTGTGATTCATCTTTACCTTGTTTCTGTTGATCATTTGTGGCTAGAGAGAATAATTTTTCCTGTCCATTTTATACTGAAGTATATGCAACCTGTGCATTTTTTAAGACAAGTATTATTTTTTGCTGCCTTTCAGGCCAAAATCCTATCAAGAGAGTCTTTAATAATTATAGAACAATGAAAACGATATAAGTTCAGGTAGGTAGCTGTGTTGGTCTGACACAGTCAAAATAAATTAAAAAATTAAAAAATGGTCCAGTAGCACCTTAGAGACCAACTAAGTTTGTTCTGGATATAAGCTTTCGTGTGTATGCATATCCAGAACAAACTTAGTTGGTCTCTAAGGTGCTACTGGACCATTTTTTAATTTATTTCATATAATATAACAAATTTGAAAACCACAAAACTACAAATGTCATGTGTATTATTATTTTTTCATAAAGCTAACAGCCGTGCCTAATGTTGTGTAAAACACATTTCAGTCTGCGTGCTGTGGTTATAATCTGGAGAGGGGAGCCCTTCTGATTTTGGATATGTATGTGCTGTTTGACGTTGAATGGAGACATGGGCATCAGGTATTGGGCTGCCCCAAAGCCTGGTATGTCCTTTGAAGAAGGATTTACTTAGGGAGCAATCCTATGCACAAGAAGCTGATGTAAAGCCAGCCATTGTAAATTAAGTCGGCGTAAAGTTACACCAGATCCAAACCCTGTTCAGCAACGGGGCTGCTGCTGCTGCTCTACCTAAGAGAAAACAAGCCTTTAAAATAGTGTTTCTCGCCAGGTCATATAAATGAGCTGAATGGGTTTAGGATCCAGCCTATGCCCTCCCTCTCTGGTCCCACTCCTGGAATGCCCCTTTGGGGATTTAGACTGGTCTTGGCTCAGCCAACTGAACCCCAGCTGAGCTGGCATGAGCAACCAGGGTATCTTAGGCTAATCCAGGGTTGGGGACTTCACGATGGCTGACCTGGAGATCTGCTACATCCTAAACTGCTCATCTCAGTGGATCTTGCCATTGGAACACCCTCTTGGACTCTGAAAACTGTCCAGTGTGTAAAGGCCATATTGGGATTATATGATTATGTTCATACAATATTTTTCACATTCCTTCAGAATGAAGTTACTACTTTGATATTTTTTTAATGCCTTTGGGAAGGGTTCAGCCCAAGGTTTGGGTAGGATAGCTATCTCTTTTTTATTATTTTTTTATTAGGTAATCCTTTCAACATAATATCTTTCCAAGGAAGCATTTTGTATAGGCACTATTTAAAAGGAACATTTGGATAAATCGGCACAAGGTGCTCTTCTTTCCATTTATTTTAATGTGTGAAATTTTCAACGAAAAATTAATTCTGAGTACATATTATAGGCTACCCTGGATTATGCATGCATTTTAGAAAGGCAGGTTAAAAATTATCATAAAAATAAATAAATGGGAAACAGAATCAAAGAGCCGCTGCAGAGGCAAAAAGGCTTTATCTTTAAATATTTTGTGGGACAAAAAAGTTTTAAAACATGCCCAAAGATTGCAAGAAAGGAGGCATGATGGATTTCATCAGAATTGTCTAGTCATGCAACCACCACTGAAAAGGCCCTGTTTTGAATGTTTGTTTGTTTACAAAAATTGCAAAATGTACTCTTTTGACTTTGAGCTGTTGGTGGCTTTCTAAGTTGATAGTTGTATTTTCCTGTTATTGTACAATATTGTTATTTGTGTTGTTAATCTTGGAAAATAATTAGAGCAACTAAAAAAAAGTGGCAAATAAAATAAACAAGAAATTTGTCTAACCCCCTCCTTTAAGGCCATCTATACTAGTGGCATTTACCTGTTTGTGCAGCTGTGACTATAACTTTTGTCCTGGTTTTGCGTTGGTGATATGTGCTTGCGCATGTGTGTGTGTGACGGTTATGTAAGTGCTCTACATTAAAGCAGGTTAGATTGTATCGTAGCGTTCACTAACAACATGGCCTGCACTTTTATCATTTTAATGTAACTCTGGTAATCCTGAAGTATTTCTGCAAGTGCCCCACACGTGGCTCTTCTGAAGTACTGGAAATGCTGTCTTTTGTTGTGCAGGCTATGTTGCAAGGGAAATGTTGTGGAAATGTGCCACGTGCCGCGGTGTGCACACATACACAAGTCTCTGTTATCTTGCCCTATCTATTGTACCTTGGGGCTTAATGGTAAATCTTTGCTGTTTCCCCTACGTGAATGTGGTGTCTCTTTGTTTTGGGCAAGCCCACCTGTTTTGTTTTGTTTTTAAAACTGTCACATTAGATATGAGTGTAGTCACTGATAGCCTAGATGATAAGCACTTCCAAAAGTACATAAAGCTATGGCCATCTTTTGTTCCAGACTTTGAAGACAGCCGAGGAAGACACACATTCTGCCCACTGGAGCATTTTGAAAAGACATCCATGGAAGAGGTACAAGATTTAGCGGAACAGCCTGTGAGTATATAGGAGAAACTGCAACAGCTATAGACATGAATAAGTGAGTCTTCTGAAGTGCGGTACATTGATTCTGTGTCCTATTTGGCTTGCAGGAATAGAAAACAAAGAAGTAGAGAATCTTATATCTGAACCCAGTGGTTAATAGGCAGGATATTTGTAACACCATAGAGTTCACTGATAATATTTTAATGAATTTATTTTTGCCAGAAAAGAAATTTTAGAAGCAGTTATTTCAGCATTATTTTTTAATCTCAATTTTCTGTGATGCTGTGGGAAAACGAAGTTTTAAAATTCAACTGTATCTATCTAGAGTGCACAACTTGCTGATGATTGGAAGCTGAAATTTGACTTGGGAACTTCTGACGTACAAATGCATGCAAAAAAAGTTTGCCTCATAAATCTAAAGAAGTATTCATCACAGTTATATGTATACCTTCTGTTCCATAGATACTGCTTTGGGGCAATTCTTCATTCAAAAACAGCTCTTTTTGCATTTCTACACAACTGAAATGCAAGAGGCAGCTACCTAAAGCATTTTGTGAAACTGTGGTCTCAATGCAGTCAACAACAGCAACAAAAATACAAGAACTTCAGATAGCTTCCCAATCTGACCTTCATCCCATCACTTTTTTATACTGTCTCCTGAAGGTCCCTAATTTGGAACACAGATAAGAGAATGGAGGTATAGAAATATTAAAGGATGAGATTTCTGTGGCGAACACTCATATGCTGATGTCAAAATGTGGCAACATTAGCAAGAGCCATAGGAGAAATATTAATTCTTATGAAGGTGTATCATGTCAGATCTCTAAGACAACGAGGTTCCAAACAAGAGAGAGCTTTGTAAATTAAACTTGGGAACATGAAGATTATTATAGGGACTGGGGATTATGTTTTCTTCTTGGCAGATGTTCAGAAACGTGGTGTTTTCAAAGTACTTTTCTTCTGTTTTATGGACATGCATTTGGATTTTTTTTTCAATAATAAGGGTTAGGAAACAAAATGAAATATTTTGATGAATTACTTTTACTATCCTCCCCCCAAATGTATCTTTGGATCTTTCCCAGCTGAAACATATAATTTAATAACAACTGAGAGGGAGGTTTTTGTGCATGAGAGAAACATTCTGAATCCTAGCTAAGGGATGCAGAAGGCTGTAGAGACAAAAGATGTGAGTGCCTGGAGATGCATTACATAGGATGATGTCAAATACGATCATCTGGCTTGCATAAGATCATCTGTTCCCATCCCCCCAGCCCCTGGGTGCTTCCAAAACCTGCCCAGGGAATTTTTTTTGAAGAGCGGAAGGAGAAGTCTTGTTGCGCCCACTGGCATGATAATTGGATATCACCCATTGTCTTAATATTTGGAGAGGGGGTGTCTTATTTTTTTATTTTTATTGGTTTATTTAAAATGGGGCATTGTTATTACTGTTAACCACAATTGCTTAAAATTGACCAGCTGGTCATAGGATGCTGGGAGTCAGCATCTCCTTAGATGTCTTGCTTGGGAACTTTCATTCTGGCTGTTCTGATTGGCCAGCACCACTGTTGGCATCAGGGACCTGGACCAGGTGAATAGTTTACTTGATTTAGCAAGGCATTTCCTACATGGGTTTTCTTCCAAAGAGCTGTGCCCCATATATTCCATTATAACAAACAACTCACAGCAGCTAAGAAAGCATACCTTTTAGCTACCTTTTAGTCACCTGGCCAAGTTGAAGGTTTTACTGCGGAAATGTAAAAACCTAAACAATTTGGGATCAAGGTGCCTAGCAGACCACCTCTCCTCTCCCACCTCCAGTCCCAGACCAAGCTGGTATTTGAAATATTTCAAGGAGACCTTGTGGGTCATGGGTAGGCAAACCAAGGCCCGGGGGCTGGATCCAGCTCAGTCGCCTTCTAAATCCAGCCCGTGGATGGTCCGGGAATCAGCCTGTTTCTACATGAGTAGAATGTGTCCTTTTATTTAAAATGCATCTCTGGGTTGTTTGTGGGGCATAGGAATTCGTTCTTTTTTATTTTTATTTTTCAAAATATAGTCCGGCCCCCCACAAGGTCTGAGGGACAGTGGACCGGCCCCCTGCTGAAAAAGTTTGCTGATTCCTGTTGTAGGTTGTTCTATACCCAACTGATCGTGACAGTGATAGTACCACCTTCTGGAAAGCCCTCTCTTGGGTAGTTTGTGAGGCAGAAAACTTTTAATGCTTCTCTAAAATCTTGCGTGTTTACCCTTTAACTCTCTGTTTTGTACACTGTTCAGTTTTATTTGTGAAATAATGTGGGGTTTTTAAGGAAGTTTTGCTGATGTCAGATTTGTAAAATGGTTATTATCCACACCATTGACAGATTTTTGTCTCAAAACAAAATTATGCTTTTGTTTTGATGCAGTTAATCTTTTTTTTTTTTTTCATGGAGAGGAGCTTAGGAAGCTGCCATATAGCAAGTCAGACCATTGGTCCAACTTGCTCAGTACTGACAACACAGACTGGCAGCAGCTCTCCAGAGTTTCAGGCCAGATTCTTTCCCAACCTTACCTGGGATTGGACTTGGGGCATTTTGTATGCCAGTCATGTGTTTTGCTATGGCACTTCCTCAATATTTTTGTAAAAACAGTGGGATCAATAAATTATAATTACTTGAAATTAATATCATTTATTTGTTTAGAGTATTTATATCTTGCTTTTCAACAAAAAAAATCTCAAAGCAGTTTATGTAGTACAAAGGTAGCTATCAAACTCTTTTCAGTAAAGTCACAAAGTCATTTAACAATTAGTAATAAAGTAATAAATGTTAACACTAAGTAATAAAGCAATTTAACACTGTGAGCTTTCACATGTAAATCTTCTATCCTTCAATGAGTACTATTACTACTACTAATAATATTTATTACATTTATTTGCTACTTACAACAAAAATGTCTCAAAGTGACTTGCTGTTATAAAAGCATATCTAATGCAGCGGCGGCAGCAGCAGCAACAACAACAACAAATAATCATCAAATTGTCATGTTTCCTTACACCATTTAATGCATTGACATTCCTCACTTTTTGGCAAACTTCTTCAGCTGCCACTGAATGTCCTGTTTGCCACAAAATGTATGTGTCTCCCCCCCCCCCCAAAAAATATTTTTAGCTTTTCTGCTGCCGCCACCTGAATAATAATAATAATAATAATAATAATAATAATAATAATAATATACTGCCCTTCATCCAAATATTCACAAGATAAACGTTCACTGAAAAAGTTACAACTTTCAGAATATTTGCAGTAGGGAGTTAGCAGATCATGGAAACTGTTGGGCTTTCAGTGGTTTCAACACAAGACACTGCCTTACACCAGGTCAGAACTTTGGTCCATATTGTCTACACCGATTGTCAGCAGTTTCAGGCAGGGGGCATGCCTGAATTCTCCTTACTGGAGACTGGACCTAGGACTTCTGCATGCAAGGCAGCTCCTCTCCCACTGTGCTGTGGCCCTTGCCCAAGTGAAGTTCATTTGAGGAGGGAACTTTTAATACTAAAATCAGCTTCTCCAAGTGGCTAGTTCTGTTTTGGCTGAACAGTGGAAGAAAACAAAGTCTCCGCTTGCTCCTCTAGGCTGCGCTGTGCGCAACATTTATATAAGTGCTCTACATTAAAGGTTAGATTGTATCCTCTTATTGACATAGTAACCCAGACTAGATAATTTAATGTCGCTTCCCAGTGTTTATTTCAGCACAGATGGCTATCGTTAAAACGTGCTAAGTGATCTTATTACAAGTGCTGTAGACGTGTGCCACATGCCAGGTTTGCAGGAAAATTAAAATTTCTTATCTGCGCTTGTTAGAGCTCAAGGCTTAATGGCAAAGCATCGGCAGATCTTTCCAGATGTGAGGCTGGTCTTTCATTTTCACTTCCCTAGAGAGAGGAGAAAGGTAGAAGCAGACGATACAGGCTCACTTTAGGTGATTTCCCTAAGCATGGGCCCTAACGTGAAGTCTGAATTGGCAAGCTATAATTAATGGCATGGGTGGGGAACTGTTTTCAGATTGAGGGCCACATTCCCTTCTGGGGGCCACATGCCAGAGGCAAAAGCGGGTGGAGCAATGTAAATTTTACCTCACACAATAGGCAAGTTTTAACATACCCTCACGCCTTTCTCTGTCCTTCATTGTGGCAAGCAAAAGGCCTGATCGCAGTTCAAGACATATTCCAGACAGGCAAAAACACTCAAGGAAGGTGTGAATCTAAAAAATTCTAAGAAAACCAACAAGCGAAAATGGCAGTAAGGGCACTAAAAGAGGGTAAAACTAACCTTATATGCCTCACTTTGTTAGGGTCCAGTGGCTCTAAACTTAGATGGGAGACCCCGCTTTTAACATATTCCTCACCATATTTACAGAATAGGAAAAAACAATTTATGAAAACTAGATCTTTTGGATAACTGCTCTAGGGTACTTTGGCTGCTTTCTTAATCGTGGTTCCCCATAATGTCTGAGCCAAACCTTTGTGACTCGTATGCTATTTTTCATATTTAGGCAAACATAAATATATTGATTTACTACCAGCAGCATGCAGCCCTTTCTTTGTAGTCGAGAGTTGTATTAATGGCATGGCTAACCTGATATTACTGAATATATTTCTCTTTGCAGATGAAAAAAGCCAAGATGCAGGAATCAGGCGAACAGCTGTTAAGGTGTGTAATTCTTGAATTAGTTTTTTAACTGCACTTGTCAGATTTCTGTGGGGTTTTTGTATATTTTGTTTAAAAGAAAGAGCTATTACTCTGTTTATATTTGTACTTTGTTTTAGTATCTGTTGGACATTACAAATCTTACTTGACTAATCTTTACAATAACCCTGTGAAGTAGGTCGCTGTTATTAACATTTCACAGATGGTGATCAGGAACTTTAAAAAGAGCCATTTGTTTTCAAGGCTTTCATGAAGTAGGGATTGGAGCCAAATTCAGAGAGGGGGAAAGTCCCATTGGGTATAGTGCCCCAGTACAAGAAAAAGCCTAGTTGGTTATTATGAGAATGTGAATCTCTGAGCCTCAGGCTAGTGCACCCAATCCCCTTTCCTCTTTGCATGAAAGAGGAAGAGATTGCAAGGAAGTGCAGTTTTCTATTTCATTTGAGTATGGGAGGCTGGTTTGTAAAAATCAGAATATTGCACCATGCTTTGATCCTAGTTTGCATCCCAACTATAGTTTGCACAAACCACAGTTTCCCATATTCTGAAATGGAAAACTATGGTTTGTTTCAAACTGTAGGAAGTTTTCTGTCTCTACCCACACGGGGGAGGGAAGAGGGAGCCATGAACACTTGAGGCTTGCAATTGCTCATTCTCATAACAATATGATGTTTTACAGATAGCTTCTGCTTCTGCGTAACTGTTTACTGGATCCCACTGCATGCTACATCCTGCATGCTTTTTGTGTGTAATGTTGCATTCTAGAAAATTATTTAAAGCATTACTTTACTTACAGCTGGGAAACCCCCAAATTCCACATTATATTGAGTGCAAATAACACTTCTAACAACACTCAAGAACATAGAAAGTAGTATTCTACCAAGGCAGATCATTGGTTCATCTAGCTTAGTATTGTTTACATTGCCTGGCAATGGCACCGCAGCACTTCAGGCATCAAAGCCAGGAGTTTCTGCATGCCAAGCAGTTGCTCTATTGCTATGACACTTCCCATCTCTAAATTGGAGTTTTTATAGTCATTTCAGGAATTTTAGCTAAGGGAAAACTTAATATGTGTACCCTCTCACTAGGAAAACATACTTGCCACAGTTATGCTTCATACACAATTTTCAGCTGTGAGCAAATGATTACTAGATCCCAGTTAAAGCACATGTTTTCATAGAATCATAGAGATAGAAGGGATCCCAGGGGTCATCTAGTCCAACCCCCTGCAATGCAGGAATCTCAGCTAAAGCATCCATGACAGATGGCCATCCAACCTCTGCTTAAAAACCTCCAAGGAAGGAGAGTCCACAACCTACCAAATATTCCAAAAATGTTGGTTTAGGGATAAAACCATTGCTGTACATTGTGCTAATAAAAAATTATCATCATCATGATGTCTAAAGCACCTCATGTCTACTAAGCACTGTGCACAGATTAAAAGCAAGGTCTAAAAGACACAACACAAAATGGATGGGTGGAGGGTGGCTGTGGGGACAGGAGAGGAAGAAGTTCCATTGCACACACAGAACTGCAGCATTAAACGTAGCTCTCTGTCTTGAACTGGGATAAGGAATACAGTATTTAACTTCACAACGGTTTCAATTGTGAAAACTGGGAATGGAATGAAGAACATGGAGAGGGACTTTCCTGCCCCCCAGAACATGCACCCCTCAAGTCTTCCTAGATGGTATGAGATCCTCCTGCATGGTGTGGGGTGGGCCATGTGGGACCATCAGAGGAGAAGTGTTCCCAAAATTGGGTGGAGGCACCTTGTGCAAGTGGAGCTCCATTTGTGCAAGGCACCTCACTCAGTTTGCAATGATTCATCCCTTCTGGTTTGTCTTCTTAACTGTGCTTAGAGAGCAAGCTATAGTTTGACCTGATGTTGAAATTGAGCCAGTGCTTCTGTGCTGCAGAGATAAGCAACAGCTCCTGCTTCTGTATTGATCCTTTCAGGCAAGTGAACAGCACAGACGATAGTGATCAGAAACCTGAATCCTCAAGCCTTGGTTCAAACCTGTCCATGTCCAATGAAAGTAAGTGCCTTCTTTATCTTTATAGTTGAGTAGAAGAACTGGGTACGTTTGTGTGCCTGAATTGTACAGACAAGTGCTTAGAATTCCCAGGTTTCTGAGGAGAATCTACACAAACATACACACACACACCAGAAAAATGCAAGGCTTCCTGAATCAACGAGCCATTAAGCTATTCCTTTGAACTTGCCTGTCAGTTTGAAACCAAATGGGGAAGAAAATGTACTACCTCTCTCTGTCATAGAAACATAGGGTGCTGCCTTATATTGAGTCAGATCATTTGGCTCAATATTGTCTATGCTGACAATATACTGAATATTGTCTAGGCTCCTCCAAGATTTCAGGGATTGAACCTGGGACCTTCTGCAGGCAGAGCAGATTCACTACCACTGAGCTACAGCCTCTTCCCTTTTCTCTGTTCTGTAACACAAAGGAACCAGATGAAGATTGTATTAGCCCCATTGCCTCATGTACTTGGGGATGTAAAAGCATCTGGCTGAAGGTCCCCTAGGTCTGTCAAAGGCTAAATTCAGGCATAACACTAATCATGGTTTGTAAAGCCAAGGTTTGGCATAATGTTGGCACCTGCACCTTCTTTACAAACTATTGTTTGTGAGGGGCTGCTGAGTAAGGATATCAAGGGGCTGCTGCAACAGGAGAGAACATATGATGCTAATAATGAAAATGAAAGCCGTGAGCCACTAGCACTGTTTTTTTAAGAAGGGGTGTCCACCACAGTATTTTCTCAAATCTCTCTGCTCCTTTAATTGTTTGGCTGGGTCATTCTGGTGACAGTCAATACATTGTCAGGTGAAGCATACCAAAACTGCCTTTTGCTCTCTCCTGCTGGTTCAGCCATAGCTGGCATTTGGTCCTAACCTGGGTATCTAACTAAGAGACTACTGCTCACAGCTTAAAGGCAATGGTGGGAAGGGCTGTAGTTGAATAACCATGTTTTCAGGTTCAGTCCCTGGTTTCTCCAGGTTAGGGCTGAGAAAGAATCCTGCCTGAAACACTACAGAGCTACAGTCAGTCACTGGTGATAATATTGAACTTGATGGGCTTTAGTCTGACTTTAGAACAAGGCAGCTTCCTATGGGACACAGCTAATTATAGTTGTTGTTGTTGTTGTTGTTTAGTCGTTTAGTCGTGTCCGACTCTTCGTGACCCCATGGACCAGAGAACGCCAGGCACCTCTGTCCTCTACTGCCTCCCGCAGTTTGGTCAAACTCATGCTGGTAGCCTCGAAAACACTATCCAACCATCTCGTCCTCTGTCGCCCCCTTCTCCTTGTGCCCTCCATCTTTCCCAACATCGCTAATTATAGTAAACCCACCCAAACTTTAGGTAACCTATAGGGAAGGATCTTGTCCTGGGCACACCACCCCCATAGCAAGTATAGTTACAAACTGGTAGCTTGGGAAGTAGGTGCTGAGTTTCAGATACTATCGTTGAAATGCTATGCAATCACACTAGCCAGATTGTTATCTCCCTAACATAGGAAAAGAGCCATAGGACTCTAAGAATACACACATTACACACCAAGAATTCTGGGAACTGTAGATTGTAGTGCTGAGAATTGCAGCTCTGTGCTGGATAAACCACAGTTCCCAGGGTTCTTGGAGGGGAGATGTGCTTTAAATGTATGATGTATACTAAGCCCAAAGAAGGAAAAGGGTGTATGGTAGTATATTGAAGACTTCTAATTATACAAAGCAATTATATAAGTAATTTCTAGGACTTACCCCCACTGCCTGCTGACTTGCCTGCTTATAGATAAGCACTGTGTAATATAGGAGGAGGGCATTCTCAGAGGAATATACAGTTACTTCTGTAAGCACAGCATGCAGAACACGTGGAACTAACCATACAGCTGTCCTTGAATACCCTCCTCTGGCATAAAGCTTGGGCAAAGTAGCTCATTTTAGTGAGCTGCTACACACATTCTCACAGCTAGAATTAGCTCTTGCTGTGATTTCTTCTTTTCTATGTAATGCTTCTCTGGCTTAATAATTCTCCCATGTTGGCCTAGTTCAGAGAATCATTTAAACCGGGAGTGGAGACCCTTTGGCCATGTATCTGTTGTTCGTCTACAAGCCCTATCATCTCTGACCATTAGCTATGCTGTGACTGGGTCTGAGGAGAGTTGAGTCCAACAGCATCTGGTGGACCCAGATGCCTTCTAAGCCATGCCTTGGATGATTGTGAATGAGTCACAGCGAGGCTCAAGGTCTAGGACTGCTCCCCTCATCTCCATATTCCCTCATGAGAGAGGAGGGTGAAAACTCCCACTTCCTAACTCCCACTTCCATGTATTATTTACACTGGAATGCATATGTCTTCTAAATACAACAGTGAACATTACAACTTTGTGATTCTTGCGCCGATATGTTCAAAATTATTGTTCTCTTAAATAATATACGTGTACTTATCAATCTCTATATATTTTCCAGTTATGCCATGCACTGATTACATCTCAAGGTCATCAAATGAATATACCTCACAGATGTATTCTGCAAAGTAAGTTGAATAGTTTGGCTCAACTGATGGTTTGTTTCTCCATAGTGTTCAATAGGGTTCCACTTTCACAACAGATACTACTACCTCAGTCGGTGAAGGGATTTGGGCCCAGTTTTCGTCTTAAGACGCTTTACGTTGACGACACAGCGTTCACTCTCAGATCGGTAGCAACTTTGCCCATAGCTAAAGAATACTTTAAATGGCAAGAGAGACCACCTCCTTGCAATGAAAAGGATTGTGTGCTTACATGGGGAACGGGGAGCAATCAGCCATGGGCATGACTTCTTGAAAGCCTGTCTTGCCCTTTCCCCCCTCCTTGGAAGAGTTGCCCTTAAAAAATGCACACCATACAGTCCTTCTTCCCATGTCAGAAATACCTGTTAAACTGTGAGGGCGAATGCATTGCACCTAGAAATATATTTTCCTCCGTTGCCTGATGTGTACACCTTCTGTGCGACAGAAGTGCATGTAGCAATCTGGAGACCACGTGCTCCTGTCTTTTAGAGGGTGTATACACCCCAGAAGCCTGAATGTGAGCAATAGGAGACCATGAATCTCATAAGACCCCCATGTCCAAGACGTCGATCGCGATTGACTCAGGGACTGTAGACTGATTTTCGTTGATCGCAGGCTGAGAAAGGAAAGCCTTTCTCTGCAGCTGGACGCAGCAGCAGCAGCAGCCACTGCTGCTGCCAGTCTCATGTAAGCCTGAGCTCCTCCTCCTCCATCTGAGCCGCCTTCCTTCCTTGCTGCCCCCTCTGCATTGCCTGCGTGTTTGACAAACTGGAGGGGGGAAGCAGGGAACGAAAAGCTCCTTGCCTGCTTGCCCGCTAGTTCAGAAGCAAAGAAATAAATAAGAAAGGAGCCCCCCCCCCACAAACAGCGAGGGAGGCAAAGAACAAAACACACGGGGGAAAGCCCCCGTAGCGCTCCATGAGCTTGAGTGAGGGAAAGGCTTTAACGTGCAACATTAGGGGAAAGAGAGGTGGGGTAAGGGCTTGGGGATGCTGACACAAAGTCAGCTGCATTTAAAAGCAACAGTAGGGGAAAGCTGGAGGTGGAATGAATATGCTGTGTGTGTGTGTGTGTGTGTGAGAGAGAGAGAGAGAGAGAGAGAGAGAGAGAGAGAGAGAGAGAGAGAGAGAGAAGCCGTGCACGCTCTTACTGTGCAATAAAGATCCGTTTGTTTGTTTGTTTGTTTGTTTGTTTGTTTGTTTAATGACTTCGGGGGTGGTAGATCACTGCCAGTTTTTGATATTGAATTACAGATCACAACCTCCTCAATGTTGGACGTGCCTGTCATAAGAGATGAGCATTGTCTCCTGAGTTCCCTGGCTGTTACGAGGTTGCTTTGAAGCGAGGAGCCGTTTCCTCTCTCTCCCCAAAGAAGCAAGTGTGCAGCCTGTGGCAGCCTTGTGCTATCGGGAGGAAGCCAGGAAGGGGAGGCAATTCCATGTACCCCAGGCATACTCTCTCTTTCTGCTGTAATACTACTTATAGGGAATATATGTTGAGGGACAGGTTGAGCTTGGGAGTGGGAAACTCTTCACTCCCTTACCCAACCCTTTTACATAGTTACTTATTAACATTCCTTAATGGCAATATTTTTCTTTTCTTTAACCAGGCCATATGCACATATTCTTTCTGTACCTGTATCGGAAACGATGGCCTCTTATTCTGGTCAGACTCAGTACCAAGCACTGCAGCAGTCGCAGACTTACGCTGTTTATCCTCAGACAACCCAAGCCTATGGACTACCTCCTTTTGGTAAGCCAGAGTTCTTACAGTAAAAGGTATTTTGTGAAACTGTGTATGTAAATTACCATTTTCCTTCATAAGAACCTAAGAAGAGCCCTGCTGTGGATCAGGCCAAAGGCTCATCTAGTCCAGCCATCTCCTTCTCACAATGTCCAGCGAGATACCAGGGGAAACCCATAAGCAGCTCTTCTTGTATATATAATGCAAGAAGCCACGCATGTTTCTGGAATGAGACACATGAGTCTTACATAAGAAACTGTACTTGCTTCATTGCCTGAATTATTGAATGTGAAAGCATCATGCATTTTCTAAAGCTATTTGGTATTCTTAATTTTGGGTGTGGGTGTGTTAACCCTAGCGTACTAACTTTATCATAATGGTTTACCAAGCTGCTCACAGAGAGTTTTCTAGTAATTTGATGGCAATTTTTAAAATTTATTGGGTGAAATTCACCTAGGCACTATCTATCCTGTTACCGTTGTGATAGTACCACCCAACCTGCTGTCCAGCAGCCTTCTTTACCAAACTGATGTGGGAGGTCTCTGGCATGGTTTTGGAGAATCCTGGGAATATTGTCCTGGGTGACTTCAACATCCATGCTGAAACTGCTCTCAGTGGTCTGACTCAAGGCTTCATGACCTCAATGTCAACCACAGAGCTGTTTCAAGATGTCTTTGACCTGTTACATAGTGAAGGGTACACGCTCAGTTTGGGTTTTGCCCTCGGTGGCACGTTTGGCGGCCTGGAAATAAGGTGGGTGGGCAGTTCTGTGACACTTTTTGATGAAGTTTGGGCTAATGCTACCAGTTTCCCCCCACAGGAGTGGAGAACCAATTAAGATGGTCCAACCCCAGATACTTAATGGATTCTGATGGAGTTCTTGATACTCCTTTCTCGATGCTGGTGATCCTTCCCAGGCTCTCACTTTGCAGTGGAATGGCAAGATGTGGAATGGCATTGATACAATTGCTCCTGAGTGCAGTCTCTGGTGCTGCAGAATGTGTTTGGCTTCCTGGTATACTGGAGAGCTGCTTGTTAAGAAACAAGCCAGATGACATCTGGAGTGTGGGTTGTGGTGAAAGTAGCAAAGATGTAACAGTGTACTTTGCTGCCTTCATCTTATCCTCAAGTAAGCATTCAGTGGAGCTCATCAGGGTGGTCCATTGGCTGTTGATATTTCTAACTTTAGGCAGAGCCCAGAACCCTTGGGAGACCCACTGTGATGAGCACTTTGAGGTCAAAGTCACCCACCTCCATAGTTAGTTTGATGCCATGGTTATCACAGCTCCGTCAGGTTTCTAATGTTCCATCAAGCCTTGTTTTGCGGGATCATTTTCAGTTTTTGCAGCCCAGTGACATGCAAGTTTATGCCCAGCCACATTCTCCCTCAAACCTTCATGGCTGATTAAGGCTAGCCAATGTGAAAGGGCATAACTGGATGGGTCCAGGGTGTGGTTAATTGATCTTTGCATAAAGAGGTGGTGACTGCCACCTTGAAGGAGGAAATGGTGCAGCCTCTCTTGAAAAAAACAACCGATTATTTAGCAACTCCTACCGCTTAGTCTTAAATACCCTGTTTTGGGGCACAGTACTCAAGAAAGTAAGGCAGATAGGGCTTAACAACCTAGGAAGGTAGCCCATCTAGAAGAAGGAAAACTTTGATCCTAGACCTCTGCTGCCTTGCAGGATATATTCAAGAGAAGAAAAGGCCAAGGAGTAAACCCTGTGCAAATCGAGAGTAGAGTCCCTAAGGCAGTTGGATGTCTCCTTGTATGCCTTCTTTTGGCAACTCCTGCAGCCAAGCTGCTTTCCTTGGGACCACCTCAGTGAGGCCAAGAGGGCATCTTGTCATCTGGACAGCCCAGGACCTCCATACACACTGCTCAGGCTTGCAACCCGGGGAGGTCACTTTGGTGCTAACACAGCAGTTTGACCTCACCCTCAGAGGCACACTCTGAGACGGAAAGACATGGCAATAGAATTCAGGCATTCTTGGAGATTATGAATTATCTAAACCCCTTCCAATCTGGGTTCAGATCTGGCTTTAGGAGTGAATCAGGATGGATGACCTTTATCAGAAAAAGGATGAGAAGTGTCCCTGCTCTTTCTGCCCAATCTCTCATCAGATACCATCAGCCTTGGGTATTGGGGCACTGTTCTGCAGTTCTATCCTTATTTCCAGAAGTCAGTATTGGATGAGTGTTTCTTGGGCCCCTGGCCCTTGAGCTGTGGGATGCTGCGGGGCATTATGGCATCTCTGGTGCTATTTTAAATATCTATTAAGACGTTGGGAGTGGTCATTAGGAGTGAGGTGTCATCAGTATGCTGATGGTAGCCAACTCTATTTCTCTGTAACATCAGGAGTGGTTATGAAAGCCATGGACCAGTGTCTGGATGCAGTGTTGGGCTTGATCAGGACTAATAAGCTCAGCTTGAATCCTGGCAAGGTGGATGCTCTGTGAGGGAGCAGTTCCTGGGTCCAGGAAGTTAGTCCTGGGTCCAGGAAGTTAGTCCTGTTTGCCCTGGATGAGGTTGCACTCTCCCTCAAGGGCAGGTACATAGTCTGCAGGTACTTTTAGATCAAGCTCTGTCACTGGAGGTGCAGGTGTCTCTGGTAGCTAGGAGTGCCTCAGAAATTCTCGCAGATTCCCTGGGATGTTGGTCATTGTTATCTGGCTTATTGTCACATGTGATCATGGCCAGTGGCTCTCCAGGATCTCTCCATAACTGCTACTTGATCTGTTTAATGCCAGGGATTATACCTGGGATCTTCTCTGTGCAAAGCACATACTGACCTGTGGTCTCCCTCTCTACCCAACACATCTGATAAGTTCTGATAAATGAAGAGTTACCTCGAATCTGGGTCATTTTAAACATAGTTGACAATAGATAAAAGATTACAGAGGAGCACAGTAGCAGAGAGTCGCGTCTAGCTGCTCTTGTACGTGACAAGAGGATAGTTTGAGCAAAATAAATACCTTTTTTTCAAATTGATTTCATCAAGTGTGTGTGCTGTTCTCTTGTGCTTATCTCTCATGTATATTCTTGGTAATTGATCTTAAATGCATCATGCAGTAATTATCATTGAATGTGTCAGTGAAATATTCCTGTGGATAGTGTGCCACAGAAACAGTTCAGAACGGAAACAAATGCTGGTAACATTATCCTCCACACAACCAGCTCCCTGTAGTGCTGTGCAGGAATCGAAAGGGTGACAATCAGCTCCTTAGCATCAGTCTAGTAAGAGTTTCATTAGAAACGCCAGCACATTTTCCCCCTGCAAAGGCTTGGAAATTAACCTTACCATACCTCTTCTCCCTCTTTTAATTTTGGCTAGCTTTTCTCCCCATCTTCTTCCTCTTTGCTGTTTTCTCTAGGCTTGTGCCTCAAAATTTGCACATTAACCACCTTCCATATTTAGGTGATGGGTTTTGTCGCTTGTACTCTGAGGCAAAAAGAATCTCATTGGGAAGCCTGGCTTGACCACCACCAATTTTGTTTGTAACTGGTGCAATTTATCTGATTCAGGTGCACTGTGGCCAGGTATGAAACCTGAGAGTGGTTTAATTCAGACTCCATCTCCAAGTCAGCACAGTGTTCTTACCTGCACTACAGGGTTAACCACAAGCCAATCCAGCCCAGCACATTATTCTTATCCTATTCAAGGTAAAGGTCAGCATGGTTATTTATCTACGTACCTCTTCCCTGTAACCCGGTCTAGAAACCGCGAAGAGGCCAGCACGTTTTTGTCTTTGTTTTGTGCATGCTTCTCTGTGCTTTGTGAGTCATGGTTCCCTCCCTCCCACCTTGCCTTAGCCTTCCCTTTTCACTGATTTGCCGAGATCCGCTGTCTGTAACAGGGTAATTTTACTTTGCCGTGCTTCTGAAACTCTCACAGAGGCAGGAGGGTGACTGTTCGGGAAAGGGAGGAATGGGTTACAGAAATCAAATGCATGCCACTGTTCAGCATGTCTGTGTTCGTTTCCCAATATCACTGGGCTCAAGCTATCAGAATGCATAGGGGCCTAGCTGTTAAGAGCTAGCAACTATTACTTTCTTTATTTTAGAGATTTGTACCCCGCCTGTTGATCAAATGGTCTCTGTGGCAGATTGCAACAATTAAGAAAGGAAATAGCTATTCAATAGCTCTTGTTTTCCTAGCTAGTGACAGAGATCAATGTGTCCTTTTTACCCACACTGCTGCAGTCCTGGTAACCTGGCAGTTAGAGGACTTTCTGACAGGGAAGAATCTCCTACAAGCTGCTTATTTTGGGCCAATGGCTGCATATACACTCCAGTTCCCTCCTTCATGGCCTGCTTTGCAGTTACCACAGTATCTTGTTGCCTCTGAATTAAACACACTGTAGCTACTGCTGCAAACCACGGTTTACCTCTCAACTAGAATTGGAAACTCTGTTCCAACCGTGGTTTGCAGGCCATCTGTTTTATGTTGGCATTTAGCTTATCCAGTTTGGATGTAACAACAAATTCTGGAGGGAGGAGGAAGAAGAGAGAGTATCTGGGCCCAAAGCCCATTCATGCTGTGTCTGGCTGACTCAAGTTAAGCCACTTGCTGCTTCCTCAGATTGTGGTGGGAATATGGTTAACGCTCATTTCACTTACAGATGATTAGCTCCCCATGTTGTTAGAGCTGCTAGACGCAACTGTTTTAACTGTTACACATGCAGCAAGTGACCTGTTTCCATCCACATTTGCATGTGATGGTTTATGCTCCACCCCAATACTGACCTTGTTCACATGTCACAGTATTCCGTATTGCCATGAACTCATCAATTTGGGTTTGCTTTGCTCCTCCCTGAAAATGTTTTGGGGAAACAAACAATGACCCCTGGCTTAGTATTATGTTCTGACTGGGAATCATGGTTTGTTGCATGCCAAACAGTTCAATTAGAATATAAATTGGCCACCTCCTTCCTCTTCGGCTGAAAGAGGGCTGCTGGTCTCAAGCTACTAAAGCTACCGTATTTTTCGCTCTATAGGACGCACTTTTTCCCCTTCAAAAATGAAGGGAAAATGTGTGTGCGTCCTATGGAGCGAAGACACCATAGCCCCGCGACCCTCTCCCGGCTGGAGAGGTGACGCGCGGCTCTTGCAGGAGCCTCCATAGCCGCGCGTCACCTCTCCAGCCGGGAGAGCGCGCGGGGGGCTAAAGCAGCCCCTCGCGACCCTCTCCCGGCTGGAGAGGTGACGCACGGCTATGGCAGGAGCCTCTATAGCTGTGTGTCACCTCTCCAGCCGGGAGAGCGCATACGGGGCTAAAGAAGCCATAGCCCCGCGATCCTCTCCCAGCTGGAGAAGTGACGCGTGACTATGGCAGCAGCCTCTCCGCTGCGCCTTTCCGCTGCTTTGGGGCTGGTGGTGGGCTTCCCCCCGCCAGCCCCAAAGAGCAGGTCGAAAGGAACCTGAAGCCTGGAGAGCGAGATGGGTTGGTGCGCACTGACCCCTCTAGCTCTCCAGGCTTCCAAGGTAGCCGCCTGAACGCGCCTTAAACGGCACCTTGTTTTAGAGCGGGAAAACAAGAGGGGGAAAATTCTCCCACTCTCTGCGCAGCGCTTCCTGCCGCTTCGCTGAAGGGGCGCTGGGCAGAGAGCGGAAGAATTTTTTCCCTTGTTCTCCCCCCTCTAAAACAAGGTGCGTCCTATTGTCCTGTGTGTCCTATGGTGCGAAAAATACGGTAAAAGCCAATGAACATGTTAACGTTAGTTACATCTCTGTTTCTTTTAAGTATAGGGTATTCCCCACACACACACACACAGTGTGGGGGCCCTGATCCAGATCAGCACCCTAGCATGGAGTGGGAGAGGAATTTATTTTTTTAACTCTTTGCCTTTATATAGTCTTGATCTGGATTTGGAAGGGTGGGGTGGGGGTGGGAGGAGCAGGTCCCACACCTGCAGTTTGTATAAGAAAAAGTGCTTCCATTCTAGTAAATGGGAGTAGTTTTTTCAACTGCAAATTGCAGGCACAGGGCTCCCCCACACCTGTTTGGACTGGGCCCCTCACACTGGCCATTTGTGTGCAAAAAGCCTGCATTTAAACTAATGTAAAATGTAGTTTGACCCTAACCAGATTTTATATAAATGAACAGAATCACACTGCCTGTCTACATTTGATTTTGAAGTAACGCTTAGTTTTGTAGCACATTCAAGTAGGTATAATAACCTCTGTTTTTTAACTCGAAAACATATAGTATTCACCCAGCTGGCCTTGTGTGAATCCTCATATTTCACAGGGTTTTCGTTGGGTTCTTTTAAAAAACCCAGCAGTGAAGAGTGTGATCTTAATGTTCTGGTTACCAGTATGCAGCTGTCTCAAGAAACCAAACCTCGACTCTGGCACATTGTGTGTACTGCGGGTACATGAATTTCAAAAACTCACTTTTGGTATCACTGAGCAGACCTGGGAAGAAATGCAGACCTAACCGCTTGCCCATAAGATGGAAATGCAGACTGCTGGGATAGATTTGGTGTTTTTCATCCAGATCTTATGTCCTTGTGACGCATAGCGGGCTTATTGATCAAAAACAAGCTGTGAACAATGTCACATAAGTAAGATGAGGAGAGCCACAGCCAAGCAGCTGGTAGATCTGGACTGAAAACAACAGCATGCTATAACCCCTAAGTGCAGCTTTCTTTTTCTTTTCTTTTTGTCAGTTGCATTAAGAATTGTAAGCTGCAATACAGCACCACTGGAAAAAAACTAGCTTTGAGAGCTTTCTGCTTATCACACAAACAGTCTACTATAAAACAATAGGCACACAAGCTGGAAGGAGCTCCCAGAAGGATTTCAGATGCTAATGTAGCTGATTTCCTAGAATTAAGTAACTTTCTATTGCCTTTGATGAAGTAGGTCATTCACTCTGGGGGATTAAATTGTTTGCTTCAACTCCATTAAGAGCATCTCTATATGGCTGCTGCTCAGCTGTGGCATGTGACAGAGCCCCCTCTCACATTCAGCTCATGGCCAGTTTATTTAATATGGAAATTCTCCTGCAAAGGGACAATTATTCAGCCCAGCACTCAGGCTTGAATACGGCATAGAGTGAGGCATGCTTAAACCCCTTGATTTCAGCCGGCTTCACCATGCCTAATGATATGTTGGCCTTAGTTTTTAAGAGGATCAACACATTATTATTATTATTATTATTATTATTATTATTATTATTATTATTATTTATTTCTAGCCAGGAAGCTGCTCTATGGTACTTCTTTCCACTCCCCGCCCCTTTCCTTTTTTTCTTTTCCAGCTGATACAACATTCTGTGACTATTGAGTATTCTCAGTCCTCCTTGGGCTGTCTCTGGTTTTGCTTCTTTTTATAAAGACTTGTGTTTCTGTAAACCTCTGAGTTCCCTGGAGCACACTGATATCACTTGCATGTTCTTCAGTAGCCTTATTTTGGCTCCAATCCTATTGGCAATCACCATAGTTCTCTATAGTGATGAAGATGATGATTGATTAGGTTGGATCCAGACAGTGTTATTCATACTTGAAACCAATATGTTGGTTAATTTTTCACACTGGTTTTCCTGAAAGGTAAATGCAGATAACTTAGTCTGTTGTTAGTAATATTGTGCCGTTGAAGTTATAGTTTCCCGACTTTTATGTATGGAAGGAACAATCTTTTTCATGTAGGTTTTTTAAAAAATTAAAAAACTACTACTATCTGGCAGAATCTAAAAGCATTGCTTCCAGAACTGAGGACACTTCCATCCTGTTTAGCAAAAGGATGTCTGTGGGGCAACATTGTTGCTCAGTCTTTGCAAACTCCACCTTTGATTAAGGAAAGCACACTTGACGCTAAGAATGCCAGCACTGCAGTTTCCCTGCTCCAATGCCATTTGGCTTTGCTGCTTGCACTTCTAACAGATTGACACATAGCCATCTGTTTGATTTTTACAGCTTCAAGTACCAACGCCAACTCAGTTTCCACCACCTCACCTGCTGTCAATATTTCAGCATCAGCAGTAGCCAGCATCTCTCAGCAGGTATGGTTTCCTCCCATAGAAATAAGCCTGCATCAAACTTATTTTACTCCATGCTTTTCGTTTTTGAATGGTAGGAAGCTTTTTATTATTTTTCAGACTGTATGCTTGAATGCTAACAGGGCAATAGTAAGCCATGTTTACTTGGAATAAGACTTACTTTGTTTTGCTGTCCCTTTCCCTCTTATTTTTGAATAGGAGTATCCTACGTATACAATTCTTGGCCAAAGTCAATACCAGCCATATTACTCAAGTTCAAGCTTTGGAGTTGTAGCACCAGCAGACAGCAGCACAGAGAGTCCCACCTTAGCAACAACCACGTATCCTTCTGAAAAACCAAATGCCATGGTGCCTACTCAGACGGCGCAGAGACATTCCTCTGGTAATATGGAAAAAGGATACTGATTTCAGAATGCCCCTATATGCTCATGCTGCGTGTATGGAAATGCTTATGTGTGTGCATATTGGGGTGAAGGGGTGGGGGACTCACTTATACAATAAGTTGTGTCTTAGTGCACCTTGGTCTGATTAATGCACTTTGCTTTTATCCCTGGGAAATTATTTTTTGCTCTTCTACCGATTGCCTTCTGCCCCAACCCTCAGTCCCAAAAGGTCTCAACTTCCACTTTATTTTTTAATTATTTGCACATCACACCTTTCCCCCAAGGTATACAAGGTGGCATACATGTTCTTCATACAATTATAGAATTGTAGAGGTGGAAAGGACCCCAAGGGTCATCTAGTCCAACCCCCTGCAGTGCATCTAGCCCATGGAAAGCCAAGTGTCCATGAAAGCCCATAAGCAGAGTATAAGGGCAAATCATTATTCTGCTTGCGGAACCCAGGAACCGGTAATTCAGAAGCATGCAGCCTCTGATTCTGGGGGTAGCATATAGACACCATGACTTGTAGGCACTGGTCACCTCTTCCTCCACAAATTCATCTAGTCCCCTTTTAAAGCCGTCCAAGTGAGTGGCCGTCCGCACATCTTACACCAGTGAATTCCATCAAGTAGCCAATGAATTGCCATCCAGATGTGCCAGAGACACACAGAATTGCTCCCTAATAAAGGGGGACCCAGAGCGTGAATTAAATCTTATGCTAAAGGCCTACACAAATTGAAACCCAGATACTTGAAGGAATACCTATCTCACCTCAACCTGCCTGAACACTTAGGCCACCTTCAAAGTGTTGGAAAATGCCCTGGGATGCCCCTGCAGCCCCCAAACTCTGAGCTTCCTCCGGTATGCGCAGCTCTGGAAAATGCATTTCCCTTCTTACTCCAGTGCACTTCAGCAACATATATTAAATGATATATGCACACTACAGTGGTACCTCGGGTTATATAGGCTTCAGGTTACATACTCTTCAGGTTACACACTCCGCTGACCCAGAAATAGTGCTTCAGGTTAAGAACTTTGCTTCAGGATAAGAACAGAAATCGAGCTCTGGCGGCTCAGCGGCAGGCCCCATTAGCTAAAGTGGTGCTTCGGGTTAAGAACAGTTTCAGGTTAAGAACGGACCTCCGGAACAAATTAAGTACTTAACCTGAGGTACCACTGTAATCTTCTAGCATAACACAGCAAGAAGCATGAGACATCGTAGAGCTAATCTACATATTTATTTACACACTATGTACAGGCAAAGGATTCATGGCGTCTTCTCTCTCCAGCTCCAAGAAAAGAACAGACAGAAGTAAAAGCAAAAGTACAGTACATAGTACATACAATGGAAGAGATAAGACTGTCTTCCATTCCCACACTCTTCCCAGACAGGCATGTGATTTACACCAATCTCTTCTGCAGCATCGGAGGCATGAAATACTAACACAAGACCCTCTTCTAGCTGGTTTCTCCACCATTTGAAATGTGGCGGGTGGGGAGAGATTCACATTTGGGATACTGATCTGGTGCCTACTGTGATTTTTTAAAACTCATTTATGTTTTGTACCACCCACAAATGTTTCTCACTCCCAGGTGTGTTATACTGCTGCCTCCTTTGTTGTTTTGGGTGCCATGTTTATTACTCTGCATTTTGTTCTATTCTTTGCGTTACACCAGCTGCTGTAGAAATGCAATGTATTGAGGGTTGGTATATTGAGGCATAAAATAACAAGTCTGTGCTGTCCCTTTTTTCCAGGAGACCCATCTACAAGTCCATCTTTGCTGAGAGCGACAGCTAGTAAAGATGTAGAGGATCAGTCGAGGAAAAGCGTGACTGGGAAAAACAGGGGGAAGAGGAAAGCAGACGCTTCTTCACCACAGGACAACGAGCTTGAAGTTAGTCTCCAGCTATTATCACACATCTCGCTCTCGCTCTCGCTCTCGCTCTCGCTCTCTCCCTCCCCTCTCTCCAAAGCTTTAACACTGTGTTTGGTATTGTAGATCAGATCAAACTTCTGTGTTTCTAGTCCATAGACCATTGCAAAGCAAAGTTTAACAATATAAAAGTAAGGCAGGATAGTTTACAGTAGTTGGACACAACTAAACTACAACATAAACAAACTTAGAATGCTGAAATTCCTTGGCAAATCACACCTTGCCCCTTCAAAAAGAAGTGATTCTTACTCTTAACAAATACTGAAATGGCTAAAATGAAATAAAATAGAAGTTGTACAAATGTAAATGGAAGTATGTAAAACTAAATTACTGCCCATACAAAATGTGTGGTTTTATCTTGTCTGCTTAGTAAGTAACTTATAGACTCATCCCACTTCAAAATGGTAGCACTAGAAGGACTTGGAAGTCATCTGTGGTGATGAAAGAAACCTCCCAGTAAAGGTACTCTGCTGACCAGGCAAAGGCAGAGGGCAGGCGTCTACTTTTTAGCCGATTGAAAAGCGACATTCTGCCTGCCAATCAGAGGAGCTAATGTTGCTCACACGTTACCTGCAGCTGAAAAGAGCTTTATAACTTGGTCACATCCCAGCTCACAGTGGTTTACTATGGTAGGCCTCAGCCTCTGACTTCAAGCCCCAGAGTCTTTGACAGTGTCTCTTAATAAACATATTTATACATTCAAGATGCAGTGTCATCGATTATCATTCCTGCACAGAAGACGCAAAACCCTACTAGGGACATAAGAAAAGCCCTGCTGATTCAGATCAGAGGCTAGTTCTCTCAAAGGCCAACCATTTGCCCCCAAGCAGGACATGAGGACAATAGCCCTCTCCAACAAGTCTTCCCCAGCTACTGGTATTCAGAGCCATGCTATCCCCGAAACAGGATGTAATACATAGCCATCATGACTAGTAGACTTATTCTTCATGAATTTGTCCAATCCCATTTTAAAGGTGTCCAAGGTGGTAGCAAATATTTTACCTTGTGGCAAGTAAGTCCATAGTGTATGTGTTGTGTGAAGGACTTCCTTTTGACTCTGCTGAATCTCCTATTGTAGAGCTTCATTGGGTGATCTTCCCTCGGCTACATTTAAGATTTTTTCAAAAGCAGACTTAATCTGTGGTGTCCTCTTTAAGCTTCCAAAATGGAGGTGGGGGGACTTTCTAGGCAGTTAACAAAAGCAAGCTAACCTCTACTATTTGTCCTTTCTTCTTCAGCGAGTGTTCCTATGGGACTTGGATGAGACCATCATAATATTTCATTCTCTTCTAACAGGATCATATGCCCAGAAATACGGGAAGGTAACTATTATTTTTGCTTTTACTGCAAAACTTCTGAATTGTTTGATCTTTGCTCTGAGCTAATAAATACTGATTGCAAATCTAGTAGCAGTGAATCAGGGATAGTGCTCAGAAGGAAATATGAGAAACTTTTTATCTGGCCCTGTTACAGAGATGGGATGTCGTTAGATCCACACTCCCATTCTCTCTCCTTTTTGGTTTGCTTCAGACCTAGCCTTACTCCTAGGTAAGCCTATGGCTGCAGTCCCATAGACCTGGGAGTAAGGCCCATTGAACTTGCTGGGATTTACTTCTGACATGCATAAGAGTGCACTGTAGTGTATCTTTCATTGAGTGACAGCTCTACATACAAGGTGTGACTGGAAAGTTCGTGAATGGTCACAGAAATCAGACAGCGAAAAACATTCGAACATACATACCTTACAGGCCTTCGAAGTAGGTCCCCTCTGATACAATGCACCGTTGACAGCATTTGTAGAACTGTTGGAAACTTCTGGAGAAGTCCTCTTTTCGTACTGCTTTCAGTTCCCTCATCAAAGCAGCTTGGATGTGTGAAATGTTGGGAAATCTGCACCATTTCAGTGCAGATTTCAGTTTTGGGAAAAGAAAGAAATCCGGTGGGGCCAGATCAGGAGAGTATGGAGGGTGGGACAACTCAGTAACCTCAGTAAAGATTTCATGCTGAATATGCAATTCTTCCGCCATCATTCGGATGGACAAACGCTGATCCTGCATCAATAACTCATGAACTCCGTTGACATTTGCCGCTGTTGATGG